>NC_142035.1:13479747-14120059 GCF_982192425.1 Myodes glareolus | reverse complement strand
TTCCATAATGACTGACGCTTGAGTCTTCCCATTGCCCCACATTACTGTGACTGAGGTGTTGTCAGCCTGCGCCTGGACTGTGGAGATGTTCTAGTTGTTGTCTTTCTCACCTGAAGCCAGAAAGCTTGCTGCAATACCCCAGTCAGGTCATGACACTCTTGGGCCATTGTCCTCTGGGTGGGATCCAAGTTCTTCAAGATGGCCTGGCACTTCCTTAAGGCTCACACTACCTTGAGTCATCCTCTCCCAAGCCACACTTCATTCCTTAGCCCCAATGTGCCCCTTCCTAAGACTCTCGCTAGATCATGCTTTGTTCAGCAGTAACCTGCTCTGTTGGCTTCCACATCTGGGACATCAAACACACTGTTCTGGGTTCTCCGTGCCTGGAACACCCTCCTGCCACCCCCCAGTCTAGCCCTTACTCATCCTTCAGGTCTCAGCTGACGCGTCACTTCCTCTGGGAAGCCTTCTGTGACCTCAGGCTGGGCTGGGTGCCCTCCTGCGTCCCTGATGTTTTGTTTCCTTCACAGACTCTAGGAGTCCTGTCTGCTGCTTCTCCCCTGGCTTTGGCTTGGGTCTCTAAGGACAGGAACAGTGCTTAGGCTGCTTGATTCCTCCTCTGGCCATTCTGTTGGCACATGGGAGAATGACAGTGAAGCGGGGGGCGGGGGAGAGATATAAGATGCCAAAAGGGTATCCTTGGGAGTTCAGGTGGCAGGGTTCTCTGCAGCCCTCTCTAGAAAAAAATCATGTATGCACCCACATACTAAGATGGGCTCATTTATATCCAAGAAGAAAGCTCTGACGACTCATGGTAGATGAACCAGGACCCTTCCTCAAGAGCAAAGAAGGACACGCATGTTCATCAGGCACTCAGAACAGCCAGCAGTAAATTGGGTTCTTTATCCACGCTGCCAACTAAAATCACGCAAGAAGGCAGTGTAAGCCCAGTTTCTCCAGCCTGTGACCCAAGGCTCCAGGTGTCAAAGTGGCCCCATAGCTCTATGCAGGATGGATAGGGAGCAAGTGATGGGTGTCACCCCGACTCCTCTTCTTCTCAGGTGATGGCAACCCCAAGGAAAGCAGTCCCTTCATCAACAGCACTGACACAGAGAAGGGGAAAGAGTACGATGGCAAGAACATGGCCCTGTTTGAGGTGGGCTGCTTGGGCGACAGTTAGTCACGCTGGCTCATCAGAGCTCCCTCCCTCCCTCGGGAAGAGTAGACGCCTCTCCATTCCTCCCTCAGGTCCACCATCTTCCCCGGCCTCCCTAGCCCTCCTTGGTCTTTCCTGCCTTTACCTCGTGGTTCCCTATCCTCCTCTCCTACCTCACCACTTCCTTCTCCTGCCCCCTCCCCGCTTCCCCCTCCTCCGTTTCCATTGCATCCCAAACTCAGTGGCCTGACCTTTGTCCCCATCTCACTCCAATTGCTGCCCCGACCTTCCTGCTCCCTAACGCTGACCCCTTTCCTCCATAGGAGGAGATGGACACCAGCCCTATGGTGTCCTCCCTGCTCAGTGGGCTGGCCAACTACACCAACCTGCCCCAGGGAAGCAGAGAGCATGAAGAAGCGGAGAACAATGAGGGTGGAAAAAAGAAGCCGGTTCAGGTGGGGCCTCGGGGGAGAAGGGATGGGAGAGGAAGGATGGAGGTGGAGGAGAGGAGGAAGGAGGTGTTTTGAAGGACACATGAGGGAGGCAATGAGAGGAACCTGGAGGCAGGTAGAAAGGAGAAAAGGATGTAAGAGGGAAGAGGGATGAACGGAGGGGAAAGGCAAGCGAGGAGAGGCAGGGAAGGAACATGGAGGAGGTGTGGGCTAGGCTGTTGGTACTGAGTAGGGGGTGTAGAGACTGATGCTGGCCTCTCTGGCAGGCCCCACGCATGGGCACCTTCATGGGCGTGTACCTCCCGTGCCTGCAGAACATCTTTGGCGTCATCCTCTTCCTGCGGCTCACTTGGGTGGTGGGCATCGCTGGCATCATGGAGTCCTTCTGTATGGTCTTCATGTGCTGCTCCTGTGTGAGTGACCCCTCTCCTCTGCTCAGTGAAGACAGCTGGGGTTTGGTCGAGGCCTTGGGGGTGTGTAGAGGGAGGAAGCATGAGACCTGAGATTTTTTTTTTTTAAATAGGAGTCACTACTTGTTATCTCTGAGAGTGAATTAGGTCTGACTGGTCCTTCCTGAGTCTCATAGGCTTCGCTCTGATGACTGTCAGCAGGCTTCACCTGTGTGCCTGTGTTTACGTACTTGCACAACCACTGCAGATTCTTTGATGAAAATGCTAAATGCAGAGAAGAAAACACAGTTCAACATAATTGCATGAGAGTTAACATTTTGGAAGGTCCCTACTCACACACACAAAAATGAGATTATGTCTCACAGATAACTTTGAAATTAGATTCTTCCCGTCCACCTTGAAAAAAAAAATCTAATATCTATTGAACACCAAGTTCATATTCTTGTGTCTTCACACATACCCTTGGGACCACTCTGAATATGTCAGTGCTGAAGCTATGCCTCCCATTTTATAGATTCGAATACTGAGGTTTGAGAAGTGAATTGTCTTATGAATTGTCCTAAGTTACCTAGGGGCCAAACTAGAGTGACCAGAATTCTCTTGTATGTATGGTAGCTCCTCCCATTTTCGTGATGAATAAGAGGTTATTTTTTGAGAAGGGCTTGGCATGTGCAGAGGTTGGAACAGACCCAGAGAGAAGCTCAGGAGAGGAGAGCCTGTGGGTTTGGCTGGTGGCTGTGGGGTATATTGGCTTGGCCGCCAGCCAGGCCACTGCTGCCCCCAACAGCCGCCATTCTGATTATCTCTCCTGCAGACGATGCTCACAGCCATTTCCATGAGCGCGATTGCAACCAATGGTGTTGTGCCCGGTATGTGACTGCGGCCTTTGCAGAGTGGGGGAGGGATGGGGCCTGATGATTGACGGGGGAACAGACGGCCAGGCTTTGTGGGTCATCAGGACCCAAGATCCAAGACTGTATTGCAGGCCAAGAATAAGGTTATTATTGTTCATGAGGTAGGTAAGGGTGAGCATGTTGAGGTTAGGGAAGGAGGCAGATGCTGGTGCTGAATAGGGCAATGGTCACCTTCTCTCCTGCTCAGCCTGAGACCCTCTTCTCTGCTATCCTATTTTCTGAGCTATGACCTCCTTACAGGGGTAATTAGCAACATGGGAATAATTACTGCCGCAAACTCCATGCAGAGTGGTTGGCTGAGTCTCCTGTAGTCTCCTTTCTGGGGCGGCAGCCCGAGGTCTAGAGAAACCTTCTTCTGCCCTCTGTCCCTAAGTCCTGCTCACTGCAGAGCTGTCCAGGGCCCTCTGACCCTCTCGCTGATACTAGTTTTTTTCTGCAGCTGGTGGCTCCTACTACATGATTTCCAGGTCTCTGGGCCCAGAGTTTGGGGGCGCCGTGGGCCTCTGCTTCTACCTGGGCACTACCTTTGCTGGGGCTATGTACATCTTGGGAACCATCGAAATCCTGCTGGTGAGAGGGGGAGAGGAGGAGGTGTGGGGTCCCAGGCTGTCAGCCACTTAACCAGTGTTCCCCAAACTCCTGCTATAGGCCAGGCCACACTGGAAGTCGGATGTGGTCTGTCTCGAAAGAGTTCCCAGTCTGGCTAGGGAGACAAGATACAGTAATTATGTAACACAAACAGCTGTGGTTTATCAGGCACCCACTGAGCTCTCAGAGCTCCAAGTGCTTTACAGTCATTATCGCGAATCCTTAGAGGTTTAAGTATTATGATGGCATTTTACAAATGAGAAGTCCCGAAAGGCAAATAGATCACTAGCTCAAGGTCACTCAGCTATGGGTGAAGTGGCAGAGGTGGGTTGGTAAGAGTTAAAATAACAGCTGGAATAATGAGAGCCCACCACATTCCAGGGACTGTGCAAAGTGCTCTTTGGGCCAGGCGGTGGCGGCGCACGCCTTTAATCCCAGCACTCAGGAGGCAGAGGCAGGTGGATCTCTGTGAGTCAGAGGCCAGCCTGGTCTACAAGAGCTAGTTCCAGGACAGGCTCCAAAGCTACAGAGAAACTCTGTCTTGAAACTGCCCCCTCCCAAAGTGCCCTTAGGATGTTAGCTGCAGAGCTCCGATAGAAGGTTCTTAGATTGTAAAAGAGAACAATGAGGAACCATGCAGAGAGATCTCTTTCTTAGGATGGAGAGAGTATAGGTGTCTGAACTGAAGGATGGACAGGGCAGCTGCCTAGGCCTCCTGTTCTTTCTGTTTGAGTGGGTGCAGAGTAGGGACCCTTGGTTTAAAGAAAGGGGTGCAGTTTAGTTACCTAGAGTGCTCCGAGTCCTGGCTTTGCTTCTCAGAACAATATCCACACTCCACCTGGGCAGTGGAGGCAGGAGGATAAGAAGTATGAGATTGCCCTCAGCGAATTGTGAGCTTGAAGCCTGTCAGGGCTGCAAGAGATCCTGTCACAAATGAAAAGAAAAGAAAAAGTGGAGCTTACATTTCCCAACCCCCTATCCTCTGCAAACCCTAAGATTTTAAGAGTAGCACACCCCCCCACCATGAATCTCTCATGTGTTAGAAGAGAGGGCAAGGCCAGAGAGTCTCAGAAACGTGTTGAGGGACGTGAGCCTACATCCCTCTGGCTTCCAGGGTCTATGCTTGCCCACTGTCCCCTATGGTCTTAGGAACCAAAACAGACAGATCCAGAGCTTCTGGTTTGGGGGCAGGAGAGAAGAAATTGGGGACTGGGGGCTGGAGGGGCACATTGGGGTAAGCACTGTGGACTCTGTGACTTACGGCATTTCTAGATGCATTGTCAAACAGTTCTGCCCACCGCCGACACTGGAACTGTCAGAGTAAGGAAGAAAGGGACCTAGTGAAAATTAGAAGCATTTTAGTGTGTAGCTCTCACATTTCTGCTCTTTTATATGATATTTTGTTCTGTCTTTGCAAAACACAACTCCACCTCTAAATATTTCCTCGAGAACCCTAAAACTCCCTTTATTTATAAATAAAGAGTAACTTAAACAAACATAAGAATTGTAAGTTTAATGTAGACATTTTAGAAAGTATGAATTATGCAAGACGTCACATCTTAATTATTCAATAAAAGCTTCCATTGTCCTTTTTTTGTTGTTGTATTGTTGTTCTTTTCTTTTCTTTTGTTTTTTGAAACAAGGTTTCTCTGTGTAGCTCTGGCTGTTCTGGAACTTGATCTGTAAACCAGGTTGGCCTTGAACTCAGAGGTCCACCAGCCTCTTCCTTCCAAGTGCTGGGATTAAAGGCCTGGGCCACCCCACCCAGCTAATTGTTTTCATTAGACAGGGTCTCCTTATGGTCCAGGCTGACTTGATACTTTTGATGCTCCTTCCTCAGCCTCCTGAGTGCTTGGATTACAGACACTGATATTTGGATATCCCTACAAACACATCTACAATTATGCACACATACATGAGTAAATATTTCCACATATAAATTATAGAAATAAGATCTTAAGATACATTGTCTTACAGAACTTGACCTTATTCACCCAATGCCACCACACATAGTTTTTAAACTCTTGAAACGAGGTCTTTCTATGTAGCTTAGGCTTGTTTCAAATTCTCCTGCCTGAGCTTCCCATATCTTGGTATTATAAATCTGTACCACCATGCTCACCACGGATAGTTTTAGTGTCAGTCCCTATAAATTCATGCCTTTTCTGCCTTTGCTGCTGGGGATCGAACCCAGGGCTTGTATTCATATTGAATGTACTTTTTATCAATGAGCCATGCCACAGTCCCATGCCATCTTTTTAAATAGTTTTGTAGTTTAAGTAGAAATATAATACCCTCTAGGGATAAACATCTATTTTCCACCTTTATATCATAAATAATAAAAGTAATAACTATAATTAATAGCTATAATAAATAATAGCAGTGAAGAACCTTCCCCAACATCTTTGAGTGCTATTTGTATTGGCTGCTTCTTAGACATTGCAGAAGAGCCCACACCATCCTTAGCCAGTGCATTGTTAATGGATATCACTTTCTGTCTTGGAGATCATTTCCCTGGGGTGAGTCTCCGCTGACCTTTCCTGGGTCACCTGTCTGACTTGCTTCGCTCCTTTCCGCAGGCTTATCTCTTCCCAGCCATGGCCATCTTCAAGGCAGAAGATGCCAGTGGGGAGGCAGCGGCCATGCTGAACAATATGCGGGTTTATGGCACCTGTGTGCTTACCTGCATGGCCACCGTGGTCTTTGTGGGTGTCAAGTACGTCAACAAGTTTGCCCTGGTCTTCCTGGGTTGTGTCATCCTCTCCATTCTGGCCATCTATGCAGGGGTCATCAAGTCTGCCTTCGACCCACCCAATTTCCCGTGAGTGCTGTCTTTCTGAGTCTACAATATTGTGGCCCTCACTGACCCAGCTCAGGTCAGCATAGTAAGAACCTCTGCCAGGTCCCTTCTCTCTTCACCTCTCAGAACTGGAGTGTGTGGGTTGTGAGCAACATCCCTGCAGGGTAAATGTTTCCTATTTAGGCCAAGTTCATTCAGGATGGGATAACATTTTTGGAGGTGGGAAGAGGTTCTCTTGAGTGTGTCAACTGCTTGCTGCTGGAGAAGGAACACACCCTGTGTGGTGGCAAAGCTTCTGGATGGGTCAGCCACCTGGAATGGACAGTCTTAGTTTTTGACACAGTAACCAGGGTGGAAAATAACCCAGAAGAGAGAACCCAGGGTTCGGGTCCCCTTTGGTTCTCTTGCTCCTCTAGTACAGAGTTCCCGCAATCTCGGTGGCAGAGGACAGGACGCCACGGCTGCTGTCCATGGTGCTGAGCACACTAGCGCCAACAGGCTAGCCTTGTCTGCATGCTAGCCTCTCTTGGGAAACTATAGAAACTCCAATGGCGTGCTCCAGACAGAACCAGAACCTCTGGATGTGGGGCCCAAAAATCTGTATCTTTAAAACCCCCAGTGATTCTACTGTGAAACCAGGGAGCGGTCTTGTTCTTCCCACCTCCCTTGCTTGCTTCTCTCCCTAGGATATGCCTCCTGGGGAACCGCACGCTGTCTCGCCATGGCTTTGATGTCTGTGCCAAACTGGCTTGGGAAGGAAATGAGACAGTGACCACACAGCTCTGGGGCCTTTTCTGTTCCTCCCGCTTCCTCAACGCCACCTGTGATGAGTACTTCACCCGAAACAATGTCACCGAGATCCAAGGCATTCCTGGTGCTGCCAGTGGCCTCATCAAAGGTTGGGGGAAGGGAAAGGGCTGGCATCCATGGAGTGCCTCGGGGATTATGGGTTAAGTTGTCAGGATTAGGGGCGTTCCTTGGGTTTCGGTTCAATTCAGTCAGCTTTAATTGGGCATCTTGTGTAGGCCATGTTCCGTCCTAAGCAGTATGGAGAGGGAGAGGTGAAAGAGCGGAATGCACTTCATTGTTATTGGAAAGAAAGCCAGTCTAATAAGTGTTCTCTGCCTACTAAGTACACACGAGTCTCAGTACTCAGCCTTGGGGATTTTAGTGACAGATGGATGCGTCAATAGATTCTGATCCATAGAGATGTGTATTCAGTGAACAGGGAACCACGAGGAGACACAGCATCCATATATATCAGATGTCAAGAACAAGGCTTCCTGCACTTGCCAAGGGAAGCTTTGGAGGACAAGCAAGAGACTGCCAGTTGTATAGAGGAGCACGGGAATTACAGAGCAAAGGACAGCCTGTTTAATGTGTGTGGCGTGAGAATCATAGCCTGTCCTTCAGACCGCAAACCATTCGATGTGACTCGGGGGGCAATGTACAAGGAAAAGGTGACATGTGATGAGGTTAGCGAAGGTGGCACAGGTCAGACTGTTGCAGGCCCTAGGAGCCTTGCTGCGGAGTGTGGGTTACATCCTGAAGGCAGCAGGGGTGCAGAAGGAGGCAGACGCTGTGAGCCCAGGAGAACGAGGACTCTTCTGAGAAACAGTGATGGTTTCAATGGCAGTGGAGTAGGGGTTTTTAACTGGAGCCAATCTTCTGCCCTGGAGGTGGCCAACCCATCCACGTGCACATGCACACACATACATATTTTGTGTGTTTATATGTATATGTACACACATGCCATGTACATATAGAGGTCATAGGGACATCTTGCTGGGGTCTGTTCTCTCCTTTCACTATGTGGGTCTCTGGATTTGAACCCAGATTATCAGGTTTGGCAGTAAACTTCACTGACTGAGCCATCTTGCTGGTCCCTGGTGATTTTTTTTTTTTTGGTCATCAAAACTAGAGGGATTGGGGATAGATAGACAGATGGCTCAGAGGTTAAGAAAACCAGAGGACCCAGGTTTGACTCCTGCACCCAGATGGTGGCTCACAACCATCTGTAACTCCAGTTTCAGGGGATCTGATGCCTTCTGGTCTCTGCAGGCACAAGGCACATATGAGGTTCACAGACATGCATGCAGACACAATACCCATGCACATTAGACATGAGGAAAACTTGAAGGCCGCTACTCACATTTAATGTGTGGATGACAGGCTTCTGCCTAACACCCTGCGGTGCTGTTTGATAGCCCCCACAGCAGAGTCATCTACCCCAGCTGCCACTGGTGCAAGGTGGAGGAGCCCTGGAGGGGGGAAGAAAAGCTTGTTTGAGAAATATTAATGAGTGGTGATGGGTAGAAGTTGAGATGCTTTGAAGCAGGGGAAGGGAACAGGCAGTTGACAGCAATGCCAGGGTGTTTGAATTGATTGATGCTAGTGCCATTACCAAGATGAGAGATGCAGGGACAAGCTGGGGATTGAGGGCTGGTGAGGTCAACTGGGGACGTATGGAGTCAGTCTTGGAGAAGATTTTCTGTGTCTGTCCCACTAGATTGGACTATTTAAGGGCAGAGACACAGCCCCAGCCCCATTCAGCTTTGAAATCTGTGTCCCCACCCTGGCACGGTATAGGAGCTTGGAAAATGGTGTGAGTGAATGGCCAGTTGTGGGAATGAGACCTGGTTGGTCTTACCTTTCTGCTCCCTACCCCTCCTGGTCTAAGCTCTGGCCGCCGACTTCCGGTCATCTCCCCCTAAGTGCCTCATCTTCCTACAGAGAACCTGTGGAGTTCCTACCTGACCAAGGGGGTGATTGTGGAGAGGCATGGGATGCCCTCAGTGGGCCTGACAGATGGCACCCCTATCGACATGGACCACCCCTATGTCTTCAGTGACATGACCTCGTACTTCACTTTGCTTGTTGGCATCTACTTCCCCTCAGTCACAGGTGAGGGGCAGCTTGGGGATGGAGGCCAATGCCTGGGAGTGGGTGGGCAGGAGGTTCAGAGACAAGACAAGTGGCCCTCCCTGCCACCTAAGCAGTAGGTGATTGTTCAGGCCCAATGGGAGAGAAGGAGGAATCAGGCTCCAAAAAGATAGCACAGGAGCCAGGGTGGTACCAGTGAGGTACCAGGCTCCCAACTCCAATATGTGTCCTTTCCTCAATGGCCCTGGCTTCTATTTGAACTGCTCTTCTGCCTACAGGAATCATGGCTGGGTCCAACCGGTCTGGAGACCTGCGGGATGCCCAGAAGTCCATCCCTACCGGAACCATCCTGGCCATTGCCACCACTTCTGCTGTCTGTATCCTACACAGCTGGGCTGTGCCCACCCCGGGTGTGGGGGAAGTACTGCGGGAGGTATGGAGGTTGCTACCTTCTCTGGTGTCTCAGGATGGGTGATGGTGGGGCATCACCTTGCTAGGGATTCTCCTTCATTCTCTACCTTAGACATCAGCTCTGTTGTGCTGTTCGGGGCCTGCATTGAGGGGGTCGTCCTGCGGGACAAGTAAGTAAACGAATGGGGGTGGGTCTTGTCCTGGGGGAGGGGCAGGCTCAGGAAGAAATCGACCTGGCAGGGTGTCCTGAGCACAATACTTACTGGTTTATTCATTTTCTTCTTACTGAGTATTTTATCTTTCTTGTCACTGAAACTTAAGAAGCTCAAAGGATGTCTACTTTGGTTTGGGATAATGATACATTTATTTAAGATCTATTCATTCATTCATTCATTCACCTAACACCCCTGTGTATTGTTCACTGCCTTGAAGGTTCTGAGGGAAGCAAAGAGTAACACAGATTTTTGTACAGGGCTACAGAGAGCTCAGGGGGTTCAGTGTGACCTGGTCAAGCAAACAAGCAAACACATTAATAAATAAATTACTGCTAGTTGTAAGGTAGTTTGACTTCTTCTTTTTTTTTTTTTTTTGGTTTTTCAAGACAGGGTTTCTTTTCTGTATAGTTCTGGCTATTCTAGAACTTGCTTTGTAGATCAGGCTGACCTTGAACTCACAGGGATCACTTGCCTCTGCCTCCAGATTAAAGGCGTGCACCACTACCACACCCGGCCCATTTATCTCCTTTAGTCGTAGACTTCCCAGAGATCACCAGGGTCCCTTCACCTCAGCTCTTCATCTAGCATTTGAAGGACTTCAGCAGACATCCGAGGAAAATCTGGAAGGGGATTTTGTACATTGTAATCTGTCCTGCACCAACCACAGGTCAAAAGCATTTGACCAAAGCTCAGCTTGTGTAGACTATTACCATTAATAATAATATGCATCGGGGTTTTGCTGCATGAGGCTGTCAGGTACCCTGGAACTGGAGTTACAGTCAGTTGTGAGTCATCATGTGTGTGCTAGGGATTGAATCTGGGTCCTCTGGAAGATCAGCCAGTGTAGACTTGCCCTGGTCATTGTTCCCTAAACAATACAGTGTGACATCCAGGTTCACAACACTTCCAGTGTGTTAGGAGTTGTAAGTCATCAGACACAATTCTGAGTCTTCAGGGAAGTGTGTGCTTGCTGGTGGATACTTTGTCACCTATAGATCTGACCACCACAGAATCTGGCATCTTGGGAACAGAAACCCACCACACACAGATTCTGAGTGATACTTGCCTCAGTTTTCCTTCCCAGTTTCATTAAAGTTTTTATTTATTGCCAGCCGTGATGATGGTGTACAAACTTTAGCCCTAGCACTCCAGAGGCAGAGGCAGGCAGACCTTTGTGAGTTCAAGGCCAGCCTGGTCTACATAGTGAGTTCCAAGCCAGCCAGGGTTGTGTAAAGAGACCTTGTTTCAAAAAATGAAGAAATTGTTTTTTATTGGCAGTGTGTGTATGTGTGTGTATGATGTGTGAGTAAAAGGGAAAGGGTGTGCATGTGTTTGTAGGTGTATGTGTGCCATGGCACACATGGTTTGATCTGCATGCGTCCCTTTTAACCACAGACCTCCTATGAGACTGCCTTGCAAGGGTCCATGTTTGAAGGACAGGCACCTTTAGCCCTGAGTCATCTCACTGGCCCCTTTTTAAAGTTTTATTTTCCTTTACGCTTTCAGTGTTGGATAGAGATTACAAAGCCAGGAAGGGAGGGCATTACAGGCAGCAGGGACATTTTCCAGGGTGAAGAGGAGAAATGACTGTGTTATGTATGTCCATGTGCATACTTAAAGCTGTATTGGGTTTAGTGCCCTGGTCCCTTGCTTCTGGAGAGCATATGAACACACAAGGAGCAGGGGGAGGGAAGGAACTCACGCTAGTACTTTGGTTTTTCTGTGGCAATGCAATGGGGTTGTGAGACTGGGCAGGAGTCAGGATGGGGGCCTGGGCTGCAGTTAGGATGGGGGCCTGGGTGGGAGTCAGGATGGGAACCTGGGCTGAAGTCAGGGTGGGGGCCTGGACTGGAGTCAGGGTAGGGGCCTGGGCTGCAGTCAGGATGGGGACCTGGGCTGGAGTCAGGGTGGTTGTCTGGCTTTTCCACAAGGAAATTAAAGCTTGATTTGTTTTAAGAAATGGAGTCCACTGCAAGGTCTTTTGGTGGTGGTGTGGCCCAATCAAGTGAAAAATTTGCTTCTATGATTTTTTTTTTGAGTCGTTTGACCTCCATGCATCTCATTTCATCATAGACCTCTCATGAGACTGCCGCCAGTCCAGCAGCCCCTCATTCATGGCTCTGCCTGGTGAAGGAGCTCAGCAATGTCCCCTGCACACATCTCCAGGGACAGCATTCCAGCTGCTGACAGCAGCTCCACCTTCCCTCTCTTCCCTCTCTCTCTCTCTCTTTCTCTCTCTCTCTCTCTCTTCCCTCTCTTCCCCCCCCTTTCACCATTTTAAGAACACTTGTTTTTATTTTATGTGTATGAGTGTTTACCTGCATGTATGTCTGTGCACCATATACATGCCTGGCGTCCGTGGAGGCCAGGGTGAGTGCTGGATCCTCTGGGACTGGAGTTCCAGGCAGCTTGTGAACTGTCATATGAGTGCTGGGAACTGAACCAGGTCCTCTGGAGCAGCAACAAGTGCTCTTAACAGCTAATCCATCTGGTATACGCCTTTAATGCCAGCATTTGAAGGCAGAGGCAGGCTTATCTTTGTGAGTTTGAGGCCAGCTTAGTCTACAAAGTGAGTTCCAGGACAGTTAGGGCTAGGGCTGTTACACAGAGAAATCCTGTCTCAAAAAACAAACTAACAAACCAAAAAAAAAAAAAACAAACAAACAAAAAAACAAAAAACAAAAAACCCAAAAAACAACAACAACAAAAACAAATAACATCTGATCCATCTACTCTGCCTCATCCCCCTTTCTGGAGGTGAGGTCTTGCTGCACCACTCTGGCTGCTCTTGGACTGAAGGAGTTCTCCTGCCGAACTTCACGTGGCTCGGGCTGCGGGAACATGTGGGCACATGCGAGTGACCACACCGTTTTAAAGCAGTGATACAAAATACTTTCTTCTGATTTTGTTTGTTTGTTTGTTTGTTTGTTTGTTTTTTGAGGCAGGGATTTTGTTTGTAGCTCTGGCTGTCCTTGAATTCACTCTGTAGAGCAGGCTGGCTTTGAACTCAGATCTGTCTGCCTCTGCCTCCCGAGTGCTAGGATCAAGGATGTATACCACCCTGCCTGCCCTGATTCTTTCCTATTTTTTAAACATTAATTTATTGTATGGATGTATGTGTGTGTGTTTATCTGTGCCATTAGCATCCATATGGATGCCAGAAGAGAACTCTACCCTGTGGGTCACGGGATGTGACAAGCGCCCTTCCCTACTAAGCCATCTTGCAAACCCTTTCCCGTTTATTTTTATGCCACCAGCACACACTGAAGCCGGAGCCCCCATTTTTCACATGGAGATGCTGCAGCCCCATTGAGCCAATCAATTTTCTCAGGATCACCATGTTAACAATGGACTGTTTATTAAAATCATATTTATACCCTGTCCTGGGGAGTTTTCACATTGCGTCTCTATTCCCTCACCATTTGTGTGAGGTAGGCAGGCTCATGAAGATCCGCAGCTCACAGCGGAGGGCCAGTGATGTGCTCAAGGTCACACAGAAGCCAACGCCTGTGGTCAGCATCTTTCTGGGCACGCCGTCGGTGGTAGCATTGCTCACCCAATGTCTCTGTGCCCTCACTGTCTCTCTCCAGGTTCGGGGAAGCTGTGAATGGCAACCTGGTGGTGGGCACCCTGGCCTGGCCATCTCCTTGGGTCATTGTCATCGGCTCTTTCTTCTCCACCTGTGGGGCTGGACTACAGAGCCTCACAGGGGCCCCACGCCTGCTGCAGGCCATCTCTCGGGATGGCATAGTGCCCTTCCTGCAGGTCAGTGTGGCAGAGCCACCCCACACAACAGATCAGTCATCTGGGTCCCTGCCCAGGAGACACTGCAACAGGGTCTCGGCCAGCCTTGAGCTCCCTCCTAGGTACTGTGCCCCACAACTGCACTAAAAAAGAAGGGACCTTATTTGGGATCTGGCCTGTGATCTGTGCCATCTCTGAACACTATCTGCTTGTAGAAGAAGAATAGATGGCTCTTCTCCAGCCTCGGGGGCAGTTGGGGACTCAGAGAGCCAGCAACAGGACTAGGAACGGCTGTCTTTTTCTGTGATTCTTAAGGGAAAAAACCTATTGAGCATACAGACACACGTTGCCTGTTCCTCGGGAGCCTCTGTCCCTCTGGGGGTCATTCCAGTGTCATTCCACAACGATAGCAGTGAGGGTGGGTGAGACAGAGAGAGCCTGCCGTTCCCTTGGGTTCCCTGGAGGATGCAGATACCCCCTCACTGGTTAGACGGGTCCTGCCTCTGTTCCCCTGGTTCCCAAGACTGAAGGCTTCAGTCTCCCATGATGGCTGCTCTGTTTCCAGGTCTTTGGCCATGGCAAAGCCAATGGAGAGCCAACCTGGGCGCTGCTGCTGACTGCCTGCATCTGTGAGATTGGCATCCTCATCGCCTCCCTGGACGAGGTCGCCCCCATCCTTTCCATGTGCGTGCTAGGCCTGGGGCCTGTCCTTTGGCCCCGTGAGCCTCTCTTCCTGGGTCCCTCCACCACCACCTTAACAACCCAGGGAGTTCCCCAGCGGCCGCAGAAGCCCATCCTCTGTCGTATAGATTCAGCCTCACAGACAGCAGGCTGTGCTGTGAGGTTTGGCTTGTCGGCATGACTTGAGCCTCTCCCTTCCTCCTTCTCTTTCCTCCAAGTCCTGTTTCTTCTTCAAGCCTCGGTTTTTCTATTTCACAGCGTCCTGCATCTGCCTCACCCGAGTCTTTTGCATTCCAGGTTCTTCCTCATGTGCTACATGTTTGTGAACTTGGCTTGTGCGGTGCAGACGCTGCTGAGGACACCGAACTGGAGGCCACGCTTTCGATATTATCACTGGTGGGTGCCCACTTCCTCACCCTTCCCACAGCCATTTCTTACCTCTCTTGAGCCCCACGTTAGATCTGAGGTCTGAGCAGTGTCTCCCTCCTCTACAGACAGCTCAGTCTTATGGTGACAAGCAGTAATGTGACACAGTCAGAAACGCCCCAGTGACCACTCCTCTGTGCCTACAATGCTCAACCTCTTACACGGTAGCACGGAGGTTAGAGTCAGCTGGACTCAAATTCACAGCCTGACTCTCCACTTCCTGCCAGTGGGAGCTTGGACTGATGATAGAGCCTCTTTGAACCTCAATTTCCTCATCTGGGAGATGGGCACAGTAGCCACGCTCCCTCCTAGGTTTCTGGTGAGCTTGTTGGCAGGTGATGCAGAGAGGATTCTCTTCTGGAGGGGGCTAAGATCTCCTTACCGTGTTAGCCTGTGGCTCTTCTCCTGTGACAGGAAGAACTATGCTCGCTCCACAGTGGGAAAGTTGAGTTCACAGCAGGTGACTGACCCATGGCCACCCATAAGACTATGAGATAATAGTCTTTCTTTTTTTAAGACAGGGTTTCCCTGTGTAGCCCTGGCTGCCCCAGAACTCTCTCTCTTGTAGACCAGGCTGGCCTCAAACTCATGGAGATCTGCCTGCCTCTGCCTCCAGAGTGCTGGGATTAAAGGTGTGCGCCACCACCACCTGCCGGGATAATGGACTTTCATGGAAGCCACATGATTTCGGTCTTAAGGCTCCTTGCTGCTGGCCTCTTTCTGGAAGGTCCTGCTTCCAGTGTGTCCACGGACCTCTGTCTCAGAAACCATATGAACCCACATGCCTGGAGGGATCTGGCAGGGTCTAAGGGACAGAGACTAGTGACTCTGGAGTCGGGTGGGACATGGATCAGTGTCTTGTGTATGGCTACTTGTTTATTTAGAAAGTCTGCACGGTGCTCAGGGTGACACCAGTGTAGCATTTAGATCCAGATGCCCATGTCTTGCCCAGGCCTTGCCTGCCACCCTGCTCTTGCTGCCCGAGCCCAGGTGTTACCATCAGCCCTGCAGAGGGCTCAGGGACTGGGTTCGCTTCATTTTCCAGGACTCTCTCCTTCCTGGGCATGAGCCTCTGCCTGGCCCTCATGTTCATTTGCTCCTGGTACTACGCATTGGTAGCCATGCTCATCGCCGGCCTCATCTATAAATACATCGAGTACCGGGGGTAAGTGCCGGGAGGAGGCCAGGGAAGCTGAGGGTGGGCAGGGTGAGGGCTGACTGAGTGACGGTCCAAGGCTGGAGTACAAGGAAGGGACCCTCTGGAGTAGGTTTAGAGAGGAGACTGACGACGCCTTGGGAAACAGGCAAGAGAGCATCTAGATTTAGGAGTGATTTCAAAGGAACCGGCTACAGCTTGACTAAGTCAGAGGAGAGCGACATGGGAGAGATGACTGTGCCCTGGGACAACTTCACCTACCACTCCTGGTCTCCTGGACTCATGTGACCCCCCCTCCTGGTCCCCAGGGCAGAAAAGGAGTGGGGCGATGGGATCCGAGGCCTGTCTCTGAGCGCTGCTCGCTACGCTCTCCTGCGCCTGGAGGAAGGACCTCCGCACACCAAGAACTGGAGGTGAGTGGTGAGGGTGGCTGGAGAGGGCCAGGGGAGGGATGGCAGGGGAGCAGGGTCCAATCTATCCCCCTGCCTCTGGCTGAGCGGTACCTCTCTCTAACCCTGTCCCGCCTGAGCCCCCTACAGCACTATGATGAACTGAGTCCTGGACATTTGTTCTCCAGATCTATTCACCACGTTTGTCTATTTGGTCATTCCATTACTTGTGAAAAAAAAATTCCCAAACTCACGTTGTATGGCCAACTCCCTTCCTGGGGGTACTGCCAGCTCACAGATCTGTGGAAATGCACACAGAGAGGCAGAAAGACCAACTTCTGCAGAGTCTACTCTCTTACTTTGAGAGGGACAGGGTCTTTCAGGAGTCTCCAAATTATTGACAACATTTCTACTGAAGATAAGGGGCCCCAGGGGTTCTAGACTCTTCCCCTTCTGCCCTTAGGTCAGGTACTTCCTAAGTGGCTACTGTACACACCCAGCTTAACATCTGTCCCCTGGTTCCACCAAGGGTCAGGTTGGAAGTCAGAATTGTGGATGCATTACTAACCTGGGGCTCCCAGGTACTGGGCTTGGCACTATCTGTAAATTCTCACGCGGTCAGCATGGGGTCCAGCCCAGAATCGGAACTTGGTGGATACTATGAAAGTGATGGAGAGTGGGAGGAATGCCAGGCTGAGTGTGTGAAGAAGTGATGGGTAAATGGCAGGGAGGATGGCTGGATAAGCATCTACACATATGGAAGTCTGTCTGGGTGAATAGATGGATGTGTGAATGGATAGCGGGTGGGTGGGTATGTGGGTGGCTGAGTGAATAAGGCCTGGTAGGTAAATTCATCTGGATTCTGCTGGATGACTGAAGGGTGAAGCGGATGAGTGGGTAGCTGGATGGATGGATGAATGGGAGAGATGGAGAGATGGGTGGGTGGCTGGATGGATAGAGAGGGGTGGGCCATGGCTGGAGGGTTTGCTGCTTAAGGAAATGGTTGCTGCGGCCCAGCAGGTTGCGGTGGATGGGGCCTAGGTGCGGGGGCACAGGGGACAAACGGGTAAACAGATGTGACTCATGTGGTGGACGGCGGGCGGGTGGGTGGGGGGTGGGAGGTGGGTCACGTGAACCTGCACCCTCTTCAGGCCCCAGCTGCTGGTGCTGGTGCGTGTGGACCAGGATCAGAACGTGGTGCACCCCCAGCTGCTCTCCTTGACCTCCCAGCTCAAGGCAGGGAAGGGCCTGACCATTGTGGGCTCTGTCCTGGAAGGCACCTTTCTGGACAACCACCCTCAGGCTCAGCGGGCAGAGGAGGTGAGCGGAGGTCGGGAAGGGTGGGTGGTCAGGGTCGGAAGTATCGAAAGGCAGTCTTCACCTTACTGTACTTGTCTTTCGGGACAGCTCTGGGATCTTGGGGTACTCGTGAGTGTGTCTTCTCCTTAGAAGAGGAGCCTGAGGGTCAGAGGGTGAGCGAGTGCCTGGGAATTCTACCCACAGGGGCTGGGGAAATGGCTCAGAGGATGAAGCACTTGCTGTAAAAAGCAAGAGAACCTAGCACTGAGGGTAGGGAGTGGAGACAAGAGGATCCCTGGAGCTCATGGGACTGCAAGGCTAGCCAATCAGTGAGCTCCATGTTTAATGAGCAACTCAAAAGGAGTGAGATGGAAAATGGCTTAAGGAGACAGGTGATATTGACCTCTGACCTCCACATTCAGCCTACAGAACCAAAGGCTGACAGAGCCAGAAGGGCTCATTTTATGGATAAGGATACCAAGGCTTAGAGGTCAGGTTACCCTGAGGCAGAAACTACTCTCTTCCTTCTGGAAGGGGAAATCTTTTAAATCTTTCAAGGTGTTTTAAAATCCAAGCAAAACAAAACAAAAACAAAAAAACCCAACCAACTAAACAAAAAAATTAAACAAAACAAAACAAAAAATTCAAAGATCTTCTAGGAGGAAGTCAAGGCCCGGCATGGGCTGGCAGGTCTCTGAAATCACAAGGCTGTCTGGAAGTCTAGCCAGGATCCGCACACACCCCTGGCTCTGGGTCGCCTGCTTTTGACACGTCCACAAAGGAGCACGCAGAGCCGCTGTGAATGGGGCAGCGGGTGGGCATGACCTTTAGGAGAATATGAGAAGTACCTCGGACCCAGAGGGTAGAGGAGGAAGTGTGCTCTACCTGCAACTCAGGCCTGTCTTCCCCCAGGGCTGCAGCTGGGAATAGAGAGAGAGAGAGAAAAGGGGGTCCAGGGATGCAAGGTGAGATGGGGAGGGGCACCCCTAATGGCCTGTGACAGTTGCCGTTTCTGCCTCACTGAGCTGCTCACACCAATCTATCAAGACTCAGAGCTGGAGGCTCCAGCTGGTCAGGACAACTCTACGTGGACTGACCGAGAGCATGCTGGGTACCAGGCATTAGGCTAGGCACAGGGAGAGCATGCTGGGTACCAGGCATTAGGCTAGGCACAGGGAGAGCGGGACCAAGTGCTAGCCACAGGCCACACACGGAAGGCTCCAACCCCATTTGGCACCGTTGAGTGCTGTTCTGGGTTAATAAGGACAGGGCAGTATGACACATTAGGGCTATGATACAGGGCAGTGTCCTGAGCCCTTTCATGAATCAAGCTGTGTAAGCCTCCTGATTCCTAAGTGGAACTGCCCCTCCCCCCGCCACAGGACGATAAGAGTAGAGGTTAGGTGACTTGCATGAGGCCACAGCCGGGAGGTGGCAGAGATGGAATTAGTTAGACATCAGGTCAGTGGTTGAGGGCAGAGCGGCTGAAATCCTCCTGGCTCCTGAATCGTCACTTACATTAGCAGCCCGTCCTTATGCAAGTCTTAATTTCTCTGAGCCTTGATTTCCTCATTGATAAAATGGGAACAGCGAGAACCCTTCCCCCAGTGCAGATTAAATGTGCACAGAAAATGCCCATCGTTTTGTTAAAATAAATCATTACATTGTGTGGCCATGCAGAACAGCCTGGCTAAACTGTGGTCTAGGTGGAGGGTGGTCTCTGGGGAAGATGGCACTGGAGTAAGGGAGGCAGGTTTAATGCACCATGGGCCAGGAGCACGTGGGATGGCAGTGGAGAGCAACAGCAGGGTGTGCGGAGCTGGGGTGGGTCACTGGTGATGAGCAGGAACAGGAACCATAGGTGATGAGGTGCTGGTGTGGGTCCCGGAGTCCGGTAAGATCACAGCTGAGGTTCAGGAAGATGGGACAGACACAGAGAGAGGGAGGGAGGGGTGAAAAGTCCAGAGGGAGGCTGCGAGCCTCAGCCTCAGCGCAGGCTGCCCGAGGCTGGCCCTCATCCACACACGCCTTCCCCACAGTCTATCAGGCGCCTGATGGAGGCTGAGAAGGTGAAGGGCTTCTGCCAGGTGGTCATCTCCTCTAATCTGCGTGACGGAGTGTCCCACCTGATCCAGTCTGGGGGCCTCGGCGGGCTGCAACACAACACTGTGCTAGTAGGCTGGCCTCGCAACTGGCGGCAGAAGGAGGATCACCAGACATGGAGGAACTTCATTGGTACTGATGCGGTCGGCTCGGGGGCGAAGGGCCGTCCATGGGCTGCTCTGCTTCTGAGGGTTCCTGAGTACAGCATGGGTGTGGGCTCAGTACGTGCAGGTGGTGCTATGTTAGTGTCTACGTCAGGCCCTGGGAGGAAGACGGGGCAGGACAGGGTGGGCTGAGGGCGGCAGCCTTAGAGTCATTGTGGTCAGGATCTGGGTCTGTGCTCTGGTCTTTCACAGATGGGTCCAACCATCATTTAGAGAATACATTTTGTGTGCCAGGCAAGTCGAGACTTTTCTAATGCTCTCCTGACCTGAGCATTAGGCACTACTGTCTGCATGTTGAAGTGATGCTGAGACATAGAGACAGAAAGAAACTTGCCTGGGTCACACAGCTGGGAGGTCGTGTTTGAAACAGCTAGAGGCCACCCACAGTGGGTTTTGTTGTTCTTTTGTTTTTTTAAGACAGGGTTTCTCTGTGTATCTCTGGTCATCCTGGAACTTGCTTTGTAGACCAGGCTGGCCTCGAACTCACAGAGATCCGCCTGCCTCTGCCTCCCGAGTGTTGGGATGAAAGACATGGGCCACCACTGCTTGGCTTCCGATGGGTTCTTAATAATTAGTAGAGGCATAGGAAAGGGAGAGCGCCTAGTTGGTAAACTGCTGATCATGAAAGTGTGAAGACCAGAGTTTGATCCTGAATCCAGAGGTCTCCAGTGTTGGGGAGGCAGAGACAGGAATTTCCTGGGATTCAGCTGCCTGGAAGTCTAGCGTCGTCTGTGAGCTCTAGCCCCGTTGGGTCAGGCAGAGTCCCATCTCCAGCAAACAAGCAGACAGCAGCAAAGACAAATGAGAACCCCCAACAAGGTGATGGCTCTCGAGGAACAGGGAAGGATGCCTGAGGCTGACGTCTGCTTCCATCCACGTCTACACATGTGTGCTCACGTGAACATGCAGCCCTCACATATATGCACACATGAGAGGAAAAAGAACAGGGGGCATCATTGCCATTTAACAGATGGGAGAACTGAGGCCAGGAGAGACTGGAGTACTTTCTTACAGCCAAATAGTCAGTAGGCGGTGAGACCCAGGTAGATGCTGGAGTCCACGTACTAGAATCCAATGTCAGGTGGAGTGTGGTGGGTGCTGGTGCCAGGAGGCTCTGTGGCTTTCCCTTGGCACCAGGGGGATCGGTCACTGTTGCCCTCTGGTCCTTTTTTTTTGGCCTTTCCAAGAACTGGTCCGGGAAACCACAGCTGGCCACCTGGCCCTGCTGGTCACCAAGAATGTGTCCATGTTTCCTGGGAACCCTGAGCGCTTCTCCGAGGGCAGCATCGATGTGTGGTGGATCGTGCACGATGGGGGCATGCTCATGCTATTGCCCTTCCTGCTGCGCCATCACAAGGTTCGTGTACACGCACGTCTGCGGTGTGGGGAAGGCGTGTGTGTCCGTGGGGAAGCTCGGGGCTCTGGCCAGCACCCTTCCTGGGGGCTCTGATCATCTCACTTATCAGGGGCGTTGGAGAACCAATGCATCATCCCGACAAGCACACTGCTGCAAAGGAGGAGGACACTTAATACAGGGAGTGGCCCCTTAATGGAGGCGCCCCAGACCTGAGCAGGGGAGTCTACAGATAGGGATTGGGTGCCAAGAGCCTGTAGGAAGGGTCTTTGACCATGGGTCTTCTCATAGCTTCTGGTTGAACCTGGCTGGACTGCTTTTGATCTTGGCAGGTCTGGAGGAAATGTAAGATGCGGATCTTCACTGTGGCCCAGATGGACGACAACAGCATCCAGATGAAGAAAGACCTAACCACGTTTCTGTATCACTTACGCATTACGGCAGAGGTGGAGGTGGTGGAGATGGTGAGTCCCCAGAAGAGCCTCAAGTGCTTCAAGTCCCGCCTGCAGCTCTTTCCTCTTGGCCCCAGCACCTATCAGGGCTCCTCCGATACCCATCAGCGGAGGACACAGGTTGCCTTTCCCTGTGACCACCCCTTAGCCTTTTCTTTCACAGAGTGGCCGCCATGTTGGAGAGTGCTCACTCTGTGACAGACTGATGTAGGGACTCTCCCAGCTTCCAGTGAGATACACGCGTTAGACCTTTTTTCAGTTAGAATGCAGAGACCCACAAAGGTTCAGTAATTGACTGCTCAGCACAGTGAGCAGCAGAGTCAGTTCAAACCCAGGCAGGCTGCTGCTGGGCCTGCTCCTGGAGGGTATGCACTCCTCTCTCCACCTCCCCAGTGGATCTGTGCCTCCTCCTGTTGTCACTGTCCTACCCATGTAGCCATACCCTTAGCACCCCATTCACAGGCATGTGTCCATTCATCCCTTGCTCTTTTCACAAACATCTTCCCCTCTTCATTCACTCAGGTGATTAATCAAGCCGCTCACTCACGGCTTCACCATTCACATCTTTGGTTCTGCGCTGGGTGCACAGGGAACTAGCTGCCTTCTTTCCCAGGCCATGGCCCTGTGAGCACAGTCCCTCGCCTCCTCCAACCTTGGTGCCAGGGCATGTGATGGGCAGGTGCAGACTGGTGGGAGGGAGGGCTCCCCAGGTTCAAGCTCCCGCTTCCCTCCTGTTCACAGCATGAGAGCGACATCTCGGCATACACCTATGAGAAGACACTGGTAATGGAGCAACGCTCTCAGATCCTCAAGCAGATGCACCTAACCAAGAATGAGCGGGAGCGGGAGGTAAGGGTCCCCTGTGGGACTCTGGTCTGACATCCCTGGCCATCAGCACCACTGTCTTCACCTTTAGTAACCCTTATCTGCCACCACCTCCTGATACCCTGCTCCCCTGTGGTGGGACTACATGTGTCTTGCTGCATCTTCCCAGCCCCCTCACAGGGACTCTGGCATCGAGACAGACTTGCTCCTCTGTAGGAGACTTCTAGGCCCGAGGGAGAAGAGTGGATGCTAAATATGTATGGATGACGAGTTCTCAGGGGTGTGGGCTGCCAGTGTGGGAGACAAGGTTCATGGAACAGACTCCCGGGGTGGGGAACAGATGGGTATT
This sequence comes from Myodes glareolus, assembly GCF_982192425.1. Lineage (NCBI taxonomy): Eukaryota > Metazoa > Chordata > Mammalia > Rodentia > Cricetidae > Myodes > Myodes glareolus. The sequence continues at coordinate 14,097,288 of NC_142035.1, read as the reverse complement.
TAACATGGATGCTGGGTAGGAGTCGGGGCAAGACTCCTAGGGGATGAGTGAGTGAAGGGCTTTTGGGAGTAGCTGTGCTGAGCACCCCATGGGGTAAGATCTCTTAGGTTTCAGTCTCTGGTCTTTTGGAGTATGGATAGAAGAGCCACCCCAGGGGGTGGAGTCCCTGGGGGAAGTGAGGGATGGTGCCCAGGGCTGTGGACAGAGAAGCGCCTAGAAGTGGGCGTGAGTTTGTTCGGGGAATGAGTGGCAGGTCCTGTAGGCTACGGGGAAGAGCCATGATTATGGGTCTCCCAGGTGAGAGAATATGCTTCTCAGAATGTGGCTGATATGTGCTTAGGGAAGCGAGCCATGGGCCCTTGAAGGATGGGGGTGTCACCTAGGCTGATAGTGATAAGAAATGGCATGCGCTGGTGTGTGCATGTGCTGGCATGCGCTGGGCAGCCAGAGTGGCGTGGGACCAGAGTGCTAGGCTCAAGCCTTGCTGTGCCAGGTGTTAGCCTGTGGTTGTTGGTGGCAGGAAGGTCTGAGCTCTGGAGACCAGAGGCCAGGTCAGCGATGCCTAGGTGTTTGGTCTTGAGGCACTGTGGCATTTGCAGTGTGTGCCACTCGGGAATACTTGTAACCTGGATGAGCATCAGTTGTAGTAATGGCTCTTGGCAGGGTGTGGGTGGTGACCCCCAGCAGAGCTGGCATCAACCTATGTCACTCCCTAGATCCAGAGCATCACAGATGAGTCTCGGGGCTCCATTCGGAGGAAGAATCCCGCTAACACTCGGCTCCGCCTCAATGTTCCCGATGAGACAGCAGGTGACAGTGAGGAGAAGCCAGAGGAGGAGGTGAGTGACTGGGGATGGGTTGGCTCTGGCAAGTGGGAGCAGAGCCTTTGACTACCAGAAGAGTCACCTGCTGAACAATCACCCTCCTTCAGGTGCAGCTGATCCATGACCAGAGTGCTCCCAGCTGCCCCAGCAGCTCACCATCTCCAGGGGAGGAGCCTGAGGGGGAGGGGGAAACAGACCCAGAGAAGGTGCATCTCACCTGGACCAAGGACAAGTCAGTGGCAGAGAAGAATAAAGGCCCCAGTCCTGTCTCCTCCGAGGGCATCAAGGACTTCTTCAGCATGAAGCCGTACGGGCCTGGGGGCTGAAGCTGGGGGCGGGGGCCTAAAGGACTTGTCTAACATGGCAGAATCAATGAGCAGGAGGGTCCTCTTCTGGCAGTCTGACGATCCAGGGCAGAACTCACCTTGGTTTCCCCAGCTGGAGACTTACAGGGCTGGGCTAGAATCAGAACCAGCTCCTAAGTGCAGGTGTTGAAATGAAGAACGTGGTGGGGGCTGTGAGAGTGAGGTCATGCTCACCCAGGGCAGACGATGGTTGGCTCAATGGCAGGCACCTTTTCCTGACCCCTCTCTTTTTCTTTCTCTCTTTGCTTCTCTTTATGTTTCCTGAAGGGAGTGGGAAAACTTGTAAGTGCGCCACTATTTTTCCATCTTCTCTTCTAGGTCTCTAGGGTCCCTACTCCACGGAACCCTCAAGGGGTGTACCTGGCCTCTGGGGCCTCTAAATGGCCCAACTTGGAGAGATCTGGGGTTGGGGGAGGTCCCAGACTGGCAAGCACCAGGCTGGGCAGCCCGACTCATACTGGGAGGGTGACCAAACTTCGCTCTTCCTGGCCTAGGTTAATGCCCTTGCCTTCCTCTCCTTTCTTCTGCAGGAACCAGTCCAATGTGCGGCGCATGCACACAGCTGTGCGGCTGAACGAGGTCATCGTGAATAAATCCCGGGATGCCAAGCTAGTCTTGCTCAACATGCCCGGGCCTCCCCGCAACCGCAATGGTGATGAAAACTGTATCCTGAAGTTAGGGGGAAGAGGGGGGATGTTGGCAAAGTACGTGTGTCCTCTAGCCTGGAATGAAAATAGCAGAGCGGGCTCAGCACTGGACAGGGACGCGGGCTTTGGGAAGGCACAGGCTCTGTCTCCTTGACCAGCTCTCAGACATGGAATTTCTAGAGGTCCTCACTGAGCAACTGGACCGGGTGATGCTGGTCCGCGGTGGCGGCCGCGAGGTCATCACCATCTACTCCTGAGGGCCAGGACCTGTCACGCCGGCCCCGGAGCCCTTGCCGCGCCACCCCGCCGCTGTCACCGTTTACATAAGACCCTGTGCCCGTGCCCTGGCCCCTTTTCCCGCTGCCTGCAGCCCGGAGGCCGCACCTGTCGGGGCTGACTCCGAGGACGGCCCATGGGCCCCTTTTCTGAGCCCGGCCTCGCCCCGCCGGAGCAGACGCTGCAATAAAGGTGGCGAGGCGGCGTGGAGAGGAGCGGAACCGCAGTCCTGGGCCCGTCCCTCCCCACGCCCCGCCGCGTTCCCCCGGGACCCTGGTCGCCGAGCCCGGGGGCCGGCCGGCCGCGCTATACATAGTGTACAGGAGACATCGCGTGTATTTTTAATGTCCCCATATTTCTGTAACTAGAAGAGCAACGGACTCCTCGCCACGGCCGCGCTCTCCCGCTGCGGGCGCCCTGGGACGGAGAAGCCCTGGGAGCCAGATTTCTCTGCGCGCCGGAGCTGAGAGCCAAGTGCTTTAAGGCCTACGCTCTCTCCCTTCCCTGTCCACGCCCTGCGTCTCCCTCTCTTCCCTCCAGTTCTTGGCAAACACAGGTGAGACGGCGGCCGGCTTCAGTGGATGCGAGCTTTCTGGCGGCCAGGAGAGCGAGTCGTCGTCTCTCCAGGGGGAGAAAACGAAGCCCCGCTCGGTGCCTTCGCGGAGGAGCAGGCGTCTCTCCTCTGTTGGCTGCCGCCTGCTCCCCATGTCCCGTGGCTCCTCGCCAAAGACTGAATTCGTGGAGCTGGAGGGCACCCCCTCCCCAGTTTCCTCCTTGGGACTGGCGAGGGCCGAGGGGCCAATTCCAGTCTAGAGGCCGACTCACCAGGAGGCCTGGGCAGCCTCTGCTGTTCCCTTCGTTGGTCCCCATCTGCAGGTCCTGCCTGGGGACCCAGCTGCCTCTTGAGTGCTCTGGAGCTGGGCCTTGCTGCCTAGCAGCAGGTCCTTAGCTAAGTCTCCTAGACATCAAGTCCTGGAGTGGGGCTGGAGTCACGTGGGCTCCGGGCTCCATTGTTTCCCTGAGCTCCTCTGTCCTCTTCTGACTTGGACCCAAGGCCTTTTGCTTCCCTAACTCGTCCTTGGCGCTTCTGCAACACCAGCCCCACCAGTGGGGAGGTGCCCTCAGCCCTTAGAAAGGCGTTTGGCCGGTTCCCTTCCCCTAGGGCACGTTACTAAGGGGATAGGCACTGCATGCTCCTTTAAGCGCCCTCTGGGACTGGGTACAGTGCCTCCAGCCCCAGGGCCCTGACCTGCGCACCTAGTTAGACATTCTGCCCACTCCAGGGCTGGGGCCACTAGCTGACCTCACCACCTCCTTTCCCTTGAGTCCAAAGCAGAGAGCTGCAGCTGGTGCCATCTAGACAACGTCAGGTGTGGCCAGTGGCAGGACTGGAGGTTCACTGCTCGGCTGCAGGGCCTAAGACCCCTCTGAGATTTGATGGGGGACTGGATATTCTTCCAGCCAGTAGCCATTCAGTTGGAAGTGTAGGACCCTGGACCCGTCATCCTTCAAGACTGCCCTCCCTTGCTATGGGTCTTGCCTTTTGGGGCAAGAGAGGGGCTGCACAGAAGGGGAGGAGGCTGTATCAACACCAATTAGGGAACCAAAGTTGCACACTACCTGGGCCCAGACTCTGGTTGACAAAGGCAAAGTTTCCGTTGATGAAAACAAACATCCCACATCAAAACCCCAAGTTTTCTGTGCTCCATGTGCAATATTTGTTATGAACCTTGTGTCGTTCAAGTCACCTTTATAATCACTGTAGCTAGATGTTCCATGTCCACCCAGGTGACTTTCACTGAGTGCAATATTTCAATAGCCTGGTAGTGAGAACGAGTGTCGCTTTTCTTTCAGCCGACCTATGTGCAGGGCAATGCAATGCAGTCCAAAACCCTTGTAAATAGGAGAGGTTGCAAGCCAAATCAAGAGTATTTATCGTTATTACTATTATTATTAGGCCTGCCTTTAATTTTAGTGTTTTGGTATTTCGCATCCTGCCTCGGTATTGATCTTGTGTTCTTTGTGCCAATATGCAAAGGAGAGGGTCGGTTCTTTCCTTTACTGTTGAATGCTCCCATTTAATGCTTTAAGGCTTTTACTGTGTTAATTTTTTAGATACCTGTCTGCACACAATGCAATAAAAATAATTTTATTACACCCTTGATAGCCTAAGGGGTACGGTTTGGACACTTTAGGATGAAATCAAATCCACTGTCAACAGATGTTTTGTTTTTTTGAGACATGGTCTCATGGAGTCCAGGCTGGCTAGGAACTTTGCTACATAGCCAAGAATGACCTTGAACTTCCAATACCCTTGCCTCCTTCTCCAAAGTGCTGGGAATTTTATGTGTGAGCCACCATATCCAGTTAGAACAGGATTCCTGGGTGGGAAACACTGTCCTCTCTGCTCACAGAAGAGAGTACACCAGCTTTGGGGCCCTGTGCCTGGGCCGGGACATGCTTCCTAGGTACCAGATCACATGGCATTCTCTGGAAGGCAGTGAGTCTCTAGAAACTTGAGACATCATGTCAAGTGTTATAAGGGCTCTTCAAGGCTTTCAGGTTGACTATAGATTATGCCAAACTCCTGCATAACAGGCAGCAACAGACATGAAGGCAAAAGAGGAATGCCCCTGCCTCCAACCATTATCCATAAAGGCTCCTCATAACGGCTTCCTTCCCTACAATGCATTTTGGACACACCTGCTGATAGGCTGGCTGTCTCTACTATAAGCAGATGCAGAGTATGGCAGGTTTTGATGCAAGGCCTTTGCTCTGTCCATCACTAACCCTTCTCACCAGGTGGGAAGTGCAGCACACTGAGACTCAAGCTGGGTGCAGAGATATTAAGGCCTCATCTTGGGAAAGTGCTCTGCAAAGAAGCGCTGCAGATATACCCAAGAAAGGTGAGCACAGGTCTGACTTTCTTATTTTAATTAAAAATTATTTCATTTTATCAACAACACAAGAGTTCCAAAGAGGGAAAAAAAACCCCACCATATAACACAAACAGATCAGAACATAAACTGCTGCCATTTGGGGACCTTGAGTTTTGAAACTGGTTTGCTCAACCCCTGGCAGGGACTCAACTAGAGCTACCACTCTTGACTGAGAGCAATAAGGCCCTCCTTTCCCACAGATCTGATCCACAGGGTTTTAATGAGCAGTCTTTCCCAAAGGCAGAGGTGTTTTCCTTCGGCTCCATTCAGGTGGCAGCCATAGTCCTCCAAGTGTCACTGACTCCAAAGATACGAATGCTGTCTGAGAACATATCCAGCATCCACAGTCTAACATCAAATGGTCCCTACCTCCTGCTCATCAGAAAAGAGAACAAGAGCCTGGATGCAAACAAAAGTCCGGGGCTCAAAATAAACCACTGAAAACATGGGTGTCCGTTGTCAGTCTAGAGATGCCCTCTCAGTGCTAGCGCTGTGGAGAGCGAACAGCGGGCCCCAGAGTCACAATTCATGTTGAAGTCCTGAGTGAGCCACTTAGTCACCTGCAGACCCTCCGAGAAAATGGGAAACTACAAAACCAAGCCAACACTCAAGGGACCATTCTGCCGCAGATAGATTTTTCTCTTCTGTGGCTGCCATGTCACGCTTCCCCAGTTCAGAGTAGCCATTCTGAGTCCTTGAGCTGGAGTTCCATTCTCAGATGGGACACAGATGACACTGCCTGTCAAGGCCAACCCAGGCAGCTCAGTTCTGACTGATGTGTGGAGGTGGAAACAAAGGCCGTGACCACTGACTCCACAAATAGTGCTTCAAACTGGGGCAGCTGGGATTTGGTTTCTTCCTTTTTTCCTCCAAATCCACCAGGCAAGGGCCAGAGCAACCCCATCAGACAGAAGCTGAGCCTAGACCCCAGGAATACCTATTTTCTACCCAAATAAAAGCTCCAGCCCCAAAGCAGTCTGAGTTCTGGTTCTGTTAAGTGGTAAGCAACAGCCGTAGGAAGGAGCAGTGTGAGAAACCTAGGAATCTGATGTTGACCTGGAGAGTGCGAAGAACACTTTCAAACATCTCTACTTAGGAGGAAGTGGGAGGGGCCAGGGGAAAAGGGGACTAGGGTCAGTGGACTGGTAGAGCCTCAGTAATGCCTCTGGTAAGATCCCATGGGGGCCTGGGGTCGCCCCACCTGTGCTGCAGTTTGGCTAACCAGGTGGGAAAGGGCAGGGCCACTCTGGATCAGGGTGTCCAGAGCCTTCTGTACACTTGGATTGTCAAAGTTAATACCTGTGGAAGATACAGGCCTCTGGGTAGCTATGCTGCTGGCAGGTGCCAGGCGACTGGAAGGCTGACCAAAGAGAGCTTGGGAAGGAGCCCCAGGCCTGGGGCCCATGTTCCGAGTAGACCCTGCCTGTCCCACAATGTTTGGAGGCTGATTTCCTGAGGCCTGTGGTCTTTGCTGTGGCTGGCTGTTTGTTGTTGTGGAAAAATTCTGGTTCTGGGAGCTTCCGGCACCAACTGAGGGGGATGTAGAGCTGCTGTTGGCCGCAACTGTGCCACTATTGAAGAGGCTGAGGATTTTGGCCTGAAGCTCTTGCTGGGAGGTGGGGGGTGCGGCTGGAGTGGGTGTAGCAGAGGGGAGCACTTGGCCGCTCTGAAGCGGTTGGGAACTTGCTTGTGTCTTCAGCGAGGCACCCGAGGCCTCCCTGAGTGGCTGGCGGGAAATCGGGCCTGGAAGACAGAAGAGGAAGGCATCTGGTTGAGAGTGCCCCCTAAGGGCAGGAGGCCCAGCAGCCACAGGAAGAACAGCAGTCATACATCACAACAATCATACAGTACAGACAAAAGCATCGAATTCCAAAAGGGCTATCTCAGGATATGGACTGTTTCACAGAAAGCAGCCTAGTGCCCAAGAAAATTGCTTGAAAAAAGGAATAAATAAATAAACAAGGGGCATCCATCATGGCTCTCAGGGAGCCAACAATACTAGCTTACCCCCTACTACCCAATACAGGGAGCAGAGCTCAGCAGTAAATCTAGATCATCATTAACAGCATCATCAGCGTGCATGGCTGGTGGGGGAAAAGCCAATGGATGGCTCATTTCCCTTACCCACCCCAGAGAACCCTGGGCATGCCACCCTCCCACCAGAGCACGGGATGAGAGAAATGCAGAGTGAGAACTTCACCTCGGCCCTGCCACGTAGCTCACCAGGCAGAGAGTCGGCGCTGCTCCTCAAGAGCCGCTCCTTCCGCTCACGCAGGTAGTTGATGATCTTGTCTGTCTCCTCTGCAGTGAGATATCTGTTGTCTGCCAGGAGGTTGATGAGACTCTGGATGGCTGGAGGGTGCCCCCCACGACCTCCCTCCTCAGGGCCTCCACGATCTCTTTCCTGTAGAATGGCTTCATTAGCCATCTTGGCTGCCTGTCGGGCAATCTCCTCACGTTCCTTCTCCCGACAGTTATTCTTGTAGCGCTCATAATTTCTGGCCACCAGCACCATGGCATCTGCCTGGGGCATGTTGCGATGCTCTGTAGGAGGGAATGACACGTTATTTCTCCCATGACAGAGCCAAGTGCCCACTGTTGCACTCTGCCGAGCCTTCTTCATTCTCAAAGCAGAGGAGCGCTGCAGAGCCAAGAAGCCTGGAGTAGGGAGTGAGGTGGGCTGAAGGGCAGAGCGGTGCTCTTAGTATGGGACACACCTTCCAACAGAGCTATTTCTTCAGTGAGATTCCTGGATCACAGACTTGTGATAAAAACCAAAGGAACACAAGAGCCTCCCACAGAGTCAAACAGACCGCATGGGGAGCAGTCCTGCAGCCTCTAGACAGCAGCAGGGAGCTAAAGAATCTCTGTAAAGCCTGGTTCCCTGCTGTGCTCTTCAGGGCAGAGCCATCACTGTTTTTAAATTCATCAGTTCAAAAGTCACGGACGAAGATCAAATTGTAACCCTAAATAACCTCCTTTTCTTAATGGTGACAACAGTCTTGGAACCTTACATAAATATCCTCACACACACTAAGGACAGCTCCTCAGAGACAAGTGACTTAGAGATTCTAACATACCTTGTGACTATGCAGGTGCCAGACAGGCCTACAGAGATCCTTGCCAGGGTGGAAAAGGGGAAGTTAGGCTTTAAGAGCCACAATCAGGGCATGAGTGGCTGAGTCTCAATGCTTGGGCTCAAAGCACTACAAGTTACTTTGAAGGATGCTGTCCTTCAAAGGAGGCCAGAGCCTCCACCTGTCCTCAGGACTCCTCTACTTGCTTTTCCATCACACTGACTGTCTGTGACAGTCTCTTGTCTCCAGAAGCTGCATTTCAGGCAGCAGATGCCTAAGCCAGACTTCACTGGGAGCCAGGTGTGCCTAAGTCTTTCCACGAGTCCCTTCAGGTATGTCACACTGATGGCCTGAGATGGGACACAGTGGGAGCACTGATACCAGGGATATTAGTGATGCTACAAATCACCTGCCTCCACAACAGAGCAGTATCAGAGAACACCAAGGAAAATATGATGACCAATGTCTCCTCACAGCACAAGAAGGATCTGCCATATTGGAGCTGAAAATCTCAGCCGGTCCCCAAAGCCACTCACTTCTCACAAGCAGGGCACAGAATCAGTGTGCTGGTGACTATCTCTGGGAATTGGACTCCTTGGGCCTCCATACCTTGTGGAGTTCCAAACATGATGTTGACTGTGCAAGAGCGGTGAATCTGGTGCTGCTGGGTGATGACAATGGCAAATGGGGACCCTCCCCGGCTGACGTCCTCCAGCGCTTGTGAGAGCGACACTTCTGTGTTGAGGAAGATCAGGTCCACAACCATGCCGAGATCTCGGACCTTCCGCCCCACAGACTCAGCATAATCTCTGTAAGAACAGGATCCAGATGAGCATTCCCTAGCCACATCTCAATCTGGACACTGCTGGACCTCAGTCAGCTGTGTCTCTTCCTCAGAACCCAGTGTGAGGCTTCCCCAATGGTTTCACTTGCCTGTGAGCACACAGGAAAGTTGCTAGTAGGACAGACAGTATTTGACACCCATCCCTCCATCTCATCTACTCGTTAAAGCTGACTATCACTGGGCACTATTTGTATTCAGAGTCTTGCTCTGTTAGTCCCAGGTTGTTCAGACCTTGGGAGTTCATCATTCGGTTCCCTGGTACTTTACCTTGGAAAACAAGTCTCATGGAGAATACTTCCCACCGAATTTAGCTCAAACTGTTTCCAGAGGACCAGTCCATAAATGAACCAGAGGGAATATTAAAAAGGGCATAAGAGAAGAAATGTGATCCATTTCATGAGTCTTAGAACATCAAGGTATAGCTTCAACACTTCCACAAGGAAAGATCTGGCGTACTAAAGACTTCAGCTTCATAAAGTTAACAGTTACAGTATGAAGTGACACCAGGAAGCATCACCAGCTTCACTTCGTGCCTGAGTCATCACAGCCTCACTTATACGGAAGAAACTTCATCTTCCCTTTTGTTCTCACGCCACTCAGATGTTTAAAATGGTAACACCTCTTCTTCCAGTCACGGCAAAGGCAGTGTCAGAAAGATGAAGGGGAACTGAGCACGTGGAGACATGCTTGTTCTGGAGAAGCCTGTCTGCTTCTTCCATGTGTGATGTTGTCACTCCAAAGGGTAGCATGTGTCACAGTAGTGTAGGTGTCGTCAGCAGCAGGATCACACTCCCCAACACTGGAGAGCCTGCTAGAGTGCATCCTGGGAGTACCCAACTGAAGTCACAGGACAGGAGCATAGCTCCAGACTTGCCACTCCCATCAGCCTCTGCCTTCTGTCTTTAAGATCTCAACAATGGAGTGGTTAGGGTAGATCTCCAGTGGGTCCTCTGCTGTCCTTTAACCCCAAGGCTGTTGTTTCTCAGGGGTCAAACCTTCATGATTTTTTTTGTTGTTATTTGCTGTCTATCCATAAGTGTCCATGACAACAACAGCATAAGGATGTCACCAAGAAATTTGACACAACTAGCTTTTCAATCTTTTTCCTAAGATATTTCATAATTTTGCTAAGTTTTCAAACTTGATGTTCTCTTCCATGTTCTGGATGTCCCAAGTAGCCTTTGTAACTGACACATGACCACAAAAACTCTTCAGCTACTGGACACAGCACCAAGGAGCTCAGTCACATAGATCACTTCTGAGCCACTCCTTAGAGATGGTTCATAGAGGGTCCTCTGGGAGAAAACAGATGTGTTTCTGGTTTTCTTCACTCTGGTCTTTAGAAGAACCCACCTTATCCTGAGAAGCAGCTGTAAAAGGAGTGGCGGGCTGTGTTCCCGCCACCCGGCTCCTGGCTAGCTTACCCCCGAAATAATTACATGGAAACTGTATTTTTTTAAACACTGCCTGGCCCATTAGTTCTAGCCTCTTATTGGTTAATTCTCACATCTTGATTAACCCATTTCTAACAATCTGAGTAGCACCACAAAGTGGTGGCTTACCGGGAAGATTCTAACCTACGTCCATCTTGAGCCGGAGCTTCATGGCGACTGCCTCACTTCCCTTCTTCCCAGCATTCTGTTCTGTCTACTCCGCCTACCTATGTTCTGACCTTCAGGCCAAGCAGTTTCTTTATTAATTAACCAATGAAAGCAACAGATAGATAGAAGACCCACCTACATCAAGAAGCCATGTTGTATGGTATAAACTGTGAGAATATCCAACCTGAAGGTAAGGCTTCACAAAACTTTTTGTAGTTTCTCTTTATCGTCTACCAATTTATTACATTTAAAACATTTATTTTCATTTTCTGTGGTTAAATGTCTTTGTCTGCATGTATGTCTGTGTACCATGTACCTTGTGTCCTAGGGGACCAAAAGTGGGCACTGGATCCTCTGGGACTAACTAAAGAGAATTGCTGGCTGCCACGTGGGTGCTGAGATTGAACCCTGGTCCTCTGGAAGAGTAGTCAGGAGTGCACTGAACTCCTGAGACACCTCTCCAGCCTATCTTCTACCACTTCAATGAATAAACAGTTCTAAGCATTTTTTGATTTTACCAAATTCTTTTTGATAGCTTTCTAAATTTTGCTTTGATGCAACATTTCACAGGAAATACTTAAGAAGGAGATTCTTGAAATCCACAATGACTCTAGTAAAATTCAGATCCTAAGGGGCTAACTTGTGGTTATGCAGTCCAGTGTTCCTCCCAATTGCTGGTGGAGTACTCGGGGAGGTCTTACTGATGTCGCCAGGCTTCTTCCAAACAGGCTTTATTCTGTCAAGCTCCTCGCCACCCTTTTCTTCTGCCTCTGCCATGGATCTAAGCATGTATCATGGGTTCTGCACCAAACTTCTTTCCATTTCTTTCTCTTCTTTGTCTTTAGCCTCATCACTGCTGACTGTCTCATTCATTCTCCATGAAGAGTGTAATGAGATAAGCCAAATAACCAGGGACCATTTCTTTACAACCTTCTTTATTCATCTTTTCTCTGAGCACCCAGGTGCAGTGCTCTTCCTGGTGCAAAGGAACATTTGTTCTACGACCCATGGGCTCCCTGTCAGCCCATCACGCCAACACCTAGGCTGAGCAGTCACAGCATGCATCAATATCATGTCATTTCTCAGCAACCAGATACACCAAATAAAAACCCCACCAAACTGGGCAATGATGCAGGACTCTGCACTAGCCTGCACAGTCTGCATGAAAATTTTAATCCTAGACTTGGTGATAAAGTCAAGCTTCCTGATGAAGCTGGCCTTAGGTCAGATCTTGTTGACTGGGAATTGGATGAATGTGAAGTTCCTTTCTAGGTTTTAGTTTATCAGGATCTGTCGAGCTTTCATATCTGATTTTGTCCAGAGCATCTAATGAACCTATATGAACAGACAGTATTAATGATCAATGATATTATTTACTGGGCAGTTTCTGCCTGGAAGGCAAAAATCTCAACCTCTTTCTCCTCCATCGGCAGGGTTTTCTTAGGTATACTATCTGGACATACTACACAGGTTCTGCAGTATAGCAGTCCTAGGAATCTAAAGTATATGTGTACATCTCAAAACAGGATTTTACCATGTAGTACAGGCCAGCCCTGAAGCAATTCTACCTTTACTTTGGAACGCTGAGACTATAGGCATGCCTCACTATGACCAACTGACACCTTTCTTTTGATTCTCTAGTCTTACCGCCAACGGCTAAGATCTGGTGTACTTCTCATCCCTTGGGAGGCTGCTTGGGAATACAATGGGAAGAAAAGCCTGGGTTTTGATGTTAGAAATATGTTTGGATTTAAGCTCCAAGATTTATCTGAGAAGTTATGAAGCTATAGAGCAAGTTCTTTGTCTCTTACCAAACTCAGCTTTTTTCTTCTAAAGCCAGTAAATGAAGAATATGGCTCAGTGCCTGTCATTTTCTTCATCTTGCCTCCAACTTAAACCCCTAACCTCTTCCCAGCATAAGACTCACTCATATGCTTTTTCTGTCACCTTTCTTACTAGGCTGAGAGCTAAAGGCAGATAGGACATGTTTGTTTATTACTACTGTAGTCCCAGGACCTAGCCCCTCCATCTACCTTCCCCTTGCTGAATGACATACATATAATTACAGTAATATAAAAACTGTTTATGTAAATCACCCAGGGGGTTGTATGGGATAAGACACTCAGGGGGTCATACTGGGTAAGTACTCAGAAAATGGTGGCTATTTATTTGGCCATCTAGACAAGACAGGGCAACTCAAAGCCTGTGAACTCTTGCCTGATGATTAGTGTTTTAACATCAACTTCAGAGCCACTGCACTTTGAAATGAACTTTTCTAACTGCAAAAGGCTAGAAAATATACAGATTATCTAACTACATAGGGAAATAGAACACAACCATGGCCAAATGTGTAAGTTGGACAGAGTGGAACAGAGAGGTATCGTGGCCTTTGACTTGACTAATATGGTCACTTCAGTAAGGCCAGGCTCTGTTCCATTCAAGACTGCTCCTTATGGAAGCAGAGGAGATAAATTATTTTTCTTGACTAGTATATACTCCCAACCTTACTCGTAGTTCATATGGTTTTACTAGGTTAATCTCATTGTTAAATCTATAGCATACAACCCAGCCCTAGTAAATTACAATATTCTGGACCCCTATCCATAAAATCAGACATAGAAGTTATTATAGTAAGCCAGTTTAGTCTCACAAAAAAAAACAAACAAACAAACAACAAACTAAGACTTCTGAAAGAATAACTGAAAACGGCCTAGCAGTTGAGAGTGCAGCTGAGCGAGCACAACAACTCAGCAGGTAACAGTAGTCCTACGTTGACCAAGAGGCCCTTTCTCTGTCCCTGTCTCTCTCTTTTTTGGTTTGTCAAGATAGGGTTTCTGGGGGCTGGAGAGATGGTTCAGAGGTTAAGAGCACTGACTGCTCTTCCAGAGGTTCTGAGTTCAATTCCCAGCAACCACATGGTAGCGCACAGCCATCTATAATGAGATCTGGTGCCCCTTCTGGCATGTAAGCATACATGGAAAGAATGTTGTATACATAATAAATAAATAAATCTTAAAAAAAAAAAAAGGGACAGGGTTTCTGTGTGTAACAGCCCTGGCTGTCCTGGAACTCACTCTATAGAACAGGCTGGCCTCGAACTCAGAGATTCCCCTGCCTCTGCCTCCTGAGTACTTGTATTAAAGGCATACTAAGTCAGGGAGTAATAGAGAAAGGAGGGCCTATGCTGTCCCAACTTCTCCAGCATCCATACACATATGCTCATGCGTGCACAGGAACGCACATACACATGTACAGGCGCATGCGGAGTGCTAAGCAAAACCTTCCATTTTTCTGATGTTTTTCCACACTGAGGAGAAGCAAGCACGGGTTCTTACTTAGTCTGTTTGTTGACCACAATAACAGAGCAGTCCACAGGCCTCTCAGCATCAAAGCGTCGCTGGATCTCCTCAAAATACTGACGATAAAGCTCCTCTCTACGTCGTTCCTCACGTTTCAAACGCTCTGCAAGATACCAGCAGGGAAACTGGAAGTAAGGGCTGTCCTTCCATAATGTAATTAAGACATTCTGAATTAATCCTCATATACATCTCTCAAAATTAACCATTTTTATTATTTTCGATGAAACCATAGGTGACAGGCCTTGGTCACTGTAACGCTTTATATGATCCTTCTACTAAACTGCCTCCAAGAAAGGCTGTCAACCATTTATTTGATAAAGGTAGATCAACCAATGTGGTGACTCATGCCTGTATAATCAATCCTACAACTTGGAAGACTGAGGCAGGAGGACTGCTGACTTCAAGGTTAGCCTGGCTTACAAATCGAATTGCAAAGCCAGCATGGGTTACTTTGTCTTTTTTTTAAAAAAGGAAAAGTTTGGCAAAATGGTCTATGCCATTGTCTATTTCTCTGAATACCTTACCCAACACTGGGCATTGCTATTCTTTTAACTTCTGCCCATTTGGCAGATATATTTCATTACTATTCCAATGTGAATTTTTATACTTTTTTTGAACGAACAAACCAGCCAACCAACCAAAGTATAATTTTTATAATGTCCAGTGCTAGTCAAATGGGCAAGAGTGACTATACTCTGGACATCTGTAATGAGGTTCCTCCCATCTCTTATCTGGCTAGTATAAAACAATAAGAAAATTTTGAAGACAGAGTTGAGAAACATAGGTGGTAAAAAGTAACACCCATGCTTGCCTTTACCTAAAGAGAAGCTGTTAGGTAAGCATGATAGAGACACACAAACCCCACACTATATGTGTGGTCAGCTACCTGCAAAACAAGCAAAAAGGCAAGTAAGTCTCAGAGCCTTCACCTGTGATGTCTGCTCCTCCTCACTGCTGGACATTCTCATTTCCGGTGGGATGACTAACCTACAGGATGGTGCTAATTTGCATTTAAACATCAACATTAACATTTGTGGATTGCCTGGCTGGGTCACTAAGCCCTTTGTGTGGAAGCAGTGGTATTAATAAATGACTCTCCCTCAGTAACAGGAACACATTGTTGCGACTTCACCTTTTGTACGAGGACCTCGTCCATCAAAGCTGTCTCTGTAGCGGTCAAAGTAGGAGTCATCCTTTCTCCGGCAGTAGTCATCCATCCTCAGATAGCGGTCGTAAGAGCCTTCCCTCCTGAAAAGTTAGGGACAATTTCTCAAGTTACAACACTGTCCTACCCAGCAAAACTCAGATGTGGAGAATACTTCAAAACCAAAGTCCCTCCAAGGTAGTCTCAGAATTTTGGAATCCAGGTTTGTATGTAGGACTTGTTTATTGTCTCTGGGGCTGTGATTAAGTTAACTCATCTCACAAAATAATATGGACTTGGGATGAAATGAGATGGAATAAACACAGCACTGGAGCAAATGAACCATAAAATGGTCAGAGGAACCATTTTATGCCTTCTCATCTCTCTTCCCTCTACTTTAAAAAAACTGTAGTAAGGGGGCTGGAGAGATGGCTCAGTTAAAGAGCACTGGTTGTTCTTCCAAAGGTCCTGAACTCAATCTCCATCAACCACATGGTGGCTCACAATCATGTACAGTGAAATCTGATGCCCTCTTCTGGCATAAAGTCATACATGCATATACATAAAATAAATGACTAAATCTTAAAAACAAGTAGTAAAATATGTATCAATAATTTGCCATTTTAACTTTTTTATCAGCAGGATCTCATGTGGCTTGAACTTGCTCTATAGCCAAGGCTGGCTTTGAACTTCCCTGCCTCAATTTCCTGTGCTTTCATAGGTGTACATCACCATATGGGCATCAAACCATCTAAGCGCATACTTCACTGGTGCTACAATCTCAATGCCATGTAGCTGTGACCATTACCCATTTGGAACTGCTGGACAACCTCAAACAGAATTCTAAATCATTTGTCTGCTTTCCCCAGTCCCAGTGATCTCTATTGTCTTCATGGATTTGCTTCTGCTTTCGTTTGTATAACACTGTCTTTCACAACACAGATGACTTAGATGCTTTTTTGTTTTTTTGAGAAAGAGCTTCTCCTGGCTCTACTGGAACTCACTCTGTAGACCAGTGTAGACATAAGTCACCAAACAATCCCAAAACAGTTTGGAATTATGATTAAAAAAAGGGTTATTTACTTAAGGGGAAAACTTACAGATCACTGTCTAGACAACAGGCCTCTGCGAGACCAAGAACAGAGTCTAGTAGCTGGAAGCGGAGCCAGAAACAAGAGAGAGAAAGCAGGGCTACCACTCCTTTTTAAAGCAAAAGAGATCATGCCCAAGTGGGCTGGTATCTTAATGAATATTGGCTGAAGGAGCAGAAGGAGCTCCTGCAGCAGACCAGACTAACCTCAAGCTCAGAGATCCTGTTTCTGGCTCCTGAGTACTGGGATTAAAGGACTGTGCCGCCACCATCCAGCTCCAGATGCTTTTAATAAGCACAATTCATCAATCTTTTACACACTCATCAAACAGAGTGCTACTTGATAGGAATATAAGGAAATGCAAGGTAACTTATACAGAATTTTCAGTAAGTGCCCCCAAACACAACTAAGAAAAGTTGCCAACAAAAAGGCAGATGGACAAGTTCTGGACATACCTGTACAGAGGGTCTCGGGAGTCTCTTATGTCTCTGTATCTGTCATACACAGGATCTCGATGATCTCGAAAATCTCTAGAGTCTCTTAGATCACGAAAGTCCCGAAAATCCCTCAGGTCCCTAGCATCACGTATACTTCTGCTGTCTCTGTGATCCCGAATGTCTCGGCTGTCTCTGTGGTCCCGCAAGTCCCGAGGGTCTCGAATGTCTCTGCTATCCCGGGCATCTCGGCCATTTCTGCCATCCCTGGGTTCTCTCCTTGGACTTCCTCGAATTGGAGAGCGATCACGCCTTGTATCTCGACTATCTCCAAAGCCATATGGATCCCTGTGGGAGTTAACAAAACATGCTAAGACAAAGAAACTTTGAGTGGCCAATCCTTCAGTTCTTTATAGGAGAATGCCACCTCCCTCCAAATATTTTTCTCTGAAATATAGCACACAGTGAGAACATAACTGAAAATGTTAGGACAGTCCCCATCTTGTTAACAATAAGTCCTAGAAGGTTCCAGAACCTCAAAGATTATAGCATCAAAGGAAGTATGCACAAACAAAAGACAAAAGTTGTGGCTGAAGTAGTAGAAGTCATCGGGCTTCAGGCATTACACAGTGCTTCTCACACATGCCGAGTTAGCTCTTCCACCACAGGTTTTCAAAGTGAGAGTGCTTTCCTCTACACTCTATTTCCTTCCATGATCAGTTATCTGAAAAAGACTTCATGGGTCAGGACTACAGGGCACAGTAAGGGTCAAGGTTCACAAAGGAAAAGCCAACCTTTCAGCTCTTTATGGGAGAAAGTGCCACCCTTCAAGTCTTTCCTCTCAAACACAGCCCTTCAACAGTGAGAGCAGGACTAGAATTTTAAGGACAGTTACCTCATCTATCACCCTGCTCAGACACACTCTCATACAAAGTAACTGGAGGAATAATTTTTACAGTATATATAGAAAACCAGTTGAAAAATCTAACAGGACACTGATGCGGGAGAATTGTCTGTATTCTGTCAATCATATTTTAATAAAACGCTGATTGGCCTGGCAGGCAGTATAGGCGGGAAAACCAGACAGGAAGTGGAGGTGATGCAATGAGAACAGGAGAATTCTGGGAAGCAGGGAGGTTCCTCTGCAGTTCTGCCCAGGCCACCGGAGAGGAAAGATGTAAGCTGCCCCACTGGAAAAGGTAATGAGCCATGTGCTAACGTAGATAAGAATAATGGGGTAACATAAGTTATAAGAGCTAATAAGTAGCCTGACCTAATGGGCCAATCAGTTTATAACCTTATGGAGTCCTGTGTGTAATTTCTCTTTGGGATTTGCCGGCTGTTGGGGTACCGGGCGGGACGGAAACCCCAACAAGCCGGCCCTCATGCTACAACACTCAATCAAAGAGAAAAAGCAAGCAGTCTGGTATGCCAAGCTAACAGTTCTTAACCAGCTCTTGTACTGCTGCTGGTAGCAGTCCCTTTGCACAGAATCTTGTTAGGTCCTTTCCCACTATTTCCTCCATGTTTACTGGCTCAACCTGAGTTGCTTTTATGACTTTTCACAAACACACCTATCTGCACACTTTTGTTCATATGGCTTCTCTATTTCCTACATGAATCCAAGTGCCACCAACCCTCACAAGCAAGGCCACGTGCCATCTTCCAGCCATTTCCTCAGACTTGTAACTGTAACTGCTTTCTCCCTGCTACAGCCTCCATGTCTGACCCACTTGCAGGATTACATCCTTCATAATGCCTGTCCTCAACTTTTGATCTTCCGCAACAGCTCCACCACAGCTCTCGACTTCAGTAAATGACATGACTGAGAGGCACTCAGGCTCCAAGTTCTGTCTAAATCACACACGTTAGTTTCCTTCTCTGAAAGCTGGCATCAGTTCTGTTCACTTTACCTTCACCAAATGCTAATTCCTAAACCAGAGTTAGAACCTTCTAGAACCCTCCTTTCTGTTCTTGCTGGAATATTTATGCAGTAAAACTTTTTTGTTCATTTCCCACAGTATTTAAAGTCAATAAAAAAATATCCACCACGGGTAGGAAGGGCCTCAACAATCTTGGTCCCTAACTTCCTCAACCCTGCAACACTTACTTCCTCCACGGTTTACTGTATTTCATCTAGCTAAGATCTTTCCCGATCCTCTAGCGCAGCAGGATGGACCCAGATCCCATTTTTAGGTTTCAGTATAGAAATATCTCCTATGCCCTGATTCTTATAAGTTTATTTTTTGATATTTGAGACAGGGTCTCATAGCCTAGATTCATGATCCTCCTGTTTCCCACCGAGTGCTAGGATTACAGGTGTGTGTGCCACAACACCTGACTGATTTTGTTAGTTTAAAAAGCTTTTCCAGGTGTGGCAGCTCATGTCTGAAACTCCAGCACTCAGGAGACTAGGGAGGAAGGATTGCCATTGACTTTGTGGCTAGTCTAGCACACAAAGAGAGTACAGACAGCTATACAGTGAGGGCTGTATAGCCCACAATGATGGAAAAAATTACTTTCTGCTTCTAAAATGTCAAGGCTATAATCTTTGGGGGGTGGTATTAGGGGTTAAACTCATGGTATCATGCATGTTAAAAGTGGGTGCTCTACTTTTAGAGCTGAGCTGCATCCCATCCCAACAACTGTACTTTTTCATATTGACTATGTATATATTCTATATTCATTTAATATATCTTCACTAGTAAACTGCAAAATCTACAGGACAAAGATGTCATCTGATTCTGCCCTAAAAACATATCACGCTGGGAGGAGCGTGTCCTACACACACTACTACTGCACTCAGCAAACTGTCCTGAGGCAATGGTCACACAGCGCACATTTTAATCAACAATGGACCACGTGTGCAACAATATTCCTTTAAGACTATATCACTGAGCAGCTGTCTGAATGTAAATACACTTTATATTGTTTACAAAACAACAAAAAAATTGCCCAGTGGCAGGTTGGTGGTACCTGTTCACATAGACTCCCTAGCGACAGAATGCTGTCTTGAAGGCTGTGCCCCTAAGATACAGCAAGGAGTTCAGGAAATGTCTGTACTGACCTCTGTTGAGATTCTAGCATTCATCACCACTGTACACATGAGGCATTTATCACAATGCCATTGGCTTGAGAAAGCCTTGGTTTCCCTTCCTCTTCATAGCCATAGCAAAAACAATTTAAACGCAATTTTGTTTTCTACACATTTTTTTGCCCCTCCCCCCCTGCCCTGAGACGAGGGGCTTGTAAGGTTGTTTAGGCTGATCTTAAACTCTAGGTTCAGCCTCAGCTTCCAGAACAGCTGTGACAATTCTGGTCCTCTATTTTAGGACTCACCAGTACTCTTTGATTTGTTAGCACTGTCACACAGCAGTAGCCAGGTGTTTAAATGGGTGCCGAACATTCTTTACCAGAATCAAGTGCAGACTAACCAAGACTGCCAAGCTCCTACTGTATCACAGAACCATCCTGCTATCTGGAACATCTGCTGCAGTGTAAATGTGGGCAAACAGTCAGGATACGACAGGAAGTGATAAATACAAAGTATTTTTAGATTATTAATGACCGGCAGATAAACCTGCCTTGGGGAGCGATTAGAAGTAGTCATTAGAGGTGGAATCAGATTTCAAGTGTTCTTGGCAATCAGGGCTGAAATAGCATGAGTCTGATCGACTGAGGACCACACAGGCCTTGGGCTGGGAGAATGAGGATAAGAACCCATGTGTCACAGCATGTTATCTGCAGCCGTATGACAATTATGAATGCCGTAACTGGCTCTTGTTATTACTGTTTTTATTTTTGTGGTGCTCCTACACTCTGCCACCAAGTCGTTCTTATTCTTTCCACCCCATTGAAGCATCTTACCTGGTAGTTTACCTTTGCAGGCTGACTGTTAACAACCCTGTCCTCATAGCCTGGGTCCATACTTCTTGTATGACACAACATCCCTTCCCCTTCCCTCAAAGACTCTGAAGTCCATGTGCAACAAAGCTAACAATTCTCTTCTGGAGAAACATGCAAAAGGGACAATATTCCCAAAGGGGAATGGATAGAAGCAAAGGAGTGGTGGTAGTGAGGGCAGTAAAGACAATAATTCTCCAAAATGAAAAGGCAAACGTTTCCCTCCTCCAGATGAACAACATGGCAGAGCACTGTTGTTGCAGAGACAAAAATAAAACAGTAAAATCCTGTTAGGGCTACTCTAGAACCCAAGTAACATTCTCAGAGCAATGACACTCCTGTTTTTGATCCCACTACCTTTCTCAAAACAAAGACAGTTAACAAAAGGGTAGTGCTGTGTCCAGTATCCAGAGCTAGCAGAGGGCAAACTCCTGCATGAGGAGTTTGACCTTAGATGATAGGTATGTTACAAGCAGGTTTCTGGAGCACAGAAAGCTCACACGATCACTGCATCAGCAGTGTTTACAAAGGGAAGCTAAAACAGTACACTGTCATGTACTATACCACTAGAGACCACGAAGGA
Organism: Myodes glareolus; assembly: GCF_982192425.1. Taxonomy (NCBI): domain Eukaryota; kingdom Metazoa; phylum Chordata; class Mammalia; order Rodentia; family Cricetidae; genus Myodes; species Myodes glareolus. The sequence continues at coordinate 14,076,201 of NC_142035.1, read as the reverse complement.
ACACAACACGGCAGTTAGGCAGCAGCACCAGAGACCACAGAGGGAGACAGGTGGTTAACACACAACTGTGCTCCATGTTCATGATCTATTCGGGGGAGAGGGAAGGGGAGGTAAATGCTCTTTAAGAGACAATCAAATCACTGGGCAACATTCTAGAGACAAGGCAGGGATGGGTAAGGGGAAAAACCATGGCTCAATAGCAGTGACTTGCTTCTGGTTGATAAGCTTTCTTGCTGGGGACTAAAGGAGCTTGGAGGGTACTAGGCATTTGAAAGCATACAGAGAAGAACCGACAGATGATCAGCTTAAAAGGCTGAGTTGGACTTGAGCTGTTTTTCAGCCAGCTTGAAATGTCAGATCCAGGACAGTGTTCCTTGGTTTTGGCAGTCCAGGAGGTTCAGGAGAAAGGCCCTATCTTCTTTCCTTTTTGTCAGTGACTCCTTTCTTCCTGTGTCCACCGAAGTATTGGGAGGGTTAGTCTTCATTTGATCCTGAGAAAAATCCTTTGTCAGCTCTTCAAATTTCTGTCATAGATTCTGCCCACAAACACCATTATCTAAATGCAGTGTGGCGCTGACCCTCCATGACAGCCCCAAGTAGTGAGGAATAAGGAACTTGTAGAATTTTATCATCAAATACTTGTAGGAAACGAGGTACAATGAGATGTACACTTCACAGGTCCGAATTCTTTAGGTGCTCAAGCTTCTCCTCAGGAAGCATGTTGGCTCCTCCACTGATAGAAGTGGCACTTCTTGAGATCTGATGACTTTTCTTGAAGAGGTAAATCACAGCCGAGAGTCTTCCACTGTGATGCCACTGAAAGTTGGGGCAATCTTATACCAACGGAACAAGCAATTATGGAAGAAGTTAAGGTCACATGGACAAGGTGAAAACACTGAGGCCATACAGGAAATTTATCCAGATCTGGGTTACTTCTGATGAGCTAATCCCCAGTGGCTTTCACCAGAGAGGTATATATATGTATATACATATATATATATATATATATGGTCAATATCCTTCAAAAATGTAAAGGGGAAAACCCCCTAAGGAGCTTTTGTTGTGGAGAAAGTAATTCTATTTATTGTTCTTTAAGGTCATATGGGAAGGTTTAGGAAATAGTATTTGAGGCCACACTGGCACAAGGATATGTTGTAAAATTTGGTTTTCAAGGTAAACTGAAAATGGCAACTTCAAAAATCTGGGTCATGAGAATTCTAACTCAGTCCCCGAAAGCAGACCAGTGCCTGTTGACCAGCTACAGATAACCTCTACAAGTATGTAGTGCACTAAAGTGGTCTAAGGAAGCAGCCCAAGGGCTGTGCAATAAAGATCCTGGCTGAAATGTGATCGTGAATTAGGAGCCCTCATGCAGATTCTATGCTTGGCCAGGCCAACAGAGTCAGAATTATACTATGACAGCTAGAAGCATTAGGGAGGTACATTACTGAGCACCGAGCAAGCCCAGCAGAACTGTGTTCACAGAGACATCTAAAGAGGTGATAATCCTGTGAAAACTCCCAGAGACACAGAGGTGTTCTGACAGTCAAGGTTAAAGTCCAGCAGAACAAGTGTTATAAAGGCCTGGCCAGCACACCTAAAAACAATTTTTGTTTTAGAGTAGACAGAACAAGGAGATAATGGTGTATCTTAAAGGAAATGCCGGTCGCCAGCTCAGTGTCAAGCTTTACTCCAGAAAACACCAACCATGTGCATATGTAGAAGGGTTTGGGCTGCTCAATGAAGGCAGTTCACCTGCTGACACTGAGCTACCTCAGGCTTTGACTGGAAGCATGCAGTCCTGCCCTACCTACACATGAATTCCACTGCTGTTCTACTGGTGTCCAGAGAATGAAGCATAAGGTAGGGCAGTGACCAAAAACAGCACTACTTTTACTTCAGTACATTTACTTTGTCTTGATCTATTTCTGTTTTTTTAAAGTAAAAATTTGAGCTTCTTTTGTTCAAGTTTTAAGTGGTGCTCAAAACAAATTTTACCAAACTTGAGCATTTTGTTTTCCCCTCAAACAAATAAGCATAACCATATAGAACACCACTGTGCTAACTGCCAAGGAACCCAGTCACATATCACAAGAAAAGCTGTTAATCAAATGGCACTAGCCTAGCAATCCGTTTTGCTGATTGTGAACATGGCAGGAAGCCACACCCTATCTACATTCAAACAATTTGTCTAGAGGTTAGTTCTGAGGTCTATCAAGGTATTCGTTTATCTGGCAGGGAGATCATTTGAAAGGGTTCTGTCTAATGCTATTTATATACTTGTTTGCTTATGGGAGCTATTTTTTAAAAAAGAAAAAAAATACTATTTTTTCCTGCAGTAGTTTGAGTAAGAATGAATATATAGGCATTTATACTTGAATGCTTAGTCACCAAGGAATGGTGACATATATTTGAAAGGATTAGAAGGATGAGGAGGTGTGGCCTTGTTGGAGGAAGTGTATCATTGGGGGTGTGCTTTAAGATTACATAAGCCCACACAAGGCCCAGATTCTCTCAGCCTAGGGGCCAGATGTAGCTTCAGTGCCATGGTGCTCCCATGCTCCCTGAGTGATTATTCTAGAAAGTGTGTGTATATTTTCCTTTTTGTATTTCCAGCTGTAAAAACATAGCTGATTCTATCCGGAGACTACAAGCATCACAGAGGGAGAATTTTTCTAGTAGAGTCAATGTCTTCATAGTTATAAATTCCATACTCATTTAAGCCACTTAGTTGAGAAAAATACAAACTAGTGCTCTCTGAAAATGACACATATCACATCTCCTCTTTCAAGTCATTAGCAATTACAATTCTGACTCTCCTAATTCTGACCTTGGATGCAAACTCTTGGCTATATCCACTGCATGTTTATTAAAGCAATGAGTGACATTAGAGATGGGACTGCGACTGCCCTAAACCTATACTAGTTAGATACAGCCTGACTGAAAGAGATATTACATGAAAACTTTTTAAGTTTTAAGGCTTTGTGTCCTTACAATATGTGCGAGGCTCCTCACACATACCTGTAAGTCAACCAAGGGAGTATTTATTTGTAAGCCACAAGCAATCATTTCCTTTCTTTTCCTTTTAAGACAAGCTCTAGTGTATCCCAGGCTAGTCTTGAACTTAGTATGCAGTTGATGATGATCTTGAACTCTAGTGTCTACTTCACAGATACCTGGATTACGGCATGCACCACCACACCACACAGTTTATGTGGTACTGGGGACTGTACCCAGAACTTAGCATACACTAGGCAAGCCTTCTACCAACCAACTTGTAGGCCCATATTTCTATATGGCATAGCAGCCAAGTCATCAAGCCATAGGCCACACCTGAGATGGGTCAGGTATCTTGCCAGGCAGGCTGTAGCTAACCTAACAAAAGGTCAGGATGTTTTGCTCCTTCCATTGTAATTTGGAGGATGCCTGACAGAAATGCTAATTCAAACCTACATAGCATACACAGCAGACAGGTAGTTGTGGATGGGACTGAAAGCCATTCCTGGTTACCTTGGAGACAGAATGCTAATGTATTTCCACCTCAGTTAAGTTTTGGTATAAGAGACTGTTTGGAGAATAAATGAGAAAATTTTTCAGAATGTAAACTCAAGATAGCATGAGGGATCTCTGAGAATCTCCCTCCTGATAAAACCATGTGAGTCGTGTCTTTATTCCCATCTCCTCCACGCCGGTCCAGAAAGAGATAGTTTATGTTGGGGGTCTGGTCAAGAGAAATAATTGAGGGTCTGGGCTAGCACTGGACCCCAACACCAACTGAGCTATACTTGCAGTCTGTCACAGGCATTAAAGGATTAGAAGGAAAAATATACGACATGCTTTCTTATAGAATGAAACCAACAGATAGCTAGGACATCCACGTGACAGCTGCGGCATAGCTGCAGTGTGGTGTTGAATTCAATTTCTTTGTACATTAGGGTTTTGTCTGAACAACTAAGCTTAGTTCATGTAGGGAATGTAGTTTCATTTAAAAATTCCATTTACAGCTGGGTATTGGAAGCACACACCTGCATTCCCAGCACTCAGGAGGCAGAGGCAGGCGGATCTCTGTGAGTTTGAGGCCAACCTGAGTTACATTCCAGGACAGCCAGGGCTACACAGAGAAACCCTGTCTCAGAAAACAAAAACAAAATTTACATTTACTCTCTCTGTGTAGGGGTGTCACCGCACACACATGTGGAGATTAGAGGAGACTTATAGGAGTCAGTTCTCTCCTTCCACTATGTTGGTCCTGGGGATCCAACTTAAGCAGCTAGGCTAGTGTCAAGTACCTGTTCCCTCTAAGCCATTTCACTGGCCTGGAATGTGTTTTATTGTGGGTTGTAGTTTCTGTGGAAATTTGGCATTTTATTTAGGAGCAAAGGCAAAATCTAGAGTATACTTGAGCTTTCAAGGGACGTCAGATATCAACTACATTGCGTCGGTTTGCATCCCACACAAAATTGCACATACTGCATCCCATTTGCAGGTTGCCATGGGACCACAAAGTGTGCATACAATCTCAATGGAACACTAGCAGAGTTCTTCCTTTGTATCTTGAGAGTACACACCAAGGATATGACTTTTGTCTATACTGGAAGGAAGGTCATATTGGGGAAATGCCTTCTATGTGCAGAAAAGCTCAGAAAAAGGAAGACTTTTGAGAAGTGGAGTGTTTTGCCCTTTTTATTTCCCCTCAATTAAGTAACCCAAACATGCGAGCACACAGGATCTGCAGCACAGGCACAGCAGCAATCTCTCAAGCAGCTCTTTCTGCAAACCTGGGTTAACGTCTGGACCGGCAGCAATTTGCAATGAAGAATCAAATCTCTGCTGCCTGTTGCATTGCAGCATGGCAGGCAGACACCAACACGACCCTGGGGCCCTCTTCCTGCTCTGAAGGCTCCCAATGACACGTTAGCTGGGGGAAAATAGAGGTTTATCCTCTTCCAATTGCCTGCAACTCATGCTGCAAGCTGAACTTGCTGATTTTGTCACCGAAAACACAAAGCTTCCTCTGCATCTCCTGATGTATGATTTTAAAAAGTAGGAAGGCCCTTCACACAAGGTCCTTGTTTGCTTGAGAGTTTCTCATTTGTTGGGGGGGAAGAAAAGACCCTTGATGTGTGAAGTTGGGCTTAACTCCCCAAAGCCCAACTCTCCCAAGGTAACTCACTGCTTCAGGGTACTTTACCTTCGTGTGGGGCTGGGTCTTGATGGAGCCGTATTCATATTTCTTCTTTCCGCTGCCTTATTAATATCTGTAAAGAATAATCAACCCATCTGTTCAATGCTACGGAATAAAAACAAGATCATCAGCACATTTTAAATGAAAGCAACAACCAAAAATAAATAAATAAATAAAAAAGAAAGAAAGAAAGAAAGAAAGAAAAAGAAAAAAACAATGGCAACCAGCAGGTATAAGGAAATCCATTCAGAGACAAACTGGCATTTGGGCAGTTTTTATTATTAAGTTAAAGGTATACAGTGTCATGACTTATAGGTAAAAGATGTCCTTCTATTTTGTACAAATTTAATTATGTCAATATTTTAATACCCTGCCAAACCCTAAACTTAACATCACCCTGTCCAAAGGGAAGCAAAAGTGGTTGTCAGTTGGATATTGTGTTTGTGTGTGTGTGTGTGTGTGTGGGAGAGATAAAGCAAATAATTCTTACATTAAAAAGAAGCTAGAATTAACTGTCTTAAAACATCGCTATAAAGCACAGCCTTTTAACGTATTTTAGATTGCTTTTTAATTGGATGGAAATCTTCCAGAATGAGATATAGGAAAGAAACTCATTTTTAAAGTAAAGAATGTGATTCACTCACATCTATAAGCGAAGGTGAGCACGAGCACGTTGCATATGGGCTGCGAGAAACCATTCCTAGTCAACTTTCATTTAGAGAGGATGGCATGTGCCATGGGATGAACAGCATTTTAGGAGCTTAGAAAAAGGTCGATAAATGCATGCAGCGAAAGATTGTTTTGTTAAAAATAAAATACCATATTCTAAGAGGTAATTAAGTACTTAAAGAAACATACCAACCGATGCCTCAAAATAACAGCTGATCTCAGAAAATAAATGAATGGATTAGAACTTCCAAAGCTGACAAAGAGACACACTGCCTCCTACTGCAGTTCAGCTTCATCCCTCTTGTTCCACTGAAGCAGTCAACAGCATCACAGCTAATGACTCAAATGGTATTAAACACTCAGGTAATAGAATGCTTTAAAATAGTAATTATGTATTTTTTTAAAAATCCCAAGCAGTTTCCAATCATGTGCAAGACCACGACAGTAAGAAAAGCTTACAGTGGTCTAGTATAGGCTTCACTCACTTTGTAAGCTGCCAATTTTTAAGTTCTCATTTAAGTGAGGAAGATCTGTAATTCCACTTAAATCAGAAGTCTCTATATTATGACCTGGAGGATAGTTTTAACAAAACTGAAGAGAACATGAATCTACATAACCAGAGAAACTTACTCTGCCCAAATCATTCCTTACCTCCTGAATTACAAAGACACAGAAGAATATAATCTCTACTTAAAGTTAGAATATATTTTCTATGTACGACTTGATTAGAAATAGATGCCAGAGCTTTGATACTGAAGGAGATTCTGTAATTTACAGTTAAGTTCACAAATACCCAAATCATACATTATATAATAACAGGCATCACAGTGAATAATTAAAATTTTTAAAAACTGTGCATGCATGTGTGAGGGCTGGACAACTTTTGGGGTCAGTTCTTTCCTTCTATAACACGGGTTCCTGGATCAAGTTAGGCAAGCATGTATCTTTACCCACTGAGTATCTCCCTGATTCTTAATAGTTTTTTTTTAAAATATGCAATTGTGAAGAAAAAAGTTAAGCTCCACAAGAGCTTACTGATCTATCAGGCTCATCACACACTTCAAGTACAAATAGGATTTAGAGGAAATATACTACCTTTAACTAGTTACAGAATTCTCATACTATCACTGGGCACACCTAGTATGTGCACATAAATGGTGCTGTTTATAGCACAAGCTGCTTTGAACTTCAGATCTCCTGCCACAAACCCTGGAGTGCCGGAATTTTTAGGTACCATACTGCTCCCTGTGGTACTGTGTTAACTGCTAAGTTTCTGTCAAATCTGTCCTTTCCCTCTGCATATGAAAGGTTATTATACTGTATCCAGTCTGTGAATGTCACCATATAGGAATTACAAGATCAAAGTGGTTATATATTATGAAAATTTGAGGCAAAATTTGAGGTTCAAGATAGGAAGGGGATATTTTATGTCCAAGTTACTAAAAACGATTTTGATTTAAAGATTATTTAAAGAACACTTACAATTATATACTTAAGTCATTTTTATCATAATTGCTATGTAGTATCTATTCTCCTTGAGTAATAAAAAGCAATGATATACAGATGGTGTGGTATATATTTCCTCTACAAAAGAGAGAGAGAGAGAGAGAGAGAACTCTCAATTCCCTGCCACTTTCCTACTTCTTTGAGACAGGCTAGTCCCACATTGAAGACACTCCTCCTCCGGTGTCAGTACACCAAGTGCTGGCCTCCATAACTAGTTCTGTTTTGTGGCAGCAGGCAGATTCTCTGCCACTGAGCTGCATCTTCAACACAAACTACTTTTTATGTTAGAGGCCAACACACTTTCAGTGTGGTCTGCCAAATGTTTGCCTTTCCACCCTCATTTCACCCATCTTTCAGTTTGGTTGACATGCAGAGACAATGAAATGGGACTTTTTGGCTAAGGACCTCATTCAGGAGGACTGCTCGTGTTAGGGTAGGGTGGAGAGGGTTTCGGACAGTAGTGAAAGCATCATCTCCGACACTGTTGTTGAGCCCCTCACAAACCTAGCACACACACAACTTGTGGAGATCTGAGTTCCTGTCGCCAGAGGCAAAGGTTTAGGGAGCTTTTCTCTGAAAACACACGCAGTTATTGGTAAAGGAGCTTCTGTATTAACCACATTCTTTTCCTCCTGACATCCCAGAGAACTAGATAGCCAACATCAAGGAAATAAAAATGGCATTATCTAAAGGAGAAGAAAAAAAGCAGCAAGAGTCAGAGCTTTATTGGGACAAAAATGGGGAATTATGATTGGATAAGAATTAGTCAAAAGGAAAGTGGCAGAGACTTGGGAGTCTTTCCAAGGACAGGTAGAACACTTCTCTAGAGCAGAAGAGGGAACAACATGGCTTCTTTCTGTTTCTGACATATTATTTTGGTCAAACACTTTTATAAAAACCAAAGTCAGTCTCTCCATGTCTTCTCCACTTTTGCTTGGATGCTACTTATACAGTTAAATAATCTGATCAGCAAGGTGCCATTTTGTATTACAATAATCAGCAGGAGATAGAACCTCAGCCTGAACAGCTGTGGTTTTCAAGCATTCTGACAGCTTTAAAGATTGTTATGTCAAGAAACCAACATCAACCAAAGGGATTTACAGAAAAAGAAAAAAAAAACTGGAAAAATAATCAAGAAAGCATGTTTCACAGAAGCAGAATAGCCACTTTAAACCGTGACAGAATAGGGTGAAGATTCCAGACAGTATATAGTTTCCAATCTACACTTTCATTTTATTTCAGACTAATATGTCACGCAGGGCTCAATAGGTGCCCTTGTGTGTTATAAACACTCATGTTTCATTCATAGTACCATGAACTGCTGTTCTGCTCCACATACATACATATGTATATGTATGTATCTGTATCTGTATGTGCATGCATATACATGCATATATATATATATGTAGAGAGAGAATACAAATTGTTTACAAAACAAGGATTTTGTTGTTTCTGCAGTACTGGACCTCATGAATGTGAAGTAAGCTCTCTACGATGGAGCTGCAGACATGCCCTTCAAAACAACCTTAAAACTAAATTCTTCAACTCAGCAGGCACAGCAACAGCAAACAATGAGCATGAGATGTAACAGCGGTGTGAACCAGGAGGCCTGAATGGTTCACAGCACCATTATTACTGTTAAAAGATTTCAGAAGCCCATATAATTCCAATAATGGCCAACAAATGAAATAAAACTTACCCCAGAGTTTAGTTGAAAAGCAGCTAACAACCAGGAGTGACTAAGCAGGCATTATATGAAGATGACACCATTTGGAAAAACCATTCCCACAAAGACAGCAAAATCACCTACTTCAGGGTTTCTAAAGGAAGATGGCTTTGGTGACACATGTAAGTCAGGGACACTGTTGTGAGTTTTACTGTCACAGGCCAGAGATTAAAAAAAATGCCATGAAGCTGGGTGTGGTAGTGCACACTTTTAATCCTAGCACTTGTAAGGCAGAGGTGGTGGATCTCTGTGAGTTCGAGGCCAGTCTGGCCTACAGAGTGAGTTTCAGGACAGTCAGAGATACAGAGAAACCTTGTCTCAAAAAGCCACCCCCCCAAAACAAACAAACAAACAAACAAAAAACCCCACCTGAAACCAAAAAACAAATTAAAGCACACACACACACAAAATAAGGTGAATGGTAATAGGGGAACCCAACCTATGTCCTACTCTGACATCCCTACACACATGTATATTCATACTCATGTGCACATCATGTATACACAATATCATTCCCACAAAAAAATCTGAACTCAGATCCAAGTCCAACCAACACAAACTGCTTAAATATCGGGCTAAGCCTGCCCTAACAAAAACATGGTTTCTATTTAGAACACTCTTGCTGACTGATCACAGCCCAAGGGAACCTGGAAAAGGGCCAGTCTATGCTGAACAGCCAATGTTTAAATACTCAATAGATACTCATAGATACTCAATGGAGTAGAATTTACTTTATCAATTTCCATTACCTCAAACTAAATATTTCTAAAATATTTCTGGGTTTTGCTACTGATATTTTAACTCTTCAGATGAAAATTATTGTTGTTTTGGCCTTTAGTTCCAAATTCTCCTGTCCCGGCCTCCTAAATATTGGGATCAAAGAGCTCCAAAAAAACTTAACGGACAGTAATTTCTTGCTCTTTTTTTTTTTTTTAAATATTTATTTATTATGTATACAGTGTTCTGCCTGAATGTATCCCTGCAGGCCAGAAGAGGGCCCCAGATGGTTGTGAGACACCATGTGGTTGCTGGGAATTGAACTCAGGGCCTCTGAAGAGCAGCTGGTGCTCTTAACCACTGAGCCATCTCCCCAACCCCAATTTCCTGCTCTTTTAACTGTGAAATTTTGTGTGTTATTAGAGAGAGGATGAGAGGCGTGGGCACTCTGGGGATTGAACCTATGACCTAGTTTGTAAAGAGGTGGGCAACACTCTACCACTGAGCTTAACTTTTTTATTCTATTTTCTGAAGCTCAAATTTAAAAAAATTAAGAAACACACAAGTTCGTATAACTTTCACCCCTCACCAAAGAAGCTTTTTTTGGGGGGGGGGTGTTTCGAGACAGGGTTTCTCTGTGGGGCAGTCCTGACTGTCCTGAACACTCTGTAGACCAGGCTGGCCTCGAACTTACAGAAATCCACCTGCCTCTGCCTTCTGAGTGGAGTGCTGGGATTAAAGGAGAGCGCCACCACACCCAGCACAAAGAAGCTTCTTTTTTGCAGCAAATGACTATTACAGAAATGTACACACTGCAGGCAGTGGTGGCACACGCCTTTAAGCGGACCTCAGTGAGTTCGAGGTCAGCCTGGTCTACAAAGTAAATTCTAGGACTGTTATACAAAGAAAACCTGACAAAAAACCAGAAAGAAGAAGAAGAACAAAAAAGAAATCCACAAGCTGGTCAAATGCAGAAAGTATAGAACCATGGGGTGTCCAACTCCAACTGATACATTTAAAACACAACCCCCATACCTAAGGCTCAGGGAACAAACATCTTTGAAGAGGAGGCAGGAAAATAACGTTAACAGGTAGAGATTCAAGACACCTTCTGTCAGACAGTGTCTTGCAGACATGGCAGGGAGAAGCATCCATGAAATCTCAACAATACCACTGTCTAGACAATATTTGTAGAATGACAACACCAGTTTACATGCCACTGTAGAAAGGGAAAATTTCACAAGGCCATATCCCTAGAGGAAGAGCTACATATAGGTAATCAATGGCTGCTGAGAGTCAGAATCACTTTTTTCCAGGGACAAATCCTAACAGGCTATCCAATCCCAAGCGCTTAGCCCTAAACACATGTACACATTAGCAAATATAAAGAGGCTCAGTAGTTACATAGATGTACACACACATACAGGCACAGCTCTGTGCACATGTATATATAATACATACAAATATATAATATAATACACATAATATATCAACGAGTTGGGGATGGGGACATAGGAGTTGGGTATAAATACAGTACTCATGGATGAAATTCCCAAGTAAGAAATGTAAATGAAAAAGCTCACAAGTTATACCCATCTGTAATTATGGGATACGTTGTGATGCTATAAGGTACAGAGGTATGCATATTCATAGTCTGTGTCATGTGTACATACATATATGTAGTGTGGAATAATTGAGTTAAGTTACCATCCATCACTTTCAACACTTATCCCGAACTGCATTTTACCCCTCCACCACCATCTCCCCAACCCACAGTAACCATCATCCTCTTCTGCTGTGAGATGACTTTAAAGTCCACATAAACAAGGTCACTGAGCTTTTGCCTATCTGTGCCTGCCGATTCCCCTTTTCTTTTTTTTGGCTAGGATCAGCAGATCCCAGCTGAAGCCCCACTTAAGGAATTCAATCAGTCAAATTGTTTGATTTCTCTGAACCTGTGTCTTCTTGATAAAATGAATATTATACTGTGTTTGCTATGATGATTTAATGAGACAAACAAAAAGATTTACTGAGAGTCACAAAGTTCAGTTAATATAAAGTAAACCACTTCTACAAAAAAATTAAAATACAGCTTTAAAACAGGCAAAATAGAAAAGCTTAGTTCAGCTGGGTGGTGGTGGCGCACCCCTTTAATCCCAGCACTCGGGAGGCAGAGGCAGGCGGATCTCTGTGAGTTCGAGGCCAGCCTGGTCTACAAGAGCTAGTTCCAGGACAGGCTCCAAAGCCACAGAGAAACCCTCTCTCGAAAAACCAAAAAAGAAAAGAAAAGCTTAAGTAAGTCAATGAACTTGAAAAGGACAGTTTATAATTAACACATGGAATATTTCTTTTATGTTGCCATTTGTTGAATTCATACTGTATAAACCAGGCGGTGGTGTTACACACCTTTAATTCCAGCACTTAAGAGGCAGAGGCAGGCAGATTTCCGAGTTTGAGGCCAGTTTGGTTTAGAGTGAGTTCTAGGACAGCCAGGGTTACAAAGAGAAACCCTGTCTCGAAAAGCAAAAATAAAAACAAACAAACAAAAAATTCTTACTGTACTAGGTGTCAGATATGTGGAGACGACAAGGTTCACGTCCCTGACTTACAGGGGTTCGCTGTTTAATAAAGGTGAAAGGTACTCCCAGGGAGATGGCAGGTGATGGAGGTGGGAAGGAAGGACTGAAAGAAACAGTGGAACCTAAAGGAAGAACGGCGTGGGAAAAGGAAAGAGCCACATAGGAATGCAAAGGAATGATGCAAAAGACACAGCCAATCAGAACAGCACAGAAGAGGAGGGCAGATGAAGCCAGTCTAAGGCTAAATCCACATCACGAAACACTTTGCTGTGAAAAAAGGAAGAAAGTGATGGCAAAAGGACCTGCTAGATATGAGACATGAACTAAATTACCAAAACAAAGCCAAATTAACAAAGCTTCCCTGCCTAAGAACAGGGCAGGAACATTTAGACTTAGGGTAGTTTTTGCCAGGCAGGGAGGTGGCTTTATGGAGAAAGGCAATTGCCACAAAAGCCTAGTGACCTGAGTTCAAACCCCAATACCCATGAAAAGGAAGGAGAAAACGGACTCTATAGAGTTGTCCACTCTCCACCACATGAATGCTGTGACATGTGTGCACCCCCACACATCACACCCACATAACAAAATTTTCAAAACAGAATGCTGCCCATTACAGTATCAATCTTTGGGAACCACTGGTTTAACAGTGAAAGAAAAAGGTGGAGAAAATTTCAAAAGATTATGATTTTACTTTTAATAATGGAATATAAAAATGAACTGATGATCAAATAGCCACCACGCTTCTCTTTAGCCAGCTTTCTAACACTTTAATAGCAGAAAGAAATGACAACCATTCTCCATTTTCTTAGCATCATTGAAAAAATTACAGCAAATAACAACAACAACAAAAAAGAAACCATCATCTTAGCTCTGAGTTCAGTGCTAGGGTAGACCAAAGGGCCTTGAGCACACCAGGCACGTGCTCCAGCACCAGCTTCACCCAAGCCATCTTAACACTTCAAGTGGACACTTGGGCAGGAGTCTTGCAACCTTTCCATCTTACAAAGCTAAAACTCTGTGTCCATGAAACAATCCTCCCTTCTCTCACATACATAGGTATGTTTCCACTTAAATTACACATATACATTCATTCCCTATGTCACACTGCTTTAATAATGATGTGTCAGGACCACTTGGAAAGTTCATTTACTTCCTGTCCTCAGAGCAGAGGACTGGACGAACTCAGGGCCACTGAGTTGAATCCCCAACTAAAAGTTAATTAATAAATCAAATTCCTAGGCCCTGTCCTAAATTTACAGAATCTGAGTATCAGACCAGTATTTGTAACTGAGCTCAATTCTAAGGGGACTTAACAAATATTTGGGAAGTACCAGTTCATTTCCTATTTATTCCTCCAGCTTACACAAAATAACACACAGGCCTTTCATTTACACATCTCCCTAAATCTGTCCAAACAGAAGTAACAAACACCAACTATCAGGAAGAAAACCTAGTCATAGCCAGGATTATTAATTGACAGTGACAACTTCTGGTTTATGTTTGCACTTGTCTTCAAATGCTCTTAACTCTAAAAATGGTTCAGCTTCATAGTGTGAACTAGATTGCTTCTTAGCTTTTCATCTAAGTTGTAGTGTAGTCTGAACTAGAAACAATAGGAATATTTAGAATGTCTCTGGACTTTTCGATCGTTAATACCTTACATTCAGAAGAATGCCTTTTCCTAACAAGGAATGCCTCCCAAGATTAACTTCAGATTTACTAAACACTGCTTTAGTGGTGTGGATGTGAAAGTATGTATGTGGCCATCTTAATTTTTTCCCAAAAGTTACATTTAGGTAGTAAAACAAAATACTTCAAAGAGGACCCTAGGAGCAAAACAATACTGACAGCTCTGGCTTGCAGAATAAGTTTGCTCTTCATTAGCCAAAGATTGGGCTAATGAAGGTAACATGCTTTCAAAAACAACAAACTCAGTAAAAGGAAAACATCGGAATGCACTCCACCATGACTGTGTCACGTGTATGGAGGGTCTGTTTCCTTTGGAGGTAATAGTGTGATTATACTTTTCACACTGCTTTCAGGGACTGTGTGTTCCCATGTTGATGACGCAGGGCGATTGGTAATGAAAAGTCCCCAGACTATCTTACAAAAGATACAGCTTTAATAAAACAGAAGAAAAAACTTACAAAGAATCCCACCTGTTTGGAACGCTGGATCCAGGCCAGGGAGAGAGGGAGAGAGAGAGGAGAGAGGGAGAGAGGAAGAGAGAGAGAGAGAGAGAGAGAGAGCGCACGAGAGCACGTGGTGGGGGTGTGTTTCACCCGCCAGGTTTATAGGTAAACTTTTGCCTTAGGGCAACATGCCCCACGAAGAGGATGTGATTGGCTAAACTCCTCTATCACCATGTTTTAGCCATTGTCATAGCTTTTCTTTCTAGCAGATGTTTAAGGGTTATTTCTCTTTCACCAGGGTTTTAGGAAGACTTCTCAGTAGATGGCCTAACTGAATGTTATACTGTGGAAGCTGGAGGAATAAATAGGTAGCCTTACCTTTACCTTTCATTGTTAAAACTGCTATTAATGAGAATAACAGAGGGTCATCTTCTGTGCCCTCCTCCATCAGGGCACTGCTCTGACAGCTTAACACTAAGAAGAGTAATCTACACAACTGTGCATGCTGTTCATAGGACACATCTTTTAGCACATACAAAAAGATGACAGTGAGCTTTAAAAGTATTAAAGACACATGATAATCATTCATAAACCACAAGGTGTACAGGAAGCAATGCAGTAGAAAGAACAATGCTTTGGGGTGACATTTAACTGGAGTTCATGGGAAGACAGAGGCAAAGTCATAATGAGACTATCATTATCTCTGGAGAATTAATACACACAGACACACACACACACACACACACACACACACACACACACACACACACAGGGCTAGCAAACAGAGAGACCTCAGAACTCCTAGACTACGGATGCTACACAACATTGCCTCGTTTTGCCTATGAAATCTTTTATCTCTAACAATATTGTCTCAAAATGTTCTTAATATGTGATCTTGGGCAAGAAATTTTAAAACTCCTTGAGCTCCCATTTCCATATATGCACAAAACTTCACAATACATCTAATACCACTAATGCACATACTTTACAGAACAAGTTGCAGGAGCAAAGGAGAGGTAGTTACTGCGTGCGTTGCTAGCTGTGGATCCCCTCTGCAACTAAGTGCCAATGGTGAGTTTAGGAATAGAGACTATTTTTCATGCAGGGAGACTATTTTTCATAGCAGAAAACTGAAGAGCATATTCCAAAGGTTTCCTTTTCGTAAAAGGCTTTTCAATCTTAAAAGCACATGCGGATTCTAGTTCTCACAATGACAAGCTTACAAAGGCACTGCCACCTGCAGGCACAGACACGAAACACCAGAATGGCTATTTAAAAAGTTTCATAGCAAACCTTTGCTCATGGGACTTCTAAAGCCTTTCCAAAAGCTGTTTATTTTTAGTTTGGAGCACTAATAAATGAGGCTCCACTTGTTTAAGTTCTGAAATGGACTCCTGAGTAAAATAAAATTATCCTTTTTTGCACAGGATTGCTGCTTGAAAATTTGAGGTCAATGATTGACCTTATGCTTAGTTCTACTCTTAATATCAAGGTCATATACCTAAGAACAAGACTTCTTGTCTTACAGCCCTTGGAGGTGGAGTATCTGGAATGGCCCAAATTGGCTTTGCTGAGTTTCATTTTAGGAACTAAAGTAAATCTGCTCTCACACTTTATAAAAATCAAATTTATGAGGAGAGAACCAGTGGGAGAGTTAACACTGCTATCTAGACAAATGCCTTTACAATATGGTGGGTGTGCCAGCACACTGTACAAGGAAAAGCACTCTTTATGAGGAGGGTAAGAGTATGCAAGTCAGGGGTCCCCAAGAATATATGAAAGGTGAAAGATGAGCTAAAGGGAAGAGACAAAGAAACCAAAAGGAAGAAAGACATCCATGTTGATCATTGGTCAAGGATCTCCAATCCCCCAAGGCAAAACCAGAGCCTGGTTCCGAAAGGTCAATACAAAGTTACTGTTTCACACTCAGACAATACACAAAAGAGTTAATGTACAGTTGTCAAAAGCCCCAGTGGGGTTTGCAGAAACATCCGTTTATGAACTGTCAAGGGGGCTACCACACCACAGTGCTACAGAAAACTGAGGCGGCATGTCCAGCGTATCTGAGGGGTGATTCTTGCAGCTCTTGGGGTTCCGCTTCCAAGTCAGTAATGGCAACCTTTAACAACCAGGATAATTATCATCCCGAAGATCCCAGGGCATTTCAATGGGATCTGGGATGCCGCAGGGGGAAAAAGTCTATATACAGTGAAAGTCACAATATGACAATTAACCTCGTAGTCCTAGGGCAGCGGTTCCCAAAGCCTGGAGCGCACAACTTCAGGAGGAACAAGGACACAGTGTTTATTTTAATAGACAGGTATTTATTTTTTCTTTTATGAGCGTCAGAAAAATAACTGACTTTCCATTTATACGGTTTGGGGTTGAAGTTTCCGCCTTAAACAAACTGTATTTAAGGGGAGGGGAGGTTCAGAGTCGGTTTTAGGAAAAGCATTTAACATTCGGTAAATAGTACAGATGACAGGCGGACTGTAACGGTGCCGCGCGAAGGACGGAAGCTGGGGGACCTGGCCTAAGCACAGCCCCTGGCCCGCTACCGTGGAGCGGAAAGGACCCAGCGCTAGGGCCCTGAAAGCCAGTGGGTTGCGGCGCTAAGTCCGTGTAAGAACCTCGGGCACGGTTTCTCTCGCCCAGTTTTCCGGGCCCAGGGTGCGTTTCCATAAAATGGGCGAGGTGTCACACAAGTTGACATCTCGAGAATGCGCCCAGGGCGACAGCGCACCCCAGGTTCCTTGGCATGAGGACACTGGCGCCGAGACTGGTGTCCACGACCCAGGTTCGAATCCTGCCTGCGCCCACTGATTCGCCGAGCCCCTCCCGCCGCCCCCCCTCCCCGGGCGAGCGAGCGACTTCACAGACTGGTGCTCAGGGAGTGTTCGAGCCTACAAAGACGACTCGGCGGCTGCGACCGCCGCGGGCCGCGCTGTCCACCTCATCCCTCAGCCCTCGCTCGCCAACTGGACTCGGCCAGACCCGGGCCTGGGCCGGACCGGAGCCGGAGACAGCCGCGCCCCACACCGGGCATGCGCAGCTTCGCGCGCGCGCCCGGAGAAGAGGCCTCGGCCGCGCGTCGAGCGGACCCTCCCGCCACAGCGCCCCCCAACCCCCAACTGCCTGCCCATCAGTCCTACGCCTCGGCGGACGGCCACCGCTTCCCGGCACTCACCGCTACCAGCGCGGCCGCCTCCCCGCCGCTCCTCCGCCTCAGACCCGCCGCTACGGCTACGGCCTCAGCCCACCTGCCCGCCGTAGGACAAAGGCGCCACCAACCGACCGGCGCGGGCACGAGGCAATGGCGGCCGGGGCGGAGTGTGGAGGTGGGGGCAGAGGGCGCGCACGCAGCGCGGCCGCGGCAGTGACGTAAAGAGCGTGCGGGTTTACGGCAGGGCTGAGTTGAGGCGTCCATCTCCTTGGCGACGAGGGGAAGTGGCGCTCGGGCGGCGGTTGGGAACGCCAACGGTTGCCTAGTAACGGGGTCTCTGTGGCTCTGTGGAGCCCCGCGGAGGACTTCGGTCTGGCCTTTCCCTCGTCGGTAACTAGGCCGACAGATTTAAGTCCCCCAATACCCTCGGTCCTGTCAGACTTAAAGTCCTGGACACTTAAGCACCTGTAGATTTGTGTATTGGAGAATCTGCAGTCTCCAAACCTGAACGCAAGGAACAAAGAGCAGAGAGGCTAAGAAAAACTTGAATTTAAATTTACATTTAAATAGGCTGTGTACCCTATTAGTTTCACTGACAAGAGGCAAAAGACTTCTAGGTATATAGTCGTGGTTCTTCTTGAGTTACTTCTTTGAGGAATACTCAAGGTCAAAAAAAAAATTTCCCTACAAAGTAACTGTCGACCGTGAAGCATGTAAAAATATTGCTTTTTCTTTTCCGCATTTAATCTAGAGTTTGTCACAGGGAATGGATTTGCTCACACAGTTGAACATGCTCTCCATTAAAGCCATGGCTACATGAATAGCCTCAGGGAGCTTCTTAGATGCTATCGGGTCTTGTCTTGTTTTCTCCCACCCACCCCACCTGCAAATAGTACAGATCAAGTAAAATGGTGGCTGTGAAATTTGAACACTGAGAGGCTTATTTTCTTTCTTTCTTTTTAAAATTGATTTTATTGAGCTATACATTTTTCTCTGCTCCCCTCTTCCTCTCCCCTCCCCTTCAACTCTCTTCCGTGGTCCCCATGCTCCCAATTTACTCAGGAGATCTTGTCTTTTTCTACTTCCCATGTAGATTATTAGATCTATATATGTCTCCCGTAGGGTCCTCATTGTTGTCTAGGTTCTCTGGGATTGTGATTTGTAGGCTGATTTTTGCTTTATGTTTAAGAACCACTTATGAGTGAGTACATATGATAATTGTCTTCCTGGGTTTGGGTCACCTTACTCTATGTTTTCTAGCTCCATCCATTTGCCTGCAAATTTCAAATGTCACTATTATTTTTTTTCTGTGTAGTGCTCCATTGTGTAAATATACCACATTTTCTTTATCCATTCTTCGGTCGAGGGACATTTAGGTTGTTTCCAGGTTCTGGCTATGACAAACAATGCTGCTATGAACATAGTTGAGCACATGTCCTTGTGGCACGATTGAGCATCCTTTGGATATAAACCCAAAAGTGGTATTGCTGGATCTTGAGGAAGGTTGCTTCCTAATTTTCTGAGAAATCGCCATATTAATATCCAACGGGGCTGTACCAGCTTGCACTCCCACCAGTAATGCCGAAGTGTTCCCTTTTCCCCACACCCTCTCCAGCATAATTTGTCATCAGTGTTTTTGATCTTGGCCATTCTTACAGGTGTAAGATGGACTCTCAGAGTTGTTTTGATTTGCATTTCTCTGGTGACTAAGGATGTTGAACATTTCCTTAAGTGTCTTTCAGCCATTTTAGAGTCCTCTGTTGAGAGTTCTCTGTTTAGGTCTGTGCTCCATATTTTATTGGATTATTTGTTCTTTTGATGACCAATTTCTTGAGTTCTTTGTATATTTTGGATATAAGACTTTGTCTGATGTGGGGTTAGTGAAGATCTTTTCCCATTCTGTAGGCTGTCGTTTTGTCTTGTTGACCGTGTCCTTTGCTTTACAGAAGTTTTTCAGTTTCAGGAGGTCCTATTTACTAATTGTTTTTCTCAGTGTCTGTGCTACTGGGGTTATATTTAGGAAGTGGTCTCCTGTGTCAATGCGTTCAAGTGTATTTCTCACTTTCTCTTCTATGAGGTTCAGTGTGGCTGGCTTTATGTTGAGGTCTTTGATCCATTTGGAGTTGAGTTTTGTGCATGGTGTAGATATGGATCTAT
This sequence comes from Myodes glareolus, assembly GCF_982192425.1. Taxonomy (NCBI): domain Eukaryota; kingdom Metazoa; phylum Chordata; class Mammalia; order Rodentia; family Cricetidae; genus Myodes; species Myodes glareolus. The sequence continues at coordinate 14,056,367 of NC_142035.1, read as the reverse complement.
TTTCATTCTTCTACATGTTGATATCCAGTTATGCCAGCATCATTTGTTAAATATCTTTTTTTCCCATTTTATATTTTTTTGTTTCTTTGTCAAAAATCAGGTATTCGTAGGTGTATGGATTGATATCCGGGTCTTCTATTTGGTTCCATTGGTCTTTCTGTCTGTTTTTATGCCAATATCAGGCTGTTTTCAGTACTGTAGCTCTGTAGTAGAGTTTGAAGTCAGGGATTGTGATGCTTCCAGAAGTTCTTTTATTGTACAGGATTGTTTTGGCTATCCTGGTTTTTTTTTTGCTTTTCCATATGAAGTTGAATATTGTTCTTTTGAGGTCTGTGAAGAATTTTGCTGAACATTGCATTGAATCTGTAGATTGCCTTTGGTAAGATTGCCATTTTAATTCTATGTTACTTCCACCTACCCAAGAGCATGGGAGATCTTTCCACTTTCTGATGTCTTCTTCAATTTCTTTCTTCAAAGATTTAAAGTTCTTGTCATATAAGTCTTCCACTTGTTTGGTTAGAGTTACTCCAAGATATTTTATGCTATTTGTGGCTATTGTGAAGGGTGATGTTTCTCTGATTTATTTCTCAGCCCATTTATCATCTGTGTAAAGGAGGGCTGATGATTTTTTTGATTAATCTTGTATCCTGCTACATTACTGAAGGTGTTTATGAGTTGTGGGAGTTCCTTGGTAGAATTTTTGGGGTCGCTTATGTAAACTACCATTTCATCAGCAAATAGTGAGAGTTTGACTTCTTCTTTTCCAATTTGTATCCCCTTGATCTCCTTTTATTGTTTTATTTCTCTAGCTAAGATGAGAGGCCTATTTTCTTTGAACATCCAGTTCTATGTTCAGTCTGCTCATTGACTTGCTGTTTGTTGTATATCTGCCCTCAAAACTTGATTTGGGGGTAAAAGCACATACTCTCAAGACCTGAGTTTATTCACACACACACACACACACACACACACACACACACACAGAGAGAGAGAGAGAGAGAGAGAGAGAGAGAGAGATTAAATGATAAGACAAAAAGTCGTCTTTAATCCTAGCACTCAGGAGGCAGAAGCAGGCAGATCACTATGCATTTAAGGCCAGCCTACACATAAGAAGCTGCAGACCAGCAAGGGAGATCCTGTTTTGTAAAGTTTTCTTTTAAATTATAAAATAATTCTTTAAAAGACTCTGTGACTTGTTGTGTACCTACTTGCTAGGCACCATCCCTAGCAAATAGAGACCCTCCTCTGTTCCCTTGGAAGGTAGAGACTAGTAGAAAGATAGACCAGGTTAAAAGAAAGCAGCCTAGGGTATGCAGCTACATACTGAGGTATGTGCTAGGGGAAGAAGTAGGCATTCTTAGCTAGAACCTAACCTTACACACAGGAGAAACAGCTGTAGAAATAATGATAAAATTGCATGAAATTAGAGATCAAAACAGAATCTGTCAATTAGAACATCCACGGACACTTATCCTTTCTTCTCTAAAATAGTTCCTAAGGTATGGGGCTGGAAAGATGGCTCAGCAGTTGAGAGTGTTTGCTACTCTTGCAGAGGACTGAGATTGGGTTCCTAGCACCTATATGTCAGCTCACAACTGTCTATAATTCCATTTCCAGGAGATCTAATACCCAATTCTTGCCTATGCATGCACCAGGCACACATATGGCACACAGACATTCATTTAGGCAATACACTCATACACCTAAAAATAAATACTTAAAATACATCCTAAATTATAAAAATTTAAGAAGAATCATGCCGATCAGGTTATTTAGCCAAAGCATGGGCTAGGGCCTGGCACAGTTGGCAAAGTGTTTGCTTACCATGCAGGAAGCACTGGAATGCATCCCCATCACTGCATAAACTGGTGTGGTCTTGCAAGCCTATACTCCTAACTCTCAGGTTAAGGAGGAGGATCAGAAGTCCGTGGTCATCCTCTGCTACACAGTGAGTTGGAGGCCAGCTCAGTTAACATAAATAAAAGGCAAAATCACTCGATTTTAAAGGTATATAAAGGAAAAACAGACAAGATCTTTGTCCTTGGGGTGCACACAACCCATTAGGGAGCATAAGCGCGTGCACCACCACTGCTCGGCTTAAATGGTTTCTTTTATTAGTTGCTTTGGTCATGGTGTTTTTGGTAAGCATTGGATCTCCAGTTGCTGAGTTCCTCTGCTGCTCATGCAACAAACCAAATCAAACCAAATTAATAAATCCAGATTTAATAACCAGGGCAATGCAAAGCAGAGCACTCCTGGGTGGCTCTCAGGAAGGCAAGAGAGAAAACATGAGAGCACACAGGGCAGATCAATGGGCCAAGTCTTAGATAGCCCATAGGCACCAATGGCAGGGTTTCTCAGGTGCCGGTTCTGGAATGGGAAGTGAAGCTGGACCAAGCTTCCCAACAGTTTCATCACGAAAGAAACATAGTTAAGACCTTGGTGCTCAGAATGAAAACTTTGTAACCTTGTGCTCAAATATGCTCTTTTGCCCATAAGCAACATTGTTCTTTGCGATAAAGAGTACCAGATTCATGTATACCTGTTAACTCATCACTGATAGACTCCAAAGTACGGCTGATGAGTGAGAGGAAAGCTGGTGATGATGTCAAACGCATCTTTGATTTCAGTATGGTGGTGGTTTGATTAAGAATGGCTCCCATAGGCTCATATATCTGACTGCTTGGCTACCAGGGAGTGGCACTATTTGAAAGGATTAGGAGTGCAGCCCTAACACTAACAGGGAGTAAGTGTGTCACTGGGGGGTGGGTTTTGAGGTCTCAAAAGCCCAAGCCAAGCCCAGCGTGTCTCTGGTCTCCTATTGCCTGTGGATTAAGATGTAGAACTCTCAGCTCCTTCTTCAGCACGGGGTCTGCCTGCACACTGCCATACTTCCCACCATGATGACAGTGGACTAAACTTCTGAAACTGCAAGGCAACCTCGGTTGGGAGAACTCCTCCACAGCTGCAGCAGGCTCCGTAATGTCACACTAGCCTTAATGTGCCCTTTGTCCTCAGCACCTTCTGTTTAACATACATGAATCCTGTCAGAGAGTTTCCCAAGGGAATAAAACCTATGCAAAACTTGATTGGGAAAAATCCTGCACACTGTGATATTCCTTCATTGAGAATTTGCGTTTGGCATTATGCCTCTGGAAGCTTAGTTAGGATGTTTAGGGGATATGGAAATCAATTTGCTAAGGGTGTAAACTGGAGAACAATAAAAAGGCCCTTGGCTAAGGAAGAGGATCTCAGTCTGAGATGCTAAGCACTGCAGCTGGAAGGGCTGGATCCATCCTTAAGGTGCCCTGTGCCTCCTTTCCATGGACCTGTCTGAACCCACACGCATCCTACAACAAGCCCCCAGTTAAATACTTTCCTTTTTAAGGGTTGCTGTGCTCATGGTGTCTCTTCACAGCAGTAGAACACCCACTAAGACATGCCATTGGATCTATGCCTAGTAGTGGGATTTCTGGACACAGGCTAATTCCCTTAACTTGCCGAGGAACCTCTAGATGACTTTCTATAACAGCTGTACTAATTCACATCCCCATCAGCACCACCTTCCTCTTTGCATCTTCACCAACATTTGTTGGCATTTGTCTTTGTTTGCTTGCTTCTGAAGCCTTGCTTCTGTGGTCCAGGCTGGCCTCCAGCTTGTGGTGATCTTGGTGCATCAGCCACCAAAGTGTTTAGGATCATTAGTGTGTTTTCTTCTAAATCCCCTGTTGCCAGAGCACCCTGGAACATTGTGTGTCTACAGGTCCACTGTCTAGGCAAAGGGATTAATCTCTCTTATATGCAATTCTCAAAGGGCTCACAGGAGCTAATAGAAGTCAAAGCAATCCGCATTTCTTAGCAGTGGCCTTAGTGGGATTCCTGGACCGTGGAGCTGTCTGACAGAGGTGAGGAGAACCCGTGGAGACTGGGGCAGAAGGAGCCGCAGCCTCACTCAGCTGGCTGCACAGACTAAAAGCCTGCTGGCCTGTGCTGCCTTTAGGCTGGCAATGGGGCGACTCTAGTCAGTCACAGATCTCCATTATTTTAAATTCCTTGGCTCAAGTTTACAGGCAGACTTCACCGTTTGTGAGGGCATGGTGGATGAGAACACAAGCTACGGGATCAGAACGGCCCATGTGCATCTCTCTGCTCCACCACTTCGCAGCTGGGCAAACTGGAGCTTGTGTTTGAACCTTTCCTGAACCTCGTCTGCAAACAGGAAGCAAGAGTATTGCGTGTTCTGTTCAGCTGAAGTAAGGGTAAAAATGCCATAGCATGGAAGCTTTGTATGTACAGCTCTCTGAATCAGGCCTGGCTCATAATGGATTCATTAACTCATAGATATCATCTGCTATTGCTTTCTGTTATGGCATCATAGTTTGTGGTTTTCTATAGATCTGGTTGGGCTGTGTTTTTAGATCACTGCTAGAAAACAAAGGTGTTTAGGTTTTCATGTCCTTATGTGGCATAACTGTCACCTGTGGCTTGAATCCTGTTCTCCCTAGAACATTGGCGAAGGGGTGGAGGGGACTTCATTGCAGTGATGTGAAGTTCCTGGTTAGCCTCAGCAAAGCTTGTAGCCTCCTGAAGCAAAGCTTTGCAAGCCAAGTAGATGAGACAAGGCCCTGTCCAAGGCTGGAGTAGGGAGACTGTTGATTGGCCACTGTTAAGTGTCTCACAACCATTAGGAAGCCTCCTTGGCAGGGTCACCTGATGAGGAAGAGTCTGGTGTCTGGTCACATCCTATGTCAGGGTGGCTTTGTAGTGCTGTGGTAGTCAGAATTATGACTGTCAAAGATGCCCATGTCCTCATTTCTGGAACTTGTGGATCTATGTCTTTACATGGGAACAAGGATAATGCCATTGGTTTTAATATAGGAGATGTCCCTGGGTTGTCTGGGTAGGCCCATGTGATTGCACAGGTTCTTATAAAGGAAGGTGGAAAGCAGAGGAGAGATGGGAGGAGATGGGGAGGAGAAAAAGGGAGTTGTGATGGTTTATATGTGAAATGTCCCTCACAAGCCATGTGTTTGAACACTTGGTCCCTACCTGGCGGTGCTGTATGGGCCGGTTACGGTGGTCCTTAGCTGGCAATGCTGTATGGAGGGGTTATGGTGGTCCTTAGCTGGCAATGCTGTATGGGGAGGTTATGGTGGTCCCTATCTGGCGGTGCTGTATGGGGAGGTTATGGTGGTCCCTAGCTGGCGGTGCTGTATGTGAAGGTTATGGTGGTCCCTAGCTGGCGGTGCTGTATGGGTAGGTTATGGTGGTCCCTAGATGGCGGTGCTGTATGGGGAGGTTATGGTGGTCCTTAGATGGCGGTGCTGTATGTGGAGGTTATGGTGGTCCCTAGCTGGCGGTGCTGTATGGGGAGGTTATGGTGGTCCCTAGCTGACGGTGCTGTATGGGTAGGTTGTGGTGGTCCCTAGCTGGCGGTGCTGTATGGGGAGGTTATGGTGGTCCCTAGCTGACGGTGCTGTATGGGTAGGTTGTGGTGGTCCCTAGCTGGCAATGGTGTATGGAGAGGTTATGGTGGTCCCTAGCTGGCGGTGCTGTATGTGGAGGTTATGGTGGTCCCTAGCTGGTGGTGCTGTATGTGGAGGTTATGGTGGTCCCTAGCTGGCGGTGCTGTATGGGGAGGTTATGGTGGTCCCTAGCTGACGGTGCTGTATGGGTAGGTTGTGGTGGTCCCTAGCTGGCAATGGTGTATGGAGAGGTTATGGTGGTCCCTAGCTGGCGGTGCTGTATGAGGAGGTTGTGGTGGTCCCTAGCGGGTGGTTATGGAAACATTTGGGAGAAAGGGGCTAGATGGAGATGAGGAACAATCCCTGCATCCTTTAAATTCTAATCCACCAAAATCTGAGAAGAAGAAGCCTCACACTCCTACTGCTGCCATCACGCATTCTCTGCTGTAATGGACTGAAATCCCCCTGTAGCCCTGAGCTGTAACAAATCCCTCCCCTGCCAGTTGCTTCTCTCAGGCATTTGCTGGGGGCAGGAGGAGGGAGAGAGAGGCCAGGTATTGGTTGGTCCTGGGAAGCAAGCAGCTTCTAGAAGCTAAAAGACATAAGGGGATAGATGTTCCCACAAACCCCATGGGAAGAAACACAGCCCTTCTGATGTTATTTTAACTTTAGACTTTATTATCTGCAGAACACATGATATAGTTTTTATATAAGTTTTAATTTGACTTACTTCTTCCCCTTTAATAATTAAATATTTAATTAAAATTTATCTTAACATACCAGAAGCCAGTCTCATTAGATTTCCTCTCTTCTCTCCTTAAGCTATTTAACACCAAATAACACTTCAAATAATTTTTGTATATGTTCATTTTGGGCGGGTTGAAACAGGGTTTCTCTGTGTAGCCTTGGCTGTCCTTGAACTAACTCTAGACTAGAACTAGCTAGACCAGAATGACCTCAAACTCACAGAGATTTGCCTGCCTCTGCTTCCTGAGTGCTGGGATCAAAGCCATGTACCACCACCTCTCAGCTGTGTGCGTTCATTTTTGAGACACCATTTTTTGTTCTCTTGATTGACCTTGAATTCACCATGGAGCCAAGGATGACTTTGAATCCTTGATCATTTTGCCTCTACTTCCAGGGTGCCAGAATTATAGATGTACACCATCATGCCTAGCTCACCCTGAACCAATTTTACCTTTCTTCTTTACCATATAATATTCTATTCTATAAAGAAGAATAAGTTCAGGGCTATTCACTATTACAGTAATGTCTATGTTTTGATTCCTATTACGCTTGATAGAATGTGTTTAATCTGTCTGTAGAGCCATGTGAAATGTATTTGCGAAACATTTAAAAAGAATCATCATTAATAAGAATCTATGTTACTCAGATGACCAGTTTGATCCATTCAATGCCCTGTCATCAGCAAATCTCAAAAGATTCAGCACCTCATTTGTCTCTGTACTAGATTATGTAAAGAGAGTATATCAGGCCAGATGGTGGTGGCACAGGTCTTTAGTTCCAGCACCTGGGAGGCAGAGGCAGGTGGATCTCTATGAGTTCAAGACCAGCTTGGTCTATAGAGTGAGTTCTAGGATAGCCAGGAATACACAGAAAAACCCTATGCTGTGGGATAATGTTCTTATATACTGTAAAGATTTGTCACTCATATTAGTTTAATAAAACACTGATTGGTCAGTAGCCAGGCAGGAAGTATAGGCAGGGTGACCAGACTAAGAGAATTCTAGGAAGAGGAAAGGCATAGAGAGTCAGTTGTTATCCAGAAGCAGGGGGAGCAAGATGAGAATGCCTACTGAGAAAAGGTACCAAGTCACGTGGCTAAACATAGACAAGAATTATGGGTTATTTTAAGTTGTAAGAGCTAGTTAATAATAAGCCTAAGCTAATAGGCCAAACATTTGAGTTTCTTTGAGACTGAACAGATGTGGATGCAGAACCAGTCACAGCAGAAGCTTTTGACTACAATCCTATCTTAAAAAGAAATCCTGTCTTGAAAAACCAAGAGAGAGAGAGAGAATAGTCAGACAGAAAGATGAAAGACAATGACAGAGAACAAGACAAGACCCCTATTTCTGAAAGATCCTGATTTGGGGAGCCTAAGGTAGAGTCTGAGAATGCCTTCGTGTGTATGTGTGTATGTGTGGGTGTGGTATATGTATGTGTGTGCATATACGTACAGGCCCATGCTTGGGTGTGTGTGAGACCCAAAGTTAATGTTGAGTATCTTTATTATTGTTCACCTTATTATTTTTTGATACAGGGTATCTCATTGAAACTGGAGCTCACCAATTAGGTAGGCTGGCTGGCCAACAAGTCCCAAGGATCCTCTTGTCTCTGCCTCCATGTGCTGGAATCACAGGTGTATACTGCCATGATTGGGTTTTTGTGTGAAGGTTGGGGATCTGAACTCAATCCCCATGCTTGTACAGCAAACACTTTAACCACTGAGCTATCTCCTTGCCCCCAACCCCTTTTATTTTGAGAGAGGGTCTCCCTGCATAAACCAAACCTTGAACCAGAGATCATGCCTCAGGCTCTCAAGTGCTGGGATTACAGGTATGCATCATCACTCTCCACAAGTATCTGCATTTTAATTTTAAAAAGCTCTCCCATGTTTGCAAGTCACTGGGCTGGGTAATTAAAATTGCAAAGATAAAACACACACACACAAACATTCACCATATGTCACCATCTCTCTGGCTCCTGTAAATGGAGACTTCTGTCCTGCTTGATCCCACAGCCATCTTTAAAATAATCACTCAAAGGCTTGATATTAATTACAAACCGTTTCATCTATTGCTCAGACTTATTACTAACTAGCTTTTACAACTTAACCCATTTCGATTCATCTATATTTTGCCACATGGCTTTGTGGCATTACCTGTTCTCTAGCTCATCTTGTTGTTCTGGCAGCTCGCTGGCATCTCCCTTGACTTTACCCTTCTTCTCCCTGTATCTCTGTTTGGATTTTCTGCCTGGTCTATCCTGCCTTGCTATAGGCCAAAGCAGGTTCTTTATTAATCAATGGTAATAAAACATATAAACATCCTACAGAGCGGTTATCCCACAGCTGGGTCCTTTGCAGATAACCCAAATTGGTCACATCACATGTCCCTTCTGAAGTTTTCCTCTGGATAACTGGTTGACTCAGTAGAGATGGGATGAAGATGAACATTTCAGATTAAAAACCCTATGGTGAAAACACCATTTCCTTCTTATCCATAGTTTCTGGGAATCAGGAGGGGCTGGCCCAGAAGATCTAGCTCAGAGTCAGTGGCTGCCTCAGTGACAGGGGGCTGGGCAGGTCTTCACATGTCCCTGGAGTGTCTCCACATTGGTTATCCACATGCCCAGCCTGGGCTTGATGGCACTCTAGGGCAGTCTTGCTGTTTACACACAGTTCAGGGCTCCAAGAGAGCCGCTGAAAGAAACCAGAGAGGCACGAGCTCCACAGCTTTCTGCGACGGAGCTTGAGTAATCATTCAAGTCTGGACAGCTTCAACTAGGAAAACATAAATTCCACCTCAGAATGGGAAAAACGTTCAGACCCCGTTCTGGGATGAGCACAAAGTGTTGAGGAAGAGCTGTGACTATCTCTGAGAAACCCGGTCTGCACAGTTGAATCATCTCTCAGTCCCACAGTTGATGATTTTGAGCCTGTCCCTTGGATCTCTCCATGTCTCTGTGCATCCCAGACAAAACCTAGTCTAGGCTGTTGGCATCTCTGGGTTGGCCCATTCCATATAAATATAAATGTGTTTGTACACACACACACACACACACACACACACTCATTCAATATTTTTGAGATGGGGTCTCACTGTGAACCTATGACTGGCCTGGAACTTACCATATTTAGTTCAGGGTAGCCTTGAAGTTATAGAGATCTGCCTGCTTCTGCATCCCAAATGCTGGGATTAAAGGCTTGTGCTACCACACCAGCTGGGATAGTTTTGCAAGATGAACCTGTTCCCATTTCTAGAATAAACACAAAGCTATCTTCAAGGTCCTCTGAAACAGGTCCCCTTTCTGCCTTCCTGCTTATTTGAGGTCACTGTCTTCTATGTTTTCAATTTGCAATTACAGCTGTCCTGTTGGGCCCAACACACACCATGTTCCTTGTACTTCATGGTTTTTGTATGTCTCATTCTCTCAGTCCCTTCTTTCTCCTTTCTTCCCTCCTTCACTTTCCACTCTTTAAGTCCAGCTAATTCTAAAGGTTTTAGGCCTCAGCTCTTGTGCTCTGTGTAGAGAGGCTGTGTAACCATGTAGCTACAAGAGCAGACTATTGCTTAGTACCTAGGTTCAGACCTTGGCGTTCCCACTTACTACTATGTGACTTTGGGTGCAAAACTCTAATCTCTTCATATCTGAAATAGGCAAAACACTTAGCAGAGTGCCTGATACATGATACTCAGTGGGTCATTTGCAGCCTGTTGCATCATGCTACCACCTCATCTGTGACTTTGGACCCACTGCCGAGGACAGAGGGGTGCTAAGTAAGACGCAAGGGCCCTTAGCATGCGGTTCATGAACATGAATGTCTTCATTGACTGGAAGTAAGCCTTTCTCTTTATTGTGAATCGCTGCTCTGAAGGGAGACCTCCTCCACAGCTGCAGCTGGCTCCGGAATGACACATGTAACCTTAATCTGCCCTTTGTCTTCAGCACCTTCTGTTTAACATACATGGATCAAGAGTTTTCCAAGGGTACAAAGCCTACCCAAAACTCGATTGGGAAAAATCCTGCACACTGTGATATTCCTTAATTAAGAATTTGCATTTTGCATCGTCTCTTTGGAAGCTTAGTTAGGATGTTTTAGGGATATGGACATCAACTTGCTAAAGGAATAAACTGGAGAACAATCAAAAAGGCCCTTGGCTCAGGGAAAGCGTCTCAGTCCCAGAGAGGCTGAGTCCTCCTGCAGCCGGAAAGGCTAGATTCATCCTGAAAGTACCCTGTAGCTTCTTCCAGCCGTGAGTGAAGCCACACCTGTTCTGCAGCTCTGCTTTGATTCCAGCAGAGGTTGGCCGTTTCTGCTTCTTTGTGAGACTGGGGACTGAGCCTGCTAGGGCTTCAGACACGCCAGGTAAGCTCCCCAGTACTGAGCTACATCCTCAGTTCTCTTTGGGCGTCTGACTCTGAGACAGGGTCTCACTAAATTGCCCAGGCTGTCTTTGAACTCGCTCTGTAGCTCTGATTAACTTTGAACTTTTGATCCTCCTACCCCAGCCTCTTGAGTGAGTGGCAGAGATGACAGCCTATGCCAGTAGGCCTGGCTGCTGCGGGTATCTTCTTGTATTACTGCTCACACTTGTCCTTTCTTTGTGATGACGGAGGACTTGCCACTAGATCTGTTATTTAATTAAGTAATGAACAAACAGAGTGCTAACTGTGTTACATGCTTGTTGTCAATAGTTTGATGATTTTATGTCTGTATAATTGCTTTTCTTCATGACATTATTATGTTATGATATTAGAATCCACTGGGAGAAATCAGGGACTTAGACTCAATTCAAATTTAGATTAAATAAATTTATTCTTACTGCTGGCAGAGGGACGGCAGCCATAGAGCCAATACAGCATGCCTTGCACAAGGCGGTTAAGGCGGGCATCAGAAAGGTGTGCATTATAATGAACCATGGGATCCACAGCTGGGCAGGAGCATTGCTTTCCTCGGGTGTTTCTTACTTTCCTGCGATACAGTAATAAAAAGACATTTCATCTTTTTTCCATCACGATAAGCAGGCTTTACGGGAGCAAAGGCAGCTGTTAATGCTTCACAGCCATTCCTTCTTCTCAGCTCACCTGCAGACCACCAGGCTCTCCCAGACATTCCAGAGCAAGGACAACTGTAGCACGAATTCTAATCGGTCTTAATAAACAAAACCCAGAGTCAGATATTAGGGGGTGGAAGCTGAAGGATCAGAGAAGCAGTGTGGTCAGCCACTACAGAGACCTTTTACCTCTACCAACGCTCAGACCGAAGGGGCCATCCTGGCCTCAGCCTGTATCCTCAGACTGCACTGAGCTCTTGTCTCCTCCCACCTGATATTCCTCTCTCTGCCCAGCCATATCATTCCTGTCTCCGCCTCCTGAGTGCTGGGATTAAAGGCGTGGGATTTCAATTGCTGGAATCACCTTTGTGTGAGCTCTGTTTCTCTTTTAGACAGATTCAATCGCTTGTAGCCCAGGGTGGCCTTGAACTAACAGAGAGCCTTCTGCCTCTATCTCCCAAATTCTGAGATTAAATGTGTGTGCCACCACTTCCAGGCCTCTAGTGGTTTAGCTCTGCACTCTGATCTTCAGGCAAGCTTTATTTGTTAAAACACAAACTGTCACTCCAGTCAATGGCCCTGAAGGGATGGATGGCTCCATATTAAGTTTCTTTAGTCATCACAAGGGACCTGTGCAAATTATTACTCTGGTCTGAGTACTCTAATGACTGGGGTAGAGTAGTTCATTTCTGGACAGGCAATAAGACAGTGCCATCAGGTTAGGGATGGCTGTCACGTCCCCACAATGTCTTAGTCCTTGGAAAATATATTTCTAAGAAGGGTCCATTGACTTCTCCAGACAGTCAGAGGAAGCCAAAGCACACAAACACTTAACAACTTGGATATAAAGAAAGCCATTGATGGACAGAGACAGGAACTCTCTTGGGGTATATGAAAGAGCGAGAGAGCTCTTTGGGCCAGGAACTTTGCTGAGCACTTTATATATACCCTTAATTAGTGCCCTTTAACTACCTAAAACTTAGATATTACAATCCCACTTTCTGGATGAGAAAGTTGAGTCTCAGAGGAGCAGATAATTACCCAAGCGTATAAGGTAGTCTACTTGTGGTGGGGTCCTTGCTCTTGATATTTCCCATACAGTGACTCTTCCTTCCATTTTATAGATATGCAAACTGAGAATCAAAGATGTGAATTCATTCTGTTCCCTCCCACACACATTGTGAAGTGTTATAATCAGCATTAGAACCCACGTCTTTGAGACTTCAAAGCCCCCTTGTTGTACTGTGCCTTATGGAGTTTACGGAAGTGCCATGCAAACACAGTCTGGGTGAGCTGGTGGTCGGCCCTGCCTGCAGCTCCAGCAAGTGTGACCATGGAGAGCCACAGGCCTGAGCAAGGAGCATCCTGGCTGATGGGAAACTCACACTAGCATACAGAGAGCTCCATGAGCCCCCATTGTTTAGCCGAGAGAGTCAAAAGTAGGAAGTGAGGGATAAAAGAATTCCCGAGTAGGAAGCTCTCTGTTGGGCTCCTGCTGAAACAGAAAGCAGCATTATTTCGCAACCATTAATGATGAACTCCGCGAGGATGAAAGCAGTTTCGTGACCTGTGAATGTAACGAGATGAAAATGAGGTAATGTGATGTTTTATAACGATAGAGGATCTGAGAAGCTGGGAATTGTCTCAGCGTGAACACTCCACGGAAGAGGGAACAATGGGAGCCATCTGGAAGCAAATCTCTATTCAGCTGTATTTATAGTGGCATTCATCTTGTCTTTCAGTTCAGAGGTCACCAAGGCGCTTGTCTCACCTTGCGGCGTGTATGAAAATACGGCGCTTGTCACAGTCCCCACTGCTTCCTCCGTGCAACCTGTCACGTACAAAGAAGAGAAGCAGAGCCCACTAAAGAGGGGAGTGAATAGCTCAGGCTGAGATAGAAACGAGGAGGCAAGAGACCAGGGGAAGAGAAGAGCTAAGAGTCTTTCTCTAGCCTGGGGCTGTTAGACAAGGTGGTCCATACCAGCTACATGTGGCTGCTTACCCTTTTGTTAACAGCAAAAGCTGGACTGGGTTGCCACCACTGGTTGCCTTACACACATGCAGGGGCCTCAGTTTAATGCCCAGAACACACAAGAAAAAGCTGGTTGTGATAGCACATACTTATACATACAGTGCTAGGGAGGCAGAGGCAGGGGGGTCCCTGGGGCTTGCTGGCCAGCCAGCCTCACCCATCTGGTGAGCCATAGGTCAGTGAGAGACCCTGTCTCATGGGAGCTAGATTGGGCATACACACAGAGACACACATACATACAGACACACAGAGACACACACGGACACAGACAAACACACACATAGACACAGAGACACACATATACATACACACACAGATACACACACAGCTACACAGACACACATACATACAGACACACAGAGACACACACAAACACAGACAAACACATACACACACAGACACAGAGACACACACATTCATACACAGATACACACAGACAAGCACAGACACACATACGCACAAAAACATACAAGACACACAGACAAACACACAGACAAACAGACACACAAACATAGACACACACAGACAGACACACACAGACAGCACAAAGACATCCACCTCCTCAGTTGTAGTGTCCACATTCACCAGGTACTCAGCAGCTATTATATTGGATGGTGCAGATAGGAATATGTCTGCTATCACAGATGGGCTGACCCATTAATATACCTAGGAATTTTCAAATTCCAGGACTACAGAAACCCCATGGCTGCAACATCCCTGGTCCCCAGAGAGCCAGACAGAGTCTTCTAAAATGGATATAAGAGTACTAAGTGCCCAGCGATCATGGGGGAGTTATCCGAAGGCCCTGAAATGATTAGTATCAATGGTTAATATCATTTTTTGCTAGATATTATGATACTGAAAATACACACTCCAGTCTTTCCAGTAGCCATACATGTTGTCATTCACTTCACAGAGGAGAAAACAGAGGTTAGGATGAGGCCACACAGTCAGTAGCACTGTGGTTTTGAACCCATGTCTCTGAGGTCAGAGGTCACAGTGATGCCTCTCAGCTCCATGCTCTCCTTGGGCATGTTTCCTCACCTGTCATGGAAGGATCTTAGCTGCTGTCTCTCAAAATTGGAAAGTGAGGCAAAACCCTGAGTTCATTCACTGATGTGGGAGGCGGTTGTGTATCGGAAACATTCCATCCTGCCAGAAAGCTCCTTAAGAACTCAAAATAGCTTCAGGAAGTTCCTGAAACTGACCAGATTCATTCTCTAGATGAACTCCGCTCCCCTCCCCAGTCTACAAGAAAAGCTGAGTCCTTCTCAAAGCTGAGCTTTAAAGACTCAAAAGAAGAAAAGCCATGAAGACCGAGAGGTTTCAACCAGCTGAGTCACCCTGAAAGGGCCCCAGCTGTTGAGCTGCCTCCAGGTCATGCAGGGTGTTCCAGGTTCTCAACTTTTGTGAGCTGTCACCTATGATGGGGTGGGCTTTGGTGATGCAGCTGTCTTTGAGTCATTTCTGCTCCCCTAAGTAAACCATCACCTACATTTCTGTAAGTAATCTTAATAAAACTCATGGTTTACCAAGTTGGACTTCGGTAGTATCTGCACCTTGGTCTGTTGTCAGAGAAGTAGACATGTGTGTCACATCTCCCTGGGAAAAGCTTTGTCACACGATAGAGATGATGCCAGAAAGCTGCAAAGGAAGTTGAGCAAGTAAAACATCCAGAGGAAGTGCTTCCAGGAAGGGAGCCAATGAGCAGCTCACATCATAGGGAACTGGGGGTTCATCCTGACTGGATGATGATGCAGAATCTACTACCCCTTCGCCATCCTACCTGAGGGGCTGAGGGACTTAGGGCACTGGCTTATAACTCTGCCAATGGTGGAAGACTGTTTCCAGGGACATTTAATGCTGGCACTTCTGTTCTGCTCCGATGCAGAATTAGCTGAAGATGTTTTTGAAGCCATTAATGGCCTCAGAACAAGTGGTCACAGATGCTCAAGATACGGTGAAGAGTGGTCACTGTGGATGGAGGACCTGAGGGTGGGGGCCTGTAAGGTGCCACACGGTGGGTTGTTGGACACTTCTTTATGCCTAGAGCCCAGTACTATTTAACACCCTGTAACAAGAAACTAAGATGGGTATGGTCTGCCAGAACATGCCTGTGGGAACGCCCAGAGGCACAATTAGACATCTGAGCTGATGTTTGACATGAACGCCAGAGGAGAAGGTTAATATCCATTACATACAAAGAACTCATTAGCAATGGGACTTGTCTAGTTCAATACTATAACCCTAACACGTGACCCACAGGGCTCAGTGCCCTGGTTGATTGAATTAATGATTGAGACTGAATGACAACTATCTGGAAAAGGATGCTTAGTTCATTGATAAGGAAGTTCACGTGGCTGATAAACATTTGATAAAACATAAGAACTCACCTTCTCTGGGCCTGGTGGTGCAGAACTGTAACCCCAGCTCTTCAGAATCATGAGGTCAAGATCTTCCTGGGCTCCAGAATGAGTTCCAGGCCAGCCTGAGTAACTGCTTCACTATGGGAAGGAGACTGAGGACGTGTCCTGAGGCCCTAAGGCTCAAACCCTACAATCACAATTCTTTTTATTAATAATGGAGAAATATAATTTTTGAGAAATGTGAATTAAAGAAACAATATCTGTTATACATCAAGTTAACAAATATTATATGAATGATAACATTTAGTACGAGAGTTCAAGGTTTATTTCTTGTTTTTGTTTTTGTTTTTCGAGACAGGGTTTCTCTGTGTAGACTTAGCTGTCCTGGAACTCACTTTGTAGACCAGGCTGGCCTCAAACTCACAGAGATCCACCTATCTCTGCCCCCCTAGTACTGGGATTAAAGTGTGCACCACCACCTCCTGGCTCCAAGGTTGTTTCTTAAAAGTATCTTTTGTTTTATTTGCGACAGAGGATTATTATATAACTCTGACTGTCCTGGAATGGTTATGTACACCGGGCTGGCCTTGAGCTCAGGGAGACCTGCTTGCCTCTGCCTCTGGATTGCTGGGACTAAAGGTGTGAGTAACCACATCCGGCGGTCCAAAGCTTCTTAAATATGATTTTTTCCATTTTTTTCTTGCAAAGCATTTTGAAAATATTTGTTTGCACTTTCTACATATAGAAGGTTTCTTCTAGAACCCTGTTCTGTGGATATCAGAGAATAAGCACCCAAGCATGCATGATCAAGGACCTCTGCTGCTCAGTGCCCGCTGCAGAAGTGGAAACCTGGAAGCTAGTCCATGGCAGAGCAGCTGAATCAGATAGACAAGTTTGCCATACAGACTATCACACAATTATTTCAAACAGGAGCGGCAGATCTGTGTCTACTGACTCAGAATGATTTCTGTGATCCATTATTTAGTGGGAAGTGGTTTCATAAAATGATAGAATCTTCTGCTTAGGAAAAGAGCAAATACATTCTTTAACATGTAGAATGGTACCTAATGGGATGTCATGAGGAGGGGGACGGCAGAGCTAGATAAAGCAAACTGTGGGGCTAGAGAGATGGTTCAGTAGTTATCAGCACATACTGCTCGGAGGAGACCCAAGTGTGGTTCCCAGCACCCATGTCAGGGTGCTCACAGCCACCTATAACTCCAGCCCCAGGGGATCCAGTGTCCTCTGCTGGTCTGCACAGGCACTGCACATGAGCGCATATCATACACAGACACACATAATCAAAAGTCTTATAAAAATATCATAGGAACAGTGTTAACAGCATGATAATACAGGAAAAATGTAAAACGGGGATTCATGCTTTCCTTGGGAGAGAGAACTCCCAAGATATCAACAGGCTAAGACTACACTGTGAATACAAATGTACAAATGAAAATATTGATTGAATTTTGGAACAGGACAATGGATTACTTTTGGTCTGCAACATTTCATATATATGTGAAATGTCTATTTAATATAAATAAATAGACATTAAATAAATAGTCACTAAAGACCTAATATGTTCTGCAGGGGCATTGGAGAATCAAAATGCATGATTCTGGCCTGGGGGAGATGGCTCAGTGGGTAACATGTTGGGCATGCAGCTTTGGATATACCCCAGTCACATAAAAAGCTAGATGTGGTAGTGTCTGTAACCCTAGAATCGAGTGTTCATCAGTACAAAATATTGCTGTACAAGATTCAGAATCATGTATCTTGGGTATCTCTCTCAATCACTCTGGGCCTTATTCTTTGTTACTACATTTATGTATCTGTGTATTTATTTGTTGCATATGCTCAAGCAAGAGTGTCGCTACATGTGTGTGGAGTTTAGAGGCAACTTTTGAGAGCTGGTTCTCTCCTTCCACTGTATGGGTCCTGGGACTCGAACTCATGTTGTCGGGCATGGCAGCAAGCACCTTTAACCACTAAACCATCTTGTCAGCCCTGTATCTTATTTTTCTGAGACAGGCTTTCTCTCTGAACCTGATCTGTCTAGATTAGCCAGCAAGCCCCAGGGAGTCTCCTGCCTCTGGTTCCCAAACACTGGTATTATAGACACACACACTGTCTTGTTCGTATTGTTTTGTTTGTTTCTTTGATTATTTTGATACAGGCTCTAGCTATGTAGTCCTGGCTGGCCTAGAATTCACAGAGATCCACTTACCTCTACCTCCCCAGTGATAGGATTAAAGACATATGTCACCATGCCTGACTTTCACCTGTTTTTTCACATGTGTGTTGGGATCTGAACTCAAGTCCTCACGCTCTGGGGGCAAATATGCCACTGACTGATCCCTTTCCAGCCTCACCTCAGGGTTTTATGTTCTGAACTCCTTGTGACACCCTGTGAGTCACTAGTTTCTGTTGGTACACCGAGGAAGGGGACCCAGCGTGGGTGTGAAGAACAGGTGGTGGCATCCCGGGACTGTCTTGGGAACTGGCTAGCACAGGATGGCTGTAAGAGCTTCTCCCTTCATAGTCTACCTCCTGGGGTCCTGGGCTGAGTCTGGTTCTTCAGCCTTCCTGCCCAGCATCCTTCCAGTAACATTCTCTTCTGTCTAACTTCATGAGGACAGCATGGGGAGTAAGAGGGGCTGGACAGTGGAAGGAACTCCCTTTCAGATGAGGGTCTCAAAATAGACCTCCCTTGGAGACACCGTCTGTCTTAGATCTGACTGGGGAAGAGGTCACAGATGATGATGATGATGATGATGATGTGTGTGTGTGGGGTGCACAGACAGGGATCTGAGGTAGGAACAAAGTCTGCTTGATGGCTGGAGGTTCCTAGTGAGTGGGCATCAGAGGGGGAGGCCGGCAGAAGCCAGGATGTAGAAGACCTTGAGATCATAACAGGAAATCTTGAGTCACCTCTTCTACCACCAAATCCATCTCTTATTCCAGACACCCCAGTTCCAGAAGGCTGCTGGGGCTCAGTGCTGTGTTCCTATGTCTGGGGGGAGGGGATCAGAATCAGCCAGACCAGCAAGGCATATTAGCCAAATCCTGACGACTCTTGGCCGAAGCACCCTTTGGTTTCGTTGACTCTCGGGTTTTCCAGATTTCTCACTGTGTTCTTTCCTAAGTGTTTTAGTTCCTTTTGACAAATCCCAGCTCAAGTCTGCTGAGTTCTAGGGAAATATCTGGGGGACACAGTTAGGTCTGGGAATCCCAGCCAGAGAACCCAGTCATCTAGTAGAGATGGGCAGGCATGCAGCCAGTGTGGGGCCCAAGCAGGGAGGTCCTGATGGATTCCTTCAGACTTGTTACTTAACTGCTTTACATTTACTCAGTGAGTGCTTGATGAGCACCCAGCGTGGGCCCGTGCTCTGGATGGGCAACAGAAGATGACTGTGTTTGATAGTTTTATGTCAACTTGACACAAGCTAAAGCCGTTTGAGAGGAGGGAACCTTAATTTAAAAACTACTTCCACATGATGGGGCTGTAGGCAAGCCTGTAGGGCATCTTCTTAATTAGGGATTGATGGGGTAGTCCTGGGTTCTTTAAGAAAGCCGACTGAATAAGCCATGGGGAGCAATCTAATAAGCAGCACCCCTCCATGACTTCCGCATCAGCTCCTGCCTCCAGGTTCCAACTCCATTTTGAGGTCCTGTCCTGGCTTCCTTTGATGATGAACAGTGATGTGGAAGTTTAAGCCAAATAAACCCTTTCCTCCCCAAGTTGCTTTTGGTCCTGCTGTTTCATCACAGCGGTAGGAACTCTAACTAAGGCAATGACTAAAACATTGATCCCTTTCTCTCTAGAAATCAAGTCAGATGTGAGGCATGGCCATTATAAAGGTTATGGAGTGGAAGTTCCACTAGAAATCAGCTGGCAGAGCCAAAAGGGTCTGTGTTG
Organism: Myodes glareolus; assembly: GCF_982192425.1. NCBI lineage: Eukaryota > Metazoa > Chordata > Mammalia > Rodentia > Cricetidae > Myodes > Myodes glareolus. Next base: position 14,036,784 of record NC_142035.1, on the reverse strand, counting down.
TGGGGAGCCAGATCTCCCCAATGGCTTTACTAAAAGAGGCATAGCTAACTCTATACCCACTCTCCACAACCCCGGTTGCCCACTTTAACTAACAATCCCAGGCAGGGGAAGTATTTTGTTCTATCAATTACAGCAGGGTGTGCAGTAGAAGTAGTGAGGTGAAGGAGACTCAAAGGGCCTTGTGGAGGCTGAGGGTGCCTGTAGGAAGGGGATGTGGGATGCTGTCTCTCATGAGGTCTTCCTGGTAGTGGTCAGTGCCTATCCGGGCAGAAATCACATGGCAGAGCAGCTACCCCAGATAAAATGTTCCTGTGGGCCAAGTGAACACCACAGTAGTCAGGATCTAAGTAGACTGACTTCTCTGTAGCCTCCAGGAGGTAGCAGGGCCAGAGAGAAAAGCTAAACTCTGAGCTGAACGTCCATCAGAGAACTGTCTGGGGGGAAACCATGAAAATTACTCAGTGTCCCTCGGGAAGCCACCACTTGGCCACTGCAGACAAGGGGTCAAGCAGCGGGGAGAGACACTTTGCAAAGGCCAGACACTCCACCAGGGGCATTTCTGCCCTCTCCTGCTTCCTCTTTCCCATTTCAACCCAGGGAAGGCACCAGGGTGCATCTCCCAGTCAGCCCTTTCTCCTCCCCTGCTTTTTATTTCTAGCTGACAAGATTTTTTTTTTTTTCTGGCTCAAGTCAATCCTTGGATGAGCAGGGAAGATGAGATGAGATTTAAATTGAGTTTGTGAATAAAGCGTCAAAGGATGGGGGTTTTAACAACAGAAAGTGATCCGAGAGGAATGCAATCTGCCCAAAATGTCATTAAGGGACAGAAAAGGGAAGTTCGGCTGAGCATGGCTGGAGGCAGAGATTAGGGCGAGAGCTTCATTATCGTGCCCCACGGAGTCGAGCCGCCTCAACACACTGGTTCCACAAATAGACAGAATAATTGAAGTACAGCATGGTGGGGCTGAGTTTCACTTGGGCAACTAAACTGGCTGTGGGACTAGGAGAGCGAGCTAGGGGAGGTGGGTGGGTTATTGGTGGTGGGGGTGGGGGGAGGGGGAAAGGAGGACACACACACACACACACACACACACACACACACACACACGAACTCCCAGAGGAGGTGCACTGAACTCCAGCACCGAAGACTGAGACGAAAGCAGGTAAGGGGAAGGTATTGTCGGGTGGAGGTGACAGTGTAGGACGAGTGGGGAATGAAGTGGAGGTCTGGTTAGCGATGCAGACTCGGAAGCCAAGGGATGTGTACCCCTGTAAACTAGAAGGTGATGGTCCTGGGGAGTCTCTGCAAACCTTGGGGAGCACAATCAGATTTGCATACCAGCTGGGATATTTTTAATTAATTCTTGAGACAGGGTTCCACTATGTAGCTCTTGGTTGTTCTAGAGCTCACTATGTAGACCACAAAAATCCAGAAATCCACCTGCCTCTGCTTCCCGAGTGCTGGGAGTCAAGGCATGTGCCACTATGGCTAATATTCTCTTTTAAAATAAAACTTTATTGTTATGAACTTGCAAATAAAGAAAAGGCATCATGTAGTGAGATTAATCAGACCCAGAGTCTACACATCTCCATGAACATCATCTATACAGTTAGAAGAGCCATTCTGAAGTCATGCAGCTTCACACTGGATTTTATACTTTCACTATTAATTATATTTTATGCACTTATTCACCACACAAACCCTGACAAATGCATAACAGAGTTAAAACTTGAAAAAAAACCCATTAGCTTTATATCCCTTTTTACCACACACACACACATACATGTACATGTAAGTACAGTATACTATGTAGGAAAGGGAACAAAAAAGGACACCTATTAGCTGATGAGGAGGGACATTTTTCAGTAAAAGACAGGAATAGAGCTGGGTCTTTGGATACCGATGCTGCCGACTCCTCTGACCTCCACACATGCTCCTCAGCCATTCACTCTTCCCCTGCTCCTCACGAAGGCCATTTCCTCCAGTATTCCCAAATCTTGGATCACTGTTCTTTCCAGCACCCCTTGTCCTACCTCTATTGCTGGACCCTTCCCTTGATGAGATGCTGGCATTGCCACCCCCCCTGGAAGCATCTCACCACCCGTCTCCCTCCTCTTGCCTTTCTCAGCCCAACACAATTCTGTTCTTTCTCTAGGCCTCAGCACCAGCATCTCCTTGGGATGTGTGTGAACCGAAATATCTTCCCTTTATCTTGTCTGGTCTGCACCCCATGGGGCAACATGAAGGCTACTATTTATTCTTTCACACATTAATTTAAGATGCTTTAATTGCCGCTATGATATGTTTTATATAATATAATTAATGTTTTAATTCTGTGTACTGGCTTTCCCCAGGCAGTTTTGTGAAGGGCCCAATTTTGGAATCAAGCAAATAAGGAATAAGCAATAGCCGAAGTTTCTAGTAATGCCCCCATTCACAGAAATGAAAACCGGGCTTGTCTTCCGAAGGGAATGAAGAGAAAAAGATAGTTTAATTTTCTCTTCACCCTGGGTGTCTTTGGGTGTCTTTAATGGAGACTGCAGGGCCCTGATTTGAGTGCTTCTGGCCTTTTTGTATGTGATCGCCATCCTTTCTTTCTTTTTTTTTAAAAATATTTATTTATTTATTATGTATACAATATTCTGTCTGTGTGTATGCCTGCAGGCCAGAAGAGGGCACCAGACCCCATTACAGATGGTTGTGAGCCACCATGTGGTTGCTGGGAATTGAACTCAGGACCTTTGGAAGAGCAGGCAATGCTCTTAACCTCTGAGCCATCTCTCCAGCCCGATAGCCATCCTTTCTACCCAAAGGGGCCACTGTGGTTTGAGGTCAGCCTTGAGGCTTCCAGAGTTGTGCCCTCTTTGTCATCTTCTTTGTGATGGGTGCTGCTCCCGAGAGAGAAGTGACAACCTGTTCACATACTCACCCTGAGATAGGACAGTGGCAGAGGTGACAGAGACAGGACGGGTTCCAGAGGGAGAAGACAGCAGCAGAGCCCGGCCTCCAGGCATGCTCCTCAGCCTGTGCTGGCCTGTGCTCCTCCCAAAGGTAACTTCTTCTGGGACTCCTAAGTCTAGCATGAAGATAAACGAAGCTATTACTGTGTTTTTGTAGCAAAAGGCCTGTGGTGGTTTCATCAAGAATGGCCCCCATAGGCTCGTATGTTTTAATGCTCGGTCCCCAGTTAATGGAACTGTTTGGGAAGATTAGGAGGGGTGGCCTTGTTGGAGGGGATGTATCACTGTGGGCTTTGAGATGTCAAAAGCCAATGCCAGGCCCAGACCACCCTGCCTGCCACCTGCTGCCTATGGATCAGGAGGTAAAGCTCTCAGCTACCGCTCCAGGGTCATGCCTGTCTGCTTCCCACCATGATGGTCATGGACGAACCCTCTGAAACTGCAAGCAAGTCCCCAAATTAAATGCTTTCTTTTCTAAGAGTTGCCTTGGTTTGTATGGTCTCTTCACAGCAATAGAACAGTAAGCAAGACAGTCCCCAGGGCTGGGGTTAATGTACCATACCTTTCCTTTCCTTCCCCATCCCACCTTCCTTTTTCTTTGCAGCCTGGTCTCTCAGCATGGCCTGGACATTCAGCGTGGGGAGGATCAACATCCCAAGCACCATCTAGTTCAAGTTCTTTGGAAAGAGAAGAGGGGGAAATCGCTGCTCAAGTGAACTCAGTACGTCAGGCCCAAAGCTTGGACCAGAACCCAGGCCACCCTAGCTGCAGAATAGAATGCTGACCTTGGTTCAGAAATAGCGGTGGTAGTGGAGGGTGTAGGGTAAAGGCACTGCCTATGAAGCCTAAGTTTGAGATATGGGTCTCACATGGTGGAAGGAGACAACTAACTCCCCTAAGTTGTCCTCTGACCCCCATATATTTCATGAGGACATGGGGGAGGAGGAGAAAAGAAGGAGGGAGGAGGAGGAGCAGGAGAGACTATGATGAATAGTGGGCGGGCTGGGGCGATGACCCCGGGGTAAAGTGCCTGCTACACAAGCATGAGGGCCAGAGTTCGGATCCTTGCTCCCGAGCACACCCCACCAAAGTTAGCGGAGGAATAGGAGGGGTCCTGGAATCCTACGAAAGGCTGGTTCACCCAGTACATACCCGTCTCCAGACTCCGGATGGAGCTGGGATGGGAGAGACGCCAGAGACACGTAGGTGGCGTACATGGCTGGGAGGATGGGGCTCTGCCCCTACACGTGGGAATTTCCTTCTCAAGAAAGAGAAACTGAGTAGGGAACTCATTTCCTTGAATTACTTCCCGGCTCTCCAAAGCGGTCTTTTCCGTTTTCTGGGTTTGCGGCGATGCTGGGGACTTTCTTAGACCTCTCTGTCCCGATAGGGGACGCTTTCGGTTCTGCGGAGATTCCCGGAGGTATTAGGGGAACTGTGGGTAACCCATGGAGCTTCCCACCCCCAGCCCCTATAGGAATCCTTCTCCCCTCTGCTCCTTGCAAACCAGGAGGGTTCCTAGCTCTGCTATAGGTGGCTCTTGGGGTCCCGGGTTGTGGAGAAAGGGGTACCCTTGGGACCATGCTTCCTCCTGCAGCTTAGGTGCTGGTCCGTCCCTTAAACTCCCGGGGGAATCAGACTCTTGGGAAGGTCCTGGGGAAATCCCTGTTCATCACTAGCCAGAGGCCCTATTGGTGTCCGAAGACCCCGCCCCCTTCCTGGGCGGGGGGGCCCCCGGCCGCGACTTTGGTGTTACTAGGAGGCACCACCCTAAGCTCTGTGAATTGGCCGCTCGAATCCGCTATGGTGTCTTTGCCTTGGCAGTGCGTGCTCTGGGGCTGCTTGTTGACTGCGGTGAGTGGCTTCTGTCCCGACCCCAAGGGATTTGAGAGTGGGCGATGGAAAGAAAAGACAAGACTTGGGGAAGAAGATCTTCCTAGCTGGTCTGGGAGGGGGAAAGGCGGCGAGGGGCGAGCAGGGCGGTCTTGACTGTAGAATAAGGTGGGCTACCCCTTTCACCTCCCAGAAGGTTGGGGTTCTGTTCCGCATAGTCCACAGGGAAAGCTTAGGGAGGGCATGCTTACACAGCGGTGCCTGGACAACTTTATCCAATCCAAGTCTGGGCTCAGGAGACTGGAAAGGGTTTGGAGTGCACAGGAAGATAGCCTGGCTAGGGGAAGGGGTGGGTCTGGCTTGCTTCCTGTCACTTTCCCTTTGTGGATAGATGCCTGCCACAGTGGTTATCTTCTCCCTGCTAATTGGACCCACTTACTTCCAGGGCATCTTGTGAGAACAAAACCTTGGGTATTTTCTTGGTAAGAGGCGATTTAACACCCACCACGCCCTACCATAACTAAGCTAATCCAGGAGGAATCCCCAAGTTGGTGCCACTGCCTCTTGAACTTAAGATGGCGTAGGAGATACCCTCAGAGGAGGGAAATAGCTGTGGAACCCAAGACAGGATGACGAGACCAGCCTCTGTTTCTCTGGGCACCAGAATGGCTCAGACCCAGCCAAGCACATCGCCGGGATTTTCAGAAGCCAGAGCTTGATTCACTTTTGGTTTAAATGTATTTCTGCAGTTCCTCATTCTAGAGGCTGGGAATCCCCTGACCACCTGAGTCTCATCCCCGCCCCTCTGGCTGGGCTCCCCATGTTTTCCAGCACTGTAGAGTCTTCTTGCTTGGAGACCGGGACTTAGGTGTTCCAGCTGACTTCAAATTGCCCACGTGGGCAGGTGTCATGTTACAGGCCTGGCTTTCTGCAGCTGGAACCCTTAGTGCCCTAAGCACATACTATCAATCATGAGTTGAGTGAGAATCTCAGTTAACCCAGGTTGGCTTCAAATTCGCTGTGTAATTGAGGATAACTTTTAATTTTTTTCCTTTTTTTCCTGCATTGTGTGTGTGTGTGTGTGTGTGTGTGTGTGGTTTGTATGTATGTATACAATTGTCAGGTATGTGTGTGTTCTTGCACATGGGGCATGAAGCTGGTATCATGAGTCATTCTCGGACACCTTACTCATTGAGGCAGGGTCTCAATCAAATCCAGAGCTCCCCACATGACAAGTCTCACTAACGAGCTTGCTTTGGGAATCCCCTGTCTTTGCTCTGTGAGACTGGAGTTACAGGGCGGCCACTACAAATACCTGGCATTTTCATGTGTTTCTGGAGACCTGAGCAGTGGTCCACACATTTATGTGGCAAGCACTTTAATCGCTGAGCCATCTCTCCTGCCCTTGAATTTCTGTGTAGGGCTGGGACTACAGGCGTGCATCGTCATGGTCAGTTTTATGTGGCTCTTAGAATGGAACCTAGGGCTTAATGCGTGCTGGGCAGACATTGTATGAACTGAGCTACATCCCCAGCAGAGGGCTGTAGATTCTGACATGTGGCCTGGGCAAGGGTAACTGTCAGAGTCTGCAGCAGGAGAGGAGAGGAAATGAGGAAGCTTCCTTATAAGCTTTTAGTTACATGCTAAGCCGGTGGTTCTCAACCTGTGGGTCTCAACCCTTTCACAGGGGTCGCCTAAGACCATTGGAAAACAGGTATTTACACTACATAACAGTAGTGTAATTCATAACAGTAGCAAAATTATATTTATGAAGTAGCAGCGAAAATAATGTTATGGTTAGGAGTCACCACAACATGAGGAACTGTATTAGCGGGTCGCTGCGTCAGGAAGGGTGAGAACCACTGCCCTGAGCAATGGCTCTTAGGGAGACCGGATGTAGGAGGAGGGTGGAGTGGGTGAGAAGAGGATGAGGGTCTTTTGGGAGGAATGGAGGAAGAAACCAAGGTGTGATGAAGGGTAGTCTGGACCACCCAAGGTAAAACTCTGCCCTTGTGAGCCACAATCTGGGCTCCAGATAGGGGCCGGGCCCCGGCAGAAATAGCAAGTGCTATTTAGCGAGGTCTTTCTGTGCACAGGGCTGGGAGAGAGATTGCATACGGCCTGGCCTCCATTTGACTTCTCCCAACTCCTCTGTTACCCAGATGACCAAAATGAGGCTCAGGAAGGGGAAGAGGTTCGTCCAAAATCTCTCGACATGGATATGAATCCATATCTGCCTGACTTCTGACCTTGACACTCACAGGGCGAGGGGTCCCAAGCTGTGGCCCTGAGAACTTTGGGGGAAGGACCAGTGTTTTGGAGGACTAGAAACTGGGGCTGGCGTCAGAGGAAAGTTGTCTCTTTCACTTTCTCAAAGGCCCTATCGAGGACCCTCACTGCTCTGGAAGTAGGGTGGGAAGTCGGCTGAGGTGCTGCCTGGGGATGCAGTGTGGCTGGAGGAGCTTTCGGCTGCATTTCATTACGTGATTTGCTCAGATACCCGGGTTGAATTAGAGCAACCCATCAGCTGACTCCTGGACAGCCAGTCAGTTGCCAGGGTGCGGGGTACCCAGACGCTCATCTGTGTGCGCTGCTTAAAGCTGTTCTGTGAGCACACACCACAGTGGACTGCCAGGCCATCACATTCTCCACCCAACCTCCAGGGCAGGTGTTGTAATTCCATTTTAAAGGTTATAAAACAGGGCTAGAGAGATAGCTTAGTGGGGTTAGAGCAAACGCAGTCAAGTTCAGTTCTTAGCACCCACCCTGGGCTGGGACATAAATAAAATAATAAAAAAAAACCTTTAATGATGAGGAAACACAGCCTCAGAAAAGCAGGAGAATTAGCTTATGTTGCAAAATGATTCATCTCATCCTCAAAGGTGGGTGCCCTACAACCCTAGCCATGGTTGTTTGTAAAGTGTAGCCTGACTTTAAGGAATGCACATAAGGGCTGGAGGGCTGGCTCAGCAGTCAGGAGCATGTGCAGCCCCGGTGGAGGACTGGGGTTAGTTTCCCAGCTCCCATACTGGAGCTGAAGCTGCAACTCTGGCTCCAAGGAGTTTCCGATTTGCTCTGCTGTCCTCTGAGGGCACCTGCCCACACACCTGCACATAACCAGATATAGGCACTCATATCTACTTATAATCAAAATAAAACAAATCTTTTGGCTGGAGAGATGTTTGGAGCACTTGTTGCTTCTGCACAGGACCCAGGTTCAGCTCTCCAGCACCTACAGGATGGCTCACAGCCGTCCTTGGCACCAGTTCCAGGGGATCCAGTGTTCTCTTCTGGCTTCCAAGGGCACCAGGCACACACCAGTGCAGGCTAAACACTCATACACATAAAATATAATAAATAAATCTAAAAAATTAAAATCTTTAAAAAAAAACTCACATAAGTCCCCAAGTACCAGACCAGGGAGAAAGCTCAGTGGCTGGAGCAGTTGCCATGGCAGCCGGAGGACCCAAGTTCATCCCTGAAACCCATGTGAGATGTATGTGGTAGAAGCCTGCAGTCCTAATGCTCCTACAACGAAGAAGCAGAGTCCCCCGAAGTTCTCAGGCCAGCTATCTGGGCATATGCCACCGAGAACAGCAAAGAGACCCTGTTTTAAACAGGTGGAAGGTGAGGACTGACACCAACATTGTACCCTGACCTCCACACGCTTGAACTGTGGCAAGTGCGTGTGTCAAGTCCCAAACGGCACCGTGTGTGTGCACACACACCAAAACACAGCCTCACTGTACAGTTCTTTAAAAAAATCTTTCACACTTTTAAAAAATGAATTTTAATTACACATACGTATGTATGTATTTATGTATGTATGTATATATGTATGCACATGTGCTTGAGTACCACAGGGTCTGTGTGGAGGTCAGAGGACAATTTATGGGAACCAATCTTTCCTACTATGTGGGTCTTAGGGATTGAACTCAGGTCATAAGTGTCTTCCCTCCCTCCTTCCCTTCATCCTTCCCTCCCTCCCTCCCTTTCTTTTCTGTTTTGTTTTTTGTTTGTTTTTGAGACAGGGTTTCTCTGTGTAGCCTTGGCTGTCCTGGATCGTGCTTTGTAGACTAGGCTGGCCTTGAACTCACAGAGATCCACCTGCCTCTGCCTGACTTTAAAGGCCTGCACCACCACACCTGGCTAGTTAATGCCTTTGCTAATCCGCCTTTTAAAACTAGAATCAAGAGAGGCCCAGGGAGAGGCTCTAGGCGAGTACAGCCAGGAGCTGAGGTTTACTAATCTTGTTGAGAGTCTGTTGAGTGTATTTTTAGGGTTTCTTTTAATTTATAGGAAGTGATACTGGCTGTTCTCTCAAGGCAACAGTAGATTTACAGTTAAGGAGAAGTTTAAATTAGTAAGACGCCGTTCATAGCATGGGTGGCACCCAGTCACCCCAGAAATGGTGAGATTGAAACAGTGAGTGAAGAGGGGACATGCTGAGAGCTTTGAATTCTGTCCCCGTGGGACCCTAAAATCTAGCCTGACTTTAAGGAACACACATACAGGCTGGGGGGATGGCTCAGCAGTTAAGAGCATGTGTGGCCCTTGCAGAGGACCGGAGTTAGGTTCCTAGCACCCATGCTAGGCAGCTCACAACCACCTGCAAGTCTAGCTCTGAAGAGTATCTGATTCACTCTTCTGACCGCTGAGGGCACTTGCCCGCAGTGTCTCAGCCCGGTTGCTGCTCAGTGTTGCCCTCCGTAGAATGATTCTTATCCTGACCTCAGATGGTGTGGAGCTGGGGACAGAGACCATGGTGGTGCTTAGAAGGAGAAGGGCTGAGGCCAGCTGGAGCCGGCAGCCTTGGACCCCAGGAAGTGCTCGAGTGCTCCCTTGCTGCTGGGTCTTTCGGAGCACTGAGGAGTCAAGTAGATCTATTTGGGTTACAGAGTTCTGAGTTCTTGCTTTGTAAGATAGCAGAATGACTCTCTGGATTTTTTTTTTTTAATAATCACACCACTTGGCAATATAGTAAAAAGTCAAATATGCCTCATACTGTGGGGGCTTTCTTTTCTGCTTTGGGTTTCCATATCTGCCACAGTCTGTGCCTTGACTAACTTTCAACATGCCTGTCAAAGATCCCTTCCGGTTACACACTTCTGTTTTTAGGTCCATCTAGGACAGTGTTCTACATGTGGTGACAAACAGTACCTCTTCAATGACCAGTGCTGTGACTTGTGCCCGCCAGGTGAGATGACAGCCTCTCCAGCCCCACCCCGAGACCCTTCCTTCTTGGTTTGCTGGCAGATGCCGACCCCATGTATGAACCGTGAACTCAAACCTGAAAATGACTCATGCCCCCTGCTCTTTCCTTGATGCCAGAATGCCCCAGGCTGCCCTGGGTCTTCTATTTTCCCCACTCGTGTAGGGTCTGAGATGCCCATTCCAAGCTCCCTTCCCCCAGGTCCTGGCTCACCTGATTAGTGACAGGGTCTGATTCACAGGACTGGCCTGAGCTGCCTCATTTCCTCCCCATTTCCTCCCCAGGAAAGAGACTGGAGGAGCACTGCTCGGCTCTCGTCAAGACCCAGTGCCTCCTGTGTGGCTCAGGCGAATTTATGGACAAGTGGAACAAAGAAACGCGGTGTTACCAGCACACACACTGTGAATCTAGTGCGTCGGGCTGCTTGGGGAGGTGCACTCGAGAACTGGGTTAATATTCCTAACAGTGGCATCCCTATGACTTCAGTAGCCCGGGTCTGTGCCAACTGGTGGAAGTCTGGGTTGAGTTTGGGCCGCTGAATAAGTTAGGTGATCGCAGTCTGTGGTAGGAAGAGGGTGTAAGAAAACAGGAGACAATGTGAGAAGTGGGGTTCTTGGTGCTGTCGGGGCGGGGTTCCCATTCTTCCCTCTCATCTCTGCTCAGATGACGGGCTCCAGGTGGAGAAGGAGGGTACCTCAGATACAGACACCATTTGTGTCTGTAAGGAAGGTCAACACTGCACCAGCAAGGAGTGTGTGAGATGTGTGTCGCACACGTCCTGTGGCCCCGGCTTTGGAGTTAAGCAGATGGGTAAGTGGCCTGCCTGGGGAAACAGCTCTGTGGGTGGGAGGGAAGAACTGGGGGCTCAGCAGTCGGCCTTTGGTCCTCAGAGGCTGAGGGGGTAGAGACACTCCCACCCCGAACTGGCATCTTCCCTCCCGTTAACAGGAAATGGAATCTTTTGCATTCTGGTCTTGGCTATGGGCAACTTCCTGGGGAAGGGGGAGGAGACCCCTGCTGGATTTGGATTGCAGCCTTGGTGGGAGGCATGGGGGGGAACACACCACTGCAGTGGGGCAAGGAGCTGAAGGCAAGTGTTCTTTCCTGCCCTGCGGGTCTGCTGGCTCCCTTGGGACTCACACTCTGTGGCCCATTGAGATTGTTGATCCATTCTCCCCATACATTCCCAGCCACAGGGACAGCCGACACTGTGTGTGAACTCTGCCCAGCTGGCTTCTTCTCTGGTGTGTCATCACCTTCTGAAAAGTGTCATCCTTGGACAAGGTATAAGAGTTCCCTCTCCTTAACCAAAAGTGGTGTGGGTCCGCGTGCCCTTCAGTCCCCTCCTCCATGGCCACACTCACTTGTGAAAGTGACCTTGTAGCTGGTCTAAGGGATACTTCCTGCATTTTTCTTTTCCTTGCCTGCTCTGATTGGTTAATAGAATCTGTTGATTTCTCTAACTTCTTGAAGTCTCTCTTCTTGAGGCGCCATGACACCCCCTTCTCTTCTCTTCTGTTCCTTGCCAGTTCTTCTGATTTCTTGGTGTGTGCATGTGTGTGTGCGCATGTGTATGTGCATGCACTCCTGTGTGCATTTAAATGCATTCATATTTACGTGTGCACATGTGTGCATGCGTGTGTGATACCTATCAACCTGGGGTATTGTCCTCAGGCATTGTTCACCTTTTTCTTTTGTTTGGAGACAGTCTCTCACTGGCCTGGAACTTGCCAAGTAGACTAGGCTGCCTGGCCAGAGTCCCCGGGACCCTCCGTCTCCTCCCCAACACTGGGATTACAACCACATGCCACCAAGTCTGGATTTTTTTTTTTTTTTAATGTGGGCTCTAAGGATCGAACTTTTGTTCACAGGGCAAGTACTTTCCTCACTGAGTTATTGATCTCCCTAGCCCTTTTTGAGTCTTCATTGCTTTTCTGTTACTTTGTCTGGGTTCTTTTCTCCCCAATCATGTTTTCCGGCTCTCCTGGGCTTCTCTTATCTATGTCTATGGTTCCATCTCTCCCTGGATCTGTCGTTTGGGTCCCAGATGGTCAAGTGCCATTCCTGAATGTGGTGCTTCACCAACACCTCCGACTCTGTATATCCAGAGTGGGCCCCTAGCCAAACCCCAAGGGAGAGGCAGATTCTGGCTCCAGGCAGGCACAGTGAGCCGCCCACCCTCACTTCCCCTCCACTTCAGTCAGGTCCATACGCCTGGTATGGGCGTCTTGGGAGTCCACCTCCTTACCCTCTAGTGCGGTCAACTTGGGCCTCATCACTGTGGTGTGGTGATGGCATCGTCCCCTCACAGGCTCCCTGCCTCTGGTGCCCCCCTTGGCTGATTCTGTATTATATTGCCATTGTGAGCATCTGTAGCCCCTTTGGATCAGGGTGCTTCATGATTTAAAGCACTCCGTGGCTCTCCGCTGCCTCTGGGAGGAAGCCCTGACACTTTGGTGTTGGACTAGGGTCTAGCTGTGGTCCCTTAACTCTTCCCTCACACCTTGCACCCTGCATTTGCACCCCGGAGCACAGTTTATTCTTTTGCTTCAAAGTCTCCTGCCTGGCAGGACACTTAACTACATGCCCCACTATCTTTTTAAACGGGCAAACGCCTCCTGCAGGCTGTGTCCTCAGTACTCCTTCCCAGAGAATCTGCTAGTAACCAAGGAAACACCTTGACACATATGCTTCCCAGGACATCTTATACAAGTTGTGGTTGACCATCTATGCCTCGTTTACAGTTCCCAAAGGCTAACAAACTTTTTCTTTTTCTTTTTTCTTTTTTTGAGGCAGGGTTTCTCTGTGTAATAGCTCTGGCTGTCCTGAAACTTGCTTTGTAGACCAGGCTGACCTCAAACTCACAGACAGAGAGCTACCTGCCTCTGCCTCCTGAGTGCTGGGATTAAAGGTGTGCACCACCACTGCCTGATCTAACAACAACAACAACAACAACAACAACAACTACTACTACTACTACTACTACTACTACTTTTTCTTTTTTCTTTTTCAAGACAGGATTTCTCTGTGTAACAGTCCTAGCTTTTCTGGAACTTGCTTTGTAGACCAGGCTGGCCTCGAGCTCAGTGATCTGCCTGCCTCTGCCTCCCGAGTGCTGGGGTTAAAGGCACATGCCACCACTGCCCAGCCCCTAACAACTTCATAAATAGAGAGTTGTAGCCCCCCTCCGGCCCCGCCCTACCTCTCCTGCATTTGGAATGGTGCCATCTGCAAGCAGGCACTCACCAGCTGGTGCCATCTGCAAGCAGGCACTCACCAGCATTCACTGTGGGTACTGGCTGATCATAGGCTCCTGTATCGGAGTCCAATGTGCCCCCACCACACTGCCCCACTTAGTTGGTGTGTGCTGCTGTTTCAGCTTTGTACCTTTTGGGGCCCTTCTGACCTTCCTTTGGGGATCCCCTACACTGCCTCAGCATGTGTGGGACCCTCAACTTCCTATCTGGAGCTGGAATGCCCCTCTTCTCTGGAGGCTTCAGATGAAGGTGCTGAGTGTTTTTCTCACACACAGCTAAAGCATGTGCTTTCTCTGAAGTTCCCCTTCCTCTGCTTCTGGCTTTTCCTATGGCACGTCCCTCTCTGTCCACTTCTCCCAGGAACACCCATCCCATATCTCACATCTCCACTCCTGTCCCACCCCTGACTGGCCATACTCCCCACAAGGCCTCCTCCATGGCCTGGGGGCAGTTCCTCTGCAACACCTCCTTCAGGAGTGGTCTGGGGACACTTCCTCTGCAAAGTCTCCTTCATGTGTGGTCTGGGGACAGTTCTTTCTAGTTAGGTCGTCTGCCTGGGTGGCAAGGACACTCTTGAGCTGCCTGGAACTGTCCTGCCTGGAGCACGCCATCACAAGTGCCACCCACTTGACTCCCTCCTGACACACTAGTCCTGCCTAGCCAGCTCCAACTTTCACTTTCTTCAGTGCCTTCATAGTGAACTCTTCCCCGAAGGCCCTTACACCAGAGCTTCTGAACAGGGACCAGTTTTGTTCTCTGTGGGTCATTGGCTACTTCTGGTCCATCTTTCGGATGCCATCATTGCCTAGGGGGCTGTTCCTGGCACTTAGCTGGCGGAGACTGAGACACTGTTAAATATTCTAGAAAGCTTGGGACATTTCCCAGTGCAAAACACCTTTGGGTGCTGAGATTGAGAAGCCCCACTGTAGGCCAATCATCTCCTCCCGTTCCTGCCTTGAGGGTCTTGCCTTTGAACAAAGCCCTCAGTTTGGTTATCCCTCCTTTGATGTGGGCAGTGACCTTCCCTCCCTCTCCTGTGTTCCCATCCCTTCCCTTAAGGACCAACTCAGGATGCTGTACTGTAAGTCACATGCTCTGCGAACATAGACTTGCCCTCTCTGGCCAACTCCCCTGGACTCGGAAGTCCTATGGTTGGGGATCCCTGTTCTCTCTCTGTCTCACACTCTCTCTCTGTCTCTCCCTCCCACTCTCTCCCACCCTCCCTCCCTGCGTGCGTGTGTGCATGCACATACATGTGTACATTTGTGTCTTTGTGCAGCTGTGAGGCCGAAAAGATGGCGGTTATACAGGAAGGGACGAATCAGACTGATGTTATCTGTGGTGAGTCCAGGGGAGACTGGGAAGGGCGGACTGAAGGGGGAGATCAAGAAACATAGGAACACTGGGGTAGGAGTGAGAGCCAGAGGCAGTTTGGGGAATAGTACTTCAGCTCCAGTCTTGGGAGCTGGATGAGGCGTCACATTCCCTGTGTGAGCCTCAGTTTCTTCGACTGTGAAATGGGTTGATGGCAGCCCCTCCCTTACTCATGTGGTGTGAGTGCCTGGTGTGGAATTTTGCCACTTGGAAATGGTGAATGTTGTTCTGCTGCCCCGCACTTGAGGTGTGGCCACACTGTGTGACTCTGTCGCCTGTTAGCCTCGGTTTGGGTGCTAGGCTGAGAAGCTCCACCAGCTGCTTGGATCACAAACTCAGACAACAGGGAGGCTGTTACTGCGTGAGTGAGGAAAGAGAGGGGCAAGAGCGCCAGGGCTGGTGAGCGGGCCTGACAACACAGCGCCTCAGGAAAGTGAGACAAGAACTTTGCCAGTTCAAGGCTAGCCTGGGCTGCTTGGGAAGGCACTGTCTTGACATAGAAAGTGGAAAGAGGGCTACTGAGATGGCTCAGGAAGCTAAGTTCCTGTCGTGCAAGCCTGACAACCCAGGTTCCCATACTTGTCTCTCATGTGAGAGGTCCTGGGTTAGACCATCACACTAGTCTAGCATGTGTGAGGTCCTGGGTTAGACCCCCACACTCATCTAGCATGTGTGAGGTCCTGGGTTAGACCCCCACACTCATCTAGCATGTGTGAGGTCCTGGGTTAGACCCCCACAGTAGTTTAGCATGTGTGAGGTTTTGGGTTAGACCCTCACACTCATCTAGCATGTGTGAGGTTTTGGGTTAGACCCTCACAGTAGTCTAGCATTTGTGAGGTCCTGGGTTAGACCCTCACAGTAGTCTAGCATGTGTGAGGTCCTGGGTTAAACCCTCACAGTAGTCTAGCATGTGTGAGGTCCTGGGTTAGACCCTCACAGTAGTCTAGCATGTGTGAGGTCCTGGGTTAGACCCCCACAGTAGTCTAGTATGTTTGAGATCCTAAGTTAGATCCCCAGTGCCAAAAAGAAAAGGGAATTAAAAATACAGTCCCTTTGCTTTTTCTCAAGATTGACTTTGTTCTCCTGGAATGGAGTGAGAAAAGCACTTGAGCTCATATGTAACATGTAACAAACTATTGCAAAAGGACAACAAGCAAGAGAGAAAAACCACTTTGATATAATACTAGAAAAAATAAAAATAAATGTAAAAACAGAAAACCTGTGATGAACAAAAGAGCAAATTTTAAAATCAAGTAGGAGCTGCCTTGCCAGCTGCAGGACCTTGCCTACATCATCCTAATTTTGGCCCTGGTTCCAATACGAGTATTATTATCATTATTATTAATTATTATTATTAGTTTTTCGAGACAGGGTTTCTCTGTGTAACAACCCTCCTGGAACTAGCTTTGTAGACCAGGTTGGCCTTAAACTCACAGAGATCCGCTGCCTGCCTCTGCCTCCCAAGTGCTGGGATTAAAGGAGTGCGCCACCACCGCCCAGCTCCAATACGAGTTTATTTAAAAGCCAGGTAGCCACCTATGGGCCAGTGTTTGTTCTACTGGTGTTCCTCCCTACCTACCAGGTGGGTGTGGTGATCCAGGCCTGCAGTCCCAGCACTCAGGGGCATCGCGCATGCATGAGAACACCAAGTTTAAGGCCAGCCTGAGCCGTTTAGTGAGACCCTGTCTCAAAGAGTACCTAACCTTGATGATTGAATTTTTTTGTGGGGAAGTGGTTGCCACCCCTTGCCTCTGAGGCCACCTGCCTTTGGGTTTTTTTTATTTGTTGCCTTGAATTTGTTGCAATGTAGACACAAGAGATACAGTACCTCCCTGCTGCACACTTCCCTAGTAGATGTTAACAATGTAGACACTAGAGTTGAACAGCCGCAGCACGGGGAACAGAGCAGGGGGTGTGAGAAACAGGCAGGCAGTTGGGCTTTCCCTTCGCCATGCAGCTGGTGCCAGGTAGGAAGTTGGCTCACTGGGGCCTGGTCCTCCCACCTGGAATCTCCCAAGCTCAAGAGTGATGACTTAAAGGTAAGTGTGTTTATCGTGCAAGCATGAGCTCGGCGTAGTCACAAGTGACTGACCCCAGTGCTATGGAGGGGGCGGGACTGAGAAGGAGAATTACTTCTCAGTAACAAAAGTAACTTGTTGGTTGCCAGACTAGCTCCAGGCTCAGTGAGAGACTCTGTCTCAGTAGCAGAAGGTGACATGTGACAGAGCAGGACACCTGCATACTCCTCTGGTCTCTGAATGTGTCCACATGCACACACCTACATATATATATCAGACCCACATACACTATACCCCCTAAAGTATGAATCTCTCAATTCATAAACATCGGCAAATACCACAAAGCATTTGGAAAGGTCCCCTAATGGCTCCTGAAGCTCTGACTTCAGGAGGTCCAGATGCTAGAGGATGCAGAGGCTTTTGACGAGGAGTGGGCACACTGGCCAGTGGCTCCACTCAGGTCTTTCTCTCCAGGTTTGCAGCCCCGGATGCGAGCCCTACTGGTCATTCCCATTGTGATGGCCATCCTCCTCACCATCTTCGTGGTGATGTCTTTCTGTATCAGTGAGTGCCCAGGTGGGGAAAGGGAGGGAGGGAGGGAGGGAGGACTCAGCCCTGCAGAACCAGCCAGTGCTTGATCCCAACCTGCCCTCCCAATGCCCCACCTCTTCTTTTTCTTTCTAGAAAAGAGGGTCAAGGAACCAGAGGATGACAAGGTAAGCTATCCTGGAGGGAGAGAAGCTGGAAGAGAGATAGTGGGCCGGTAGGGAAGCTCACCATGCAGGGAGACAGGCTACTGCTTAGTGGGCAAAGTGCTTGCTACACAAGGACAGGAACCTGAAGTTGGACCCAATGTCCATGAAAACAGCCTGTGATGTCAGTGCTGGCAGGGGAAGTGGGCATGTGGAGCCTGCTAGCCAGCCAGTCTAGCTGACATGAGGTACTCCAGGTTTAGAAAGAAACCCTGACTCAGCAAATAAGATTGAGCGTGACGTTGACCTCTGACCTCCATTAGTGCATATATGGGTGTGTACACATACACCCAACACCACACTCCACATGTGCATGTACACCCCCCAAACCCCTCCCCAACCACACAGAGGAAAACAGGCTCAGGGTCTGTCCCTGGGTCCAGTAAGGTAACAGTCAGTTACTCTTACCCTTCTTCATTTCTTCCTCCAACCCAGTCACTTCTCCACTGGGAGGAACTGGGCACCATTGGCAGAGTAATCCTGGCCCATGCTTTCCTCCCTCATTGAACATAGGGGAGTCCCGCCTTAAGGGGCCAGTAGGTGAAACCAAAGGGGCAGCTTCTTCCACTGACTGGCTCTGGCTCTGGAAGTTTCCTGCCAAATTTCTTATGTCCAGCAGGGGGCAGAAGGTATTCAAGAAATCAGCTTTGATACTCCCCCCCCCCCCCCACACACACACAAGGGGAAGGGACTTGAGGGAGGATTCCCCTCCTCAGGGGCAGGATGGCTGTGGCTAGGGATGATCTTGGATTGCACACCCTGGCTCCCCAGGCCTTATCCCCTGATCATGGACAGCAAGGACCTGTGGAGACGACGGACTATTATCCTGGTCACAATACTGCTGCTCCAGTGCAGGAGACATTGCATGGGTGTCAGCCTGTCGCACAGGAGGATGGCAAGGAGAGCCGCATCTCAGTGCAGGAGAGACAGCTGACGGAGAGCGTGGACTTGAAGCACCTGGTTTGATATTCTGGAGCTGGGGCACATGGACAAGGGCCTGGCTCGGATGACTGCTGACGTTTGAGATTTGAAAGGAGCAAAGACGCAGCCCAGTGCAGTTAACTGTCAAGCCTGCTCACTGCCATCCCATCCCTCGACTTGCTTCTGAAGATGGAGGGAAAGCCTGGGCATCAGGGGTCCACAGGCCAGCGGATGACAGCGATATCCATAGACAATTGCAGCAATGCAGGATCCAGAAATGTACTATGCTGACTTTCTCTGTAAGGAGTCAGTGGACACCAGAGTCTCTGGCTCTGTGGCTTGTGTTGTTAGAAGAAACCTGATTGCCCACCAGCAGGGGACTGGCTAAATAAATCTGTAATGTATTTATACAACAGGATCTCAGAAGTACTAGCAGGTGGGACAAAAAAAAAAGTAGGTAGTGGAATGATGGATAGAAAAACGGCTTTTAAAACACATACCCGGGCAGGTGAGATGGCTTTTGTGGGTAAAGGTGCTTGCCAACAAAGCCTGGTTACCTGATTTTGGTAAAAGGAGCTAACCAAGTCCAGAGGGTTGACATTTGACCTGCACAGGCATTCTGCGGTACCTGTCCATGCATTCATGTATATGCATACCCCAAGATTACATGCTTGTAATTCCAGCACTCAGGAGGAAGAGGAGGAGGCAGGAGGACCAGAAGTTCAAAGCCAGTCTTAAATTCAGAGTGAATTCAAGGCCAGCCTGGGCTACAAGATTTGACACTATCTCAGAAACAAACACTAGCTAGGTGGTGGCACAAGCCTTTAATCCCAGCACTAGGAACTCAGAGGCAGGTGGGTCTCTGAGTTCAAGGCCAACCTGGTCTACAGAGCGAGTTCCAGGCTATACAGAGAAACCCTGTCTTGAAAAATTAAAAACAACAACAATAACAACAACAACAAACAAAAACCAAACACTAAAGAACAACAACTTCCCGCAACAACCAAAACAAAGCTCACAAACCCTCAATACCTTTAAACAGTATTTATATGACAGTATGTAAGCAGGCTGCACCGTGTGCTTGAATACAGTATGTATAGATACGGAAGGTAAGCTCTGATGTTGTGAATGAGACACACTGCATGTGTGGGTCAAACAGAGATGCTAGATGAAGCTCTGGAAACCCAAACTGCGAGAGCGAGCCTAGAGAGACGGCTAAGTGGTTAAGAGCAACAGCTCCTGCAGGGGGTCTTGGTCTGGTTTCCAGCACCTACATAGAGGCTTATAGCCATGTAATTTCAGGGGATCTGATGCCCTCTTCTGACATCTATGAGCATTGAACACATGTGGTGCACATACATACTGCACAGGCAAAACACTTGTATGCATAATACAAATGAACTCATATTTTTTTAAAGAGTGATGAGGTCTGTGGGCAGGTTTGTGTGTGTGTTGGGTTTTTCATGCTTCATTATTTCCAAGAGGACAGTAGATTCATATAGTGCTTACATAATTAAAAAAATCATCAAACATGTACAAAGGAGACTAAGGGTAGACATGATGGGCGATAAGCTACTTAATTTGCTATTAGGCTGGAAGAATTAGGGTATTTTCTGAGCTCAAGAGTGTCCCCACACTACTGTGCCTCCAGGGAATTTTGCCTGTGTGCTCCCATGCAGCAGTGAGTTTGCAAGACTTCAGGTTCACAGATGCATCCTTCCAGGGCAGGCAGGGTCTCTGTGCCTCCCCATTTTACAGGGATGAGAATGCGTACAGAGGGGGGGAGTGACCTGCCAATGGTGGCACAGTGGTATGCAGTGGCCCATGAACTCAGACTCTTGGTTCCAAGCTGCTCCCAGATCTGTTTCTCTGCTTTCCAGAACCTAGCCTTCGTGGACAACAGCTTCCAGGGGGGATTCAGGGTCCCCCGCTGCCTTCTGACCTCCCCACAGCTTCCCAGTCAGATGGTGCCCTCTCCTGCCCCACGGCAGCGTCTCAGGATAAAAATAGACTCTCCTGTTCTCTTTTCCTGCTGTGCCAACTGAGGGGGAGCCTAGCCAGGAGGAGCAGCAGATGGAGTAGGAGCAGAGGGGAGGGGAGGAAGGCTGGGGGACAAGGAGGGGAAGGAGGAGCCATGCCAAGGAAGTACCTCAGAGAGACTGCTGCACAGACTCCCACTGAGCTTTAACTCATGGGTCTCAGGCAGTTGTGGATCCCCCTGGAGGTCCCACTGCTTGGAGTGGCATCCCACTGTGTGGATGGCAATGACTGGGCCTGATGGAGGCCAGGGATGGGGGTATGTGCTGCTGAAAACCAAGAGAAGGACACCTGGCTTTGGCAGTCTTCCCAGAAGAGCTTCCAGGGCCATTTGGAGGCGCCAGGTGGAAGCTCTAGTTTAGAAAGCAGAAATGTGGCAGAGGCGGGGAGGGAACTTTGGGACCTAATCCTCTTTCCCTGCCTAGAGCTCAAATGTTGGTGGCACTGACTTCCGTGGTGGTGGTGGTGGTGGTGGTGGTGGTGGTGGTGGTGGTGTGTCTTAGAGAGAGGCAAAAGACCACCTGCCACTTACTCTCTGAGTAACCTTGGGCGAGTCGCTGCCACCCCTTCGGTTCCCAGTTTCTTTACCTGGTGGACGGCAGCTGTCACATCCTCCTGGCAGGTGCACATTGGTGATGGTTGCTCTCCTCTAGGTTAGAGGTTCTTGCAGTTAGAAGAACACGGTGACCAACTGTGAGGTTTGCAGAGCGACAGATTGCTGGGCCCTGCCTCCCATGTTTCTGGTTCAGATCTGGGACCAAGATCAAGAATTTGAATTTCTAGCAAGTTCCCCCAGGTGGTCCTGAAGCTTCAGGATCAGAGAACATACTTTGAGAACAGCTGCCCCTGGCACTCACACTGCTGACTAGGCAGTGGGTTTCCTGTTGGCTTTGGAATCGATGCCTGGGGCTTCCCCTGTCCTGAATACTTGCCTGCTGTGGCTGCAGGCCAGACTGGGGACAGCTGGGAGAGTTAGTGTCTGGGAGCACATACTCTGAGTCCAATTGAGTTGAGACAGGGTCCTATGCCCATGCTGGCCTGAAACTCACCATACAGCAGAGGATGGCCTTGGACTTCTGATTCACTGATGCCGGGATTATATGCATATGCCACTACATCCAATTTAATGCACTCCTAGGGACCGGACCCGGAGCTTCATATGTGTCAGGAAAGTGCTTTGTCGAATGAGCTGCATCCCAGCCCGAGGGTGTCTGCACCGTTTTCTGGTCTCCCTAGAGTGACGGGTCCCACGTGCTCACAGCGAGCACATACACCCCGCTGCTCTCTGTCGCTTTCTAGGTTCAGTTCCCTCTACTGCTCCCTGGCCCAACTTCCTGACATGTTGCTTGCATCCCTTCCTGTCTCTGCTGTGCTTTTGGAAGGTTCCTCTGAAAGTCTGGACTTTTGTATCTCTTAGCACCCTTACCAGAGGGAGGAGGTGAGCAACTCTGGTTCTAACACAGCTTGACCGCGAGTTGTCTGCAATACCTGGGATTCCTCTGCAGTGTGGACATCTGTCACACATCCCTGATGAAAGGCGGTTCCTTAAGGGTCCTGCTCAGCCTGTATATTGTAGGGAGAATCAGTCTCTTACCTGGGTAGTTGCTGCTCCTCTGGTGGCAGATGGAGGGGTGGCTGCGAGGCTGGAAGTGACCAGCAGGTGGCGGCAAGGTAACATCCTAAAGTTCTTGGTTTCTGCTTGGCAGCCCTGGGTGACGCCGGCTCTGCTTTGAGCTGGCTCTGCACTGGATCCATGCTTTGGAGATGAGGCCTGTCCCCCTGCCTCACTCTGCAGTTTCAGTCTGACCACTGGGAGTTGTGGTCTCTTACTGCACCCATTTCACAGATGGGGCTTAAAGGTCAAACAACTTGTTAGAGCCGGGATCTGGGGGTCTAAGTTCACTCCCCTCAGGACTGTGCCTGGGGCAGATGGAAGTCTGAGCTGGGCAATCAACCAGAAGAGGAGGTGGGGCTGGAGACTAGAAAGGATGAGGCTACTTGGGTCAGGATTCCTCCTCTGGGGCAAAGTCTATTGGCTCTTCCTAGTGCATCCCAGGAGGAATGAGAGTTGTGTGCTGTTGCCCAACACACAAATGCAGCTAATTCTGTAATTAAGGTCTAGGTAATTGCCTAAGAAATCATGACACAGAGGGTTTGGGATGGAAAGACTGGGAATCTCACCGTGTACAGTCGTGTGTGTGTGTGTGTGTGTGTGTGTGTGTGTGTGTGTGTGTGTGTGCGCGTGCGCGCGCATGCATGTGCATATGAAGTCCTGATAGGAACCTGAGCCAGGTCAGGTAGAATGCTCTGAGCATGTGGTCTCCATCCTCTGCTATCCAGGAGATTGGGTGGAGCCCTAGGGGCTTAGGCTATACCCGTGCATGACGACCTGGGCCCAAGGCACTGAAACCCGAGACTTAGGCACTGCTTTTGGGCAGCCTGACTAGGCACAATGGACCCCACGGTGGGCATCCTGCAGGCATGCGCACACAGATACCTGCTTGCAGACTCAGGTCTTGCAGTGGGTTCCTTAGGCAGCAGGAGTTATTAAAGGCTGTGCCCCGGAGGATTGTTCCCCCTGGAGTCAGTCGGGCATAGAAAATTACAAACCCACCTACAGGGGTGGGGAGATACAGTTTTAATTTAAAACAAGGGGGGTAGGGATCGTGCTGCAGTTTGGGGTGGAGTGACATTTCCTGAAGGGGACTTCCCTGACACTAGCAGTGAGGTAAAATAGGGGTTCTAGAAAGATCAACCAAGAGATTTTGCATGAGGAGCAGTGGGCTGGGGAACCATCCTTTCTTCCTGTGATCTCTTCTCTGTCACCGGGCCTCCTGCCTCTCTCTCTCTCTCTCTCTCTCTCTCTCTCTCTCTCTCTCCCTCTCTGCAGACTGGTGTGCCCTGCTGGGCCTTGGCACTCAGCCAGCCCCCTGCCTCCTCCTCACCCCAGGCCTCCCTCCCACTCCCTCCAGGGACTGTCTGGTCCTCTGCTCTGTCCTTCCCACTTCCTGCCCACCTCCTTCATTTCCAGCTTCTCTGCCTCACCCAGGTTCTCTTTCGAACAAGTGTTGTTGTTTTGACTAATTATAAAAGTCATATTCCTGCATCACACCCCCATCCAAGCAATAAACAGGACCAGGAAAGCAGGGCCACCTGTAAGCCTCCCACCATCCTGCCAATCATAAGGTATGGTCCTTTCAGAATTGCTTTTTGTGCCAGAAATAGTTTTTAAACTTGAGATATTATTATATGCAGTGTTTTGTAAGCAGCCTTCTTTGCTTGGTGGGACACACCAGACGTCGCTCCATGCCAGTGAATATATAGATCGACAGCGTGGTTTTAATCGCTACACATTTCACTTGCATGGCAGGCTCCTGACTCATTAGGGAACCCCATGTTGCTGGGCACATGGGGGTTGCAAGGCACGCTTTCTTCCTCTCCTGGTCCCTCTGGATCCTCCTGGGTGCATCCTCATTCTCTCTCTCTCTCTGTCTGTCTCTCTGTCTGTCTCTCTCTCTGTCTCTCTCTCCTTCCCTCCCTCCCTCTCTTTCTCTCTCTCTCTCCTTCCATTTTCTTTCCATCCATCCTCTACTCTCCTGCCTTCATCTCTGACATCTCTGGCCCTGGCTGTTTCCTTCAAGCCCTCTGCACCCCGCCGAAGGCTGGGGGGTCGTCTGTGTTTAACACCCGCTCCCCTGTGTCAAACGTGTGCCGTCTCATTAGCTAGCCTGTCCCCCCAAGTGAGGCAGGCAGGAGCCACTGTAGCAGCAAGAGGCCTAATTGAATGTAACTAATTATTCACTCCCTTAAATGGGCCTGGGAGGGACGGAATTACTCATTCTGAACTGGGGAGACAGGGAACTGGCCGGCTGGCAAACAAATCCCGGGGCCTGCAGAGAGGGCTCTCCTTGGAATACTAATTAGGGCAGGAGCGATGAAGGAAGGGCAGGCAGAGAAGTCTCTTCGGGGCTCTGCCTCAGGGAGGATTTGGGGTCGGGAAGGGAAGGGATTCAAGGAGGGAGGACTCCAGGAAAGGGTTAATGTGTGTGTGTGGAAGGGGTCCTGGGCTGGGCACAGGCAAAAGCTGATGTCTGAAGTGTGTGGAACTGGGAGGGAGTGTGTGAGCTTGAGGTGTTGCTGGTACGAGGGGACCCAGCTGCAGCCGACTGCTTCTCCAGTCCCGGTTACTGCCAAGTTAAGCTGAGGTCAGAAGTCTGCCGTCCTGGAGAGCTGTGGTATCTCGAGGAAGTAAGACCCTGGCTCATTTCACTAGGACCCAGCTGGGGCTCCTAGTCCTAGAATGATCTAGCCTCTCTAGGTGAAGACTTACTTGATCACCCCATGGAGATCTCTGCTCCAACGTCATGGAGTCTCATGTAACACATTCCAAATGACCTCAGGCTCTGGCCTGACTTGGGACTGTGAAGAACAGCCTCACAAGGTGGGAGGAAGGGGGCTCATTTTGCCTGGGAGGTGGAGCTTCAAACCCGAAGGGCTCCGGAAAGTCACTGGGGACTGCACAGGTGCGGAAGAAAGATGAATCAGGCTTGGAGGGTCACAGAAGAGAGAGGGTGGGGGAGTGCGGGGTGCGACAGGGTCAGTGATGGTGACCCTAGAAACCGGTTCTGCTCCAGGGACATCTCCCACGTTACCTCATTCAGTCTCACCAGCCATCCTTTGGCTGTGTGTGGTCATCCTGGCAGGAGCGTAAGGTCAGTTCAGAGAGGTTGAACAAGTGGCCCAAGGCCACACAGAAGAGCGTGTAATATACCATTTTGAGCTTTAGTGGGGGCCCAGTCTCTCTACTCTGATGCTGCCACACTTTTGTGACTGAACCTGACATCTTTCCTTTAGCTGGTGTTACTGTGAACATGCTTCTGTTCTCTGTGTGCACACTTGTTAGATGACCTCCTGTGTGCCTGTATGTGCGCATGCGCGTGGGTTAGCATGCACGTGTTTCCTCCTGAAAGGAGCTGGCTGTCCACAAACTCCTGTTCCAGTGCAACTTGGTGCCTCCTGCTGACCATCTAGAGAAGGGACGAGCTGCCCTGTCCTCCAGCCAGCTCTAGTGCCCACTCAGCTGGTGGTGCCCTCTCCTTGTGACTGGGGTCTAGGGAGGGGCAGGGAGGTATATCTTGACAGCCCAGTGGGTTAGTTAGTAACAGAGGTGTTCCCTGCCTTCTGAGCTTTAGGGTGGGGGAGCCTGTCTTTTCCTGGCTTTCCAGTTGCTCCTGGCCCTGCAGGTGGCAGAGAGAGGGGGACGGTAGCCTCGTCACTCCATCATCCCCATGTCAAGTGTGGGGTGTCATGGGAGCTTCATAGAGGGGCAGCAGATTTATGAGTCCGATGTTGATTCCGTCACCTTGCTAGCCAATCCATCTTCCTGGAGCCAGGGATAAAATGAAATTATCGTGAAATAAATCCATGCAGATGATGGAGGGACAGGCAGGCGGGGCAACAGAGAAAGCTAGGATCTAAGTGGGAAGCCATATCTGCTGCTCCTCTGGAGTCCAGAGAAGGCACTGGCTGTAATCTTTCCCCAGAGGTTTGGGCTTGGGGCAGATCCGTGCCTGGGCCTTCAGTTCTTCCTGGAGCCTTGGAGTCAACAGGGCTGTCATCTTAAGTGCTCAACATAGGCCCCTTGTGCTGTGGTGGAGTCCTGTGGAGCCTAGGTATCCTGGCAGAGCTCTTGGGTCAGGGGAAGGGATGTTAGGAAGGAGACCAGGCTCCTGGGTGATGTTCATCTGTGACTGTCCCCTGAAATCATGGCCACCAGTTAATCAGTGCTCAATGGCCTCCAGGGGAGTGGGGGTGGGATGGGGAAGTGTGGTCCTTGGAGATTCCCAGCTTAGTGTTAATTCCGGGAATGAGGAAGAACCACATGCAGGTGTGTTGTGATCAGAGGGGCAGGTGTAAAACAACCACGCACCAGTCTCAAAACAACCACGCACCAGTCTTGGGGCAGGGTAAAGGCTGTGTGAAGGTTGAAGCCCTGCACCCCCTCCTGTTGGTCCCTGGAGATGGGCTTTCAGCTACTGAATCAGAGATAAGTCCAGGGCCAAGGACCTCAGTACATCTGCCAAGCCCAGAACACCAAGCCTGTCTGCCTGACTTCTAACCACCAGTTCCTAGGGGATCCTTTCTGTCAGGACATTAAGTCATGAATAATGAATCATTCACCTTCCCAAGCAAGGCCAACGCTAGCTGTAGAGAAGGGGTGAGGTATCCCAGGTTCTGCGGAATCACTTGGTGGGAACCTCCACATCCCCAATTGCTGGCCTCAGGACCCTTCCATTCCTCCTCCCTCTCCAGGGAAGTCACTGTGGCTTTGGGCACAGGCCATCAGCACCCACTGCTGTTGAATGCTGGGTGGGGAGGTATCTGAGTTCAGCCCCCGGCTCACTTGGGTGGGGGTGGGAGCCAGACATGGAAGCTCTGGAAATGAGATTTTCAGTGTTATCTGTTCTCATTCAGGCTCAGGGCCTTGGGCATCAAACAGCTCGTCCAAGAAGCTGAGATGAGGGAGAGGCAGGGGACAAAAGCCTTGGCTACGGTTTAGGGGATGCTGGAGTGTGTGTGCATCTCTGTGTGTGCATGTGTGCTTGTTTTTGTGTGTATGTATGTATGTATATTTTTGTGTGTCTGTCTGTATGTGCACATGTGTATATGTTTGTGTATGTATGTATGTGTGTGTTTACGTGTGTATGCTTTTTCTGAGTATGTGTGTATGTTTGTGTGTGTCTATGTATTCATGTCTCTGTGTGTGCATGTCCCTGGGTGGTGTGTGAAATCTTGTTCCTAGGAATGTGTGTGTCCCCTGGTGAGTGTGTGTGTATCATTTACTGGAGCATGCGTAGACGTTCTCAGCCTGTAGCTTCTGTGTACTGTGTCTCTGTAGTGAGTGTATGCTGTTGGAATTGCCTGAGTGTGTGTGTTTCTTGAGCAGGCATGTGTACATGTGTGCCTCCACCCTCTCCTGATGCTCTTGTATGTTTATGCCCTCTCATCTAAAGACCCATAGCACAGACATACCTGGTGGGTGGTCAGTCAGGTTCCTAGTCCCAGGGGAGAGCTGGGTGGGTCTGGGCATCTTCCAGAGAAACCAGCCCTGCAGGGAACAAAGGGGTAATCAGCAGAGAGGCCACAAGAGCTTCTGATTGAGGAAGGAATTAGCTGGAAGCCTCATGGGGCCCTGTAGGGGGCCAGGGTCGCATGTGGGCCCTGGCATCCTGATTAGGAGGCATCAGGTGTGGAGGGGCTTACCTGCACCTCAGGGGTGCAGCAGCCCAGCGCTCAGAAGGCAGAGGGGAAGTCAAAGGAGAGGGAAAGAGGTAGCAGGGTGCAGAATGAACATCTACCCGTTCTAAGTGGGGGCTCCCCCACTTATGGCACAGTCCTCCCCACACCTTGGGGAGGCTGGTACTGTCATGGGCCAGGCTCCCAATGCGGGGCCAAAAGGCACACAACAGCATGTGTGAAGGCCACACAGCTGCAGACCCCAGTCTGCTGATTTCACCGTTCCTCTTGACCCTGCCACCCCTGGACCTTGTCCAGTATCACCAGTGAGGAGAAATCAGAGGATCTGGGTAGAATAGAAGGGAAGGATATGGATCCACCCAGTCAACGCAGCAGAGTGATGGGTGGTGAACCACCTGGCGTTGGCGATAAGCAAGCAGCAACTCACAGATCAAGGGCTTCCTTGCTGGGTAGAGGCTGGAGTCCATGCCCTTCGTCCTTGGCAAGAGTCAGAGCCCCAAGTTTGAATCTTAGCTCTACCACTGACTCCTGTGTGACTTTAAGCCACTTGCTAGGCTTCTCTGTGCTTACATGGTGATGAATAGCCACTACAGAGTAAGCTCTTCCTTAGGTCCAGCCTTCTCTGTTAAGGAAGCAATGGGGAGGGGTCTTGGAGGGTGAGAGAAGAGAAAGTAATTGTCTCCCTGGCTGAGGCTGGAAGAGTGTGGTGGAACTTAGGGGAACCCCCTTACAGAAGTCCAGATTCCCTCTTTCTTTTTTCTTTTTAGACTTATTTATTTTATTTTTATGCAGATGGATGGGTGTTTTGATAGCATGTATGTATATGCCCCATATGCATGCATTGCCCATGGAAGTCTGTATCCCCACACCTTGTTTTGTTTTGTTTTTCTAAACAGGGTTTCTCTGTGCAATAGTTCTGTCTGTCCTGGAACTCGCTTTGTAGAGCAGGCTGGCCTTGAACTCACAGAGATCCACCTGCCTCTGCCTCCCAAGTGCTGGGATTAAAGAAATGGGCCACTGCTGCCTGCCCTCCGAGGGGCAAAGTCCCTCTCTTATCACACATCACACTTCCCTCCTCCCATCTCCTGTAGCCTTTAGCTGATCCCCGTTGCCTGTGTGCCAAAGAAGTCCCTGGAGGCCAAAAGAGCTTCAAGCAGCATATCTGAGTTCCCTGGGGACTTGGATATTTTTGCTTAGTGCTCAGAAGACAGAGGGCAGAGCTGGCCTGTCTTTCACACTTAGGAAGAAGTGGGTCAGGCCAGGCTCAGGGTCACCAGCAAGATAACCGTGGACTCAAGAACAGATTTGTTTCAAAACTCAGTTTTTCTGGTTGTTTCCTCCTGCCCTCCATGTCACAGGTGGAGGTGCCTCTGCTCTGCTGCTTCAAGACTTCTCCCAGGGGAGTTCAGTTGGCCCCAGGGCCTCCACAGCACCCGCACTTCCCAGAACATCTCTGTGGACCCAGCCTCCCAGAGCCCTTTCCTGTTTGAGACAGGGTCTGGCTGCCTCCTAGTCCGGCTCCCGAGAGCTGGGATTGCTGGTCTGTGCCTTCACACCTGACTCCAGCAGTGGACTTCTTCCTCCTCCTTTTCTCCTCCTCATTCTCATTCTTTTTGTTTTGTTTTGTTTTGTTTTGTTTTTAGAGTTAGGGTTTCTCTGTGTAGCCCTGGCTGTCCTGGAACTCACTCCATAGACCAGGCTGGTCTTGAACTCACAGAGATCCACCTGCCTCTGCCTCCCGAGTGCTGGGTTAAAGGCGAGCACCAACGCTGCCTAGTGGCCTTCTTTTTTGTCTGTCTGTCTATCTATCTATCTATCTATCTATCTATCTATCTATCTATCTATCTATCATCACCACGTGTGTGCATGCGACCTTGTGAAGTCTGCTTACTTTTTTCACCCCTGTGTGCACTCAGGCACCTTTACACCAACCCTCTAGCAGTCTTTATGTAGGTGTCCAACAGGTATCTTGGAACTAAATGTCCTAACGTGTGCCTTGTGCTACCCTGCTTCTGCTCCATCTTTGATGATGCTCACTTCTTCCTGTCTGGTCTCCTCATCCAACCTTTCAGCTGCTTGTCCAGCTTTTCTCAAAGCCCCTTTGACAGGGAGCCTTCTCATCGTTTCTTCATGTTGGTCTGAGCCAGCCCTTGCCACGCAGAGCTCCTGGCTCCTCCTCACTTGGCCTCACCGTAACCAGAGGGGCTTTTAAAGGCCGTAATAAGATTATGTCTCCCTACAGCTTAATACCCTCAAAGGGCCTTCCCTGGGGCTTACAGCCAATCTGAGCCCTTTGCTCCAGTATACAAGGGCCTAAGTGACCCGTGTTTTTCTTTCATCCCATGGGACTGTTCCCGGTGACCACTCTGCTCCTGCCATAGCCCCCATGGCCCCGAGCTCAGAGAACTCAGCTGTCTTGCTCCTGAAAGCAGAACTTCTTGCTGGCCATCTTGGCACACACTGTACCTTCCTTTCCTCTAGCTGCGTCCTCCCTGACTGCCTGGAGGTGTAGTATCTCCCAGATGCCTTTCCAGCTCTGTATGGAGCATGGCGTTTTCTGTCTTTGCTTTTTGATTTCTCTGTAATTAGAAATGCTATGTAAGTGGGAATGTCAGTCTCTCATTCGTCACTGTGTCCTCTGTGCCAAGGACGGAGCCTGGGCCAGAGGATATCTTGATGGAGTATCTGTGTGTAGAATGAATGGGTTGTATTTGCTTTGACATTCCCCTTGTGTGGCAGCTGTTAGGAAAGATCACCATTTTATTTAGTGACACATTTTTCTCTTTGAAGAATGAAGCCAGCTGGGCTAGATGATAGGAAGTGGAGACGAGAGAATCAAGAGTTCAAATCCGGCCCGGGCAGAATATCAAGGCCCTTCTATTCCATATATATATATTCTCATTCTCATATATACATATATATGAGAATATATATATTACACACACACACACACACACACATATGGGAGAGAGAGAGAGAGAGAGAGAGAGAGAGAGAGAGAGATTGGTTGCTCTTTCAGAGGACTAGGGCTTGATTCCCAGCATCAACATGGTGACTCACAACTATCTGTAATCCATTTCCAAACTCTGACACCTTTTGGCTTCTGCAGGCACCATACACATGAAGTGCACAGACAAATAGTCAGCATACACATACACATAAAATAAAAAAGTCTTAGGGGAAAAACCTCGTATCCAAAATATATAAAGAGTTTTTTATAACTTGGCAATCAAAAACTGGAAAAAAGTAATTTGATAGCCATTTCTGTAATGAAGACACACAAATTTCCAATAAGAACATGAAAAGAACATGCAATCAGAGCCACAAGGCACCACTTCAAGCCACAAGTGCAGAACACTTCACTAAAACGGTCAACATTAAAAAGGCAGACAGTAGCAAGTGTTGGTAGATTAGGGGAGACATTGAAACGCACAGGTATGGCTGGTAGGGTTATCAAATGGCTCAGTCATTGTGGGAAGGGCTTGGCAGGTCCTCAGAGGGTTAAACGTGAGTGTCTAGCTTATGACCCAGCAATTCTCTCCTAGGTGAATACCCAAGAAAAATGAAAACCTATATCCACACGAGAATGTTATTTGGAAAAAGTGGAAGAATGATGTCCCTTTTATTTCTTTCTTCCTTCCTTCCTTCCTTCCTTTCTTTCTTTCTAGAAGACTTATTTAGTTTTATTTTACGTGAATAGGCATGGGGAGCCGAGGAAGCCTGGAGTGAATGTATAAAGAGTACACGAAATCCTGAGTCAATGTGTACAGTTTACAGGGGCTAACCATGTCAAGGACCAATACTTCAGACCCATGGGAAATTGGCAAACCTTCTCGCTCCCCCAGGTCAGGCTTGGACAGGTGGCAAAGCCTTCCTCTGGTCCCAGTGCAAATGTTGGGAGTGTTTGCAAAGGCCAGCAAGCCCAGCTTCTTCCTGTTGTGTGTCTACAGCCTGACTCCTCTCACTGGGACTAGCCAGCCCCTCTCCTCTGTGCTGTACAGAATAAAGATGCAGAGGCTCTCAGCTGCTGTTTCTTAGCAGGTGGTGTTCTCTCAGAGCAAGCATGGCTCACTGGATCCCGCCTTTTCTCTCTGTGTGTCCATCCCTTCTTCATTCCCTTGCTGTCCCAGTCAGCTTTTCAAGATTAAGCATGCTGGATGCAGTAGATAGGTGTTGCAAACCTGTGTCTGTGGACCATGTGTGAGCAGTGCCTGTGGAGGCCAGAAGAGGGCACCAGATCCCTTGCAACTAGAGTTATAGACCATTATGGACTGACATGTGGGTGATGGGAATTGAACCAGAGTCCCCTAGTGGAGTAGCCAGTGCTCTTAACTACTGAGCCACCTCTCCAGTCCTGGCTTTTCCCTCGCAACTACCCCACAGCACAGGGACAAATGAATCTCTGGCGAGTGTCTGGGGTTGGTGGCTTTGTGCTTAGCTCCAGTTTCCTGCCTGACACTGAACAGCCTTAGAATCCTTCAGCTGCCCCCCGTCTGGAACATTCTTCCTTCTTTCCCTATCTGGTTTTATTCTGTTCAGTCATTGCAGGTGAGATCGACTGGGGTGCCCCGTGCCACTCACTGGGCTGACACAGACGATTTACAATACAGAGAATGAGGCAGAGGCAGGGTAGACGTGATCTGAGCTCTTGGTTGAGGTGGGGGGACAACCTGAGGGTGGCCAAGGAGAAATGAGCGGACGAGCATGGAGCGGAGGCCTGGGTTATGGGAACAGAGCAGGAAACCCTGGAGAAAAGTTCCCAGAAAGAGATTCTGCAGTGGACAGTTAGCCAGGCAAGACTAGACCAGAGGAAGAGGGCCCAGGGAAGGCAAGGTGGGCTGAAGAAATCAGAAGTGAGTGTGGTCTAGGATGTGGGCAGATAGAGGAGAGAGAGATATCCTTGTGGCCAGGACCTTGGGAAGCTGTGCCAAGAACTCCAGGTGCTTTCTACACTGGGGCATCTCTTGTGCACCATGGTCATCTGCCCCTCAGCCACGGATCTCTCTTCCCTGCATGTCCAGCGCATCTGCTTCTTGACTTCCCCGTAGCAGAAGTGATATTGCTTCTGTGCGTTCTCCGCTGCATTCCCATCAGCCAGAGCAGCGCCTGGCTCATGTAGACGCTCGATAAACACTTATCGAATGCATGGATTTACCTGCCTGTCTCTTGTGCTTAACTGAGTTATTTAAAGTCAGGCTGGCAGTCTCAGCCCCATGCCCCTGGGCTGAGTGCAGGCTCTGTCAGTATATGCTTTTTATATTTAAAGGATGAGTGTACAAAGGTTTACTGAAATCAGTGACAGTCAACCAGAGAGCATACGGCACAGGACGCAGGACATTTCCAGCAGATCTGCAGGGCAAGCTAAGAAGGCAAAAGCTGCAAGTTCCACTTACTGTTTTCAGACAATAGGAAGAGGGATGCCTGGCTAGCAAAGGTCTTAGGGCCTTGGAGTCGCAGACCTGAGTGTGGGGACAAGATTGTTTGGAAGAGAGATAGACAGGCAGACCAGGAGGGCCTCCCAGAGGGTCAGGGAACCGCCTCTGATTTCCAGACCTCTAGATACACCCTCTTTTGACAACTGGCAGGCTGCTCCACCAATGAGGGGGGGTTCCAGCTGGGGAGGTGGTGGGACGGGACAGATGGTGGGAGACAGGGAAACCCCCGTGTTGTACTCCATCTGTTGTATTTAATTGACTTCCCGTGGAAAGGGGGAGAAAAACCAGTTGCAAGGATGAAATTGCTAATTAAAAGACCCTCTGATTAGATAGACAAATATTTACCAATTATGCCTGACCCTGTCTGTCCCTCTTATGTCTGAAAACTTCCCCATCAGCAACATGGCCGCATCCTACCCAGCTGGTGGCTCTTCCACCTATCGCTCTCCAGGGATTCAGCGTGACTGAGAGTGAGATGGGGTAGGAGAGAGGCAAAGCCGGACAGTCACTCAACAAACACGATGCCTGTTGGACCTCCAGGCTCCTTGCTGGGCCCCTGGAAGCCAGAGTAGGATTTCGGTGCACAGTCGTTCAGGTTGTGTGTGGTTCTTTTGCCAGCCTGGGGTCACTGGTAACAGAAAAAGGGGCTTTTCTTTGTACAATAGGGCATTATGTGGGTGAGTCAAATCCACGGGGTTGCAGTAGATGCCCAGAGGGTCACTTTTTCTAATTCATGTATTGAATGGGTAATAGCAGCTCTACAGAGAAGATGCTACTATGCTTGATTCTCCCAGGCTTTTGTAGTAACGGGAGAGAAAGATATGAAGGTGCATCAGGTTAGCGGCATTTACTGAGCACCGTCCGCTGAACCCTGCGTTAGGTATCAGGGGAGCGAGGATGAGCAATACACATGTCCTGCCCTTCTTCGCCACCCCTGTCCAGTTGGGAGGTACCCAGTCTGGGTAAGCCCTTCCCTTTGTGCCTGTCTTTCTTCATTCCAGATAGTTTTAGAGAGTCACAGTCTGAACTCTCACCAGCAATGTCTATTTATTATGGATGCAGTGTTCTGTCTGCATGTATGCCTGCAGGCCAGAAGAGGGCACCAGATCTCATTACAGATGGTTGGGAGTGCTGGGAATCGGACCCCAGTCCTTTGAGCTGTCTCTCCAGCCCAACCAGTAACTCTAAGTCCTGACTGTACCATGTCCTTCCTGTGTGACTTTGAGCAAGTCACCCGCCTCCCTGCCTAAGCTTCCTCTTTGTGGTGGGGAGGTAGTGATGGTAACAGCTTTCCAGGGCTATCACAGCAGTAAATGAGTTAGCATGTGTAACTCAAGCCTGACACAGAGCAAGCATCAGTGAAAGCTAGCGCTTGTGTGTGCATGCACAGATGTGCATACATGTTTGTACATGAACATGCATGAGTGTAAATGGGAGCCTGTGTGAATGCATGTGTATGCATATGTGCACTTGTGTGTATGAGTATCTGTGTGTAGTGTAGGCATGTGTGTGCATATTTGAACATGTGCATATGAGTGTTAGTAGGGCACATGGGTATGAGAGTCTGAGCTTGGTCTGTACCTGTATGTGTATATGACTGGAAATGTACATGAGTGTGTTTGTATGTGTATAGGAATTTGGTACGAGTACCTAGGTGTGTTTGTGGGTATGTGTACATAGGGCATGTGTGGGTGCATGGGGCGTGTGTCTGCATGTGTATACAAGTGTACAGGTGTATGTGGATGAAAGTTCATGAGTATGTATGTTTGTGAATATGTATATGTGCAATGTGTGAATGCATGTGTATGCACACATGCATGTGTGTATTACTGTGTGAGTGTGCATGTATAGACATGTGTGGATAAGCATGTGCATATATGCATATTTAAACATATGTGTGTATACAGAGGCATGTGTGAGTGTTGGTAAGAGTGAATGTGTGTGGTGGTGCATGCACATGTATATGTACATATATCTATGTATGTGTATATGACTGGACATGTACAAGAGTACATGTGCATGCATATGTGAACATGTGTATTCATGTGTGCATAACTCTATACATATGAACATAGGTAGGTGCACATATGTATGTGTGTGTACACATGTGTATGGCTAGATGTATCTGTATTAATGTAGGTGCTAGCACATAGGTATGTTTTCATGCAAGTGGCATGTGTATATGAATAAGGCACGTACATGCATGTGCTTATGAGTATACATGTGCACACGCATGTGTTAATGTTGACACATGATCATGGGTATATGCAAATGTGAATATGTGCATGCATGCACATGAGCATATATGCATGAGAGGGATGTGTGCATGCATGTGCATATGTTCATATGTCTTACCATTTACACTTCTGCATGTGTACATGTGGGTACAATGGTATGAGAATGTGTGTGTGAGTACATGTGTGCATATATGTATGTACATATATGAGCATATTTGGGTGCATACATTTGTATATGAGCAAGTATATGTGTATATGTACATGTGTGCTTATATCTCCATGTGTTCTGTATGTATTTGCACATGTGCCCATTCACTTATGAGTATGGGTGTGTCTGCATGTGTGTATGCTTATATGAATTACTTTGTGTGAGCCTATATGCATATCCATGTGTGAATCTGTTTTTGCATGTTTTCTATGAGTGTGCTTGCATCTATGTTTACATGTGTATGCTTGTGAACTCTATTGTTCTTTTGTTTGTCTACACATGTGTTGGCCCATGCAAAAAGCATCTCATTTAAATCTCACAGCAGCAGGCACTATTGTCATGCCCACATTACAGAGGAGGAAACTGAGGTCCTCAGAGTGAATGAAGCATGCTGACTTAAGCATAAGGCATGTGCATCTTCAGTCAACATGGGGTGCAGTCCAGGCCTGGCTGTCTTTGACCTCTGGAATGCCAGTCACCCTGATGTTCTGCCAATCAGGCTTTGGGGTTCTCTGGGATGCCCCCACCCCCTACCATGTGCTCAGGAACTTCTTGGCTGTGTGTCCCCTCCTGGGCTCATACCACGAAAGCCCCACGAAGCGCCTTCTACTCTAGAGGGATATATATTATCTAAATTTGATAAGACAACTTAATTTCACTCCGTGTCTGTTACCGGCGATAAAACCAGCAGACTTTTATGACCCAGCGTCCTCAGCAAGATTGTCAGGAACTTATTACGCAAGGTCTAACTGGATTTCTCTCTGCAGATGGTGGGGAGCCGCGGGCTGGAATGCAATGTGGCCGCCCACTGGGGGGAGAGATGCAAAGTGCTTGCTCAGAGATAAGGCCTCAGCTCCCTGGGACTCAGGATCAGAACCACCTTTCCAGGCCCTGCAGGGTGATTTGGGGAGGATTTGCCCTGTGAGGAGGTTGGGGGGAGGATAGGTTCAATGCTGGATCCTCTGAGCCCTGGGAAGGAATATGGGGCAGTTGGAGCCTGAGGGATCAGCTAAGCTGTTCCCCAGGAGTTAGCTCAGCAGTCGGAGTGGGGGAGGGGGCAGCCTGCAGGTGAGGACCAATGGGGCACATGGGAGTAGGGAAGAAAGACTAGGTAGAAGACAACAGGCTGGTCTTCGCTGATTCCTCTATGCTTGTTCCTTGCTGCTCCAAAAGTCTAGCTGTTTCTCGGCACCCACCAAGGTCAGGGTAGATTCCAACTCTGGTCACGGTCTTCACATCTAGACCGACATGACCATGGCATTCAGGCTCACAGACATTGGAGGTTCACTGTTAGACACCCCACATTCAAGGTCTTCTGCTCTCTCTCTCTCAGGTGTGGACACACCAAGAGCTGGTGATTGGCTTGGAGGTTTTGGTTATTTCTGAGTCTAGGTCTCACTATGCAGCCCAGCCTCGCCTGGAGCTCGCCATCCTCCTGCCTCAGCCTCCTGAACGCTGCGATTCTAGGCATGCACCGTGGTGCTGATTCATCTTAGTTTCAACAGTGTTGAATACAGATCTGAAGACTTTAGGATGTGGAGGGCACACCAATGCTTGTTTCATGGTCAGAGTCCATGGGCAGATGTTTCTCAGGACTGGCTTCGGCATGAGCTTGGAATGGCTCTGGATGCAGATATCTCCTCAGACTAGACTCTAGCCCCCTGACCCAAACACCTCAGTTGTGGCTACCTGTAGGTCAGAGGACCCACCCTCAGATACAAAAGGTCACAGATGTGTGGCCCTCAGATACAGGTACACTTAGAGCAAGCATACCTTGCTGCAAGACTGGCTTCCACCCAGCACAGGTACTACTGTAAGGAAACTCATGGCTTCCTCATCCTAACCTGGGAGTCAGATTGGCTAGCCCTTGCCTGCTAGTCCTTGTCCATCAACAGTGTGACTCTGGGCCCCTTTGGTAGGCCAGGGAGGCAGCGAGAGGTAGTTATATTTCACTCAGCCATCTTGACACCTGAAAAATGTCTTGTGTCATTCTGAGCTGTGTGAAGGCTAGAGAAAACAGCGACATAAACCGAGGCTTACGGTGAGCGTCTCTTAGCCACTTGCCCGCTCACTGCTTGAGACACCGTTTTATACCCATGGCTGTATTGTCTTGTCACCCGTCTCCCTGACCCCATTCACCCCATTCAGGTGGGCTCCTTTTCCATTAAGGAAATTTCATCTTGTCTTCTCATCGACTCTTGTCTCCACCCATCTGTGTTCTCCTCACTGGAGAGGAAAGAGAGGGATACTGACCCTCCTCTGAGTGCCCTGCTGGCCTGCCAAGGTCTCAGTGAACCCCCTCTACATCCTTTCAAGCTAGCATGTGTGTGTGTGTGTGTGTGTGTGTGTGTGTGTGTGTGTGTGTGTGTCTTTTCCAAGACAGGCTTTCTCTGTGTAACCACTCTGGCTCTCCTGGAATTCGCTCCGTCGACCAGGCTGGCTGGCCTTGAACTCAGAGATCTGCCTGCCTCTGCCTCCCAAGTGCTAGGATTAAACCCCTGTGCCACCACCACCCGACTAATTTTTTGTCTTGTGCACTCTGCAGACAGGAAGGGGGGACAAAAAGGTGAAGTCACTCATTCAAAGTCACATAGCCCAGAAGAGCGGAAGATGTTCTCTGTTCTGCCAGGATCTACAGGGGGGTCTGGGTCTGGGCTCCAAGGCCGTTGTCTGTGTAGCAGACCAAGGGAGGCATTGTTGTAGACTTTCTACATTGTCGGAATGAATTTCTTCCAGCAGATTGGAAGGTGGAGGTGTGGGCGTGGATGGAGGGCACAGCAGTGAGATCAAGGGCGCTGGTTGCCAGGGCCGGTCAATGGGGAATGCGAACATCAACTGGCCTTTGCCAGGAGACAGTGATGAATGTGTTGGGTTCCAGCCTTGGTTGAAGGACAAAGAGACCAGGCCCCAGGAAGGGTATAGGTGGGCGTTGGGAGAGTCAGAAATCACCGCTAGGACAGAGGAGCCGGGTTAGGGATGACCCTGGCCTGGGTGAAGGCCAGGACATTTGCAAGGCCTCTGAATGCTAACGATTCCTAATGATCTGGCTCGCCTTGCAGGACACAGTGCAGGCTGGAGCCAGCCTGTCTCCTGGTCCCCAATTCTGCAGGTTCCCTGGATCAGAGTTTGGGACTGAATACGAGCTGTGAGTGTTTGACTCAGACTCCATTCTTTCTTAGCTGTGTAAGCCTCAGGTTAGCGTAAACAGGAACAGAGATGCTGATCCAAGGGTTCCATGGTAAGTTATGACTCTGGATATAATGGTTGCCTCACACTAGAAAGGGGGAACCATGTCTGCACCCCAGTGGGCAGGCCCTGGGTGTCCCAAGTCCTCAGTTGAGAGTGAAAGATGTGCTCTTTATTTACTTTGTGTGTGCGTATGTGCATGTGTGCATGTGGCGGCCAGAAGCATCCTCTAGAAATCGGTTTTCTCTCTCTATCAAGTGGGTCCTGGGGCTTGAACCTGGGTCATTAGGCTTGAGCAGCAAGCACCTTTACTGCTGAGCCGTATCATTCACCTGATTTTATTTTTAATAGAGAAACAAGTCATATAACCCTCAAAGGAGTTTCCTTCTTGGCGCTTAAAAAAAAAATCTAACATCTTCATTTCCATGCCCCCCTTTTAAGCTAATTTGTGGAAAATTAAATCGGGGAACTCACAGCGGCTGGCATTTTAATTGGCTCATGTCTGGCTTCTTTCTCGGATCCTCTGATTAGCTGAACTGCCTCCATTAAATGCTCCATGCTCCACTTAGTCTGGGTCCTGGTCCCTCCCCAGGCCTGGACAGCAGGGCCACCAACCCCTGCTGACTCCCTACCTGGCCCTGCAGCTCCCAGGGGCCCAGGAAGACTTTTTGACCCATGCCATTTGGGCCTGTTTCCTCACCTGGGAATGGGATTCACCTGGGGTCTGGGTGTCGAGGGCACTGTGTTTCCTGCCTCACCCACCTCCATGATGGGGTTCCCACAAGGTAGAAAGAAAGGTCTACTGATTGCCTTTTAGCTCTGAGTTTCCTAATATATCTACCTGCCACTGGACTATGGTTAGAATTTTCTTAATTAGTGATTGATAGGGGAGGGCCCAGCCCATTGGGGGTGGTGCAATCCCTGGGCTGGTGGTCCTGGGGTCTATAAGAAAGCAGGCTGAGCAAGTCATGAGGAACAATCCAGTAAGCAGCACCCCTCCATGGCCTCTGCATCAGCTCCTGCCTCCAGGTTCCTTTCCTATTTGAGTTCCTGTCCTGACTTCCTTGGATGATGAACAGTGATGGGGAAGTGTATGCCAAGTAAACCCTCTCCCCTTCCCGCCTTCAAAAAAAGAAAGCCAGTGGGGGCCATGCAGGCATAAAGATCTGAGTTTAATTCCCAGAACCTACGTAGAAAGGAAAAGCTTGCAGGGTGGCAGAAGCTGGAGGGTCCTTGGGGTTTGCTGGCCAGTCAGCCATACAGACCCCAGTGAGAGACCTTGTCTCAAAATACACAAGTCGATGAGACTTTGGAGATGCCTCCATGGATAAAAGGCTGGCCGAGCAAGTGTAAAGGTCAAAGTTCAGATCCCTAGAAGTGATATAAAAGTTGGGCCTTCTTTCACCTGTGTCCCTCACTGCTGTGGACACAGCAGGCCTCTTTGCCAGGGACACACAAGGTGCCTGTAATCCCAGCACTTAGGAGGTAGACACAGGAGAGCCAGCGGATTCCCTGAGTAAATGGGCTAGCTCTGGGCTCAGTGGGGAGAACACAGCATCAATAAAGTAAAGACTAATGGAGGAAGATATCCCAAATCAGTTTTGGGCCTCTATATGCACCACGTATGTATAACCACACACACACACACACAAAAAAAAACATGACACGCACACGTTTGCTATGCACACACAGCCACTGAAAACCACAGAACTAAAAGTCGGATGACTCTTGAGGAGGGACACTCAAGATTGGCCTCCATCCTCCACACACACATGTACACACACGCACACATACAATAACACGTGCACACATGTGCACACATATACACATGTGCATACATGCGTGCATGAGTCAGGAGCCTAACATAGCTGTGCAATGCTTCCTATGTGCCCACTTCTATGAGATGCTACCTGTAGGGTCTTGTTTTAATTTCATTGACAACCCAGGAGAAAGACATCACCATTTTCCCATTTTGTAGATGAAGAAACTGAGGCTCAAAGAGGACTAAGTAACTTGCTCAAGGCCATACCACTCGATAGAGCCTGAATTAGATGCCAGGTGATCTCCGCCTCAAACCTCCTCAGCTCAGCCTGTTTCCTAGCCATCGATCACATTTTCCCTGGAGTCTTCATGTGTCCCTCCCAGGACTCAGGCAAACAGACACCCACTTCCTTCCACCCCTGGTAGCCTGCCTTGTGGGTGTGAGGGCCCAGCAGGTGAAGACTCAGAGGCGAGAGGGGCCAGCAGCACCCCAGAGCTCCCGCCTCCACCCTGTGGGGGGCCTCAATCAGCGATAATCAGGCAGTGCTAATTATCCTGTCCGTGGGGAGGTGAGTACATGCGCCAAGAGCTAACAGCAGCAGCAGCAGCAGCAGCAGGGGAGGGTGGGGACCAGGTCTTCCAACCCTGGCTCAGCTCAGTGGGACCTGGTGCGGCCTTGTTCCTTCGCCCTCACTGCTGTGGCCACAGCAGACCTCTCCACCTGGAATGTGCAAGGAGAAAAGCCTTGCCCTCTGGGAGCTAGGGCCGTAGTTTCTGGGCTCAGCCAGTGGCCTGGTTTGAAGCGTGGTTGCCAGGTTACAATGTCCTTGACTCCCCCCCTTCCTCACCTCTTACACGGAGGAAGCAGGACTGGCAAGTCCTGAGAACAGCCACAAGAAGGGTTGCATTTGGTAGCAGCAGGTCCTGGTATACAGCAAGCGCTCAGTAAAGGCAGCTTATGGGCCTCTTGTGTTTATAGTATCTCATCTAATTCTCAGACCGGTAAGATGAGGGAGGCATTGTGACAGATGGGGAAACTGAGGCTCGTGTGTCCAGTGCACGCTCCCACCACCTTGGTTCCTCCTATTTCAGCTTGCTCCAAGCGCGTTAGCAACACACACACATCACTGCTACCTTTTGGGGCTGAGAACTATTGATTAAATTCCCTCTCTCAGGGCTCCCTTCTGGAGGGAGACTTCCCCACCCCTCCCCGTAGTGACTCAGGAGGCTGTAAGGGAACCCCAACTCAGGGCAATCCTTGGGGTTTGGGTGCCTAATGACCCCTTTCTCATAAATCTCACATGTAAATTTCTTTCATAATTACATTGAAAGCTATCAAACTATCTAATTTAATTTCTTTGCGAAAATAAATAGCTAACGTGGCTCTAGGTACCGCATAAACCCCCCAGGCAGAACGGGCCGCGATTACAGCAGAGCAGGCCTGACTGGCCACAGCTCACACTTAACAAGCACATATTTATTGGGCATCCCCCCCCCACCCCAAGAGACAGGAATCTGCTGACTCAGTGGGAAGGCAGTAGAAGGAAGTGATCTGGGCCACAGTGCTAATGTGAGGAGGAGGGGAGGGAAATGATGGAGACTGTGACGGGCAATTAATTATCCATCTTCACACATCCATAACTTGATTTTATTAAGCAAATATGCAAATATACATTTTGATGGACTGCCTTTGCCCGGCCCACCTCCCCAGTGATGATTATCTGGGGTTTAGCCCCTGGGGAGGCTTGTATGTGAAGCCTGGTAGGGCTGGACCAGCTTCACTGGCTTCCTTGCTTGCTGTGGCTCTCATGCTCCCTGTCCTCTCAGACCCAGTATCATTACTGTGCTTTGCTTACTCAGGGTCAGTGGTTGGGCCCTCCTAACCCTGCATCTCAGCATCCTTGACCTGCCAGGGCTCAGGGTCAGGCTCCCATCTCTCGTGCTGGATTCTGGTTGCACCTCCAGCCTGGTGCCCTATCTTCTTCCCTTTTGACTGGCATGCCTCAGTCATACTAGACTTCAGCCAAGCTCCCTGAATCTCAGGTCCTTGTACCAACTGTTGAGAATGCCATGCTCTCTTAGCCAGCTCTCTCACTCCCTTGCCTTTCTTCCTTCTTTCTCGTTTTTTTCTTCTCCCTCTCTCTCCTCAAGTTTCTCTAGTCTCTCTTCCCTCTCCCCTCCCTTTCATCCTCCCCCATTTTTGTTTTTCTTTCTTTTCTCTCTCTTTTAAGATTACGTTTGTTCATTTATTTGTGTGTGGTATGCCACAGTGCATACGGAGGTTGGAGGACAACTTGTGGGTTTTGGTTCTCTCCTT
The DNA here is from genome assembly GCF_982192425.1 of Myodes glareolus. NCBI lineage: Eukaryota > Metazoa > Chordata > Mammalia > Rodentia > Cricetidae > Myodes > Myodes glareolus. Next base: position 13,994,018 of record NC_142035.1, on the reverse strand, counting down.
CTACCATGTGAGGCTGGGAATTGAGCTCAGGTTGTTCGGTTGTCAGGAAGTGACCTTGACTTGCTGAGCCATTTCAACAGTTCTCTTTATTTTTGAGACAGTCTCATTCTGTAACTCAGGCTTGTAGACGGAAGCTTTTGTCCCTCTCAGACCCGCAGCCATTCAGTCCCAAAGAAACATACAGAGGCTTATATCAATTATAAACTGTTTGGCCTATTAGCTCAGGCTTATTACTAACTAGCCCTTACAACTTAAATTAACCCATAATTCTTGTCTATGTTTAGCCATGTGACTTGGTACCTTTTCTCAGTAAGGCATTCTCATCTTGCTTCCTCTGCATCTTGCTGGTGACTAGCTCTCTGCTTTTCTGCTTCCCAGAATTCTCTTAGTTTGGTCACCCCACCTATACTTCCTGCCTGGCTACTGGCCAATCAGTTTTTTTATTAAACTAATACAAGTGACAAATCTTTACAGTACGCAAGAACATTATCCCACAACACAGGCTGGCCTAGAACTCACTAGGTAGCCCAGGCTACTTCAAACTCATGGCAATCCTCCTGTCTCAGTCTTCCATGTGCTAAGGTTACAGGTATGAGCACCCATGACTGGTCAAGCCATTCCTTTACTTCCAGGTTTAAAGTCAGTGTCACCCACCCCATCATCCCATTGAACACACCCACTCTGCTTTGTCGTTGTCTGGCTCCACTGTTTAGTACACCAATGACTCTGATCATTTATTTTTATTTATTAGTCTTTCAGGCCTGTTTTCCCTCCCTCTAGAGTGTAGCTTTCCAGGATGAGCAGCTCTGTGCCACTTACTGTAGCCTCTCCCAGCACCGGACACAGCACCCACAGCAGACAAATCCATGTCACATGACTAGAGGGGGCGCCTTCTCACTCCTGCTCAACTGCTCCAGCCCCGTCTTCTGTCCCTCATCGTACTCAGGCTAGTCCTTCAAGAGCACAGGACTTACTGTGTAAACCTCCCATGGCTCCCTAGTTCCTTTGGATTGTGTTACTGTCTACGGCTCCTTAGTTCTTGGGGATAACATCCATTTCTCTTCATGTGCACTCTTACTGTGCAGACTCTGTTTTTCTCTAAAGCTTTCCCTATTGCCCCAGCTCCTCTGGGCTCCAGGCACTGTCGGGGAGTGCTTGTGAGTTTTGTGTAGATTGTTCTACTTGCTTCGTTCCCTTTGCTTGGCCTGTCTGCCTTGTCTTCCATGTCTCCTGTCAGGCCCCATTTCCTCCAGGAATCCTGTCTAACCTGTGTCTTCCTTCACTGTGGCCTGTGCTGTGCTCTGACTCATGAGCCCCCAGAGGGTCCTGCTTTTCTTCCAGATGGGGAGTGGTAAGGGTGGCAGCCATCCTGGCTGGGGTCCGGTTACTTTCTGGCCCAGGACTGCCTGCCTGCGCTTGTATGCCGGCTTAACTGTTGATCGACTGAGGTGGCCCTGGTGGGATAGCAGCTTCTGGGGCTCCCCTCTGGGTAGACCCCTTCTGGGGCTCCCCTCTGGGCAGACCTCTCTGGAGTATGAGCTGCTTGGCAACTTGAACCCAGTGAAGATTACCTAGAGATTCAGAAGAAGCCATGGGAAGCTGCCTGAGGTCAGATTATACAGAGACTACCCAGAGATCCAGAGGGAGCCACGGAAAGCTGCCTAAGGTCAGATTATACAGAGACTATCCAGAGATCCAGAGGGGGCCACGGGAAGCTGCCTGAGGTTAGATTATACAGAGACTGTGGCTTCCCCTGGGCGCTGGCTGTTCCTTCGCTATGAAGGCAGCTGCTACCCTGTGGTAACCACCCCTGTCGAGAGGCCCAAGTGGGGAGATCCAGGCTCACAACACCTGCACGGCTGTGCATCATGCCAGCCTCTCTGTTTGGCCCATCACATCTCAGTTCACCCCTCTAACCTCCCTTTGAGGTCGGTGTTCAGTAAGTGCAGAAATCTGGATTCAGAGAGGTTAAGTAGTTTGCCCAAAGTCAGACAGCTAGAAGTGGCTCAAGCTGTGAATTCAGGCATGCCAGGTTTTGGTCAGGCGAGAAAACAATGAAGAAAGTCGCCCATCAAGAGGCTTGGGAGGGCATGGTTTAACCCGGAAGACTGAGCTTCCAGGGGTGTCCAGGATAGCTGCCCACGACCCTCTGTCTCCTTCTGTCTTTAATGGAGAGGGCGGGAGTGGCAGCTGGAGCCAGCAGTTAGAGCTGCCCATTAGCCCTAATTAGCAGCCCGTCTGGAAAAGCGCTTGGGCTGAAATCAAGACGCTGTCAGTGGGTCCCAGCTGGGTTGTAGCTGAGTGGCAGCTGCAGCATTTCCAGAGCATGAGCCTGAAGCGTCAGCCAGGGAGGCCTTGAGGCCTGCCTCACCTGGGCTCAGCAACTAGGGAGGGGTGACTGGTTCCTCCCCACCCTGGCAGTAACCACTGAAGTCCCATGTCACCCAAACAAGCACAGTTCACATGCCTTGGTTATCCTCCCAGGTTCTCCCCCAGCCTGGGGAGACTGCACCTCCTGATCCATTTTGTGGAAGATGTAGGAACCAAAGAGCTTCAGGGGTGTGTCCAAGGCTCACAGTTAGGCTGTGCCAGGATTGGGGGACCCTGTGAGACCCTGACTTGGGTTCAAGACACGAAACAGGAAGGGGGCCCAGTAACATCCTGAAAAAGACTGGTGAATCTCAAGAGAATGGGGGTGCCGGACCCCAAGATACTATCGCCCCAGCAGGACATAGGCCCCCTGGTACCTTCCATGTGCAGACAGACAAACTCTGTGGCAGAGGTGAGCTGGGCAGGAGGCTGACAGGATGAGTGGGAAACTAGGTGTCAGGGAGGCCTCAGTTTATCTCTCCGTCTCTCTTGCTTTCTCAAAGCATTAAGGACAATCTGAGATTTACAATCAAGCTAAAAAGAAAAAGAAAAAGCCCCCCCCCCCAGCTGCTTTCTGAGAAATCGATGGTTGCGATCTGTGCAGCCTACTCTGAGGGCTGCTGAGGCCAGGGGTGGGATGAGGTTGAGAGGCTGGACCATGACCATCCATGTTGTTGTCCATAATGATAACGGACGAGGCACTGGGAAATGAGATGCGCTAGGCCCTTACTGGGCGCTTTGCAGAGATTAGCTTGTTAACCCTTGTAATTAACCTTGCCAGGTGGGTGCAGAGCTATCCTGTTCTCTAAGTGCTGAAGGAGATCCAGCAGTGAAGGGGCTGCTGGGGGTTGCAGGGGGTGGGGTGGGAGGTGGGATTTTAAGACTTCAAGTCAGAACCCGTGAGTCGCTTGCCAAGCAGCCAGGGATGCGGCCAGCTTGGAGTTTTCCACTCTCACTTCAGGTAACAGCTCACGTCTCTGCCTAGGAAGCTTCTAGAACACTGAGATCAGGTGGATAGGGAAGGGCTTGGAAGGAAGGAGACTGGACTTACAAGAGGGATCACTGTTACCTGTGACAGCCCCTGGGGCTTATGGGAAGTTCCTCGATCTGAGGCCTTCTCATCTTCCTAGACCCAGACTAACGGAGAGCAGAGTCTCTCCTAAGGGCCAGTCATTACATGTTCTGTCCATAAAGTTTTACTAGAACACAGCCACACCCACTCATGTTCTTGCTCTCTGTGACTGTGACTGCATTCACACACAGTGACATGGATGGTGGAACCAAGATGCCTGGTCCTTAGAACTTCAAATATTTCCTCTTGGGTCCTATGTAGGAAAAACTTGTTGATCCTGTCCTAAGCTAAAGTGGTCTGTTTCATTCAGATGCCCGAATTCTACAGTATCAGGGCTCGGTGCATCCAGAGAGATCATCTGTCCAGCTGAGCCGCAGAAGAGGGAAGCCATTCACACCAAGACACACAAGAGGGGCAGGAGTCGGAGTGGCTCAATAGGTAGAGGGTCAGTGGGGCAAGTATGAGGACTTGGGTTCAGCCCACACACCTGTGACCTCAGCTTTGGGGAAGCAGGAGAATCCTGGGGCTCCATGGTATGAGACCTGCAAGATGTCTAGGTGAGTAAAGGTGACTGCCTCCAAGCCTGATGATCTGAGTGTGACCCCTGACCCACATGGTGGAAGGAGAGAAACATACCCTGAAAGTTGTCCTCTGACCTCCATGTGTATAACGTGACACATGCCCCACCCCTAACTAAATCAATAGGTGAATAATTTTAAAGTAAGATGGAGGATGATGGAGGAAGATAGCCAACATCCCTCACCTGTACAATACACCTTCCCTAAGGAATAAAGAAAGCAAAGGAGTCAGAAACACAATCCTCAGCTCTTAGGGGCAGGGATGCAGTGGCCAGGTGTTTTAGCCCCAGGGACATCTGACCACTGTCCTCCCTGTGAGGGCCTCCGCATTTGTGTTTTGCACGCCAAAAGGGTTCAGGTGAAAGCCTTCGGCAGGTAATGATGCCCATGCATTACCTGCATGTGCTGACATCATGGTCGATGCCTCTTCGAGCCGATTTCCACATTTATGGGCTGCTTTCAAAATAAAATTAGGATAAAAAGAAGTCTGCTGGAAGAAGAAAAACACAAGTAAATAACAGTCCAAGTGCTACTTGCAGATGGCAGATGTCATAAATATGGTATCTGAGTGGCTGAGACGGGGCACCATGGATCGATTCAATCACATTTTCAGAGCTAAGACTCCGGGCCCTGGGATTTAAGGGCAGAACATGCTCTTAGCGCTAGGGTTGCTATGATGGTGGTGTGGGCCGGTAAATGCAATGCTCAGGGCCTCTCCTGGCTTAAGAGCCACTTTGTATTTTGGGCAATGGGCCGGGAAACTCTGGAGCCCCGCCTTTGTTCCTGTCATTTTCACTCTGAAGTCACATCCCCAGGCTTGGGATTTCTCTGAGGTGGTCAGCTGACTTGCAGAGGTCAGAGGTTATAGATCTCTGATGTGGGACTTGCTCCCTGCCACCATGTGTTCACCCCATCTTCAGGGCAGCTGCTCTTATTCTGAACTGCCTGGGAGAAGTGCTGTCCATGGTTGAGCGGGCTTCAGGGACCATGGACAGTACCCACAGGAGCCCGGTCTGGTGTGAGGCCACCCTGGATTAGAAGGCTACCTGCTACAGTCTTGCTGTGAGGTTCAGGTCACTTCCCGTATGTCCCTGACCCTCATTTTCCTCTCTCAGATCTTTGTGACTGGAACAACTCCCACAATGGACATGGGTCAGAGGGTTCAGGCGAGTGAGGGACACACAGTGGCTATTGGATGAATGCCAAAATAAATTCATGGCAAGGCGGACAGGCAGCTCAGTCAGGAGCCTTGGCTGGGCTGTTTCCCCTGGCATTGCCAGACTACACTGATGGCAGCGATTGATTCCACAGTGTCCAGGCAGTGGTTGATGTGTGTGTGTGTGTGTGTGTATGCATGTGCAAATGAGATAATGAGCTTCCCCTCGAGGCCCTGGAGACAGTCTAGAAACTTGTCTTTGGGCTGGAGAGAAGGAGAAGAAGACAGAGCGATTCTGCCCCTATGGCCTCCATCGTGCTCTACCGCAAAGGGCCAAGTGGCTGAAGTTGTCAAGCCCAGAACGTGAAGGAAGGGTGAGCATCAGGTGACGACCTTCTCAAGGGGGTGCAGTTCAGTGTCTGCAGTCTTGGGGTTGAATCCCTGGGGTGGTAGACGAGCAGCACCTGTGCCGCCAGGTGATCTTTTCTTACTTGCAAATGTCATCTGTGTGCGTTCCTGCACCTCCCAGGTGTGCACACATGCCTGCACACACCCACTGGGTATCTGTGAAGACTCCCTAGCCAAGCTCTGGGTCAGGCTCTGAGGACCAGCACAGATAGGACAGCGAAGAACTTTGTGCCTTTTAAAGATCATTGATCTCACTCCTTCCTCTCCTTAGATGTTTACAGAGCCCTGTGTGCAGCCACCACGGCAATGCAGGGACAGCCACAGACAGTGTCCCTGTGTGTGGAGCATCAGTGGGGATGCTGAACCAGGCTTTGGGACCAGGCACCAAATACAGGGGAGTATTGTCAGGATGCTGTGGTGGAGGTCACTTATGGTGTCATCGCTAGTGATTGACAGCAGAGCAGTGGGGCTACACATGTTGGAACCACATAGAAATGTGCTTCTGAGGTTCCCAGGGTGCACGTCATGTGATGCCCAAGGCCACTAGTGTTGGGTACCATTTGTGCTCTGCGGACATCCACTATGGACTTTGGGGGGGCCAGGGACCCTAAGTGGTTTCTGCAGTTTGAACTCTTACAGGCAGGCGGACCTTGGGTAACCTTTTGGCTCATCATATGACTCAAGAGTGGTGGCCCTGCAGTCTAGCCCAATGGCAAGGATGGCTCCCTGCCCGAGACCGATTGATCCCCTTCCCTGGGGGTTTTGCTCTGAGGCCAGAATGTCATTTTTTCACCACAAAACCCTCTTTCTTGTAATTACCGAGAATTACTTATAAGGAGCGTACGCACGTGCTCCCATTGATTGCCACCCTGAGAAGATCAGGAATCATTTCAAGTAGATTAAACGAACTTTCTTTTGCCTTTTGGGAAGTTGGACTCAGAGTTATTTAAGGAGATTAATCAACTCTTAAGAGCTCCAGACAGCCGCCCCACCTCTTGAGCAAGCCGGGGACATGTCATCTTCCCCTGCCTTCAAATAGCCTTTCCTCATTCCTTCCCACTCCTTCTGCGCCCCTACCCTATGGGCAGTTTCTAGGATGCCCTTCTAGAGAGCAGGTGGGAAACACCTCTGGCTGCAATCAGCTTGCCTGGCAGCCCAGGCGCCCTGTTCCCAGGCTGGGCACTACCTCAGAGAGGGTTCGGTCACTGCGAAGAGGCTTTCCATTCAAACTCTTCGCTCCATAGCTGCCACATAGGGTGATACTGTCTGCTCAAGGGTGGTATTTAGCTTTCAATGTATTTGGCCACATGGGTTCTGCCCATGCCACCCCCTGTCGGCCGCCATTCTGAACTCCTCACCTGGCCTCCTGCCCAGGAAGCCTGTGCTGTGTTATCATCCTGGGAGTGCTGGTCCCACCTAGGGAAAGAGGGAAGAGAGGGGGAGGGGAGAAAGAGGACAAAGGACTGAGCACGGTCCCATGAGTCTTGGCTTCTGTGCCCCTCCCCAACCCAACATGCGATGTTCAGTGATTCTAGAGCCAGGTGGAGTTGGTCTCAAATCCTTGAACAGCTTGCTTGATCTCTGAGATGGGAGTCCATCAGTGTGAGTCATGCTGGTGATTAGTGGTTGCTCCCCAGACAGGCCGGGACTCCTTTAGCTCCTCCTGAGGAAATACCCCTCTCCCTGAGTCTGCATCTCTGCCTTGGTTCCCCTTCATTTCTATTTCTCTCAGGTGAAGGTAGCCAGGGTGGTCAGAGCTCCTGGGTCTCAAGAGTGCGGTGTTATGGGGTTCTCAGGTCCCGTGGTCTGGGGACGTGACAGACAGACATCATAGGCCCTGGTTGCACCCCCCACCACCACTTCCACTGCCTCTGCTCCCTTCCAGAAAGAAGCTAGAAGTCAAATGGGTCCCGAGGTGGAATATTTTCCAAATGTCAGTGCAGTCTGTGGCACATTACGGCTAAATGCGATCATCTCGGCGCCTGCTCTGAATGTCAGTGACTGTGACGGTGACGAACAGCAGGCTGACAGGTGGGCCACAGCCCTCTCTCCTGGGAAATCAGCAGCCTGGCCAGGAAGTGGGGCCACCTCCAGCCTCTGCAGGAGGGAGCCTTGGTCTGGGTGGGGACCCATAGTGGGCCTCAGGGTTCTGGGCACTGATGTGACCTGTGCTCTGGTGTCCTGAAATCTTTTTCCTCCTCTTCCTCATCACCGGGTTTTGGGGTGCATAAAGCTGAGATACCTCAGGATAGACACCTAGGAAGGACCAGGCAGGCTCTGTGTGGGTGTGCTGTCTGCCTCAGGATGTCACTGCACACCTGGGAGCTTACAAGTGCTGGAGGATCTGTGGGGTGGTACGTGCACATCCCCACTAGCCCTCTGTCCCCCCATGAGGCTGCGGGGTGGGGTGGGGGTGTCTCTGCAGCATACACAATCTGACATGAGCATTCTTCCCTGTCTCTGTGTGCACTGGCTTCCAGATTCCTGCCTTCTCTGTGTCATTGCCTGTGAGCATGGTACACAGCTGTGTGTATATACACTCTCAGGACACCCCTGTGTGTGCATGATTGAATACACATTTCTTAGGTTCAGACATGCATGCCATGTTTGGCTTATGGGGTGCTGGGGATCAAACCCAGGGCTTTTGCGTGCCAGATAAGCACTCTACCAACTGAGCTACACACCCAGCCCTAAAAAATAATCTTTAAAAATGTTTATTATAGTAATGTATTTGTGTGTGTGCATGCACATGTGGTTATGTATGCACAGGTACCTACAGAGTCAGGAAGGGGACAACTAACTCCTTGGAGTGGGGATGTGATATACACAGCCTGAGCATGTGTGTGAAGTGTGTGCTGTGTATATGTGTGTTCGCTAAAAGCTAATAATGAACCACCCACTATGAATGTGTTGTGTGCATGTGTGAGCATGTTGTGGGTGTTGTTTATGTGTCTGTATGTGGTATCTATATGGTATATATGTGTATGATGTATTTTTATGTGTATTATATGTGGTGTGTGTGTGGTGTGTATGTATATTGTATATGTGTATTATGTGGTATGTGAGGTATGTGTGGTATATGTGCATGTGGTATGTTTGTGTGTGATCTATGTGTGTGTGGTCTATGTGGTATGTGTTGTGTGTGGTTTATGGTATATATATGTGTGTGTGTGGTATATATGTATGTAGTGTGTGTTGTGTATGTGTGTTGTATATGGTGTATATGTGGTAAGCCTATGTGTTTCAGGAGTGTTCAGGAAAGTGAAGAAAGAGGCTCTGGGAGAGGCTGTCTGCAAACCAGCCCTGAAGCCTGGACCAGCTCCTCTCATTGGCCTGGATTCCAGCCTCTAACCATCCACAACAAGGCCATGAGGCTCTTCTTTTTTTTAGCCACTGGCTTTGTTGTGCCTGGCAAAAGTATCCAGGGCCAAGAGTGTGAAAACGCCCTGCTCTCAGCTCACTCCTTAACTGGAAGACCTTTCCACGGGATGTGTGCCGTGGTGGCCACGTTCCCAGACTGCAGTTCCCAACGCCAGACCTGGAGGCTTTGGTTTCTCTACTTTCTCCTGGAGACTTCCAGAGGTAGAGTTCATCCCTTTCCCGGTTCCACAATGGCCAGACCAACTTTCTCCCAGGGCTCCAGGCAAGTCCTGACTTCATTGTCTCTTCCAAGGCAAGCATGTCTTCCTTCCCCCGCTAGCATGCTCTCCTGAAAGCAGCCAGTGCCTCTGAGAGTCTCACCTAGAATGAGGAACCCCAGGACTTCAGACTCTTAAAGAGGAGATATATCACCTACCCTTCTTCACATGCTACCCTTCCCACATGCCACCCTTCCCACACGCCACCCTTCCCGCTTGCCACCCTTCCCACATGTCACCCTTCCCACATACCACCCTTCCCACATGTCACCCTTCCCACATACCACCCTTCCCACATGCCACCCTTCCCACATGTCATCCTTCCCAAATGCCACCCTTCCCCACATGTCATGCTTACCCACATGTCATGCTTCCCCACATCTCATGCTTCCCCACATGTCATGCTTCCCCACATGTCATGCTTACCCACCTGCTATCCTTACCCACCTGCCATCCTTACCCACCTGCCACCCTTCCCCACATGTCATGCTTTCCCACATGTCATGCTTACCCACATCTCATGCTTACCCACATCTCATGCTTACCCACCTGCCACCCTTCCCCACATGTCATCCTTCCCCACCTGCCATCCTTACCCACATACCAAGCCTCCTCTTCTGCATCCTAACTGCTGCCATTCCTTTTTATTTATGTGCTATGCCAGCGATGAGAAGCTGATGTCCAAACATCTCTTCTCCCTCCACTTGACCCTGGAGTCCCTAAGAGCATGGGGTTCTGGTATTGCCCCCCACTCTCCCATCTCTCACAGACTGAGTGCGGGTGTAGACACAGTGGGCAGCCTCTGCCCTTTCGGGTCCTTCTGCTGAGCTCCAATACTGAACTTTCAGGTCTCGTGTCTTGGCCGGCAGCCCCTCAAGCTTAACTCAACCAAACTAAGCTGACTTTGTCTGACCCCCATGGGAGGCTTGTCCTGGCTTCCCTGACTCATAGCCAGCTTCCCTGTCCTTGTCACTCAAGCCTTTGACCTCCCCTCCTGGCGGTCCCCACGTCCAATCAGCTGCAAATTCTTCCAGGTCTTCCAAATGTTTTCAGACTCTCTGCTGCACCTCCACTTAAGCCTCAACGCATCACTTTGAGACCACTGTCTATCTCCCTTGGGCACTTGGGGACAGGGTACCAAGACAGCAGTGACTTCAGCTAGCTGGAGATTGATTTCTTTTTCGTGTTAACCAAGTCTGGAGGTGGGAAGGTTGGTGTGATGCTCCAAAGAACCAAGTCTGCTTTAGTAGTCTAGTCATAGCCTGCGCTCCTCGGGAGCCGAAGTTAAGTGGTTGCTAGAGTTTTGGTCATGCCAACTGTGTTCAGCCAGCAGGAAGGAAGGGGAGCAGACAAAAAGAGGCAAAAGGCCTGGGTCAGCAGTCTTTAGACAAGGGTCAGGAATGCCACCTGTCAGTTTTGCATAGATTGCATTGGTTGTGACTCTGCCTGTGGGAAATAAGGCTGTGATGGAGGCTGGGGAGCAACGCTCTTGGCTAACAGATAGTCACATGACTTGTTACAAACGAAGAATTTTCTGATGAAGGAAGAGGGCAAGGCTGTTACCGCCAATAATCCTTGCTGCACCGCCCCTCCTTCTGATTTGCCCCAGACGCAGGAGCAGTGATCTTTGTAATGGTGAACACTTGTGTACAATCACTAGATTTCACAAGGGGAGACACAAGGCTCTGGTGCCTGTGGATCCCAGAGAAACGAGGAGCAAATGTGTCTCCCTAAGACTTCCCCAGGTACAATGTGCAGATACCAATCCCAGACAAGGCATTTGTGTTTACCAGCAATTCAGCGCTCACTGGTGCCTGTCATTATCAATACATACACATACATGCCTGTATGCATGTATGCATGCACACTCCTTTCAATGCCCCACCCCTGACCCCATCTTTTGTAAAAGTTCCCTCAAAAAGAGCTGACCAGCCCTTGGCAGCCTGTGAAGGCCTTTGCCTCCAAACAAACACTCACTAACCCGCAGACTTTGAGCCTTTCCCCATCTGGGAGGCATCTGGGAAGCCTGCGTTCCCAGAAAGCCAATGGCACCTGAACCTCCATGTTCCTGGGGTCAGTTTAGAGGCGAGTAGTTACTGAAGAATTGATTGGTTTGGAGCCATACAGCAAATAAGGATAAGGTGGGCATTGCTTCTTGAGCCTCAGGACTTCCTCTACCATGCTCTCTGTGGTCCATGTGGGTCCAGAATTGGGATCTCTGTCTCCGTCATCTTCTCCCACATGAGACCCAGGCACCCCCCCCAGCATACATCGGGTTAAGCCAGCCTTAGAGTTAGGCGCTGGTGGGCCTGTGGAGCCCTTCCTGACAATGAAGCTAATGAGGCCCTCCTTGCTGCTTTCTCTCACACAATAACATTTAATCATCATTTGCACAGCAGATGAGGCGTCCGCGGCAGATGCGATTTTGCGTGAGTGGTGATTCTTGCGTGTGGGCGCCATTCCTGCTGTCCCAGGCACACCTGACAATCTGGGACTGGGGCAGGCTGCACGCGGGGGCTGGGGGGAATGCTGTGAGCTCCCATGTGCTGGGGATCTGCCTCTGTGGTGTGTGGGAGATGGGCCACAGAGGCACGTGTCTGCCTGCGGCACACTTGCCTGGGAGCAGGAGCAGAGAGTCTTGGCTATGGATGAACTGTGGCCATCTCTGAGAGTGCACGAGAGCAGAGGAGCTTGGGTATGTGAGGATGAGGGGCCTGAAAGTGAGGGACATGCAACATGGTGGTGGAGACTCAAGGTATGTTGGACTGCGGGTGTACACGCCTAGTGTCCTTCTGAGTACATGTATGGCACAGGCATAATGCTCACTTCACACATCAATACAAAGGCTAACACTGTGAAGTTGACTTTGCAGCCTGTAACCAATTCCCCAAACCTGTACATGCTTTCTTGTGCACACAGACAAGTGGATACATGTGTTCTGTGTGTCACATGGAGCTATCCATTCATGTGACAATGTATTCAATGCCTTCGAGTGGGAGCTCATGGGGGTAGCACATATATGCATGGGTGTGACCTGAATGGGAAAATATATTCACTCATTGAAGAGAACCGGTGACACATATGTACATATGAGCATGAAAATGTTTGTGGATATATTGCATGCCTTGTATGTAAACATATATGCACACATGAATACTTGCCTCCATTGCATACATAACATGCTGGCCTGTGATTGCATTTGCAGACCTACAGGATATCCTCTGTGTGCTCAGCGGAGCACATGCATCTCTACATGGCAGACACAGGCGGGAACATGTCTTAGGGTGCACTGTGTGAATGCATCCTGAGCCGGCATTCTCCTGCAGTCACTGGAGCGTGAACTCCCACTTCAACCCAGGGCTGACAGGGCCACATTTGCAAAATGCTCAGCGGCCAGTGACAGAGCTGGCTGGAGCACGCTGGCTGGCAGGAGGTAAGTGGAGCTGCTGATTCGTGACCCAGGGGTGGGCGGTGATGACGGCTGGCTGACGGATGCGGGTGCTGAGCCGCCCCCTGTGACAGCAGCCGGCTCTTTGAGTTGCCTGAGTCAGGGAGGCAGGCCTTGGATCTTGACCTGTGGTGTTCAGGCTGCCTTCCTCTCTCTCTACTTTGTGTCCACAGCCCCATGTGAGGGTGCATTGGTATACACCAGAAATTCAGACCAGTGGTGGATGGTGGTGGACCAGCCTATACTCCACCTCCATCTTGCTCCCAGATCTGCCCTCTTTCTGGAGTGTCACCTCTGCGTCTCAGCTGCTTCTCTGTCCTCTCTATGTCCCACATTGTCTAGTTCCTATGAGGAGCTATGGCTGGGTGGGTGTGGGTGCTTGTAACAGTCTCAGGCCCACACTGTCTCCTTTCCTTTCTTTGTTCACTCCTTTCATCTCTCCCTCCCTCTCTCCCTCCCTCCCTCTCTCCCTCCCTCCCTCCCTTCTTCCTTCCTTCCTTCCTTCCTTCCTTCCTTCCTTCTTTCCTCCCTTCCTCCCTTCCTCCCTTTCTCTATCCCTTCCTTCCTTCTTTCCTCCCTCCCTCCCTTCTTCCCTTCCTCTATCCCTTCCTTCCTTCCTTCCTTCTTTCCTCCCTCCCTCCCTTCCTCCCTTCCTCTCTCCCTTCCTTCCTTCCTTCTTTCCTTCCTTCCTTCCTTCTTTCCTCCCTCCCTCCCTTCCTTCCTCCCTTCCTCTCTCCCTTCCTTCCTTCCTTCCTTCCCTCTTTTCCTTTCCCTTTCCCTTTTGTTTGTTCTTTTGAGACAGGTTCCCATGTAGTGCAATCTGGCCCTGAACTTCTTGTGTCGCCAAGAATGACCTTGGACTTCTGATCCCCCTGCCTCTACCTCCCCAGGGCTGGGTTTACAGGCCTGTGCCACCCCGTCTGATTCATGCAGCACTGGGGATATAACCAGAACTTTGTGCATGTCAGGTGAGCACACTATTGACTGAACTACATGCACTGCCCAGGCTGGGCGCACTTGAGCAAAGCCCTCTGCGTCTATGAACTTGGGGTTCTTCACATCAGCTTCGTAAAACAGGGCTCAAAAGAATCACACCTTTAAATGGAACAGGTCATGGGATGTAAAGAGTAGACACGAAACAGGATTAGCGCGCCTCATATGGATTCATATTTATCATGCAATGTTGCTTAATTAGGCACGCAGCAAGTGCTCCGTAAGCAAGCCATCATCACTCTGGCCAGCATCATCACGGTCATCCAGCCCAGTTCTAGAATGCTTGGTCAATTATATTAATGCATCCATTTTTCACCCAAGACCTCCGCAGCCTTCCCTCGCAGTGATGCTGGTGACAAAGTGGATGATAACAAAAGGGGGTTTTGTTTGTCTTTCATCTTCCTCGCGGCCTTGCGCAGAGGGCAGACATTATCTCTGCGCTTCCAGGACGAGCTGGGTGTGCCTCTTTGGTGCCTGGCGCTTGCTTGGTGGCACTATTCTTTGCCTAAAACAGGGAGGCGATTAGGGACTCCTAGGGGCCTTGTGAGACCAACACTCAGAGGCTGTCCACCCCATCAGATCTTCTATAGTCATTCCAGATCATCAGAGATGCCCAGGGGGTGCTTGGCATGGGTGGGCACTCTGTAGAACCCGGGAAGAGACCAAACACATGGGATACCTCAATGGGGAAGCAAGAACTAGGCAGCAGCTAGGATAAAGGGGCCGGGGGGTACTTTTTCTTGTAACTCCACCCCAGAACCAGCAGAAATTGCCAGAGGCTTGAGGACCACAGGCTGGGTAGGTTAGCAGTGGTGCATGGATGATGGTATTCAGATAGGTCAGGACATGCTGAGGGTTGAAAGTGTGCCTTGTCCTAGGGCTGCTGACCAGGTGGCACCACACCAGAACACCCCTCTTTAAGCCCGATTGTCTCCACTTAATTTAACCTGATCAACTTGGACCAAGGCATCTTCTTCTCTTTGTGCCTCGGTTTCCTCACCTATAAACCGAGGTTATCCCATTGGTTAGGGGTGAACTTTGGGAAAGTGTTCAGTGTTGGATATTGATACTGCATTTTGACCTCACTGTCATCTCATGGAATCGCTGTTCGAACAATGGGTGTGCTCTAATGGGTAAGAGAACGGAGGTGCAGAGACCATGAGCAAGTTGTTTAAAGTCACACAGCAGGCAGACCACAGAGCAGGAGGCCCGGATGGTGACTCAGGATCAGTGAAATTCTTTATTCCGGTCCAGTCTTTCCACTCTGTGACCTTGCCAGGTCCTGTGTAGGGTTTGGACCTGTGACATTGTATCCCTCTGAACTTGTCATTTCCCTGTTTGGGGAGATCAGAGTGAGTCAAGGCAGGTGTGTGTGTGTGTGTGTGTGTGTGTGTGTAGCAGGCTTGGGGTGAGCCTTGCCTTGTCTCAACTGTTAATATCTGGGTGACCTTGAAAGTCACCTTGTTCCCCCCAGTCTCAGTTTTCCTCTTGGCAAGGGACGTAATGATGAGCAGCCTTAGAACCGTTCCTGGGTTCTGTGAGAGCTGGGTCCCTAAATGCTCATTTGCTGTATTAACTATAGGAGCTGGGGGTTGAGAGTCCCTTGTAGGAAGAATGCGACTCCCACGTCCCCTACCTCACTCACCACCCATGTCTCTGCCATCAGCCACCACAGTGGTCCTCAGAAAATGGATAAATGTCTATGGAGCTATGATTGTAAGACAATAGTGGCCTCCTGAACGCCCTTCCAGCCCCCTAGGTGACTCACCCTGGTGTGAATTCCAGCTCTTGCTGGCTGGGCTCCCTTCACCAAGGTCCAAGGTGAACAGAGCCGCAAGGTTTCTTAGTCCAGCCTTTGCAGATCTCCCGCTCGCCTGATCACCTCATCCATCTCACGCTTACGCTTTAAGACCCGGTAGACCCCGGGAATTATCTACTCTCCATCCTGCCCTCCTGGGGCTTTGCTCTGTTCAGTCTGCTTCAACAAAGGTGTTATTACCAGTGGCCTCTGCCTTTGTCTCCTGGGCCTTTAGCTACTGGAAGGTGGGAACTACTTACCGGGACCAGTGAGACAGCTTACTGGGTAAAAGTGCTTGGCCACCTAAGTTAGGTCCTGGAACCCACCATGGAAGGAGAGAGCCAACTCCTGGAAGTTATCTTCTTTCCATGTGGGATGTAGTACACACACACACACACACACACACACACACACACCACAAATGTACTCCCAGTAGTAATTTTGGGCACGTTGTTGCTGTGAGCCTGTTTCCTGGTCTCAGCTACCTCCAGCTCACCACTGTGGACAATTTTTTTTTTTTTGACATGGGGAGAAGGAGCTGGACTTCCCTGGGAGGGTGACAAGGTCACCAAGGAACATTTACCGAATTCTTCCTATGCGTCAGGGAGACAGTGAGACTGGAGCTCTGCACCAGCTACCTCCTTTTTAGCATCCACTACCCCCACTTTACAGCCAAGCAAACTGAGGCTTCAGCAGTAGAGGGCCTGGATGAAGGGTGGCCAACTATCAGGAGCCTGAATTCATACCAGGCCCATGGATAATCACTGAGTCACCCTAGAGGGGCTGGGAGGGAGGATAGGAGACAGCCATTATCTTATAAACATTATCTCATGTAGCCAGGCTGGCCTCAAACTCACGAAGTAGCTGAGGGTGTCTTTGAGCTTCTGGTCCTCTTGCTTTTCCCTCACAGGATTGCCGGTCTATGCCACTATGCCTAGTCCGGGAGAATCTTAGGCTGGAATCTAGAGAGGGAGAGACCCCAGCCCCCACAGCAGACAGATGACGTCACGACGGTCACCACTGTGAGCAGTGTTTTCTCCTCACCCAAGCTCATCTGGTTTCAGCATCCTTGCCAGGGGCCTTATTTTGATTTAGCCCAAGGAGCAGGAAGATTCTGCAGTTGCTAGGCACATCTGTGTCCCCTCAGAGGAGGACCAGGGGCTGACAGCTGGGACCCATTCCTTTTCCCTTGGAGATGCTGGGAGGTGGCAGAAGGGTGAGGGAGTGAGCTCAGACACGAGGGCCTCCAGTAACCACAAGGATAAGGGTAGTAACAAAGGCGAGCATTTATTGAACACCTACTCTGTGCCAGGCACTGCCCAACAACTTCACACATGAACTCTTCTCATCCTCTCAAATCTTCGAGGTAGGTGCTGTTATTAACCTCATTTGACAGATGAGGAAACTGAGGCCCAGAGAAATGAGGTGACTTGTCCAGGCAGCTGGTCAGTGCCAGAGACGCCACCGCTTGCTGTCTGGGTGTCCCCGGGCAGGTCACAACCACTTCTCTGGGGGGCTTTCCCATCTGGCACCTTTGGGACTCCACCTCATAGCTTCTACAACAATGCATTCGGTCTCTGGGTAGCTCCCAGCACACAGTAGGTGCTTAGTAAATGAACAGCCCTTCCTTCATCTTTACTTAGATGCCAGAAAGCCTTGGGGCGGGCATGGCAGCAGCGCCCTCCTCTGCTTTCTCCTCCCAGGTCCTTTCCCAACACCGGGTTCCCCCTCCGCGGTCCCTTTCAACCCCAGGGCCCCAGCAGGTCGGGTTCCCCTCCCTTTTCCTGACGTTGGTCACCACCCCCGTGCCCCTGAGTCCTCGCAAGCTTCACCCCTTGGGGGCGTGTCGCGGCGCGGGGGCCATGCAGGTCCCCTCCCGTCGGGGCCGCGCTGCCGGACTGGCCGGGCTGAGGCTAGGAGGCCGGGGCGTCGTCGTCCCCGCGGTGGCCGGCGTAGAGTGCAGCCAGCGGCCGGAAACGCGGGCCCCAGGCGCGGAGAAAGGCGAAGTCCTGTTCGGAGCCGGTGGAGCCGCTGTGCAGGGAGCTGAGCGAGGCAGCCGGCGAGCCCGCGCCCTCGAACGCGTAGGTCTGGAAGGCGTCATAGGGCGGCACCGACAGGTCCGCGTCCGCCAGCGCCACCTTGCGGCTTATAAAGTCTCTGAACACCGAGAAGTCCGGCTCCGGGCTCGACGGTCCCCGAGGCAGCGAGTGGCGCTCGGAGGAGGAAGCAGCCTGTGGGGGACTGGCCGTGCCCCCGCCCGCGTCGCCACCCTTGAGCTCCCCGAAATCGTAAAGGCTCCGCAGCGCTGACATGTCATAGGCCTCGGTGTCCTGCTCGCCGCCGCCCTCATCGTTGTATTTGATCACGTTGTCCCGCATGTCCTCATCCACGTCGGAGCTCAGGTGGCTCTTGTGGTGACGCCTGAGGGTGAGGATCAGCAGAGCCAGCACTGCGGGGTGGGTGGGGGAAGACAAGGAGACAGAGTGAGGGCTGAGCTCAGCATAGGACACTCGCTGCCTGGTTTCCCTTCATCCCCAACCCATTTTCTTACAGTGAGAACTGAACTGACACTCAAGGTAGGTGGTGAGCTATTCATCTCAGGAGGTATGCAGATCGCAGAAACACCGCTAGTGGGACTGGGCTTGCCAAGCAGAGCTGTGCTAAGGATTTACACTCGTTTTGAGGGCCAGCCATCCTGGGCTCTAGGCGCTGTAAGGTTGAAGGCACCTGTCTGCCTGTCTGTCTTCTGTCCTTGCCCTCCTCCATTCACCCTCGGAATTCTCTGCTTCTCATTCAGTGTCTCAGTCAGAGCGCTCTCTCTCTCTCTCTCTCTCTCTCTCTCTCTCTCTCTCTCCACACACACACACACACACACACACACACACACACACACACAGTGTGGCCTCTTCAGCAGCAGCAGCTGCAAGGAATTCATCACAACTGTGAGACCTTAGTGGGTCCTAGATCTGCTTCTGAGGCCTCCCCTTTCCTCCTCTCAATTAGCGAGGGACAGGTCACCACAGCCCAGGTCCTGCCAAGTTAACCCCAATAAATATCCTCTGAGACCCAAAAATGTTCCCCTAGCTTGGTGCCTGGCATGGAACAAACATTAGATGTGTGCTCGCTTGTTTGCTGAATGAATGAATGGATGGATGGATGAATGAATGAATGGAGGAGTTGCCGGGAGACTGACTGAAAGGAGTGAACGAATGACTTCATATCCTTCTTCGTCCGGCCCCCAAGACTTCACATTCCTCTCCTCTTCTTCCCACCTTGCTGACGTCACTAATGCCTTCTTCAGTCCTCCAAACTGGCTCTCCTTCCGGGCTCCCCCAGCTCCCTAGCTGTCTTCCCAGGACCTGTCCCTCCACAACACTCCCCTGCTCGGCACTGCCCTGCAGGTCCGTGGCTTTGACTTTGCCTCTACCAACTTCAGTTTCTCTGGCCCCAGCCTGGACCAGTTTCCACTCCTCTGGGTTGACCAAGAGAATCTCATACACCCAAAGTTGAAATGATCTTTCTCTTTCCCACTACCTCCTCTCCCTCCACCAGGCCTCAGAGAACGTGAAAGGAGGAAGAAAGAACATAAGAGCCTTTTAAGAGCCGTAGTGGGGGAGGGGTGCTGTGACGAGCTGCCTTCTGAATTCGGCTGTCACACAGCAACTATGGTCAAGTCAGCTGACCTTCCAGCAAGGATAGGGGAGGGGCCAGTGAGGACCCACCCTTAGCCCTAACGTTACCTTGGTGGAAGCCTAGAAAGGAAGAGCCAGGGTTTTTTCCTTCAGGGTCCTGGTCACTGGTAGTCTGACCACGCTCCCGTGGATGACCACACGTGCAGGCAGCACTGATGGGACTCAATGGGTTATTACAGCAAAGACACAAAGAGGACCTGAGGGCGGGAAGGGGACATGTTGGGAGGGTCTGGTGGGGGGGGGAGGTTGTTGGGTGGATATAATCCAGATACATTGTATATATGTCTGAAATTAAGAATAATTTTTAGTTCACTGTGTGTTTGTGTCTGGGTGTTCTGCTTGCTGTGTGTCTGTGCGGCACAAGCACAGCGCTGGTTGACGCCAGAAGATGGGTCAGATCCCCAGCAACTGGAGTTACAGATGTTTGCGAGCTGCCATGTGGGTGCTGGGAATGGAACCCAAATCCTCCAGAAGAGCAGCCAGTGTTTGTAACTGCTGAGCCATCTCTCTAGCCCCGAGAATGAGTTTAAATAAAAATCTCTTGCTCAGTGATAAACCCTGTTGTGGAAACATCTGAGAGGGGTTCACTGATGGATTTGTGAATAGCTGATGTTGGATAGAGGAGTGGATACATTGATGGACAGACACATGCCAAGCCCTGAGGCAGGGTTAGACTCTTCTATCGGCTCCAGACTGACCCAGCCAGACCTGCAGCCAGAGCCAGCACGCGGGGTACGAACTTGCCACCTAACATGGTAGCTTACAACAGGGAAGGGAACGGGGCTAGAGGCAGGCTTTGAGGGAGGGCTGGAGGGAAGGAACGTGTCAAGAGAGAAGGGGAGAAGATCGATGGACAGTGTTTGAAGCTGGAGACCCAGGGCTGTGGAAGGGATGCCCAGGAGAGCAGATGGTGAGGATTGCGGGCAGCGGGCGACAGATGTGCCAGACCTGATCAGTGATTCCGCCCGTCACCTTTAGAGCACTGATGTGCACTTTCTTCGTTTGTGGGCAATTAGGCAGAAATTTGTTTGCACTGCCTCGGAAAATGAAACCGCTGTAAAGTGCACCCAATGGAAAAAAGGGTTTCTGAGCCGTGGGCTGTGCTGGGGATGGAGGGGGCTGCGCTCCTGGCCTCTGCAGGGATCTGAAGGGGCGCAGTAGGTCACTGGAGATGAACAGTATGAGGGGGGTTGTCATCTCCTGGGGGCCTGGGCAGGGCTGGCAAACATGGTCTCCAGAGAACTCCGTGCTCTGGCTGTGGTGTCTACAGTCTGCACTAGGGTGGCCATGGCTGTGACAGCAGTCATAGGCTGTCACATCTCTTCTCACCAGGGACACTGGGGTTCAAGTAGCTTCTGGTACCAGTGTCCCCAGTGTCGAAGGACGTTGTCCCAGGTGCCCCAAGGTGTTGTTTCATGGCAGGTGGTAGAGTTAGAGGTGGAGACACAGACTAAGGAGACCTAACCTGTGCCACCTTAGCCAAGCCAAATAACCTCTGTGAACCTCAGTTTCTTCATCTGAGAAACGGGTTGATACGCCTAGTCATGCAGCCATGCGTCTCTTTACGGAGAACAAATAAGGGCACTAGACAAGAGAATTTAAAAGCTAGGCTTGGTGTCCATCTCCCTCCTCCTGGCCTCCTTGAAACAGAGATTAATGTCTGATAGGTTTGTCTCAAACTCCCTGTATAGCCAAAGATGGCCTTTAACTTCTGATACTCTTGTCTCTGCTTCTTAGTGTTGGGATCACAGTCCTGCACCATCACCCCCTAATTTATGCAGTACTTGGGATTGAACCCAGAGCTTTGTGGACGGTGGGCAAACACTCTACCAATTAGGTCACACCTCAGCTCCCTGTTTCTTTTTATTGATAAGGGGTGTCGTTCTGTAGTCCAGGTCTTTCTGGAACTTATTACATAGCCCAGGCGAGCCTCTAACATGCAGCAATCCTCCTGCCTCAACTTCCCAAGTGCCGAGATTCCAGGAGCGACCCACCAGACTGGGCTATACATGGGGTTTTAAACACTAGGGAATCTTGAACTGCGTGAGGGGCACTGCATGAATTCTGTCCCAAGTGGGCCACCATCCGCACTTCAGAGCCTTCCCACGGGGGCTGCAGGTAGAGGTCGGAGATGCTTCTAGCCAGTCTATTGTTATAGAGGGGAGACTGAGGCTCCCTTCCCAGGCTGTGGTCTATCTGGGCAAGGAGGCCCAAGTCCAATAATGGTGGGATGCACATGAACTCACCGACTAGAATGAGGACACAGACCAAGAGAGCAATGAGTGCACCGGGGCTGAGGGAGGCAGCCATGACGAAGGCGGTGGTGTTGCAGGACTGGATGGTGCCGGAGCTGTCGCAGCCACAGATGCGGATGGTGAGGGTGCCCGTGCTGCTCAGTGTGGGTGGCCCGCTGTCCACAACAAGGATGGGCAGGAGGAATACATCCTGCTCTTGCCGGTTGAAGCCCACATGCTGTGTATGCACCGCAGCTGTGTTATCTGTGCGGAAGAAACGGGGGTGTGTGACTCAGGGCTGGTCCAGACCCCGGCGCAGCCACATCCTGAGCCTACCTCGAGATCTGCGCCTTCACACCCCGAACTGCTGCCTCTCCAAGGATCCACACGTCTGTCCCTTTATCTTCCCTAGTTCTGCCCCAGCTGCTGAGATCCTCTGGCTCACAGAGCCCCTGGGTGTCCTCAGCTGTCCCCGGATTCGGTTCCCAGCTGTCCTAAGTGTGTTTTCATCAATTCTAAGATGTTTTGCTCCCAGCTGTGCCAAGGTACTGTTCCCAGCTAATCCAAGATTCTGTCCCCAGCTGGGCCAAGGTCCTGGCCTTGGCTATGCCAACTTTTTTCCCCATTGATATCAAAGCTTTGCTTTGTTCCAGATTCAGCTCCCATTTCAAATGCACTCTGCTTTTAGGCGTCCTGTGGTCCTTGGTTGTGGTTTGCTGGACCTTGACAAATCCAAGGTCATCAGAGGTGGCTGGCAGCACTGGCTGGCACGAGCCTGTCGCTGAGGGGCCTTTTTGCTCTCCATGTTACTCAGAAGTTCTGGAGCACGGGTGTTCATTACAAAGCCGAGCTTCCGGGGCGGGAACACAGCCTTCATGGCCAGATGAGGAAACCACAGAGCCTCGCCTCCCTACCCAAAGTTGTCCTTTTCACACAGGTGGCCAGAGAGAGGGGTAAACTGCACAGCGATGCCTATTGCCCAGCCTGAGCTTGCTGCAGACCAGGCAAAACTGGCAAAGGGAAACTGTTTGGCAGCATAGGACAAGGGACAGGTGGCACTCACTTCCTCCCCTTTTCCTGCCTTATCCACACCTGTCCCACGTACACCAGGCAGCACTGACCCTTGCTTTCTGGGAGCGCCTCTCCATCCTGCACAGTGTGGGAGTGTGAAGGGCTCAGAGCCCCAGGAGTGACACTCCACCTCTGCTGATGGCCTACTGCTTGCCTGCCAGGCCCAGCTCCCCTTAACCTTGTCAGCACAGGTTCTCACCTGAGACCTTGGGAGCCCAGAGCCCTTTCCCATTGTTGTGGGTCCCAGGTATCTCAAGGAAACCTATGCTGGTGTGGAGAAGCAAGCTGAGGTCTTCCTGGGGCTAGTTTCTAAACTACCCCAGCCCCGGGCAGAGCCAGTCTCCCCAGCTGCCCCTCTCAATAGTCTTCCAAGTCTGGTCTTCTTTACCATGGGTACAATGATGAGGAAAGAGCCCTTGGGAAGACTGCTTCACGGCCTTGAACACACATAGGAGGTGGGCAGAGGTTCAGATGTGACAAGGTTCAGTGTCTTTTTCTACCACTGTTGTGCATGGTTGAACATTTCCATGTAAGTGTTAATAACACGTATGCACCGTGCACTAGCTCACTCTGTCTTCAGTGCCCTCATCAGTAAACAGAGCCAGGGTCTCACCTCGCAATGAGGATGGAACAGAATCGTTCCCAGCACACAACAGTTCCTCCTAAATGCTGGTTGATAGTTCTCGCACGTGCCGCACCCCACACCTGCTCCCCTGTTTGGATGTCTCTGCCTCGCTTCTGCAAGTCTCTGCTATCTGGGACATCCTCTCTGCCTTCTTGCCTGGGCAAATTCCTCATCCATCATGCTTCATCTAGATACAACTTCTCCTCCATGGCTTCTTTTCTCCACTTCCTGGGAAGGAGGGATTTATAGCTCCAGTGCCCTGCTTTGACGACTTGGACCCATGCACGGTCCTGTTGTGGCACTTGTCACCTTGTAAGAAGCAAATGTGCGCCTGTTTCTTCTCTCCTGGCCAGCTGGAGCCTGGCCCTATGTCAGTCTCAGGGGAACAAAGTTTGAAGGAACCACAACTCTTAGGCTAAGCGGCAGCTATGGGTCAGTGCCTCAAGTTCTGGTTTAGCCTCCGGAGCCTCCTGTTAAAGGCTGAGGCAGCTCAGGCTAAAAAACACTGCCTCCTACCAGGGAAGAAAGGAGGCCCAAGTGCAGAGGGCAAAGAAGGGGATGGAGGAGGTTACATCAGCACCAACTGGATGCTTCTCATATATCAGCCTGTGGGCATGTGAAACACACATTTTGGCTCTTCTAACCATGGCTGGGGCAGGGTCTCCTTGGTGTATATGTAAACTAGGCTCAGCAAGAAGTGACTGGTGAGGCCGGCATGGTGGCTCAGCAGATGAAGGGGCTCGCACCAAGCCTGATGACCTGCGCTCCACCCCTAGGACTAACATGGTGGACGGAGAGACCCAACTCATCCAAGTTATCCTGTGACCTCTAAATGCCATGTGGCACACCTCCCTGCACCCGACTCAGGACACAAAATAAACAAATGTCATTTTAAAAACTTTCAAAGAAGTGACTACAGGCTAGAGAGATGGCTCTAGCTATCACTATATACACACACCTTCCAACATCCACCCATCGTCCATCCATCTACCCTCTACCACCCACAGATCCATCTGTCCATCCATTCTCTAGCCTTTATACATACATTCACTTTCCATCATCCATCCACCCATACACACATACATCACACATACACAATCCATCCACAGATCTATCTACCCATCAGTCCTCTCGCCTTCATACATTTGTCCACTTTCCAGCGTCTATCCGTCTCTCCTCTATCTATTCGCCATCTTCCATCTCTACTCTTCCTACCCTCCAGCACTCACCCACCCACCATCCATTTCCGTCCTCTGTATCCCACCTACCCATCCACTCGTCATCATTTACCTGTCTGTTCATTCGTGCTTCACTATATACCTATTTATCCCTCACCTATCCCCCAATCCTCCTTCCGCCATCCATCAGCTTCCACTCCTTCATCCATCTCCCCTCGCTTGCCATCTACCAATTCCTTCCCTCCTCCCTCCTTCTCCCTCTCCTCTTTCCCTCCCTCTCTCATTCTCTCTCTTCCTTCTTCAGCTTTTAGTTAACTGTTGCCACTAGGCTGCCTGCCGGCTGCTGAGGGGAAATAATGTCGAGCTAAGTCAGCTGTTGCCTGGATCAGAGCTAGCTGCTGATGTCAGAGACAAACACTAATTGAAGGAGCCCACAGCTCGGTCTAGGATCACAGACCGTGAGAGTACTGGGAAGGACCATAGGGGGAAGACTGTGTGAGAGGACCTGACCATGCGTGGGAGATCGGGGAGAGTTTCTTGGGAGAAGTGATAGATATCCGAGCGGAACTTTATCCTGGGGTGGGGGGGTGGGTAAGTCCAGGAAACCAGAACAGCCCGTGTGTTGACGCTGAGGCTGAAGCCCAGTCCGTGGCTGGAGAGAGGCAGAAGCCCATCCTGGGAAGTTTAGCAGGCCAGTTTTCATAAGGAACTTGAGCTACTTTCTGAAAAGCAGGCGACCATTGATTCGTGGGCTTTAAACCAAGAAGTGACCCAGTGATACATCTTCCATTCATTCCACAGCAAATCTGAACTGAGGACTCCCTATACATCAGGATTATTCTAGCCCCTGGAGACATGGCTGTGAATAAGATAGACAGGGTTTCTGTCCTGGCTTGAACCTGCCTGGTAGCCAAGGAGACTTACAATGGAAAATACAGGCATTGCCATGGACTACAGGTCAGAAACGTCCGTGTGTTTCGCGAGAGACAATAGCAGGAGTGGCAGCAGAGAGACGCAGACGGATTTGAGAAATGAGTGGCTGGCCCTGGCCCAGCCTCCAACTGCCAAGCAGGACAGAGATGCTGTCCCAGGGTTGCTGTCTCCCACTACGCAGTCAGATGTTCTGAGCACTCAGAGCCCTGCCATACCTCCGCCCGGTGGAAGGGAATTCCTGGGGTATCGCCCTGACCCCATCCACCTGCCTTCCTCTGAGAAGCTACTGACCACCCCAGGCCTGCCCCACCCTTCAAGGCGGGACCCGTGCCCGGGAGTAGCATCCATCCATCTGGCCCGACATCCATCAGCGTCAATCCCTGGCTGCAAAGGCAATATTTATAAATCACATTTCCAAACTGGCTACACATTTGTACAAAGAAGCAGATGGGCTGGGGTAGTTGCTTGTCACCTAAGATATTTATACGGCAAGGAGGTGGGGGTTGGGATGTTGAGGGACAGGGCTGAAGGGCTGGAGGAAGAGGTTTTCCGTGGCTGCTCTGACCTCATCAGGCTAAGGCTACCCTGTCCCCAAAGCTTTCCCTAGAGGACAACCCCAGAAAGGAGCTCTGGAGGCCCCTAAGCTGGGAGAAAGGGTAGGGGTGGAGCCTCAGGCCCCAGAGTTGCAAAGACCCTTGAACTTAGAGAGGCAGGTACAGGACTGACCATGGGCACCAGCTCAGGGTAGGATGGGAGGAATGTGTGGGCTGAACTGGACTGGTTGTTGAATTACTTCCAAAAAGATTTAAATAGCTGTGACTCTGAGCTTCAGTTTCTCCTACAGCCTTAGCCCTTCTCACAGCCATGCCTCTGCCCTCCGTGGAGGGGCTGATGCCAGACACAGCAGGGGCTCCAGGGTCCAGCTCTAGCTGCCTGTCCTTGTCCTCAGGCCTCAGTTGTCAGAGTAGAGGCTCTGCATGGTAAAGACTCTTAATGTGGCTCCTGGGAACACAGATGGGTTGGACTTCAGTGGCCTTAAGGCGTCTCCCTGTAGGGGGTAGGGTCTAAAGTTCTTGGAAGTGACCCCAGGCCTGTTCCAGGACCAGAAGGACCCAACATGGTCTAACCTCACCCCCACCCCATGCCTCTTGACGTGTCCATTTCCACTTCTGTTTTCCATTTGTTTGAAACTCGCTGTTTCGGCCACCAGCCGGTTTTCCCTCCGGTTATCTGCGTGGCTCACTCCCTGGTGGCCTTTAGTTTCTATGTATTCGTGTAAGTGTTAAGTATATGCGCGTGTGTGGTATGTGCTTGTGTGAGCATGGATATGCAGTGTGCCTGCCTGTGTGTAAGAGGCAGATGTCGGTGGCCTGTCTTCCTCTATCGTTTTCCACCTTAATTTCTGAGCCAGGGTGTTCTTGGCCAGGAACTCACCGATGAGACTAGGCTAGCTGGCAGCACGTTCCCAGGGTCCTCCTGTCTTTGCCTCCCAGTGGCAGGGCTATAGAAACACACTGCTGTGCCCAGCTGACATGGGTGCTGGGGATTTGAACTCACGTCCTCATCCTTGCACAGTGGGCACTTGACCCACTGAGCCATTGGCCACCCATTTCATCGACTACTCCCTAGAGAGGCCCTCCCAGACCACCTTTCATTTTCAACTTCTTGCCACACAATTTACTGAACGCCTACAAGGTGCCAGCAGTGCTCTGGGCACCCAAAGTCCCACCACGAACTGAATGAGGCCCAGACTCTTGAGGAACAAGGCTGCGCTCTCCCTCCTCCCTGGCCACTCATCATGCCTGATATATTATTGATTTGTTTAATTTCTGTCTTGCTTCAATAGAATATGAACTCCACGAGGGCAGAGATTCTCTCCCATCTGTCATTGTGTTTCCAGGGCCCAGAACAGAGCTTGCTACATAGGGACTATGACTCAACAGTGCTTAATAGTCTGAAAGTAGACAGTGAGAGTTTGGGGTCTACAGTCTGCCCCAGGAGCCCTCCTCCTCCGGGGGTACCCGACCACGTGAGGTGCTGTGTATTAGCCCCATTTTCAGACAATGAAACAGAGGCTTAGAGAGGAAGTCATGGAGAGCCCTTAGCTGAGTGTGGGCTGCCTGCTGGGATCCTCACTCCTGTCCGTTGACATCTGCCCCGCTCAGCTTTGGCTTTGCTTTTAGAGATTTCAATGCCACTGTAATGAGGACTTTGGATGAGGATGGAGCACAGTATCATGAGAGACTCAGCTCAGGCAGGTGGGCAATTGCTTCTGCAGGAGCGAAACTGAGTCACAGAACATCTATACTGTATAGAGACAAGTGTCTCTCTCTCTCCCTCTCTCTCTCTTACAGTGTGTGTGTGTGTGTGTGTGTGTGTGTGTGTGTGAGTGAGTGTGAGTGAGTGTGTGTATGTGTGTGTGTTTGTACCTTATGGGTGTGGGTATGAAACCCCTAAGTGTAGATGTGAATTGAACTGGAAAGGTTCAGTAGGCATGCACCCTGAAAGACCCGGCAGAACTCTGGGAAGAGCCTTTTCCTTCTGAGACAACTAAGGTGGGGAGGGATGGGAAAACTGCCCTCCACTGTGTCTCTGAGAATGCCACAAGGAACTTGAGCTGGGCGGCACTTTGAACCACACGTGCTGGTGTGTGTATGGCACTGCCTTTCTGTCACTTGGCTCAGGGACTGTCCTCCAGTGTCTACCCTACGGCTCCCCTGGGTGCTCAACTGACATTCTCTGCCCTTGGGATGTATCCCTTCACCAAGGCAACCCTCGGGGTTGGCCAGTGGCTAGGTGTCAGCCATAACTGGTCTCATACTCTGTGATCTTGGACTCAGCTCTGGCTCTCATGGAGTCTTAGTTTCTACAGAGGAGGAAGGCAATATGCTGGCCCTCTCTGCCACCCTGGGGGTGATGGCTCACAGGTAGCTCACCTTGGATGTCCAGCAGAGAGAAATGAGGGTTGCTGGGTGCTTCCGGTACCAGGCGGAAATAGAAGTGGTGACCACCCTGGGGCTCATCTCTGTCCACCACGCTGATAGTTTGGATAAGCTGTAGGGTAGGGAGGGGCAGGATACAGAATGTGGTGAGATGGGGGCTCTGGCATGACAGCTCCCTGGTCCCCAGTCCCTCTGGGTACCTGGCCTGGCTTGGCGTCCTCACACACAGCTGCCTCGTAGGGTGTAGCCAGCTCCGGGGGATTGTCGTTCACATCCAGGATTCGGATCCGGAGAGATGCTCTCGATAGCTGGGCATGATTGTCTGTGAGAAGAGTGAGGAGGGCAAGCAGATTCAGGGATGAGATTAGACAACTGCTAACTCCTAAAAGGTTAGGCAGTGGAGTCAACCTGACAGACACTGTGTGTTATCCAAATGGGGACAAGGACCAGGGCTGGGGACATCTAGGATTAAGACGCCGCGATCCCTACCCCAATCTCTTAAACATTTCCTCTACCTTCTGCCATTCTCATCTATCCCCACCACCATCTCTGCACCATCCTCTCCACCATGCCCATCTCCACCACACCCATCCCCACCACCATCCTCTCTACCACCCATCTCTACCATCCACCACCATGCCCACCTCTCCACCATGCCTATCTGCACCATTCCCATTCTATCGCATCCCCACCACCATCCTCTCCACCACACCCATCTCCACCACACTCATCTCTACCATTACTATATCACCGTGAACACTTCCACTATTGCCACTCCACCTCTGCCGTTACCATTACCATAACCATCTTCACCATCCTCCTCTCCATCTCCACCATAGTCTTCACCATACTCACCATCCCTATCCCTATTATTGATATTAGTGTCAATCCCATGGCCATTACCACCACAACCTCTGCGGCCATGAACAACAGTACCACCCACCCATCACCATCACCATCACCATCACCAATACCATCACCAATACCATCACCATCACCATCACCAATACCATCACCATCACCATCACCAATACCATCACCATCACCATCACCAATACCATCACCTGTTGTGGGAGTAACTTCCGCTGCCTCAACCAATAGTTGCTGAAATACAAGCCCACAGTGCAGCGGAGAGCGACTTCTGCTCCGTCAGCCAATAGCTGCTGAAATACCAGCCCACTGGGGCGTGGTATATTTCTCTTTTAAAAAGAGAAGCAGATCCGGATCAGGCCCTCTTGGTTCCGGCTCTTGGTTCCGGTGCTTGGTCCCGGCTCCTGCTCCCGGCTTCCGCTCCCGGCTCCTGCTCCAGCGACTAGGCTCCCTTCCTGACGGTTTATGGTGTATGTAAGTTTTACCCCCCAAAATAAATAATCCCTTAAAACATAACTGGTGTGGGATTAATTCGCCGATAATCACCATCACCAATACCATCACCATCACCAATACCATCACCATCACCATCACCAACACCATCACCATCACCAACACCATCACCAGTACCATCATCATCAGCATCAGCATCACCATCACCATCACCAATACCATCACCATCACCAATACCATCACCATCACCAATACCATCACCAATACCATCACCAACACCATCACCAGTACCATCATCATCAGCATCACCATCACCAATATCATCACCATCACCACCAGGAGCACCACCACAATCTGTATTGTTACTACTTTTACTGCCACCACCATTACCATATCATTAATGCTACTAAACCATCACTATGACTACCAGCAACACTGTCTTCCCTGACTCTAGCAGGTAATGAACAGTGGCATCCTCACCACTGTCTCCATCATCCCAGGAGATCACCATCACCACATCCATTAACTCCATCCTTGTTATTCCCCCATCCTCCCAGGTACTAAGACTATCACCCTCATGGCCACTGTCCCTCTATCACCACCACCGATGTTTTAACCTCTATCACCAACAGCACTAGCACCATCTTCAGTGTAGCTACAATGATGGCCAGCCAGTTCAATACCACTGACACCTCCACCACAATCACCAGGTACCCTCAGAGGAAGCCTCTGCCTCCAACGCCCTGTCACCTAGAGAGCACTGAGTGCTCCCCGAGCACACATGCCCATCGTTCAGCTGCCCTTGTGGATTCTGTGGTTTACTAAAATTCATGTCCCCACACTGCAAAGGAGAAACTGAAATATGTGGCCATGTCTAGACAGTGGGTCAACTGGTGACCGAGCCCCTAAATTGTTGTTCTCAGTACATCTGGCCCTGCAAAGACCAGATGAGTTCAAGGAGGTGCATCTGGCCAACAAATGGGATAGAATAGCTTGTCCCTCACAGTTGGGTAGATGAATGGAATCTGAAGAGATGGAGATGAGGCCTGAGTTTCTGGGGTGGTTGAAACCACGACCCAGACCTTGAGTGTGGACAAGACCCTGACATCAGTTTCTATACTTAGAAGGTGGACAGGGTGTGGTGATTAAGACTGGGTCTGCCTCTGCCACTTAGGAGTTTTGTGATCTCAGCCAAGTGAGCTGACTTCTCTGCATTTGTTTTCTTGCTACGAGTTAACAGCTACAAAGTGCTTGGATCTGTGCACACAGAAGACCCGCACACAGGTTTGTAGTAGTAACCGAGAACTGGCTGCCTCAGCCTGGCCTCTCTGAGCCCTTCCCTGAACACTGGTCCTTCTAGCTTCCCCCTACCTGGGTCCCATTGTTACCCCATCCTCAGCGAGCATGCTCACTACTGACCTTGTCTACCTGCTACTCACTGCAGGTGCAACCCCCAGGAGAGTAAATGTCACCCCATTTCCAAGCAGATGCGTGGATGGTGAGAGTCCCCAGCTGAGTTGGCAGAGAGCTATTTTGGGGGCAGTCTGGGAGTTCCCAGGAATCCAGGCACCCCATGAGTTTTGGAGGGAGTGGACCCATCTGCTCTGAACTCAGAGGCTGCTGGATGCTGACTGCAGCTGCTGGAGAGGACAGAACTGGAGATGGGAAGGCAGGTGGGCCACCTCTGGGGAAGCAGGGGAAGGAGGGAAACTCTTTGCTTAGCATTGCTGACCCCTTCTTGGAGTTCCCCTCAGTTAGGGCCATGTTATCTCCTCAGTTTATCAAGATACGCCACCTCAGCAACTAGAGGGACTCTTCCGGGACTGAGGGAGGGAAGTCGTGATTGGGGATGCCAGTGAGCCGTTATTTTTAAGAGCATGTTGCCAGAGAACCTCCACAGGCAGATGGGGAGCTTCTGGGAGGGCGGGTGGGGGAGGGGGAGGCAGGCGGGTGTCTGTCTCCCAGCTGATGGTGGGGCTAGTGAGGGCCCGAGTGTCCTCTATGGCCCCCTGCCTCTGTAGTAGGGGTGTGGGGCTAGAGGAGAGGAGGGAAAGACCTGGGAGCATGGCAGTCCTCTCAGGAAGGGCAGTCACCTTCTACCCAGGTTCTGCAACTGGGAGTCCCCTGTTGTCACACCATGGTGTGTGCTACACTCGGGCCTTCCCAGCCTCCTCCTTCAACGACACATAGGTCACTTTCCCAAGAGAGCCCTGAGTCCTTCTGTCTGAGAAAGGGTCTCAGAATCATCATTGCTCCTGACTCCCCCCCCCCAACTCCGTGCCCTCAACATTAGACCATGTTTCTCACCCCTGGAAACTCACCCGGGAAGCCTTAAAAAATACCAGTGCTGAAGGTTAGCATTGCCCAAGGAAGTTCATTGTATACCCAGTTTCAAACTCTGCCTTGGGGTGAATGGCAAGACTCTGATATCATCCAGTCCTGCCTGGTCAGTTCATGTCACTCAATCAGTAATAAATGGACGGCCTGCCTGTAGCCCTGTAACCTTCCAGGGGTCTGCTGTGAAGCAAAACACTCAGCAGTGTTGAGCCTTCACCTCTCCTGTTTATGACCTCACGTGGGTCTCCATACAACCCAGGAAAAGGTGAGATCAAGCCTGTTTTGTAGATGGGGAAACTGAGGCGGGGGGGGCGGGGGGGGGGGGCGGGAGTCAGGAACATCCCTGGAGTTGGCCTCAGCTTCCTAACTCTAAGTGTGTGGTCCAGACACAATGTCTGGCCCTCTTGCTGCCTGCCTCTTTGTAGATCCAGCGGCAGCTGCTCAGACCCAGGCAGAGCAGACCTCACCCAGTGCCCAGTGGCAGGTGCCCCCTCTAGGGGCCAGGTCTCCCATGGCCCTCCTCCCCATTGCCATCTCAGTTCAGCTGACTGACATGCAAATTAGTTTAATTATTTCTTCTTCTAAAATAAATTATATTTTGCAGTAGCTGCAATATGTTGTGTCAGGCAAAATTACATTCAATATTTTTAAACTAATTGATGCAGCCTTGAGGAAGGCTGATTGACAGCCCAGAGCTGAGCGGGCCTGCAGCCTTAACCGATTCCTAAATTAAAATTAAACGTGCTCTGGCCTGGCGCTTCCTTCGTCAGTTGGCTTGCTGTGCATCTGGGGAGGTGGCAGGTGGAGCCCCAGGGGTCGGAAGAGGCTGGGAAGGAGGGCTCTGGGAGAGTAGCTGGACTGGCCTCTCCGCCTCCTGGTGCCCGGTACCCTGGGGTTCCCCAAGCACAGCAGCTGGGGTGAGGTTGGACTTTTCTTCGTAGCAGAGGCTTGTGGTTTTCGCTGACGACTGTGGAATGGAAGTCTCCTTTGTACCAAGGACACAGGAATGAACAAGAACAACACGGCCTTTCGATGTAGAAGTAGAGACAGACACCACTCCAGACTGTGACAAGAATTGAAAAGCTCAGGGACCGAAAGCATGTAGCAAGGAGTCCTGCCCTGCTGGGTGTGAGCATGTTTTCTATGGAGCAAGTGACATTTCTACTCAGATCCAACTGGGAAGTAACTAGGGGAAGGGGATGGGGGAGGGAGATTGCTCTGGGGAGAGTGATCGGCACATACAAAGGCCCTGGGGTCAGAGTGTATGGGAGGGTTCAGATCACTAACAAGGGAAAGAGTCATTCATGGGGCATTTAGACTCAATTGAGCAGAAAACAGAGATGAATGGGGCCAGTGGGAAAGGAAGAGGACATAGGGTGTGGTCTAGTGACCAGAAGGAAGGTGTCACCTTCCCCTTAAGAAAGGCAGAAGACATATATCAAACCCCTTCAGGGTCTGTGCCTCCTGCGTCATCCTGTCAACTGTGAAACAGCAAGGCACTTGAATCAGTGCTGTTTTGTGGATGAGGAAATGGGCTCAGAGAGGTGAAGCCTTGTCCCCGAGGTCTCACAGGGACAGCTGACAGAGCTGGGTCGGATAAAGCCTGCTTTCAAAGGGAAGAGTTTCTAACTAACAGAAATTTTTAACACTTCAGCTGCCAGAACCCTTCAAGGCCCCAACGGTCCTGCCTCCTCCAGGCAGTTCTCCCTGACTGCCCTCAGCCCAAGCCCTGGACTCTCTCCGACAAGGTCTTGTGGCCTGGGTTAGATGGCCAGCATGTCCCTAGCCTTGGCTCTCTTTCCACTTCACTTCTTCCCTCTGCTTGAGTCTGCCCTTCAGCTCCTTCCTGATGGCTTGTTTGATGGTTCCCCCCACCACCTCATGCCCATGATTTCCTATGATACACGCCATCACGGCTTTTACTGGGTACCTTGCATTTTTTTAAAGTGTGTCTGTCTGTCTGTCTGGGTGCAGGTGCACATATGAATGGTTACTTGGAGGCCTCTGGTGCCGTTCTCTATAATGTCATCTCCCTCCTTCGAGAAGGGTCTCTCATGGGGACTTGCTGACTAGGCTATGCTGGTTACAGTGAATCCCAGGGGTTCTCCTGTCTCTTTCCCACTGTGCTGAGCACTTTTATGTGGGTTCTGGGGATTGGACTCAGGTCTCTGAACTCTCAAAACAAGTGCTTTACAGAGCCCACATCCTGTCTCTGTCGCCCTCATTCACCTCCTCTGTAAGTAGAAGTTTTGTTTAACACTGCATGCCGTAATAGGTGCTTAAGTAAAATTGTGTGTGGTGAGGGGCTCTCCCTGTCTGTGGCATACATGCCTGTGACCTGTGTTCAGAAGAGACTCTGAGAAGGGACTGGGGCATGATGTGGCTGCACCCCTCCAAGGACCCATGAAAGGATCAGGGAAACCATTAACACAGCAGCAATATTAGTGGGCCAGATGCTCTGACTTTCCTCGGGCACCACAGAGAAAGAGGAGCCCAGAGAGAAAGAATGTGGGGAGGCGTTGAGAGTGGGAAGTAGGGAGGGAGCCAGAGGAGAGGTCATCTTTGCACCCACTTAGTGTGGTGGACAAGGGAGGGGTGTGGAGTGGAGGGACCCTCTCCCTGACAGCCCCCAACCCCGCCCTATCCTCCTCCCCAGGGAATTAGATTGCTGTCCCTACCCTAGGTGCTGATGAGAGCCAGTCAGCTGGGCAGAAAGATTGATCTTCCCAATTACACACAGCCCAGGCAGGCGTGGGAGGCGGGGTGGGGGTGGGGGGAGAAGAGGATCTAGGGAAGGGTGTGGCGACAGCCTGGAGCGGCCTCTTAGCATGTCTTGCCCTGTCCCCATGTCCCTTTGGTGGGGACAGAAGGTTCAGGCACCCTCCTCTGCCTCTCTCAAGAATTTTGGTCACGTGCTTGGCTCCAACGTGCGGAGTGTGGGCTCAGACCTCTCTGCAGTGGAGGGACTTTAGGCGAAGCAGGGGCTGTGAAAACAGTGGGTCTGGGCACTGGGAGAAGCTTTCCTTCCCTTGCGACAGAGTAGGGCTATCCTACTGAGACTCTGTACACATCACGGTCTCTGGCCCTGTTGGTATCTACTCAGTGCTCAGGATCCTGGAGGTCCCACTCAGCCCAAGAGAAACTCAGAAATGATTTACACACCGCAGAGGCCAGAAAGTCATTGTGTCTCAAAGCAGCCTCTACCAGGCAGGCAGGTGGCCCACCTTGGCTTCCCCGGCTCTGGCTCTGTCTGACACCACGCATGAAGTTAACATGAGTTATCTTACTAGCTCCAGGCTGTTCTGTTCCCCATATGTCCCCTCTTCTCCAGGCCAAGGAAACCGTGAACACCTTACATCTGACCATAGCACTCTTCTGCTCAAAGACCTGCACTAGCTCCCTAATGCCCCAACATCTGGCTGCACAGGGGACACTCAAGACCCTTCCTAAAGGGTCTTGCATCTGTATTCTCTCCTTAGCTCCCTGCTTCAGCCATATGCATCTCTCTGTTCTCAGAGGGGGTCTCTAATCCTGTCAGTGTTGACTCACAGGGAGATAAAAATCTCAGCTCTTAGAAAGCCTTCCCCTACCAGAGACCCACCTCTGAGTCCCTTCTTCTGGCCCTCAGTGGTGAGCCAGCCCCTCCCTGCTCCTCAGACCTCTCCAGACCACCTCATTTGCACTCTAGTTTCTCCTTGCTCCCTCACTCCCCCCCCCCCCCACACCGAACTCAGGAAAACCACTACCATTTGTTCAGCAAGGTATCCCCATGGTGTGTGTGTGGGATAAGCAGTCCCTGGCTGGGCGGGCACAGGGGAGGACTCCCTGGGGGAAGCCTTGAAGCCCCATTATGATCTCTGCTCCCCAGTCTCTGCTCCCTCCACAGTGCTCCAAGGAGCACAGGACAGAGTCAGGAAGTCAGTTGTTCCTTGGCTTCCATTTCCTCATGTGAAACGGAGACCGGGAGACCGGTGGACCTGGGTCACCATCTCTGACATTCCCCTGTCTCAGATTCCTTCCCTGGCTACTAATCATACTTTGCTAAGTGTCTGTCAGGCACCTTACCAGAAGCGGAAAATGTGATTGCCAAGCCCAGGGGGGATTTTTGTTTTATCTGTGATACTGACCAATGCCTTTAAATACACAAAGGCCACTCCATTCTGCAGTCTCTGTCCCTCTGCCCTCCAAGAGGGCGGGAAGTCAAAGCCAGTGTAAGAAAGGGAAAACTGGGAGAGCAGAGGAATGGAGCAAACAAGAGGTGACAAGGGTCACACAAAGGGAACCTTTTCTCACCTCACTGCCCCATTCCAGAGGGCATACATGAGCCCATTCCTTCCTACCCTCCGATTTACCTACACCCGCCCAGTCCCCCGCCACACAGGGTGAGACCGGAACTTACTCTTGAAGGCGGTACAGTTGACTGACACCATTCAGTCTCTAGATCTGCACGCAAACTCATCTGAATGTAGGAAAACTTGGGGTGCTGGGAGATGTGGCTTGGCTCAGGGGGACCCTTGTGGGAAGATTCCAAACAGTCAGCCACCTTCTTTGCTGGCCGGGTATGAGCTGATGACCCTGGTGGAGCCAGGTGCATACACCTTCACCTCCATCCCCCTCTACTCCATCCTTGGCTCTCCACAAGCTCCCCCTAAGACTATCCCTTTACAACTGCCCTTTCCATCGAAGGATCCAGACACAAATTGTACTTTAAATTCAATATTGGTCATTAATATTTCATGATTACAAAACGTTAAAGATAATGTCAGTGGAAGGCGCGTCTGCATGGGCAGGATGGATGACTCAGAGGTTCGGGAGAGAGGAGCCAGCATACTAAGTGGGCCCCAGCCTTTGAGGTAATCCAGCGTGACAGGCGACTGCTCTGGCTGAGGGCGACATCCTCCAAGGGGCTCACAGAGCGCTGCAGCGTGTATAAATATTTCCCCTCTGATCCTTGTCACCTCTTGTTTGTTCTGCTTGGGAGCAGGTGGGGCTCTGGGACCCCTTGCTCATCCCCGAGAGAGCCATGAGACCACTTCAGCAGCAGGACACGGGACCTGAGGGTGGAGCCGGTGGGGTGGCTCTGTTCCTGGGGCTCAGGGAGACTTCCGGTGTGGAGGATTGGATCACCCTGGGCTTGCATGGACTCCTTCTGTGGTTTGGGGCCTTAGTCTCCTCATTTGTGAAATAGATATGGTAACTCTGTCTTCATTAGAGATGGCTTGAAGGTGGTGCGGGTATGGGGTTATTTGCTACAGATTTCGTGTGTGTGTGTGTGTGTGTGTGTGTGTGTGTGTGTCTTGCTGGAGGTTGACATCAATGTCTGCTCTATGTCTCTCTATATGTTAAGGCAGGGTCTCTCACCTGAACCCAGAGTTGGCCAGTTTGTCTAGTCTAGCTGGCCAGCTTGCTTTGGAGATTCCTTGTCTCTTCCTCCTGAGAAATGGGTTAGAGGTGAACTGCCATACTTGCCTGGCATTTATGTTGGCACTGGAGATTTGAACTCTGGTTCTTGGGTTTGCATAGCAAGCACTCTTCCCGTGGAGCCATCTCTCTAGTTTCTTACTTTATTTTTTATTACATGTATGTATGTATGTATGTATGTGCGAACACATGCCATGGCACACCAGTGTGGTCAGAGGACAATTTGCAGGAGTTGGTTCTCACCTTCTACCGTGTGGGTCCAGGGACTGAGCTCAGGCTGTCAGGCTCCCAGGTAAGGGTCTTACCCACTGAGCCACGTTGCCAGCCTTTTATTTTGAAACAGGATCTACAGTTAAGCCGAGGTTTACCATCTAGATTGGCTGGTCAGTAACCCCAGAAATTTGCCTCTCCACCTTCTGGTGTTGGGTTTATGCCATCATGTTCACCTCAATGTGGAAACTGGGACTCAGAGCTCAGCAGGTCCTTTGTACACAGAGCTATCTCCCCAGCCCCAGACCGAGGAAGTGTAACAGGGCACAGGACAGGGAGAGCTGAGCTCTGGAGGAGGCCAGGCCGGGCTGGGAATTTGCACGGATTTCACCTGAGTCCGTTCCCTCATCCACACACTGGGGCCAGCTGTAGAGCCAACACTTCTTAGACATGGAGATCCAGTGACTTCATCACTGTGAAGGGACTGGCTTCCAGTGGGCGGAAAGCTAAGTGCACAGTCAAGATGGTCAGGGAAGCCTTGAATGAAGGCTTACTAATGCTGAGTGGTTTCTCTGCACTAAGATCTGAAGTGTGCCATTTGTTAGTAGAGAGATGATGAGTGGGCAGGTACTGTGGATTGAAGCTCCGAGGGGTGCCTCAAGCCAGACTGGTAGCCAACTTCTCTTTTCAGAGTCTCACCCCCCCCATCCCCGTGGTCAGCTGGTGGGATGTAGTGGGTCTCCTGAAGGCAGAGAGAGAAGCCACACAGCCCACAGCCACAGGTGCCAGCCAGATGAGCATGTAGAGGGAGCCCCCCCCCCCCCCCGGTGAGAGCGCTGGGCTCCACCCAAGGAGGGACTTGCTAGTGGCAGGATGTCAGACAGGTGACAATCTAGGGCCAAGGGAGGAGGCACCTCTGTCTGCCTGTCAGGGTCAGGCCTGTGTTCCCCATGAGCCTCAGTGACAGCTGCCTTGGAGCAGGTGAGGGAGGCTTAGAAGGTGGAGGAACTCTCCCCCCCTCCAGGTCCAGCGCTACTTCCTCTCCAGCCACCTTTGTTCTCTCTTCCAAGCGGAGGAGGAGTGGATTCAAAGGCTCCCAGACGCCCGCACTGAGGGCTGAGCTGGCTTTGTGTTTTCCTTTTAAACTGCAGTTAAAAGAGACTAAGGGAACTTCAGCCTAGGGACTTCCTCGGCCCTGCCACGGGCCAGCGGGGCCTCCGAAGTGGGAGGAGGAAGGGAAGACGGGCACGGGGAGGAGGGGAAGGCCAGCAGGAGGGCTCAGGGACAGGGGTGGGTTTGAGCTGCCCGAAGGCTGAGGCTCAAACGTCTCCTGAATCACTCAAGATGGCTTTCTGTCAGTTTTCAGAGGTGACAGACAACACGGGAGAGCAGGTGGGAGCAGAAGAGGCCTGGCTGGCACTGGGGCTCTGCCCACTCCTGGTGCCCCGTGAGTCCCCTCGCTCTGCTTCCCACTTCCATAGCCTTACTTCCGCGGACTCCTATTTCAGGGCCCTCCTTTCTTCTCCCAGCTCAACTGCCAGCCACCCAGAGACTCCAAGCTAGGCCCCCACTTCCAGAAACTTCTCCCCAGAAGAACCCAATTCCTGTAGTGTGTTTGACATCTGTACCCTTAAGCCTTTGACCCCGCTCCATCAGCACCCTGGGGCTGCATCTTATTCTCATTCCCACTCTTCCTGGCCCAGGCTGGGCTATCACCCTTCCCCCAACACCGTAGCTTCTGACCAAGCCCCCCACTTCCTCTCAACCCCTTGTCTGTTCCAGACAGCCCTCTAACGCTCAAAACCCTCCCCATTCCAACCTCAGGATGAGTAGAGCCCACCAGGGGCGAACCACTCTGCCCTGCTCCAACTGTTTTGGCCCCATGCAGCTCCTCGAACACACCGGTCAGCTGCCACCCACCCAGGAGCCTTTGGGCAGTCTCTTCCTCCTGCCAGAGCTGTCTCCCCTAGGGAAGGGCATGGTGCCCTGGTCATCCTGGGGTCTTATGAACCGATCTTCCTGGAGTATTCTTTGCACCAGGGAAACACGGCCACTTTTGTTTAGTTTCCTTTTCTTACTGCTCCTTTGAACCATGTCACATGGCCTGATGTACTAAGCACACCTTTTTTTCAGCTTGTTGCTGGCCTCCTATGAAGGCAGATACCATCCCTCCTTTCTAAGACGCTAGACTGAAGCTTGGCTTGTAGTCGAGGTTCAGTGAACGAGGGAAGAAAAGTTGGCCTCTATACTTGTCCTTTCATGTGGGACTTAGATCTCCCTTCTGGAGATCTGATTTAGCCCACACCTATAGTAGGAACTTTGCCTAGTTTCTTATTCTCTGCCCCGCCCCAACCCTTGGCCCCTCCCCCACGTGCCTTGACTGACAGTTCAGTCTTTGCTCCGCCCCAGCCACCGCCTATCCACGGTTGCGCCTCCGCTCACCGGGCCCAACTCACCTGCTTCCATGGCCAGCACGGTAATGTTGTGCCAGCCGGCAGTTTCACGGTCCAGCCCCTTGCCAGTCACAATGGCGCCAGTGTCTGCATCAATGTCGAAGATCTGATCCAAATCCGAGTCACGGTCAATGGCGTACCTGAGTGGGGAGCAGGGTTGGGCTGATCAAATGCGCCCCACTGTCGGGAGTCTGTGCCCACGATCTCCCTCTTCCACCCTACTCCAAGAAAGGGACTACCCCCTAGAGACAGAGGCTTAGCATCTCCGTGGAACTGGGGACTCCTGGATCTTAGGGGCAGGAACAGCCGTTCTGAGCCCTTGAATGGTCAGTGGGGCTACGAATTTGTATCCTACGGTTGTAGAGGGCTGAAGACCACATCCCCGGGACAGAGTCACAGATGGCTCTCTCCTTGTTTTTCTAAAAAGGAAAACAATTGGGTTTCACAGTGAGGGGAGACTTATTGGGGCTCTAGGGGTGGCAGAGGTAGCTGAGGACGGACTGTTTCAAGAAAAATCAGAGGATATAAAATGACTGAGCTGGAGGTGGGGAGAGCGATTTAGGACTGGGAGATGGGG
Source organism: Myodes glareolus (assembly GCF_982192425.1). Taxonomy (NCBI): domain Eukaryota; kingdom Metazoa; phylum Chordata; class Mammalia; order Rodentia; family Cricetidae; genus Myodes; species Myodes glareolus. The sequence continues at coordinate 13,953,561 of NC_142035.1, read as the reverse complement.
TTCTGAGAATTTTGAGCAGGAGAAGGAGCAGGTTAGAATGCTTCTGGAGGCCAAGTGTTCCCCAGACCCAGGGCAGCAGAGCCTGGCCTGGGAGGGTCTGTGACTGGCCCTGCTCCTCCTGCCTGCACAGCGCGCTTGCTAATCTGCAGCTTTTCAGTTGCCGCGTGAAAAAGCCCTTTGTTCCGCCTTCTTCCCAGGTCTTTGTGCTTCGGCTCCAGGCCTGAAAGGCCCGTGTCCAACACATGTCTCAGGCGGCGGAGGCCCAGAGAGGCCCCGCCAGCACCCGCCGCCACTTTTTGCACTGATAACACAGGCGGGGGTGCTGTGGCTACGCACAGACAAAAGCCTGGCATGCAGGCAAAGGCGCATTGTGCAGCCTGGACAAAGCAGCCAGGCAGGGAGGAAAGCCTTACCTCTGCTCTTCCCCCAATCCTACGGAGGGAAACTGAGGCCTGGGGAAGCAATGCCTGCAGGGCCCAAGGCCTTGAGAGGCGTCCTTTGGAAAGGCCTGGGTTGCATACTAGATCAACTGTCTCAAGACCTCAGTTTTTCCGTCTCTCCCACTGGGATAATGGCAACCTGCAGGGGTCTGAGTATACTAAGTCTGCATTTCCTGTCATTTGTTCATCCTGTGCAACCTTGAACCAGTCTTCCACCTCCTTAGGCTGTTTATGTGTTGAATTCAGAATTCAGAGCCACCTGATGCCCTGGTATGGACTGGGTGGTGGGAGTGGGGTGAAGGCATGCAGCAGACTCTAGAGGGATTTGGGTGGATTTTTTTTAAAGTGCAGCGTGTGTGTGTGTGTGTGTGTGTGTGTGTGTGTGTGTGTGTCTGTGTGTCTGTGTGTCTGTGTTCACGTGGATGTACCTGTGTTCATGAGGGCTCTCAGGTATTCTCCATCCCTCTCTACCTTTCTCCCTTCTGACAGCTTTTACATCTGGACCCCACTGTTTCACCGCACGCATGGCCACACATGTCTTCTTACATGGCTGTTGAGGATTTGAACTCAGGCAAGCCAGTAGGCTTTCTCAACAAGTGCTCTTACCTACTGAGCCATCTCCCCAACCCCCAGATATCATCTCTTCCTGTTCTGGGTTGCTGGCAAGAGTGTACTGCCTCTTGCCCCTGGCTAGCCAGGGGTGCTACCTGGAGTTCAGACTCAAAATGACCCCCTTCCCCTGGCATGCATTCGACAGTTCTGAGACTGCACTTCCCAGTCGCCCCTGATTTGCCCTTCATGACCTGAACATCAAGCAAATGCCTTCCCTGGGCTGTTCAGGGTTATAAAAGAACAGGACTTGCCAGACAGCCCTGTGCTTCTGTCACTGTCTCCACTTTGCAGATGATGTCACAGGCTACCAGGATAAACTCAGCTGAGTGTGGCTGTGTCACACACAGAACAGTATTCTACTAGCCAGGCTATGAGTCCCAGCTTTGAGCGCATCTTCTCAAGGGGCCTGTCTTTATTTACATTAAGATGTGGATCAGACATGACTCTCCCAATTAGGGGTGCAGAATTATTCTGCTATAGAGTTAGCCTTTGCACCCAGAGGTGGAACTCTAAACCCAGAGTTCTTTGGGGCTTGTTGAACTAACCAAAGGAAGCCTCAGTGCCTGGAGCCCCTCGGGGACCCCTTGGCCCCAGTCTGACCCTGCCAGGTATTTGCATGGGAAGGAGGTGGAACAGGACTATGGATGTCTGCTCACCTGCAAAGGATCCTGGAGAGCCCTGCCCACTTTGCAGATGGAGGGGTAGAGGTGGGGGTGCTGAAGGCGACAGGACTGAGGGGAAGTGATTTTATATTTGCTGTTGAAGGTGGGGTGAAGGCATGTGGCAAACTGTAGAGGGGTGTGCCATGGGCAGAGTGAAGTTTTAAAAGTGTGTGTGTGTGTGTGTGTGTGTGTTTGTGTTTTCTGATAACCCATGTAGCTATGAACTCACCAATGGAGTAATCCTTTGATGAGGTTAGCACCCCTAAGATCCAGTGCCTCTCTTCCTCCCTCTCCTGTTTTCCTCCTCCCTCTCCTGTTTTCCTCCTCCCCACTTCTCTTCTTCCCATTCTTTTCATCCTCCCCTTCCTCCTCTAGATTTTTCTTTTGTTCTTCTTAGAGGGAATATCAGAGGCTGGAGCCTAAGAATAGGCAGCTATACCCAAGGCCATGGGGCAGGGACACTATAGTGAAACCATTAACCAGTTAACACGTAGGCAACAGGCCTCAGTCTTGGCTGCCTGGCTTCTAGCCTCCGTAGCCAGTGAGTGAGTGGGAGCAAAGGGCTCCCTGTGTGGCAAGAACTGCCCAGCAGTCAAGGGAAGGGGAAGTTGGCGTACCTCATGTGGATGTACACAGCCATGTGTCCTGTCTGAGCTGTGGACAGGAATGTATGTTTGTGGTATGACTGAGTGGGGTATATGTGTGACAGTGTGCTGAAGTTGGGATGGCAAAGGCTTGAGCACCCTTGGCTCCCCTCTGGCTCTGGGACCAGGCCCTCTACCCCCAGGCAGATGGCTTCCCTCCTCTGGGCCACTCTCAGCACACTGTGCCAAGCGCTCTCCCAGGGGCTGATTTCATTTCTCTGTTTTAAGGGTGCACTGGCTCCCTGTCTGCTGCTCCTGCTCCCTGGAATGCCCTCCTGCAGGTCCACACTCAGGCTATGCCATTCTGCCCTCCGTTTCTTCCCTCAGGAGCCTTACCACTCAATGCAAAGTGACCCCTGTGACCCCAAATACCCCGGACCCTCTTACTGCAGCTTTTCCAGAGCCTGTATCAGCACTTAGTAACTACCGATGTGGGCAGGATCCCATCTCATTGCATGCAACAGTGACTCTTGGGTGGCCTGGAGACCCTTCTCTGCTGCACACAGTCCAGCACTGGCCTTGGTCCTCAGGTCTGTGCCCCACAGTCAGAGAGCTCTGCCCTGGAACTGCCCTTGGTTGAGTCTCCGCATGTCCCCTGGCCTGGCTCTGAGCCATGCAGGGGAAGCTGGGTGAATGTTTGCGGTGCTAAATTGGACCTGTCTGGAGCTCCCCGAGGGCTCTTCCACATCTGAGGAGCATCAGGGAAGGGGGCCCGGCACAGGGAGATGAAGGAGGGTGAGACGCTGGTTTCAAAGTCTGTCCCTTCAGCGAGGATGAAAGAAGACTAGAGAGGGAGTGGAAGCGGAGGGCGGAGAGCAAAGCGCAGAGGAGGGAGCTGCAGACATGACCGCTGACCCCACTGACCTCCCCCTCATCCTCATCCTGCCCCTCCTCCCGTGATGCTCGCAGAAGCCAACCTGCTCAGGTCTCCAGTTTTCTGAGCAACGGGTGACACTGTCCTCTCTGAAGAAGGCTCAGACCAGCCAGAAGCCAAACAGTATTTAAGGACTGTGCCTGGTGGCAGGGAGACAAAGGGCTGTGGCCATATCCTAGGCTTCTTCCTGGAGGGTGAGGTCCTATACTACCTGTGAGGCCCTAGTGCCTTACCCCTTACTGTAAACTATAGCCCCAGGATCCTGACATCTGCACAGACCTCCCTAGACCTGGAATGGGGCCCAGCTCAGGTCCAAGAATTGTTCCAAGATCCCCGAGGCTGTCTCTTCATTTGACAGACGATGGCAGCTAAGTGAGATGGGAGTTTTGCATTTAGTGGGCTGAGGCTGGCATGTAAGATTGTACGGGCTGGACCCTGTGTGATTCTAAGAGGTTTGTCAAGACAGTGGCAGAGTGTCATCCCCGGAACCTGTACAATACAATCCTTAAGCTTCCTTCTCCTCAGTACTCAGTAGAACTCAGCTTGGCCCCTTAACTGTGTAGTAGGGAGGTTGGGGAAGAAGCAAGGCACCCCGGAATCTCTTCCTTGTCCCTGTGATGCTGGCTGGCTGATCTTCCCCTCCTAGCCCTTTCTCTGGGTCTGTTTCTGCCAGAACCACTGTCCTTCTCTTCTCTCTGTGTTTTCTAACCAAGGCCTCCCTAAAGCCCACGGTTTCTTCCAGAGCTGCCCCCACTCCCTTGCATCTCTGCCCACTTCTGCCTCACCCAGGGCTGCATCTGGCTCTTGGGCTTCCAGTCCTCTCTCTAGAGTTCCTCTCATCTGCGCTGCCTGCCAGGTCCCTCCTGGCCTTCTCTCTCACCAGGCTCTTCACCCGGCCCCTCTCTTTCACTGCTGGTCTTTCTGTCTGTCTCTTTTCTCTGTCTTGTCTCGGGGTTCACTGATTCTCTAGCTGTTTGGGGAGTGTGGCAGGGGTGTCAGGTCTGTAAGCCTCAGTGCCCCGGGACCTAGCAGCGAGTGAGCTGGTAGAGGTCCCCATCCTCTGGGTACTGGTTCAGTGGGGGCGAACATGGATACTAGGAAATCAGAAGAAGCTGGGAGCTGTGTAGAGGAGGAATACAGAGGGAGAGATGGGAGGTGCAGGGGCTGTGTGGCACAGGGTGAGCAATTTTGGACCAAGGAAGGCATTTAGAGATGAATACTGTTGAGCAAAGGGAGTGAGGAGACAGATCTGGGGGTCTGGGCCCGGGAGCAGCTGACAGAGGCTGAGGGGAGCTGGAGCTGCAGGCTTCAGGGGAGGGGAGCATACAGGGGAAGGCCAGGAGGTTTCTGGGACACTCAGGGTCATGTTGAGGGTCAAGGTGAAATTTAACTGAATCCAAGAGGAGGAGGGTAAGGAGCAAAGGAGGCCAGGCTTAGCTTCACATGGGAGCAAGACCTGGCTGCCTTCTGTGAGGACAGACGGTGTGAAGGCTAGCCAGGGGATGTGCTGGCTTGGGCCAGGCTGTGACCGGAGCTAAGGAGTTCAGGGGAGAAGTCTGACTACATTTTAAGGTAGAGAATGTAGATGGATTTGGGGGGGGGAGAGGGAGAAGAAGGGGGAACACATGTGCCCTAAAGGACCGAGGAGCCCTGTAGAGGGGGTGGCTTAAGAAAATAGGGCCCGATTTGCGAGGTTTTGTTTCTTCTGAACATGGTGAGGGGTTGTCCTGACGTGGACTGGTGAGAGGAGGAAGTGGGACCTCTCCAGCAGACCATCAGGGCGCCACTGGCACTCTGGGCACAGACTCTGCACCTTTGTCCCTGTCTTGCCTGGAACTGTGCCTCCTTTTCTTCCTGGGCTCTCTGGCTCTCAGTATCCCCTCCCCTCTGCCTTCAGTCTGTTGGGGTGGTGCATGGCAGAACAGCAGGCAGCAGGCTTGGCCCCGGGCGGGGGTCTCACCGGACGGGCCGGTTGGCGGCGTCGGGGTCCCGCGCCGTCACCACGCCGACCAGGGAGCCCACCTGCGCGTCCTCCTGCACCTCCAGGAGGCCGGAGGGTGGCCGGAACTCGGGGGGCTCATCCACATCGGTCACGGCCACGCGCACGATTGCTTGGTCTCGGAATGTGCCCAGGTCGGCGAAGCGGGGATCCACAAACTTGTTGAGGGCTTCCAGCACCACCGTGTGCACCTGCTGTGACTCGAAGTCCAGGCGCTGGGGAAGCAGAGAAGCCAGGTCAGTGATGGGCCCGGGGAGTTATGACATTGCCAGGAAGGGGGACACAACAGGCTGACAGCCAAGGTCACAGGTAGCTCCGCCCATCAGAGTTGATTATCAGAGGCCCAGATGAGCCCTTTCCAATGTAAAGGGGGTTTCTAGGAGACTGGTTTTTTGTTTGTTTGTTTTTGGCATGGAAGCACGTAGCCACCACTTTAAAAGGCCCCAGTCCCGAGGTTTCTTGCATCCCCACTTAGTGTGTTTTCATCAGTCACTCCATTTAATAGCCACCTGTAGGACCAATATAGCAGTGATCGCCTTTTACACATGAGGACATCAGGGCCAGAAGGGCACAGCGACACCCTGAACAGGTGGCCCCTGGCAGGTCACTGTGGCTCCCAGAGCCAGGAGAGAAAAATAGGGACAAAGATGTGCAGACTTAAGCCCTGGGTTCCAGCCGTGGCTGTCCATGGTCAGCTGTGAGCTTGACTGTAGACAATCAGACAGACCTTTTTGACTTTGGGTGAATGAATGAAGCTCCCGAAGGGAAGAGCACCTTGACTGAGCCTGGCTCTAGTCTTCCTACACAGATGACATCAATGGCAAATCTTTAGTTACTACAGTCGCGTGGTGGTGGTGGTGGGGCTTTCTGGGGCTCCTAAGCCTGTGTCTACCTGGTATATGGGGCCCCTTCCCTGACAGCACAGATTTTCTTCTTTCCCTGTCTTGTTGCCTGAGCAATCGAGATGCAGGGAGCTGGGCACTGGCCTAAGAATGAATGATGGCTTCTACAGCCAGGCCATTCATCAGGCGAGGCTCTGCCAGGCTCTGGAGCCATTGCTGACTCCACAGACACCTCAGGCGCCACTGGAGCCACCAAGCTACTGAGCACGGGGACGAGGCATCCCCACAGAAGAGAGAAAACTAGCCTCCAGGGGTGAGTTCTGATGCTGGGGGCGGTTAGGAAGCTGGAGAGCTGTGGGCTGCTAGGCTGCTCTGGACCTCCAATTCCCATCTATGACAGAGGCCCATCTTATAGTTGGGGCGCCCGGGGATCAAAAGACTGGAAACTAATTGGATTCTGCAGTTAGAGCCCTGAGATTGTGTTCCTACAGGGCTGCCCCAGTTGAGTGACCCTGGCAAGGTACTGAACCCCTTGGGGCACACAGAGGTCCACAACCGTATGTGGACTCGGGCAGGGGACTTGAGCAAGGGACTCGGCCTTCCAGTGGGTGGCGTGTTCGAGTGCATAGTCCTCAAGGCTTGGTGCTCTGAGTCATCACAGCAGTGGCCAAGAAGGCAGATTCTTGCTTTGTTCTGGGACCTCCTTCCACATTCTCTGAGGAGCACCGGGTCTGTTAGGCCAAGGTTTCTGGATCAGCCAGGGGTGTGCGCACAGTTGTTGGATGTAGTGGGGGAAAGGTTTGGGTTCAAATTCCAACACTGTGTCTTCCAGATGTGGTCTTGGCAAGCTCCTTTCTTGTCCTCCACCTTGGTCACTAATCAAAATTGTGATCTTTCTTTTAGAGGGAACCATGGGGATTAAAGAAAACAGCCTGTGAAGGTCCAGGAATGTGCTGAAGTAGACCATCATGATGCTGGGTGTGGGCTCAAATCTGAATTCACAAATAGCTGTGCAACCTTGGGTAGCTCACTTATCCCCTCTCAACCTCATTTTGTCTCCCATGAGATGGTAATGAGAGAGACATGGAGGCTTCCCAACCCCGGAGGGGCGGGAAGTGAGATCCAGACACCCCCCCCCCCACTTTCCACCCTGCTCAAGAGCTGTACCTTCTGTACTACAATGATGGCCTCCTGTGTGTCGCTGTCCGTGGTGACCTTGAACGCGTCTCCTCCACTGCCGCTCTCCTCTCTCAGGTGATAAGTCATGTCTGTGTTCTCGCCCACATCAGAGTCCTCAGCCTTCACTCGGCCCACAGCCGTGCCGATGGGTGCCGACTCCTGTATGCTGAACTGGTACATCTCTGTGGGGGACATGCTAGGAGGTTGACTCTGCTCTCTGCCCAAGCGCCGGGGAGAGAGGAGGGAGCTGGGTGTGCCCGGGAAGGGGGCAATTTGTATTTGCAGAGGGGCTGCCCTGGCCAGGTGGAAATTTCCAGCTGCAATGGGTCTGTCTTCTGAAGAAGGCAGAGGCCATGCGTTAGAAGTCACTCATTCCACCTTTAGGCCTCTTGGTTGACAGTATGGGGACATCCCTGTCATCTTTGAGGCCTGTTTTCCCACCTGCCCAGCAAGAGGGACAGAAGAGGTTTATGGTGAAGGTTGAGGCTCTGGAGACAGATCTGACCTGTACCCCTGAGCTTCAGTTGCCTCATCTGTGAAATGGGAAGGATGTATTTCTAACAGCAGTGTTACCATGACAACACAGACGCTGCTACCTGTGAGGTGTGAGGAGCTGGACTCACACTGGACTGCACAGAAATGACTGGCTCGTGACATGTCACATTGATGGCGTTTGTCACCTCTGAGAAGCACCGCTGATGTCCCAGACAGTGTATAGTAGAAGAGGACAGAGCCTCACTGATAAAGGGGTGAGGAGATGAGCCAAAAGCAGCAGATAGCGGGGAAACACATTCTAGTGAGAGGAGATGGCAGGTGCGAATAGTCTGAAGTGGGCACGCTCCAGCAGAGACGGCCCAGTGACTGAAGGGGAGAAGATAATATACCGGGAGCATCCTCCTATCTGACCAGGATCAAGGTCAAGGTAAGAGTGGCTTTCTGAATGAGGAGTCAGCCCAGATGATGGGTCAGAAGTTTGCCTCCTGGTGCCTCAAATGCTTGGGAACCTTCGTGAGGCGTGGTTGCCTCTTTCTCATGCTCACACAGCAACCTTGAAAGGATTCTTGCTCTGATCTCGCCATAGCTCCCCACTACCCTTGGGGTAGACAGGGAAAGCTCCTCAGCCTTGCCCCACAACATGCATGCTGCCAGCCTATCACACCCCTGCTCCAGTGTCACCCTCCTGGATGGCCCAGGGACACCAGCACAACTCAGGGCTTACCTGTAGCTTCCCTCCCTACTTTACCCTTTGGGGGACCCTCCCTACATCTTCAGCTGTCTTCCCCTGGGCCCCCAAAAACGTCCTAGCAGGTGCTACTGCCCATCTCTCAAACTCTCTCCCTCTGGGCCAAACGTGAGCTGTAGGAGACAAGGGTCGTGGTGCTCTGTCTCCAGGCACGGCAAGTCGTCTCGTGGTGGGTGGGCTGTGTTAAGGAGCAGTGAGCAGCGAAATAAAAGCCAGCTGCAGTTGCAAATGGGCAACCTCTAGATTCTCCCAGATTAAAGGGTCTGACTACACTCGGTGTTGGTGGGGAGGTGGTACAAGGGACACACATATCTCTTTGTGAGGGAACCCTTCTCAGCAATACCAGAGAGTGTTTGCAGAAGGGCACTAGGGAACACGGGCAACTAGGTTCAAAGTTTACAACAGCCCCGTCTAGAAACAAGCCAAATATCCGGTAGGAGACATGCGTGGTGCTAGATACACAGCAAGGAAAAGGAACACAGCTAGAATAAACAGCCTGCGTTTAGGAACGTAATTCTGAAAGCAAAGGCACACAGCAGTTTGTATCATATGGTTTCACTTATTGGAGGTTCACAAAGGGGCAGATTAGACTATAGGGGCTTGGAGACACGTAGAGAGGGGGGCGGACCCCCAGGAAAGCATGGAGATGATGGCAGCAGACAAAGTGGCCGGTGGCTGACACTGCTGGGGAAGGAAGATGCTGTGGCTGGGAAAGGCACCTGGGGGATTCTGGGTCCTGCTGGTGGGGCTGAGTGTCGACTTTGGGCTTTTCTGTTGTTTGCCCTTCTGTCCTCTATAGTCAGAAAGAAGAAATGATGGCAGGAGAGAAAGGAAGGAGGAAAGGAGGGAGGGAAGGAGAGAGGAAGGGAAATAGAAGGAAGAAGAGGAGGGAGGGGGAGGGAAGGAGGAAAAGAGGGAGTGGAGAGGGAGGGAGGAATGCATCTGGCCAGGCCTCCTCTCTGCTCTGCCCCTCATGTAGAGCCTGCTGCCCCAGCCTGGTATTGTTTATTGTCTGTCCTGAAGCTTTCCTTTCGGGAACAGGAGGGCTGGGCCCTGCCTGCCTCTGGCCTGATGTCTGTAGCCTGTGCTGGGGCACACTCTGTGCTGAATGGCTGCTGGGAGCTCAGCTAAGGGATTGCATTCGCTTATCTTGTGGGGGTCAGTCCCCTGTGGCGGGGCCTAATATGAGAGCAGTGGACCTCGGGTAATGACTCGCCTGATAGGAATCAGCTGGCTCCCGGCGGCATTTAGTCTCTGCCAGCTGCAGCTGCAGCTTCCCTGTGGCGGCTGGGCCTGAGCCTGGGACAGCCCTGCTAGCCAGGCTGACAGACAGGTGGGGGCCTGATCCAGAGAAATCGCCTATCCCAATTTGTGCCAGGAGAGGCCAGCCTCCCAATTCATCGGCACAGACTGCTAGCCTCCAGTCTCCAGGAGAAGGGAGACCTTGTCCTCAGACTCAGCTTCCCTGGGCTTAAGTATGGGTGTCCCTCTGCCTGGTACAGTGGCTGCCTCCCTTCAGTCTAGACCCCTGTGAGCCTTCAATGCCTCTTTACAAGCTTGGGCCAGGGATCTAGCAGTAGCTAGGGGGACTTGAAGGGACAACAAGAGGGCAAATGGATGAACAGAGGATGGGCAGGGCTTCTCAGATGGGGAGGTTGCAGCAGTTCTGTCTGCAAAACCAGGTTGGCAGGGGTTTCCCTGTGTGGGAGGCAGGCTTGGAGGGGCACAGGATGAGTGGGGACATAGGAGCTCCCAGGCGATGGTCCGCCTTCAGGCAGGAAGCTTTAAGGGAAGCTGGACCAGTAGGGTCACATACAGACAGACAGACAGACAGATATATACACATAACCCCACTTACTCTGTGGGAAGCGGGGTGGGTTGTCATTGACATCAGTGACCACGATGGTGACTGTAGTGGAGCCCGAGAGGCCACCCAGCTGGCCTGCCATGTCTGTGGCTTGGATAACCACCTCATAGCGTTCCTGGCTCTCACGGTCGAGGTCGGGTACAGCTGTCCGGATCACACCTGTGGGTGACAGAGAATGGGGATATGGTAACAGACAGGCAGGAGTCAGTCTTACTGGGCTGTGTACTGAAGGTCAAGGAAGAGCCACGGATGTAGCATGATTAATAAAAATCCAGAGACAGAAATTGGGGTTCAACCTAGAGGTCAGAAAAACAAAACAGTCAGCCACTGGCTCTTACCTCTACCTCAGTCTGAAATGGTGACCCTGCCTTCAAGAATCTCAGAATGAGACTGTGTGTGAGAGCTGTCTCCTCCTGCTTTATATTCCTCTCTAGGACTGGGATTAAAGGCATGCACCACTACCACCCGGTTTCTATGGCAAACTAGTGTGGCTACTGGGATTAAAGGTGTGTATCAACACTGCCTGGCCTCTAGTGGCTTAGTTTTACCTTCTGGTCTTCAGGCAAGCTTTATTTATTAAACATAAAATATCATGCCGGGCGGTGGTGGCACACACCTCTAATCCCAGCACTCGGGAGGCAGAGGCAAGAGGATCTCTGTGAGTTCGAGGCCAGTCTGGTCTACAAGAGCTAGTTCCAGGACAGCCAGTGCACACTTACACACAGGCACCTCACACACATTCCCACAGTGCATAGTCACAGACAGATGAGTTCTCTGCACCCCTCACAGGCCTCTACACACCAACAGATTAACATCCCGCCACACATACGCACACACTGCCACATACAGAAGATTACTTATTTTGCTGAGAGGAGGCTTGTGGACCAGACCTGCCCCTGGGACTCCGCCCCGAGTAGCCAGTCCCACTGTGGGTCTCTTTCCCCCAGGATCTGGTATGTGTGAGCAGGGTGTCTGCCTGGCTTGTTAGTGACCTGCTGACCTTGGTACCGAGCAGCTGCTCGAGTTTAACATTTAGGCAACACTTACCAAGGATCCCACTCTTAGTGTACATGTGTGTGCCTCATACATATGGACTGCAGTCACACACACCTGTTCATGTGCACCCCTGCTCATCCTCCAGCCTGTACACCCCAAGCCTGGGTCTCTGCTTAGGCTGCAGAGAAGGGCTGGGAAGACCACCTTCCAAGCTGCCCTTGGTGTGGAAGCAGAAAGGGAATGCTGAAGGTTAACTCTGCAGAGAAGACAGCCAGGCCTCATTTCCTGTCAGTGTAAGACCCTGGTCAGGAGGGGGAGTTAATGAAGCATCCAGAGCCTCTCCTGACACCCCCTTCCACCTGCCAAGCACAGGTAGTGACAGGTGGCGCCTGGGCCTGAGCACCAGGTGGAGTCATGCACCAGCAGCCCCAGGATGCGCCCCATAAAACCTGTGCTCCAACTCCTGATGTCCCCAAGTCCCTGGAGTCCAGTAAAGGTAATAGGACAGGAGGAGAGGCTGTGAGGTGGTGGTGGTGTGGTGTGTGTGTGTGTGTGTGTGTGTGTGTGTGTGTGTATGTGTGTGTGCATGTGTGATGTGTGGTGTGTATTGTGTCTCCAGAGGAGGCAGGCAGAACTTAGAGTGGTCTGCTTTTGTGATTGCAGCGAGAGGAAGGAAAGAACACAAGGGGAAGAAAGAAGAGAGGAAGGAAGAAGAAAGACAGAGCCAAGGACCCTGGAGAAAGAGAGAGACCTAGAGGGAGGGACAATAGGAGAGACTAGGGAAGAGAGACATTTGGGGGAAGGAGAGACCTCTTGAGACAGAAAAGGAGAGAAGAGAAGCCAGGAAAGACCCTTAACCAGAGAGAAGAGAGAGGGAGACAGAGAGAGGGGAGAGAAAAGGGCAGTGCTTGTTGGAGCCAGAGTGGGTGGCTCATGCCGGCTCCAGGGAGCAAGGACAAATGGCAGACAGGTATAGTGCTCATCAGGCTTACAAACAAGGTCCAAGGCAGAAAGGCAAGGAAGAGAGCTGACTCTGTTGTGCTGAGAGAGGGTCTCATGTATCTCAGGCTGGTCTTGAACTCCTGATCCTCCTGCCTCTACTTCCCAAGTGCTGAGTTACAGATATGTGCCCCCATGCCCAGCAGGGAGTTGAGTAGTTGGACACTTTCCATGTAGGGATACACTGAATGCAGTCTGGTAGCAGGATTTAGGGCCGCCTGTATCTCAAAGCTCTGCACCCCCAACTCTGAGAGGGGACTGGAGCAGAAGTCTGGCTCCACCTGAGTAGCTGAGGAGGGAGCCCCGTGCCCTTGATTTCCCTGTTGCCCCCACTCTAGAGAGACTTGGGATGTGATATCTTACAGAGCCTGTGGTTCGGAAGCCTCTGGACATCCCGGAGTGGGAAACAGGGGCCATGTGGCCTCTGGACACTGTCCAAAGTCATGTACCTTGTGAAGTTGCTATAGAGATAGTGTCTGATGAAACACATCTATCTCCAAGTACCCACAACCTTGGATAATTCCTGCCCACTGAATATGGCCTTGAGCGTGTGATGTGCTCTGGCTTAGGGGACAAGTCAGGACTGTTAAGTCTTGAGCGCCGGGATCTTTTCTCTAAGAATCCCAAGGCCCCTGCACATTGAAGCAACCCAGAAAGAAAGGGACATGGTGAGAGGTCCAGGTCTGGCAGCTGACAGCCAAGGGCTGGTCCACAAGTGACCCCCAAGATCCGCTAAACTAGGCACACAACCGTGACAAAGACTCAACCATTGATCCAGAAAGTTTGGCTTCACATGGTATAACCTTAGATAACTGATAGAGAAATCTGATTAGCTGAGCCGTTCTTGAGCTAATTCATGTAGCTGGGTCAAACTGAGGGTCAGTTTGGCTGAGAGGCCCAGAATGACCTCAGCCTCCCTCTGTCTTCAGAGACACGTGGACTCCTGCTCCCTCCAGTAAGCTGGCATCCTTCTGTGAGCTCTCAGGACTGTGTTCTAAAACAGAAGTTGAAGGCTGAGGACTGGCAGGGTGACTCAGCAGGTAAAGGAGCCTGCCTGTGAGCCTGATTACTTGGGTTCTGTTCCTCCATGGTAGAAAGAGAGAACCAAGTCTCTCTCAGACACCCACACTGCCCTCTATACATATGCCTACCCACGTATGCACACATAAAATGAATATACAAATAAATATTAAAATGGCATTTTTTTAAGTGAAAGATCTCTTAAGCATGAATTATGGAATCTACATAACATCTTTCTATCACTTTCTATTGGGCCAAAGCAAACCACCAGATTCAAGGGTGGGGAAGTGGACTCCATGTCTCAATAGTTAGAGGGAATAGCCAAGGGGGGGGGGACGGACGGACGACAACAGGGACGGATGAACGGACGACAAGGCTGTATCTATATTAGCAGGTTTTAAATTTGCAGGTTCATCCTCCTTGGATGTAGCCGACTCCATATGGAAAATACAAAGGAAATAACCGCGCCTACGCTACGTGCATAGCCTTCGTTGCATGCACAGCGCTTCGTTGCGTGCGCGCTTTCCCTTCAGTAGTATTCCCTGGACAAGAGAGTGAGACACCGATTTTCTACCCTGCCTCACGTGCAGTGCTGTCACTGCTCTGGGGATGATTTAGAGTACACGACAGAAGGCGTGAGGCGACAAGCCGGCACCATGCCACCTTATGCTCCAAGGGCTATGGAGTCTTGGAGCCAATCCCTGTCAGATGCCAAGAGATGGATGTCCTCAGCGGTAGTGCACAGGCAGGAGGGTGTGTGCAGGTACGAGATTCCCAAATCATGATCTTATTCATTCATTTATTCATTCATTCGCTTGACACTCGCTGAGGGTCTGTGATGCACTGGGAACACTCAGCACTGGATAGGAGGACTGTAAAAGGATCAGTGTGGGTCAGACAGACAGGGGCTTGGTAGTCTTTCCACTGTTTACACCCCTGACTTTGGGCAAGTTCTTGGGTCTGAGTCTATTCCCTGGTCCATAAAATGGGCCTATCCACTGTGGTAGCTTCTTGCCAGGATGCAGAATTACCTAGGAGGCAGGTCTCTGGGCGCATCTGTGGAGAATTGTGTTGATTATGCTAATTGAGCTAGGAAAACCCATCTTAATGATGGGTGGGACCATTCCTGGACTGCACAGGACAGGGAAGGAGCGGAGGAATGCTGGCTTGCATTCCTCCTTCTCTGGCTACAGACTGAGGGTGCAATGTGACCAGCACACCAAGCTCCTGCAGCCTCGCTTTCCTGCTGTGGTGGACTGCAAATAAATTCTTTCTGCTCTCTCTCTCTCTCTCTCTCTCTCTCTCTCTCTCTCTCTCTCTCTTTCTCCCTTCCTCCCTCCCTCTCTCTTCCTTCCTTCCTTCTTTATTTTAGGGCATTTTATCATAGCAAGAAAAGGGATGGCATCCCTGCCCTGGGGTTGCTGAGACATGGCTGAGACAGGGCTTCTAGGACCATATCTCACTTTTTAAAAATTGCTTTTGTGATTGTGTGTATATATGGTGTGTGTGTGTGTGTGTGTGTGTGTGTATACGTGCGAGAGAGCACTTGTGGTAGTCCAAATGAGAAGGTCCTCATAAGTCTCAGGTGTGTGAAGACTTGACCCCCGCCCCCGTAGATGGCTGTCTGAAGAGGAATTACAAGATGTGGACTTGCTGGAGGTGATGTCACAAACGGTGGACTCCAAGGATTTTGAAAGACTCTCATTGTTTTGCGTGTGCTCTCTGCTTCCTGACTGTGATAGAAACGTTATTCTCAGCTGTTCCTGAAGTCATGCCTCCGCTCGGCCACTGTGGACCCTAACTCTCTGGAACCATTTGCCCAAATAAACCCTTCCTTCTGTAAGCTGCCTTGGTTGTGATGTTTTATCATAGCAACTGAGGAGCAGGCTCAGGGGTGCAGCCACGCACATGCCACAGTGTACCTGTTGAGGGCAGAGGACAACTCTGAGTGTCCCTTCTCACCTCCCATCTTGTTCAAGACAGGGTCACTCATTCATTGCTTCATATGCCAAGCTTCTGGAAGTTCTCCTGTCTCTGCCTCTTACCTCACTATGGAGTCACGGAGGTTGCACACACACCCCTACTTCTGACTTTTCGTGGTTCGAGGGATCTGAGCTCAGAGCCTCAAGCTTGCGTGGAGAGAGAGCATTTTACCCACGACACCATCTCTTCAGCCCCAAGCCTCACATTTTAGAGGCTCTCCCACACATCTTTCTCTTTGCATCCTGGGCTGGGCACCTCCCCGTCCCCATAGACAAGCCCCAGTGGGCAGGGATCCCAATGATCTTTTATCAGCGGAAGGATATCTACAGGGCTTGGGACGAAGTGCTCAGTTAGCACTTGGACTACCTGAGTGGCCTTTTCTGCATCCTGCCTGTCCCCCCTCATGCCGATGGCTGTTTCCAGTCTCTCTGTCAGAACAGAAATTCACAAGGTTTGAAGAGGAGCAGGGTTTACCACCCCAACCCCAGCACTCAGCATCCAACAGATGCTTAGCAAGTCTGAATTCTGTCCCCTCTAGGCCCAATGGCTGTCCCTGGCACAGGCGAATTTTTATCCAAGATCATGACATCTCTGAAGGAGTCTTTCAGAGTCTTTCATGCTGAGGTGATGGTAGGCAGGGGCTGGCAATTATAGGTGGCCATGAATGCCCATTGTCGTGTCCACACCCAGTGTCCCACGTTCCAGTTGTCTTCACCAGCTCTCTTGTCTCCTCCAGATGCTGCAGAGGGGGCCCTGGAGCCTGTGTGATGCCTCATTAGCCTCCAAATGCCATCCCTGTCGCCCCTTGTGGGGGGCTGGCTGGCAGGCCTGGCCTTTAAAACACACAAGTTAATTCCTCCTCTGGCACTGGGCCCCGTGGCGCAGCCCCTCCTCCTCCTCCCTTCCTCACACCTTCCCCTCAGGCCTCGTTGCAGCTCCGCTCCCTGCTAGCTGCGCAGCGAGAACAGACTGTACCTCGCAGTAGCAGCTAAATATAGCCCCACATCGGCAGAATATTCCTGGCTAGGGAAACGGGCTGGGGCTGGCGGTAGTGCCAGGGTGACTGTGGCAGAGACGCTGGGGTACCGAGGGAAGGTCCAATGCATCCTGGGAAATGTCAGAACGGACCCTTTCAGCCCCAGAAGCTGAGACTCAAACGACGATTCTATTGGGGCTCCTCCACCTGCCTTGAAAGGAGCCCCCTTTCTGGTTTCCAATAGATGCTGTTTCACTGGCCTTTGGAGTCTCACCCGTGACACCCCTTTCTGAGCACAAGGGTTGCCCCTCAGAAAGTGGAAACCTCTTCATTCTCAGAGTCTAATCTCTGACTTGCCTTTCCTTGCCACCCCCCAAGATTCAGTCCTGGCCCTCTTAACAAGCATTGTTTTATTCTTGCCTGTGACTATGTAGCTTAGGCTGACCTCGGACTCATAGAGATCCTGGCACCAAGGGTTGTGCTGAACACAACACCCACTCCTTGTCCTCATGGCCTCACTGCTCATCCCTAAACATCCCATGCCCCTCACTTCGTCTGGGTCTGGATGACTCCAAGGTCACAGAAAAGTCTGCTCCAATTCCTACAACTCCATATAATCCCTTTACACTCCTTGCTGGAAGCCGTCGCTACCCAGCACCGTGCTCCGGGCAGCGTGCTTATTTTCTGTGTTTCTTTCTCTGCTCGAAGCTCCAGAAGCACAGTCTTGGATGACCCTGCTGCTGTCTTCCAAGTGCCTCGTGCACACGCTGACCTGTAGTGACCACTCCTTCAGTATCTGAATGAACCACAGAGATCTCACCCTGCGTCCCACGAGCTCATGAGTACAGGGTGAGGGGTGCGCACTAAAGTTGAAGATGCTAAAGAAAAAAGGGTGCAGTGAGTTCTTACAAGGGGCAGACATCAGACTGGTGCCCCTGATTCCTCCCTTAACCTAGTCTCTGGTAGTCAAGGGAGACTCCAAAAGTCTCAACCATTCTCATAGCTCCGTGTTTATAATTTAAATGGACAGATTAAATTTCCAGAAGTTTATTTTCTTCTCATCCCTCATAACTCTGGCATAGTTAAAGTTGGATTATTATCTTAAAATACTCATTTATTTTTATTATTTTTATTTTTATACGTATGAATGCTTGCTTGTGAGAATGTGAACCATGCGCATGCAGCCCCTGCAGAGGCCAGAAGAGGGCGTCAGAACTCCTGGAACTGGAGTTATAGGTAGTTGTAAGCAGCCACATGGTGCTGGGACCTGAACTTGGGTCCTCTGGAAGATCAGTCAGTGTTCTTAATTGCTGCACCATCTCTCCAGTCCTTAAGGTTGGCATTTTTGGGTTTTTTTTTATTTTTTATTTATTTATTTTTGTTAGCTTTGCTCCAGATCCTGGGACACATTGGTCAATCCTTCTCCTGTAGATGCCTCTTAACTTACTTCCTCCTGTTTACATGGGAGGCAGCCCTGACCTACCTGACTACGGGAGAGTAGGGCAAGGGAGGACTCCAGCCTGCCTAGTGTCTGCCCCTTGCAGGATCTCACTGAGCCCTTTCTCTTCAGCATCTCAGCACACACTCACTCCCAGCTCTTCAACTCCAGCCTTCCCAGTATCCAGGTGTTAAGGAGTCCAAGTAGGTGTTGGGCAAGTACTTTCGAGTTTTGTCTTTGGGGGCTCTGTGCTGGACACCTGGGCTCTGGCATCTCACTGCCTCCAATTCCTGTCTCATAGCCAAGCTCACTCGCTGCCACCCAAGGGATCTTGTTAAAATGAAAACCTGAACATGTCACTTCCCTGCTCAGAAGTCATCAATGAACCCACAGCGTTGGTGAGGAGGAGGGGACCCGGGCACGGCAATCTGAGGCTGGGGAGTGTAATCTGGAACCTCTAGGCATTATCTGTTGAGATTCCAAATGCACGTGTCCTGTGACCCAGCATTTCTACTTCCTGAAAATTACCCTGCAGATACACTCACGCTGGCAGAAAATGATGTATGTGTGAGGTTATTCGTGGAAGCACTGTTCATTGTAGCAAATGATTGGAAACAGGGTACGTGTCCATCAGGAGGGGACGGGTGAAATAAATTTCAGTATATCCATAACAGGCATTAAATAAAAGAATGAGGGCACTCTTGGTGGACTGATATGGAGCCATCTTCAAGATGTATTGTTAAGCAAAGCAGCAAGCTATGTGTATGGTGTGTCTATAGCTACCTTCCATGTAAAGCAAAGAAGATAAACACACATGCCCTATTTCCTTGTACATGCATAGCACAGCTCTGCAAATATCCACAAGAAAATTACATTGGTTGCCTTGGGGACACAGGCGAGGTGGCATGGGGACCAGACGAGGTGCAAGATTGCTGCTAAATACTCATTTGAACTTTTTGAATTTTGAACCCTGAGATGTTCTATCTATTTTCAAAATGACTTAATGTTTTTCAAGTGAAGGAGTCTAAGATTGTCCAGGCTGCACACACCAGCCATTTGCTACCTGTGGGGCTGCGGTGGCTGGGGACAGGGAGTGGAGCACTTTCTTCTAAGCGTTTCTTTAATGTTTGAATGTTTTCCTGAAATGTACTGCTCTTGCAAGGAGGTAAGAATAATGAAGATATTATGTACAAGAGAACACAATTAAACTGAGCTCCTAGACTACATCCCTCCCTCTCCTCCCCAAACCAAACAAAACAAACACATGAACAAAAAAAACCAAAGCCAGATCCATCACATACACCCCCACACATTGCCCTTAGAATCAACTTGAGCTCCTGAGCCCTGCCAGCCTGGACATGTTGTCTGCCCATGTCCCCACCCCTAGCTTTCACCCGCACCATGCCCTCTCCCTGGGTGCTTTCCCTCGCCTCTCCACCTATGTTTTCCTGTTGGATATGTCAAATCCTAACTGTACCAGTGAACGCCTACCCCGCACCTACAGTCCCATGGGCCTTGCATGGCATCCGATGGCTGCCCTGAGGCTGATGTCGTGGCTTCCTCCTATACCTGGGCAGTGAGATGTCCTGTCGGAATCATTGTCAGCAGCTCTCCCTGGTTGTGACTTCAGCTTAGTCATCTGCCTCTCTGAGCCTCTGTCTTCTCTCTCCCAGGGACCTCAGAGACTCATCACTGCCTAAGCTCGGAGTGAGTGAAGCTGCGGATGGTGGGGGCTGCGTTGTTGCTCAGTGGTTCATGTGTGTGTGTGTGTGCTTGTGTGAGGGGTAAAGAAGGAAGTGTCACTTCATCTTTCTATCAGATCAACAGCTGCTATGGGAGCAGAGCTCAATACACACCTGAAAGGAGCTCCTCCAAGTTCACACTCGGGACCCCAGATCACACCCAGATGACAAGGGGGCCAAGTTCAGACATGTGAGGTCCTTACGGGGTATAGACAGCTGCGCCTCCTGCCTTCCCTTTTTTCTCCTCTTCTTACGGGAGACTCTACCCACTTTTCTGTGCTCTGTCCTCTTCTTGCATGGCTGCCCACCCTCCCGCATCCCCAGAGTCCCTGCCTCCACATGCTCTGTGCTTCCTCAGCGTTGCTGGATCAGCAGGCTTGATGATCCACCATGGACTCTGCCTCTCTGGCCCCGCCCCCTGCCCCAGCCCCACCCCTCACCTGTCTTGGGGTCCACTGTGAAGTGATGCTCGCCGTCTAGCACGCTGTACACCAGCCGGGCGCTGCTGCCGTAAGTGGGGTCATCCGCATCAGAGGCCATCACCTGCATCACAGACGTGCCTGGGCCCGGGGGACCAAGCAAAACAATGGTCATACAGTGGCCACCTGAAGCTCTGTGGCCCTGTGCCTTCCCCACCCTAGGGAAATCATGAAAGGGGAGACCCTTGGGGAATCTACCGGGAGGTCATTGGTCAGCCACTTCACAGCTCTGTCCTCACACGGAAGCCCAACTTGCTTCCCAACCTATGGCCTTTGTAGGGACACACATGACCATAGGGTTATATCTGTATTTAAGTACCCCTTGGTTCCCAGAGGTAGGACTAGTAAGGGAATCCCAGTTTCTCCTCCAAAATGGGCAGAATGCCAGCTCTTGGTCTGAAGGGCAAGTGGGAGGGTGGATTTGATCTTCCCAGTGCTGTGCTGCTAAGGGCAGTCCCTCAAAGACAGAAGCAGAAGAACAGTCATTATCTCCATAGTCATGAGGCACAGTCAGAGTTGGAACTAGAAAGCACGCCCTGGGGGGCTTTTAGTCACTCCAGCCCCTCTGGATTCATTTTGGACGCTGCCACCTGTCTTCCGTCTCTGCGGCAGCAGAGAGAGTGGAAACTCAAACCAGCCCACCAGGCCTCAGAGGCTGGCAGGAGGATGGCAGCGGCTGACTTCCCTTTGGAAACTGGTTAGCCGTGGCCATGATGCCCTCTTGCCCCTCCCCCTGGTGCCCAGACAGCTCTGCCCCCGTCAAGTCACACACACTTTTCCTCATGCTCCGCACGTAGGCTGCTGGGGAGAGCATAAATTGGATAAAAGTCCATCAAACAGCGGCAATTAAGTTATTGATTTTCGACGCTGCCTCATTAAACTGGGAGCTTCTCTCGGCCTGTCCCAGAGATGGCTCTAATTTGACATCATGTTCAATTTGACGAAAGCAGGGCTTGGGACGTGAGGCTGGACCAGTGGGGGAAGGGCAGACAGAAAGACCATGGGAACCTTTCCAGAAAAAAAAAAATTAAAAAAGGGATGGGAGGAGGGGAAAGATCTGGAGAGAGCTTTGGGTGATCAGGACATGGCCCAAAGGGGAAGTGACTGAGGCCCTATGTCTGGGTGGTGTCCTCAGCTGGATGCCCTGTCGGGGCCTGAGTCAGACCCTCCTGAGGCTAAGCTGGGCTCTCTGGGCCAGCAGCCTGGCCTGCTGGAAGGTGAGGCCAGTTCACTGCTTGGCTAATGAGGGAGTCTGGAAGTGCTAGTGCAGCAATTCTGCAGAGCCCAGCCCCCTGCCTGCCTCCCCCGCCTCCAGCCCGGGGCCCTCCATCATTCCAGACAGACACATGTATTTATTTTTCACTCCTTTGCATTTCTCATTTTCCTCTCTGGGTTCCCCTCCCAGCCGAAGCCTCCTGAGTGGGCCCTGCAATGCGCCTCTCTTTGTCGGCCACAGCTCCCTGCCAACCACATCCAAGTCGCCCTAAGAAGCCGAAGCGAGAGGACAAGCCCTTCCCTGTGATGCTGATGACCATGGGTTGCCAACTCAGGGCCAAGGGCACAGTCCCGGTTGCAAAGGAGGGACGCAATGACTTCCTGTTGAACATCTACTGCATACGAAGGCACAATCCTCTTATCCCGTCTAAGTCCATATGGCATCTCAGACATGCATAACATGGTGGAGTTCGAATGCAGGACCACACTGTCAAAGCCCTTTTGAGTACTAGTGTCAGCACAGGCGCAGTGACTTTGCAGAAAGTGGTCTAGTGTGCTGAGCCTTAACCATTGATGGACCTTGATGTGAGACATGCCATGAACTCCTATGTACCTCAGCACCCTCCCAAGCTCTTGAGATCATGTTGAGAATACAAACCATTTTGTTTCAGAACCAAGAACAGCACCCAGCAGATGCTAAGACCCTCATAACTGCAGGTGGCTGTCTCAGGAGGCCACCTCAGGCTGTGTATAGTGATGCAGCCAGGCCTCCCTTACAGAGACTGAGAGGGATACATGAGGTGTCAGGCTTGAGATGGGTGTTCGGTAAACAGGGCTGCTGTAACCGTTCCGAGGCAAAGCCACCCTGTCTCCTCCCTGCCTGTTCGTTCCATTCCACCGGCAAGTCACAATGCCGGGCTGAGTGACTCCCTGGGGACATGGCTGAGCTCACTCTCTCTTTCCCTGACTGCATCCCAGGGATTCCCTCAGGGATGCCAGCATCATTTCCCCAATCCGGGATTCTTTATGGCAGCCATTACAGTTAATGCCAACACACGAGGACGGTGAAGGGTCAGTGATTCATCGCAGCTCCCCCAGGCCCTGACTTTCTTACACCACACCCCCTTCCCACCAGTGAGAAGTTCCCCAGACCTGGCAGGCAGAGGGTGCCAGGCTGGAGGTTGTTGTAAGGTCACCTTGGGATTGTCCCTAAGGTCAATGGCCATAGCTTACAAAACACCGTCATGCTTCTTCTGTCTTTCAGACCACATGTTAACTGTGGCACCAATGCAGGGGTGGCTAGGGAGCAAATCTCGCTCTCTGGATTTTGTGTAAGCGCTCATACCATGCCCCAGCATCAAACCACCGACATGGTGTCAAATGGCCTACAGAATTTCTAAATAAATCAGTGTGTAGCTCTTGTGAGTGGCAACCCATGGCCATATTTATTACTCAGCAGTAGTGGTAGCATTACACACAGAGAATATTTGCTTCATACCACCTACTGTGCTGTGAGCTCTTTACATACATCATCACATGTATGTAAAGCCACACAAAAGCCTTACAGTTAGACCTGTTAAGATCTCCAGAGCCAGATCACCAACAACACTCAAAGGGGAAAGACGGGGGGGGGTTACCCCGAGCCTGAGGCCGGGCAGGACTACAGAGTGAGGTCCCATTTCAAGAGACAAATAAACAAACAAGCCCGCTTTACAGATGAGTAAACTGAGACTGAGTTGGGTGATAAACCTCTTTACCTCTTACTGCCTCCGTTTCCTCATTTGGGTGACAGAATTTAAGAGTACTTTCTGCCCAGTTGGGATCCTATCGAGAACGCAGATTGCCCTGTTCAGCACCAAGGACAGTTCAACCCCCCAAGTTCAATTGGCCTGCAAATCTGTGAGGCAAGATTTAAACGCAGAATGGATCTATGCCCAAACTCATGTGTTCTGCCATTCAGGTAGAAGGAAGGGATTGACAGAAGTTGAGATAAATCAGTAAGCAGAAGAGGGAAGACTCTGAGGAAGCAGAAGGGAGGAAAGAGGAAAGGAAGATGGAAGTGGGATTCAGGTTTTCCAAGTCAACCTGTCCCGACAGGCCAGCCTGGGGAGAAGGGAGGGCTGCTGTCCAAGGTCCTCCTGCTAGAGAACTGCTTAAGCGCCTAAGTCAAGGACTGGACTAGGAAGGGCCACCTGCCTGATTCTTGTATAAACGGTATCTCAGAGCTCAGGTATTCATGTGGAATGTTAAATATGGAAAGTCTGGTCTCTAGAGAGCACAGACTCAGCCTGGCCGCCCATTAGAATCCTCTGGGAGCTTTAAAATAAAACCGACGCTGAGCCTCATCCCTGACCAATTAAATAGGACTTTACGGGTGGAGCCCAGGCAAGGGCATTTTTTACAAGCTCCCTGCAGGGCTCAGAATGGATGAACGAACCATGGACCTCACCCGTGACTGAACCAGGAAGGAAACTGAGTAAGAGCCTCAGTCATTTCTGATGTCATTTCTCCAGTACACAGTAGGGAGCAAGTCCAGTCCACACCTTCCTGGCCAGGATGTCACCCTCCAGACATACTGAATCTGCACTGAAAGTGACATCAGAAAGAACAGCAGGTCTGCCTTGTTGTGCCCCTAGGTCCTCAAAGTTCCTCCTTGCTGAGGTCAATGAGAGAAGTGGGACCTTCTAAGGGACGATGTCCCTCACACTTCCACGGAGTGTAGGTAGGCTCTGGCACCACAGCCCTGGGTCACATCCCAGTATGTCCTCACCCTTACATGCCAAGCAAGTCTTCCTTCTGTTTGGCCTGTTTCCCTCTGTGTAATTTGAGACTCTGGGGTTTAGAGGTGATGGATTTAAGAATCTAGTGGGCCAAATGTGTTGTGTGTGCTTCACTGGGGCTCATTTGCTGTTCTCTGGGCAGCCAGGAGGCACTTAGGGCTATGTTCTTGGCCCTAAGCAGGAGATCTCTGGACACCAACACCAGAGAGAGGGGACCCAACTGTGATTCATCTCTGATTTATCCCAATGGCTCTGATGTCATTTATTCTGGCTAGTCTGTTAACACAGGCTAGATTAACATGGGTTACAGGAGGCCCCACCCCGCAGGCTCCTGGAGAAGGTGGTGCTGTGTGGGGTAGAGCTGGAAGGAGCTCTCGCTCCAGCTCTCCCCTAGGTACCTCACATGGCTGCAGGACCCCCACCTCAGAGATTTCCCATCTGTAAAGAGTCCATGATATTTTATCCCTCATGCATCCAGGTTGTGGAGACCCTTTAATGAGATTAAAGAGATTAAGTGCTTTGACAAAGCTCAGAGTCCTCCCCTTGCTGAGGCAACCAAGTGTCATTATTATGAAGATGTTTCTAATTGTCGTCTTACAGCTTCTTCTTACCTCCTCTGCTACCCTGCTGGGCCCGGGGGATACCCTGGGCTCACATTTAGCTTCTCCAACATTTATAAAAACAGAATCCCACCCCCTGCTGCTGCCAGCACTACGTGGAACGCTTTCTATGAAAATTTAAAAACCACTTGTCGAGTCCCTGGGAACACTCAGATTACACTGGAAACAAACCCCTTCTCCAACTCCGCCCTCCTGCCTCCTCTCAGCTCCCTCTCGGATCATCACTTATAATGTGGGCTGGTTGGGCTGGTCCTGACCTTGCTTCTGGCTGCCCAGCTGGGGCGTCCTAATGTAGATGAATGATCCACAGGGGATACCCGGCTTTGGCTGCAAGGGAAAGGGAGGTTGCAGGACAGAGGAGGAGGCCAGTGCAGAGAGCAACAGGGGAGGTGACACAGAAGAGGAGGAGCAGGAAAGTGGGTCAGGGGGGAGAGATGAGGGATGGATACTTAGGGACCCAAACTGGAATAGCTGCTGTGGCAGAAAGAGGTAGAAACAAGACACGCAGCAAGCTGGAGTCACAGAAAGTGTGAAGTGGAACAGAGGCGGCACTGCACAGGAACCAGGTGGGGCGGGGGGCGGCGTGATGTGATGCAAGGGACAGAAGGGTGAGGTCTCCCCTTAAGAGGTGAGGGATGCACCAGGAGGTGGTGGTGCACGCCTTTAATCCCAGCACCTGGGAGGCAGAGGCAGGCAGATCTCTGTGAGTTTGAGGCCAGCCTGATCTACAAAACGAGTTCCAGGACAGCCAGGACTGTTTTACAGAGAAATCCTGTCTTGAAAAACCAGAGGTGAGGGACCCTTTTGCAGAGTTTTTGAACATGCTTCCCTCACCCCATCTCCCCTTATGGATCCCAATCACTGTCTTGTACATTTAGGCAAAGCCTTGTATGTATCTAATATGGTCCTCCACCACCGCCCAAGAACTTTCCTGATACCCCACACTAAAGCCCACAAGATCTTATGTCTGCTCAGCACTCAGTGAGGCCATCACCATGGAGGCAGTGACCTTGTTTGTTTGGGATACTGATGATGTCGCTATCTGCAACAGCCATCTGGCCAGTGGCAGAGGGCACATGTGCTAAATGGTGGAGAGCAGGGGTTGACATAGAGTGTCTTCTTTTATCTCTATCCACTTTTATGTTTTGAGACAAAAAATAAAGGTTCTCTCTCATGGATCCTGGAGCCTCACCAGTTCAGCTAGACCAGCTGACTAGCAAGCCGTGGGGATACTCCTGTCCCTTCAGTCCCCAGGACTTGGGAGGTATAACCTTGGTCCTGGGTTTTCCATGAGTGGTGGGGATCCAAACTCTGGTGCCCATGCTTGCAATGCAAACACTTTACCCGCTGAGCCATCTCCTCCTGTAATTCACCTGTGTTCATTCACTCAGCACCAATAAAGCCCCAGCACGGTAGACCCCTAAGGGAAGGATGGCGGTTTTTATCAGCTTTGCACTGGGTGCCATGTTTGCCCAGGGTCTAGCACAGAGACAGTATTCATGTTGAATGGGTTGTGCTTGTTTTATTTATTTAGTTTTAGTTTTAAATTTTATTCATTTTTCAATCTGATTACAGGGAAGCTCAGTTTAGGCGTCCTCTCCACTGCTCCTTATAGTCTTAGCTGGGGTCATCCATGAGGATTCCTGGGAAGTTCCCTAGTGCTATGGTTTTTCATTAACCCTTTAATGGCTCCCTCAGTCAAGACACTGCTTTTCTTTTTCTCCCTCTCTGTCCTTCCCCCTTCTTGAGCATCCTGTTCCCTCATGTTCTCCTCCTTCCTCCTATTCTCCCCTCCTCCTCCCTTTCCACCCTCCCTTCTCACCTCCTAATTTTCTCAGAAGGTCTTGTCTTCTGAGTCTCAGGGGGATCCACATATGTCTCTCTTAGGGTTCTCCTTGCTACCTAGCTTCTTTGGGATCATGGACTATATAGGCTGGTTATCCTTTGCTTTATGTCTGATATACACTTATGAGTGAGTACATGGTTATCTATCTGGGTTTGGGTTACCTCACTCAGATGGTTATGTCATCATAGAACCTTCAGCCAGCAACTGATGGAAGCAGATGCAGAGATCCACAGCTAAGCACTGTGCCTAGTACCGGAGACCAGCCCAAGAGAAGGAGGAGTGATAATATGAGCAAAGGGGTCAAGACCATGATGGGGATACCCACAGAAACAGCGGACCTGCGCTAGTGAGAGCTCACTGACTCTGGACTGATAGCAGGGGAACCTGCATAGGCCCCAACTAGGCCCAGTGAATGTGGGGACAGGTGTGAGGCTTGGGCAGTCTGTGGGTCCACTAGCAGTGGACCAGGATTTATTCCCAGTGCTTGAACTGATATCTAGAAGCACATATCTCAGCCTTGCTATAGGGAGGGAGGGCCTGGGTCTTGCCTCAAAGTAAAGTGTCAGACTTTGTTGACTCCCCATGGGAAGCCTTACCCTTTCTGAGGAGTGAATGGGGGTAGGGTGGGGGGAAAGGTAGAGTGGGAGAAGGGGAGGGAGTGGAAAGGGGAATAACTATGTAAAATGAGAAAAGATTGTATTAAAAATTCTTAATAAAAAAATAAAAAAATATTCATTTTTATGTGGGTGGTGCACACTGTGGGGAGTCATGTGTGCTGTGGCAAGCATGCCTGTGGAGGCCAAAGGACAGCTTTGTGGAGTTGGTTTTCTCCTTCTGTCTTTGCACGGATCCCAGAGCGAGAGCTCTGGTCATCAGGGCTCCTCAGCAAGCGCCTTACCTGCCGGGCCACCTTGCCAGCCTTTGAGTAGCTTGCTGATGGGAGAGACAAGGTGGGCATGGGCATGCTCCTCCCTGTCCAGATTACCTGGGGTCCCTGGGGGCCAACTCTGAAGGGCAGGGCCCCCTCTCTGACACCTGTCCCCACCAGAGACCTCCTGCTCCATTGTCCCTCCAGCGGGGGAGTAAGAGCTAGTGCTGTTGCTAGGCAAGAAGATGTGGCACATATAGATCTTCCTGGACTTTAATTAAAAACATCTTTAGAAGTCGTCTCTGCCGAGGCCAGCAATTGATTCCTGGCTTGGGCCCGAGGGCTGCTGAGCCACACTCTCTCTGGCTGTAGATGGGACAATTGGAAACTCTCTGCCTCCTGCAAATGATTCTCCCGGGAACCACCCTGTCTCTTGTCCTTCTCTTTTCCTGTTACCACCCCCTCAAGCCCCAGATTTGGGAGACAGAGCACATACATACCCTTACATTTTTATTTCCACTCTGCTCTTGGGCCTTGGGTTGCTTGGCTGCAAAATGGGGGTGTCAGCACTTAGAAGGGAGCCCACAGAGGATGAAGCAAGATGCGTGGCCTGAGTGCTGAGAAAGGAAGGGGTGTGTCTGTTCCCCTGAAAAAAGCATGGGATGCTGAGTCCAGAAACGAAGAGTTCTGGTTCCAAGTTCTATCTCAGCCCTGACAACAAGCCACTTTATCCCTCACTGCATTTACTTCCTCGTCAGCAGAATGAAGACAGTAACACCTGCCCTGCTTATTGTCGGGATTGGAGGATAAAGGCAAATCGCTCTGTGAAAGCAGTGTTAGCTGATAGCTATTATTTACCGAATATCCCAAGAAGTGCCGGTTGTACTGCAAAACAGGCTCCTTCAACCCATTAGCGATGCAGCTCACAGGGAATGGGAGCCAAGGGAATGGGACTGTAGCAGAGGCCTGCAACATTCACACTCGATTGCACTCCAATCCCATGATCCAACCACCAGTTCTACTGTGCTGTACACCATATCCCCCACCCTAACCTCACAGCAGACATCACTAATCTATTGTGGCACTCCCTTCTGCTGAGCCCAAATGAAACCGTCAGACTCTCCAGTCACTACCAATTGATCGAGGTAGTTACAGGAGGGGAAACTGCCTCATCGCTATTCTGAGGTTGGGATGGTGGCGTTTGTCTGTGCACCCTGCACAGCCAGGGCAGGTGTGAAGTGGGCACCAGGAATCCAAAATGTCTGCTTGTTTTCTATCTGTGGGTTTCGATACAAAGTAAATTCCAGCAAACATTAGCTATGTCCTTGTCCTCAGATGACTCATTACAGGCTTTCGGAGTCAAGTACACTGGACACCATGCACAGAGCGGGTGCTAATAAACACTGGTGGATTTCATTGTTCTTTGCATTTCCTGCAGGGCTCAGAATAAAGTAGTGGCTAATAAGCACTGATTGAATCTGGTCTTTGCAGTATTTTTTCTTTCTTTCCTTTTTGTTTCTTCTTATTTTTTTCCGAGACAGAGTTTTTCTGTGTAGCCCTGGCTGTCCTGGAACTCCCTCTGTAGACCAGGGTGACCTCGCCTCTGCCTCCCGACTGCTAGGACTAAAGTTGTGTGCCGCCACCACCCAGCTGAGGCTCTGTGTTTTCAATGGTGCCAGGTGCGGTATCTTGCATACAGTTGATATCAATGACTGGGCCTGAAAGCCCGTGAAGAAGAAGATACACGCAGCCTCTCACTGTATCTGAGCCAGGCCGTGACACCCCAGGGGAGGCCCCCGGCCCCTACATTGAAAGACCACAGAGGTAAGGATTTCCTTGTCCAAGTCACTGCTTGTCACCTTCATGAAGCTCCAAGATTCCATCCTTTCCTCTGCGGATGCATCTTCAGCTGGGACTGTCTGTGAGCAGGCTCAGAGCCAGGTACCCCTCACACATCTCTACCTGGGTTATGACAGACACTCCAGTCCTAACCTGCCAGAGGATGACCTCTGTTCCAGACTCCTTCCTCCTTCCACGGAGCCTCCAACACTGAGCTGTTCGGAGCTTTTGCCTCTCTCCCCCACATCCAGCTGTGCACTGACCCCTGTGGGCTCTGCCTCTGAAACACACTGGCATTCTTCCTTCCCATCACCCTTGCCACCGCCTCTCACCTGCCCAGCTAGAGCCCTCGCTCACCTCCCTCCGCCCATCCTTGCTTTTGTGGTCTATTAACAAATAGCCAGGTCAATCTTTTAAAATAAACACTGGATCAAGTCACAACTCTGTCCCTATCTTGCTTGGCTGCCACTGAAAACCTTTCAGAAACCACAAAGTCCTAAGTACTTCATCTTATGGCCCTTTCCCCTGAGGTATCCAAGCTGTCTGCTGCCTCCCTGCCTCTTCTTCCAGCAATCCTTAAATTTGACAAGGGCAGCGTGTCCCAGGGTGTTTGCACCCTTAGCTCTCTGTGCCACAATGTCCTTTGAATGTGGTGGCAGTTCATGTGTGGTCCCCAACCCAGCAGCAGCTCCAGGGGAATTGTTTTCATTTCTAACAGTCAGGCTCGCTGGATGGGAAACCTTGGGGGGTGTGGCTGGGGTGGAGCTCTGCGGTAGAGTGCTTACCTAGCATGCATGAGCTGAGTTTGATTCCCAGCACTGCAAAGAAAAAAAGGAAGAAAGGAGCCCTGGGGGGATAGACGCGGCAGCCTGTGTTAACTAGATCTCCAGGTAATTTGGGTATACAGCAGAGTTGGAAAACCCTGCTTCGTTCATTCAGTTCCCTTCCTTCAGTGTGTGATTCAACACTCTCATAAAAAGAGAATTCCCGGGGCTGGGGAGCTGGCTCTGTGGATGAGGTGCTTGCTGTGCAAATGTGAGGACCTGAGTTCTAATCCCCAGACCCACATAAAGCTGGAGGAGATGGTGCACATTCTTAGTCCCTGTGCACCTAAAGCAGGATGGGGAGTGGAGAACCGTCAGAAGCCCACAAACCAGCCTGCCCGGCCATGCAGTAGCAAACAAAAGACAAGGTAGATGGCAAAGACCAACACTGAAGATGCCCTCTGACCTGTGCCCACGCTCTGTGTCATGCACACTCTCACTCACACACTCAAACACTCACAGGCATACATAGACACTCCAGCACATACCTGAAAAGGGGAAGAATTTCTACTAAATTCTAACTAGTTCTGTTCCTGTCACTCCCTTACCCTACTGTGTGGCCTTCTGGTGATCCTCAGTGCAGAACACAATGCCTGGCATGTGCCTGCGATATGAAGGACCCCTGTCCCCCTCCCCCTCCCCGTGCTCAGCAATGAACTCTGACCCCGGGAAGAGGACAGGGGCTTGCTCAAAGTCAGGGGGTGTCAGGCCTGCCAACTGTCTGCTAAGGACTCGTTTTGCTGTCCGGGCCTCAGCGTGGGCTGGCATGCCCCCCCACCCCCCCCCCCCCCCCAAAGCGTGGTTCGTTGGCCCCGGGCGCACTTCCCTTCTCTTTTAAGCTCTGAGTGGTTTAATTTGCAAGCACAGCTGCCTTTCATGTCGCAAGCTGCGTCCCTGCTCCCTCTGATCTCGGAAGCTGCCCCATCCACTGCCGCTTGTCAGCCCCGCCCTGCTCAGCCAGGATCAGGAGGTTCAGTTAATTGTGAGTGATTTTTCAAAGCTGCCTGGAGTCTCCATGAAGCACCCAGCGCCGGATCCGCGTCTTCAAAAAGTTACTCAAATAAATCAACTAATTTAATTCCTGCCTTTTCCCGCCCCCTCTGTGGTTCCCCAGCTTGTCCAGGGTGAGTCACCCTTTCTTCTGTGCTATATGAGTTCAGGCTGGGACTCAGGCCAGCACTTCCTACACTCTGGGACCTGAGATGCACCCGTGTCCTTCTCCTGAGTTCAGTTTCCCCATCTTTGAAGCAAGACCCTCACCTCTCCGACAGCCTGGACACTGAAGGCAGACTCCTTCGCAGTCTTCACTGGCTATAGGACCCAGTGCACCTTCTCTTCCCTCTCTGCTCTGGTGTTCCCACCTGTTCAGTGGGGTGCTTGACAACAGACCTAGCATGCTAATTATCCAGGTGAGGATGAGGTGGGGATGGTAGAGCCAGTGTGGCCAAGGTAGCCTGCTTCTTCTGTCTGCCCCAGTTCAGGCCTTCTCTGCAGTATTGTAGACAGAATTTTCCTAAGGTTCCCTAGAAAGTCACTTAGCTGTATAGCATCAGCTCTCTCCAGCTTTCTGGTCTTTTCTGTGCGTGTGTGTGCAAGTCAGAGAGATGGCTGAGTAGGGGAAGCACTGGGCAGGCAAGCCTGGCGACCTGAATTTGAGTCCTGAACCAACATAAAAGCGGGATGTGGCAGCAAGATGTGAGGCAAGGACAAGAGAATCGACTGGAGGCTCAGGGCCAGTGAGCCTGGAGTACACAGCCCAGCAGTGGAGACAAAAGAGACCCTGCCTCAAAGCAAGGTGGAAGGCTGAGCTGGTGACGAGGTGCAGTAGAAAAGATGCTTATCCTGCAGGTCTGCCCATCTGAGCTCAATCCTCAGAACCACAGTGGAAGGAAAGGCCCAACTCCCCAAAGTCGCCTGATGACCTCCACATATACCCATAGCTTGCATGCACCTGTGCATATTATATATCATATATTATAGATGGGTGCATTTTTAATTAAAAAAACGCATGCCAGTTTTGGGAAAAGGTAGACAAGACCATGTCCTCTTGGGCCCGAGATTAAACGGAAAGGGACGCTGGGCCCGCAGAGTCAGGAAATTTAGCTGCCTCTGGCTTGCTCATGACCTTGGACACAACACTGTACCCTGGGTCCCAGTTTCATCCTTTCCACAGTTCCCGTCTAAACGCTTGGCAACTCTGGAATGTCCTGGGTCTCTACCACTGAAAACCTCCTGGGTATTTCCCCAGCCCAGACTTCCCTAGTGAATTGGTTTATTCGAGCGACAGGTTAAGGATCTTTGCTGTGCTTCCGAATGAGCCCTTCCATCTTAGCATGCCTGAAACCAGGCTCCCTCTTTCCTTTCATCTCCCAGAGCTGTCCTTCCAGCTCAAGAAATGGAAATTCCATCAAGTTCACCACGCAGGTCAAAATCCCCAATGTAAGCCTTGAGTTCTCCCTCTTACATCCTACATCCAATCCATTAGCAAACGCCTTCAGCCTAGCTTTCAAAACACAGGCACCAGTGACCTCATTTCTGTGTCCCTTCTAATGCCACCTTGAGTGGAGCCACCACCGTTTCTCATCTTAATAACCGCAGCGTCCCCCTTTAGAGCAACCAGCTCCTGGCTTTGCCTTCCCCATACCCGTCACTTCTTCATGGAACGGTCATGAGATCATGTTAAAAACAAGACAGACCCTGTCATTCTTCTAAAGGTCACCATGGCCTGTCTAGCATATGCAGAATAAAAGATCAAGCCCTAACTATTATCTAGATGGCTGCGTGATACTCAGGGAACACAACCCTAGGGCCTTTGCTCATTTGGCTCTCCATCCTCCCACAATGCCCATCTTCTCACTTCACTGCTTCAGCATCACCTCTGAGAGGTCTTACTGTACCAATCATTCTTCTGTTTGTTAGCGTCTGTCATCTCTAGCCAGAGCATGTTATGTGTGTACATACATAACAGACTCTTGTCTGTCCATCCATAGCTATGCCTCCCATGCCATGACTAGCATATAGTAGGTACTCAACAAACTTCTTTTGAATGGATACTATATGTCAACAAACATATAGGCAGTCATTGGAACACACAGGTTTTGATACCTCTTTCAGTTAGCAAGCATGTATACATAGAACACAGATGTGCCTGCATATATGCAGGGCTCACTCCTCTGCTGCTCTATTTTCCCACTGTTCCTTGGGGTCCTCCCTCCATTTTCTCTGGTCTACACTCTCCTTTGAATACCAGCAAACTGCTTATTGAGCCAAATTTGGTCCAACCCGGATACACCATGGATGACTATGCCTTCCCCCAGATACCTAAGCGTTTCGGCTTCTGATGTGCAACCAAAGGGCTGGAGAGCCACAAAAAGGCCAAGCCAGTTTGCATCTCCAGGAGAGGACAGTCTAGGATCTGGGATACTGTCTTCTGCCTGCCTGACTTGCGGACCTCTTTGGCTAATATGGTGGGAAAGAGGAGGCCGCTTGAGACCCACAACCCTTGACTCAATCAGTGTCCTCCAGAGACACTGGGCAGTGTCTGTGGGTGGGGCAGAGGCACACTGGGCACACTGTTCATGCAGATGTGCTCTGAGCAGGCCTTCGTTCCATTTACAGGCAGCTGTATGTTTTCTTTTGTTACCTGCACAGGTTGAGTGTGTGCAATGCCCCTGGGTGTTTGCAGCCACACCCAGTAAAGAGTAATTGATTCTCTCAGTACCTCGTGTATGTTGAAGTGCCCAGGCAGCAGGGTCTCTTCGCTGGGGCAATCCCAGTCAAGTGAATGAAACTGTCCCTAGGTACACACAGAGAGAAGAGCGCCCCAGCAATATGATACTTGCTGAGGTTACCCCTGTGCTCATGGTGGTGACTGAGTTGTCCAGTAGCCTGCTTAGTTTGAGGGCCATTTCCTCTGCCTGGGGTGGGTGGCTATGGGCAGGTGTGAGAACATGTCGGAATCTGCGCTGGCCTGGTTGTTGCCCTTTTAGCCTGGAGACAAGCCAGCGGTTGTGCAGGGGCTTCATCTGTGTGCAGCTGAACTTTGAAGAAGAGCTACAACCATGTCAAACTTGGCGGGCATGTGGGCTGTGTCTCTGAGCACACAGCATGCACGAGCCTAGCTGAGCTTGCATGCATAACTGGGCTTGGCTGTGCAGCTGGATCTGAGCCTTTAGCTCTCACTGAGTCCACAGACAGGTCATGTCCCCGTGAGGGCCGGGCGTATGGGTGCAGCCGAGGTCGAGTGTGGGCTTTGCTCGGCTCTATACCAGGGAATGTGCCCTGCTCTTGCCTGTCCTCTGTGTCCTAGGGACAGTCACCTTGTCTGCCATGTCCCTCCCATCAATCAGTTCACGCTGGGAGCATCCCCACCCCAGGCCTCACCCACCCATCCCCCCAGCCCACCTGTAGGTGACAGCTCGGCCACACTGCCAATGTAAGGGCCATGCAGGAAACGTGGCTCACTGTCGTTGATGTCCTGTACTTTGATGATAAACTCTGATTCAGGTTCCAGCAGGCGGTTGGTGGCGCGATCCCTGGCTTGGGCCCTGAGTGTGTAGAAGGTTTTCTGCTCCCGGTCTAGGCGCTCGGTGGCATGGATGTCACCGGTCAGCTCGTCAATCAGGAAGATGGTCCCCGCACCCTCGCCAGAGATGGTGTACTTGATGGTCCCATCACCTTCGTCGGAATCAGAATGGATCTGAGGAGGCAGGAGGAAGGCAGGGTGATACTGGGGAAGGCGGAGGCTCCTCTCCCACACCTTCCCCAGCAGAGTCCCGTGGGGCCTGTTCCTAGCACATCTCTCCTCAGCTGACCATAGAGAGGCCAAAAGCTGTGCCTGCAGCAATCAGAGCTTTGCACCCTCACGAACTCTTTGCCTGGAATTCACCCTACTCTGCCTAGGCCTTCTCACCTACCTTCCCTGGGCTCCCCAAACCATGAGCTTTAGAGGATAGCCACTATCCCACCCCACCCCTGCCCTAAAAACTCCCATGGTTCCTGTTTTGTTTTTTTTTTCCTAATTTTTCGGGACAGGGTTTCCCCGTGTAACAGTCCTAGTTGTCCGAGAACTTGCTCTTGTAGACCAGGCTGGCCTTGAACTCACAGAGATCCACCTGTCTCTGCCTCCTGAGTGCTGGGATTAAAGGTGTGCGCCACTACCGCTCAGCTTCCTGTTGCCTTTAAAACGACGTCCTGGACAGCAGCCTGCATAGCCCCACAGCTCCTACTGTGTGCTCATGTATGTGCTCATTTGTGTATGTGTGCACGTGTCGGGGGGTGTGGGGGAGGGTGGCAGAAGACATCCTTAGGCGTCATCCACTAGGGCTTATTTTATTTTATTTTTGAGACAGTGGCTGACCCCCCCAGCTCTGGGATGACAAGTGCATGTCTCCGACATCGACTCTTTTCAAACGTGGGTTCTGAGGAATCAAACTCGTGTCCTCACGCTTGCTTGCAAGACAAGCACTTTGCCCACCGAGCTACTGCTCTAGTCCTGTTCTGAGCAGTCATTCTTGTTCTCGGCCTCCTGAAAATCCATCCACCGTACAAGGCTCGGCTCTCTTGCCCCCGTCTCGAAAGCTTTGCTGGATCCCCTTCCAGGAGGTCTGAGTACCATCATCATCATCACGTTCCACCTTGTGGGATCACCGTTCGTGCGCTTCTCAGACCTCCATGCGCACGTCAATGACACGGGCAGCTTTTAAAATGTGGCCCTGGCTCACCCGTTCTGGGCCGGGGCTTCCCAGTTCACAAGCCCTGAGCTGCTCAATGACCCACTTTGTACTTTAGTCTCCCTCTGGCTTTATTACAAACCTCTGGAAATGGAAGATGGGCCCATGACTTGCTATTTTGTGGGGACCAGGAGTGGGAGGGGGGATGGGATTGCTGAGGTACCTGTACCCACCAGGCATTTTGCAGGGCAAGGAGCACATTTATCTAGATTAGGACTCTAATTAGAACAGCAGCAGCAACAAAAAAGATTAGAGCAAACCCCATTCAAGCAAATTTTTCTTTTTTTTCCCTTTTTTTCCCCCATTTACTTAGGGAGGGCAGACTACTGGGGAGCTACCCTGTGCTCCCTCCTTAAACTCTCCTACTCCATTCAAAAGCCTCCTCTGTGTCTTACATAAATCACTGCGTCTCTCTGAGTCTGCCACTGCATCTGTAACAGGGCATATCCTCCCAGAGGAGCTAGGTGGGCAGTCTCCTAAGGCCCTTGCCAACTGCCCAGCACCAGCAGCGCAGGAAGCGAGATGCTGCCTGAGGACTGGAGCTGGAAACAGGTCCCACTGAGCAGTGCATGGCCCCTCTGGCTACTGGGTCACCAAAAAGTCTAAAAGGCTGGGAAGTGGGAGCAGAGAGGGACTACTTAGGGAAGGTATGGAGGCTTTTTGCTTTTTTAGCACCCACTGCAAATATACCTGTTGGCACTAGCTAAAACTTAGCTTTGCCTGAGACACATTAAGTATCCGACACATGGAAGCCATGATTATATTATACTAAGCATTCACTATTTATAACTGGGTTTTTCTACTGGTACAGCTAGGCGCCAGACCCCGGGCTATTTCCACTGCACTGGCATCTCTTGGGGTAGGAACCAGCAAGAACCTGTTCTCTTGCAAACAGAAACACCTAAGACTTTACCCTCCAATGCACAAATCTCCAAGCAGCCCCAAGCAGAAGAAAACCCATCTGGATGAAGCGGCAGCTCCTCTCTAAGCCTCCGTGGAGATGAGGCATAAAGGAGACAGTCCCTATGGCACTTTTGTGGCCTGGCTGTGGCAAACACCAGCCCCCTCATCTTCAGAATGGGTGCCAGAAAACTCATCAGGAGGAGGGCCCACCCAGCCACGCAGGGGGAGCTGGGGTGTAAATTCTGTGGTAGAACTTCGTGTCTGAAAGGTGGATCATAGAAGTGCCATTTGGAAGATTGAATGGCCCATAAACATTTTCATATTTCATTAGCCGATTAATGGGCATCTCTCTCTTTTTGGCGACTCTGCTGATTCTCAGCAGAAATTGCCGGGAGTAAATGGAGGCGTCTGGTGGAACCTTTCCGGGTCCCCGTCCTGTTATAGATTGCCCCAATTAATGCCCGTCCTGGGCTCCTTCTTCCTGTCCAGTTACTGTTAATAGATTTCTCATAAGTGGCTGGATTGTAAAAACCTCATAACTCAGTTTAATGCTCCCAATAAAATTATCTCAGATGTCGACCCTGAATCATTGGCAGCGCCTGGGATGAGGGGACCTGTCTCTTGTTTGTTTGTACTATTTTATCACCTTTCCTTGGGGAGATACAGGGGGAAAGGGGGGCTATGGCCTCTCTTACGCTGCCTCTGCCCACTTCTCAGATTGACCTGGTATCTGCTTATTTGATCAGCAAACACTTGGGAGCAGCATGATGGAGAGATGAGACTGTGGGAGAATTATCTTCAATGGCGTCTGTCACATCCCTGTAAAATGATGTGGCCTGTCTCGGATGAGGAGAAGTGCACAGAGATGGGAGTGATCTCGGTCACATGGCCCAGTGTGGAAGCTAAGCTCGGAGGAGCTGTGGTCATGGGAAGGTTCATTTTGCCCTTCTGAGTTCTGTCTCCCCACCCCGAGGCATGCAAGCCTACCCGGCACAGTAAAGATTAAACATTGAAGATGAACACTCGGGGCCGAAGAGGTGGCTCAGGGGTTAAGAGTATTGGCTGCTCTTTCAGAGGACCCGGGTTCAGTTTCTGTCACCACATGGCGGCCCACAACTGTCTGTAACTCCAGTTCCAATGGACCCAATGCACTCACACAGACATACATTTAGGCCAAATATCAACACACATAATAATTAAATGAATTTTAAAAAGGATGAAATGAATACATGTTGGCAATAACCCAAGCCCCTAGCCATAGTAGCCTTCTTCCCCCTCTGTATTCTGGAGCTCCATGATTTACATGCAAGGTCTCACATCCTTTGACATTTTGCTTTTTCTTTTTTTTCTCCATTTTTTGTTTGTTTGTTTGTTTGAGACATGGTCTCAGGTAGCCCAGGTTAGCCTCAAACTCACTAGGTACTCCCCTAACCCAGTGATGGTATGACAGCCCAGCACCCTGATATGTTCATACAGACCTCCTTCCTACCCTTAATGAGGGGTGGGGGGGAGGGAGTGGAACCCCCAAATTGATGTCATCAATATTCTGTGAAGGGTGACTTAGTGCTCACACTGGGGCCCAGTAGCTCTTCTCCAGGGATTCAGGGTCAGACTGCCAATCAGTTCAGAGAGGGAGGAGCTAAGAGCCCACAGCTGTGGGGCTGGGCTGGGCTGGGCTGGGCTCAGCATTAGAAGACTGTGAGCCCCCCAGTTGTGCAGAGCAGCTGGGGAGTGGGGGGGGTCACGGTGCTCTCATTTACTGGGCATTATTGGATCACTCCTGCTGCAGGCTCTCAGCACACAGTATGCAGATGTCTTTGCATACCTAAGTGAAGACACCACCATGGTGCTTGCAGAGAAAAATGCAGAAGCGTGGAAGAGCTGAGTGTGCACGCTTGTGAGTGAGTGCACACATGCACACCAAGTGTGAGATCAAAGTCCCCTTGAGGGCACAGCAGAGAGTCCATTTTCATCTCTGCCGTCGTGCCCAACACAGGGTCTGACAGTAAACACGCTGGCCATGTGATTAAGGATGTAGATGGTTGCTAGAATTTCCTAGCTGCCTGGCACTTCTGGACCCATTTGCCTTCCTTGCATATTCCCATCAAGATGCCGCATGTGTGCCTCAAGCTCCAGAGTCGCCCACTTCCGAGGGGAAGAAGAGACTTTTTTTCACCTCTGAGGCTCGGGTGGACACTAGCTGGACAGTGGAGGATGGTCACAGGGTTCTTATGGCGCTCTAAGCACACAATACTGGAGTCTTCAGCACAACCTCTGCCTGCTACATCCTCCTCCCATGAGCTCCCCAGGATATTCTAGTCTCTCCTATTATACAGATAGGCAAACTGAGGCTCAGAGAAGGTATACATCCTACCTGAAACCTCACAGCTCACAGCAGGCAGTTCCAGAGCCAGTGTGACACCATGTCCCTGTTCTTACTACCACACTCAGAGTGGCCTGTTTCTGAGGAGGAACCCCCACGCCACCTCATCCTCAACCGTAGCCTTCTATCATAAACACCAAAAACATTGGCACGAAGGGGCCTCATCCCAGGGGGCTGCAAATGGGATTTACGGGGCCATTAATTACTTCCTCCTAATTAAATCAAAATTAAATGCGAGCAGAGGTGGGGTTTCCTTATTAAAGACAATTAAACGGACAGCAAGGCTACGCAAATAAAACGAGTTCAGGATTTAAACAGAAAGCAAATCAAATAAAGAGCCTCCCTCCCCCCTCCCTCCGAATGTAAGGGGTCTGTTCACGCAGGCACAACTCGTAAACCAAGAGTTCATCAATTTTCTTTAAATATTAGCAACTTAATTAAATCCACTCTCCTCCCCACTCTAATCCTGCCATATATCTAAAATAGATCTCTCCGCCCACAGGAGTTGGTCG
Source organism: Myodes glareolus (assembly GCF_982192425.1). Lineage (NCBI taxonomy): Eukaryota > Metazoa > Chordata > Mammalia > Rodentia > Cricetidae > Myodes > Myodes glareolus. Next base: position 13,914,044 of record NC_142035.1, on the reverse strand, counting down.
TAAGTGCTGACCCCATAATTCTATCTTTTTTTGAAAAAAAAAAAAAAAAGTAAAATCCTACAAAATCCACATTCGACTGACAGGAGCCTCGGGGGAAATTACAGTTCAGAAAGGGGATTAGTGAAAGTACCCAGATTTTATGGAAATGCTGGGAGGCTGCTTTGGGGGGGTCGTGTTTGAGAAGGTGAAAGGAAGTGGCTGGGAATGCCGACTGGGCAGAGCTGTGCTGTGCAGGAAGCTGTTGCTGGGGCCTTGGCGACGACCTAACCACTGCAGGGCCTGGTGGTTCCTGTGGGTGCTGACAGGAGCCTGGCGGTGAGTGATGGAGAGGGCGGTTGTGAAATCGGCTACCGTTGGGCACGCGGGGTTCACAGCCTGGTTCTGTTGCTAAGTTACCTTTAGAATTCGACAAGGACTGATGCTCGGAGTGACTCCCTGGGGTGGGGGACCAGGAAGCAGCGATTTCACTGGAACCATGGAGAAGTCCTTTCTCCTGGCAGAGCGAGGGGTGTGGCTTGACGGGAACTCGCACACACGTGTGTGCACGTGTGAGCGTTGTATGCATGGGTTTGGTTGGCTAGGGACAGGTGACTTAAACAAACAAACAAACAAAACGACAACGACAACAACAACCCAAGCTCACATTTTTAAGACTAACAGCCTCCCTCCAGTGAGTGATGGGAAGCTAAGATGTGTTTGGGACCGAATGCAGGGGTTGCTAGAACCTGGGAATCTGAATCTGGTTCCAGTCAGCTCTCTGGTCACATGCCAGTCTCCCTTCATGAGAAGGCCCCAGGCAAGTGTTTCAAAGCTAAGACACCTTCTCCTTGCTCCCTGGATAGTACCTTCAGGAGGAGACCTTGGCAGCAGGGGGGCTGAGCGCTATGTAAAGGGGATGGAGGAAGCTAGCAACCCACAACAATTGTGGAGACCCGGTCCAGTGGATGGGCCAGCACAGTGCTGTCTTACATCAGAGGCTTCCATGAATTCTAGACTTGAAGTGGTGTCTGGATACCTGGTGGCTTGCCTGATATTATATCTGTGTTGCCATTTGGCCTTGGCACAAGCTTCTCCATCCCTGGGCCTCAGTCCCCCTGCCCCCCCTTTTTTTTTACAATGAAAGTATTTATTAGGAGCCCATACTGACAACAAAATTGTGGTTCAAGGTAATGGCATGGCGTTGACTCATGCTATTGAGACTCTAAAGACTGGTCAGGCAAAGATGCCAGCAGCCTGTTAGTGGCTCCACTTCTTCCTGTTCTTAGAACCTGAGTGACTGGGTGCCCCTTGCAGAGAACCCAGCTACTGGGCCATTGACTACCTGGGCAGGTCACCCCATCTGGCTTTGAGCAGATGTTTGGGGCCTCTTTGGGGACCTGTGGCAGGTCTGGAACTCACTTTCAGGCTAGCCTCTTCTCAGGGCATCAGAAACTACAACAAGGTGTAAAACAGCTCGGTAAGGTGTTTGCCAAGCACATGAGGTTCTGAGCTTGATCCCCAGAATTAGGATAAAAAGCCAGGTGTGGTATCATGCAATTGTAATCCCAGCCCAGGGGAGGCAGACAGCCAGGTGGATCCTTGGGGCTCACAAGTCAGCCAGCCCAGGCTCCTCCATGTCTTCCAGACCAGCGAGACCCTGCATCAAAGAAGGTAGACAGTTTTGAAGTATGACAGCCAAGGTTGTCCTCTGGCTTTCAAATGCTCAAGAAGCTTCAGAGGCAATCTCTAGCAGATGCCCCTGCCCACTCCAGGTCTCTTGCCTGCTCTGCCCTTCATTTCTCTATCTGCAAAAAAGAGAAATGCTTTTCACCTTGCATGTGGGCAATTAAATGCTTTATATGGGAGTTATAAAGAGTAACCAAGACAAGCAAGCCCTGGGTTGAGTGCTTGGTGGGCTCCGTTTTCTTTCTTAATCAAGAAGCTGGGCACAGGGACTCTCAGATTTCCTCATTTACAGATGAAGGAGGGGTCTGGCTGTGTGTAAAGACTGGGGTTCAAGGCTATGTGGGGGAGCAGGTTAGCCAGAATAGGCTTCCAGAGCCTGCATTCGTAGCTACCAAACCACAAGTACCTGCCCTCTTCTGTCAGCCTGACAGAGCTGGCAGTCTCTGCTCTGCCGCTGGGCTGCCCGGCCATCCGAAGCAAGGCCCGTGCCTGCCTGAGTCCCATCTGTCGGATCCTGGTTTGCTCAGCCAGGGGAACCCACTTCAGCCCGTGCATGGAGGGTGGTGGTTGAGTAACAGGGACTCCTGTGTCAAGAGAGCAGTGTTTCCTACATGCAGATTCACAGGTTTGCATGCATTTTCCTATCTCTGTCAGGGGCTAGTCTCTGAACCTCAGATCCGCTGCGGCCAGTTCTTAGGCTCGGGGAGCACACGTCCACTCTCGAGTTAGAGTGCCAATGCCAACAAAAATGTGCTAGCAAGATGCCAGCCTAAAGAAAACCCAGAGAACCAGCCCCAGGTACCACCGCTCCTCTGCTTCACTGTCTCCACTTCTGGCAAATCGCCAAGTAAGTCCTCCTCTCCAGGCTTTGGAGTCTTTATCCATAGGTTGTTCCTTCCACCACCAGCTTGGTGAGCTCTTACTCCTACGGTAAAGCCCAGCTCAGGGAAGCCAGCCAACAATCTCATTTAATCAGTGCCTACTGGCTTCCTGGGCTGGCTTGTGAGGATTTTTTACACATCAGGGTGTCTGTGATGTGTAAAAATCTTAGAGAACCACAGATAGCAGGAGCTGGATCATACTGGATCCAGCAGCACACCCAGGCTTCGTGGGGGGCAGGGACTGATTGAAAGGGTGAACACCAATCCTCACTTCCTTACAGTTCCAGAGCCGGTCTTCAGCCAGGTTAACCGGCATGTGCTCAGAGTTTGAGAAGGCAGCTTTCATTCATTCATTCACTCTTTTCTTTCTTTCACTCATTTATTCATAGAACAGTGTAAATGGTGAGCAAACACGCTTTGATGAAAGAGGCATGTGTCAATTGCATAATCAAACAAATACATGTATAACTGGTGCATCTGAAGGACAGATACAGGGACCTCAGGGGTGAATGCACAGGGGTGTGTGTGTGTGTGTGTGTGTGTGTGTGTCTGTCCTAGCCTGATGTACTCAGGGAGGGCTTCTCTGAGGAAGCAGCATTTGAATTGAGATGTGTAGCAAGTGTCAGGTTCCTGGCAGGAGGAGGAAGGAACAGGGACGAGAGGGGACACCTTGGGGAGAGGGGCAACAGCAAACAGGACACCAGGAGAGTGACAGTGTGGCAGGGGCACAGCTACACAAGACCCAGCTCTGCAGAGAGTAGGTTCAAATTCAGGTGTGGCCCTGGATACATTGCTGAGTCCGGGAAGCAGTCACAGTACACATGGGACACAATCAGATCTATGACCTTTCTGGGTGCCCCACAAAACCCACACATGAGCTGATCTCCCCCACTGCATCTAAAGTGAAAAAGTGGGGGGGGGGCGGCGGCTGCAGAGGGAGCATGGGGCGGGAGACAGCTGAAAGGGAGCAAGGAGAGGGACTACAATGGGGTGTCCCCAGAGTTGGGGCTGGACAGTGGGCCCCACTTTACCTTGCCCACGTACAGGGGTTCTGACCCTGTGTACTCCTCCACCACGAAGAATTGGTTCCACACCCAGCCACGCTTCACTCGGCCTGCGCCCAGCTGGTTGTCCTGCTGAGTTCCGGGTGATGAGGAGGATGGGCCAGGGGTACTCGCCGCCCACAGGTGCCCCAGCAGCGGTAGTAGCAGCAGCAGCACAGGCGATAGCGCAGCCCCTGCCCGGAGCGCCCCGATGGGCCTCGGCCTCATTCTTAGCAGAGCGGGCCAGGTCCCGGAGCATGGATGGGAGGCACCGCAGCGGTACTGAGTCACATGGTGACCTCAGCCTGGGGGATGCTGGGCTGGACTGGGAGGGGGCGCGGCCACACCCGGGCATGGAAACCTGGTCCTGGCCCGCGCCCCCCTTGCTGAGTCCCTGGCCCAGTCAACAGGCCGCACAAGTGCGGTTCCTGAGCAGAGCTTGTGCCATGGTCCCTGGGCCCAGACGATGTGGTCAGTGCGAGCAAAAGCTTCTTGAAGTCCTTCTGGGACTAGGGGTCATCCAGATCCATCGGGAGCCTGTGGGACAAAAGTGAAAACATTTGTCTGAGGGCAGGCTGCGACTGTCTTGCCGTAACTAACTAAACATCTTCCGAGTGTCTAGCCCTTGCAAGAACAGACACGTCAGGGACAGTTGATGGCTCACCAGGCAGTAGGCCAGCCTATCCCCAAGCCCTAGCCCCTTCCTTCATCCCCTAAGGCCCCTGCTCCCCAAGCCCCAGCTCCTCCAGCTGCTGCTCCAGCCCTCAGGCCCCCAAAGCCTCCTGATTTGTTCCTGGCTGCTGAGTTCTCTGGCACAGTGGGATCCTCTGGAGTCCCCACAGAGGCAGCTTCTAGAAGGGCTCCCAGAGCCGGAAGCTCCAGGCCTCCAGAGTGCAGCTTGGGGGCCATTGCTTAGTTCTCCCCCCAGCAGAAGACCCAGGGGATACCTGCTGGCAGCTGCCTCTTTCACACCCCTTGTGGGAAGGGACCCCTAGAGTTCTTGTTTGCAGCACCCGGGGTGGCTCTGGGTAGGCACACCCCCTGAGCTGGTGCCTCCATGCCCCCTCCTCAGCCTTCCCATCCTCCCCCACTCAGCCTTTCCATATCCCCCTCCACCCCCCATCAACACAGGCTGGCCATAAATCCATCCATTTCTCCTTCCCTCAGATTCTGCTCTCAGCAAGGAAGGCTCTGAGACACTCATGCCTACTGGAGCCATAATGAGAAATAATGGCCTAATGTGAGTGTTTGTGGGACAGCCACGCTTCCACCAGGAATTTCAGGTACACAGTTCAGCTCCAGTCAAAAACTTCTTTCCACTGACCTCAGCAGGGAGCCAGGCTTGGCCTATCTGCCTGGAACCAAGGCAGAGAAACCCATAGTTCAGTGTGACAGGAGACAAGACCATCCCATGGCATGAGGGGTACCTTGTCAGTGTTAAGAGAAGGCGGACCGAAGACTGAGGGGTGTGAATGTTTGGGAGGGAGAGCAATCAGGAGGGAGAGCAATCAGGGCAGCTTCCTAGAGGAAGAGGCACCTGAGCCGCTGGGAAGGAAGGGGTGGTGTTCTGAGTGCAGGCTGGCTTAGGAGGGTTATAGTAACAGTGTGGAGGGCATGGCAGTGGGCAGGGGTGGGGCCTTCTGAGGACAAGGACTACTGTATGGTTGGAATGGGAAATGTGGGCCACTTCCTTTGAACAGAACTACAACAGGGAATCTCAGGCTATCATACCCTGGGAGCCGGGGCTCGTGTCTGGGTGTCACATCTGTAACAGATGTGACTCCAAGTGGTCTCCAGGGTGAGTAGAAGGGTTGAAGATGATGGCCAGAGGCGAACAACCTCAGTGCACAGGAACACAGGGGACACAGGCTGTGACATGCTGCCCCCTCTGTCCCTCTAGGCCCTGCCTAGATTTAACCAATATCGGGCCTGTGTCCCCTCCGCAAGCAGCTCTCTCCACAGTGCCCACCCACCCACTCCGTGCCCTGTGGATGACTTCTACTACCCAGGTGTCCCTGCTACACTCTTGCCTTGGGGAACCTGGCTCTGATTCTTCCTCACATGATGGCCTGGCTGGTTGTAATAAGGTTGGAGTTATGGGTGAGGAGGGGCTGCCCCCCAGCTTTCATTTCCTGGAGCTTATGAGTTCCCTGCATGTGTCTAGCCTGCCTAGGGACCTGTTCCCTTGGCTCCAACAGGCAGTTGCAGGGATGCATGGCGCTGCAGCAATGTGTATGTGGGGGCAGTGTGGGGTGCTGAAGATGGGGAGGCTGGAGATTCCAGAGAGGCTGGGGCCACTTGGTGGGGAGGGCCAGGGGACGCCCCCCCCCCCCAGTGTTTGCAGGCTCTGGACTGCCGCTGGGTCTGTCTCCTCCATGTTTTATTTCTTTGTTTATAATACTTCTGATAAGGGGGAGCAGCACCTTGGGAGTCACTCACTGGTTCATTCATCAAACGGTACTGTCTAACACATCTAGGAGACAGAAAAGACTCTCATTCATTCATTCTCTCCCCCATTCAGTATACTTTTAACATCTGCGTGAGGCAGCAGGATGGAACCAGTTACTAGGAGAGAGACACATCGTTTCTGGCTGCTTCTTTACTCTTTCCATAAATATTTACCAGCACTTCCCGGACACCAGCTCCCCAGTGGGGCTCTGGGGACACAGCAATAAACAGAGTCCAGGCCTTGGGGAGTTGACCTTCAGGTATGCGGGGAGGGGAGCAGAGCATAAAGGTCTTGGTCCACAACATCATTTCAAATATGAAGAGTAGGAGTGGAAAGAAGGCAAAAACAAGGCAGAAAGGCTGGAGGGGGTGGAGGATTGTGGGTAGGGGCTGGAGGGGGTCCTCTCAGAGGAGTGACTGTGGTTGAGTCTAGAAGGATGAGGAGAAGCCAGACAGAGCAGCAGGACATGCAAAGGGCCTGGGGCTGGAGCCAGCAGAGGTTCACCTGAAGTCCAAACACTAGGTGGTTTTGTGCCTGTGGAATTGGGGATGGGGAGGGGGCGCTTGGTGGAAGACTGCAGAAGCCTGCACTCAGACTCCCACTTCAGAGAGTGGGAAAGTTGAATTCCAAAGCCCTACCTGAAAGTTGCACAGGCTACCTCAGCCAGAGCAGACTTGAACCCAGGACTTGGACCCTCCTTGGTACAAGAGGATGGGAAAAGTACCCCCTCTGGCGGGGTGAAGCCTCCACTGGGTACATGTGGCAGGACAAAGCTGGCCCTTTGTATACACTCACCCCAGGGACCCTGCCTTCCACCCTTCCCTCTCTGACCTGGGTCTTTGTACCTCAGCCTCCAGGCGCTCCCTCCAGCAACTGGCCAGCTTCCCTGGCTGCCTGCCAGCTCCTTGCGCTCGCACAGCCTGCCAGGGCTGCAGCAGCCAGACCTCCTCCCTCCTCTCCTGTTTCAGCTTTGCCCGAGGGCACCCATCGCAGGACCCTGCCCTGGCATCCTGTCTGACCAGGAGGACAGCAGCCGAGCCCCCAGGCTCCCTCTAACTCTCCTTTGACTCCGTGTGAGCCTCTGGGCACGTGAATGGCCTTCCCCTGGCCATGGGGCTCAACTTCCTCCATGGAGCTTTTTAATCCCTAATGGGGTTAAGAAACTGAGTCCTGGCCAGGCTAAGTTGACGCTGGCCTTGCATTACCTATCTTACTTTGCCATCAGCCTGACCTGTCACGGCATGTGCACACACACGATTTCACGCCTGGTAGTGGTCACGTCACAAAGGTCACGAGACTCTGCTAGTCACTCATCTAGGCTCAGCACAAATAAAGGGACACCTTGCTTTGTGCAGAGAAGACACAGACGTGAGCAGCGGACATGTCTGACACAGCTTGGCTTTGGTTTTGAGAGCCACTGTAGGGATATTGGGATGTGGGACCTTAGAGAGGACTTGGGTCCTTATGAAGAAAAGCATGCCTCTAGAGACTGGGATCAGTTCCTTAGGAGAAAGTGGAAGTGAAGTGATCCCAAAAGCCCTGTTCTTGCTTGTTCTTTCAACGTGGGCCATCACGACACCTTCATCAGGTCCTTGGACCTCTAGGACCAGGGATGGAAGCAAACTGCTGTGTTTTTTGTTTGTTTCTTTCGAGACATGGTCTCACGATGTAGCTCTGATTAGCCAGGAGCTCGCTATGTGGACCAGGTTGGCCTCTAACAGATCTGCCTGTCTCTGACTCTTGAGTGCTGGGATCAAAGGCGTGCATCACCATGCCTGGCTACCTGTTTTTCTTATACCTTATTCAGTCTCCAGTATTCTGTTATAGCAACAGAGGATTGTATTAGATGATGGGTAACAGGGTCGGGGGAGTATTTATGCATGCCCTATCATCTGTCCATCTACATATCTGTCATCTATCAACTTATCAATCATTTTCAATGATAATTTGTAAAGAGCAGCTAGGGAAGGCCTTGCTATTAAGATGCTATTTGAAAAGAGATCTGTTTGGGCAGAGAGGAGATGCCATAAAACCAGGATGCACATTCTGATCCGAGGCAGAGAGGCAAAAGCAAAGATCCCGGAGACCAAACATGTCGGAAGGGAGAGAACACAGGGAGCTGGTGTGGTGACATGGGCAGCAGGTGGGGACAAAGAGTACGGACGGAGGGGTGTTGAAACTGTAGGTTCTCCGGAGTTTTTCCTATGAGATGGGACCCTAAGTAGGTTTGAGCATAAGAGTATGGTGAGCACACACTGACACAGACACACACATGTGCTCTTATGCAGTCATGGCAGCCAGGAAGGTGTAAGCAGGTGCTGGGAAGTATAGCTTGACTGTGGGAGGAATTGACAGGTCTGGATGGGGGTCCATGTGGCCTGACCAAGACACAGTGAGGTTTCCTCCAGTGGAACTGAAGACACTGTGGGAAGAGAGGGCGTGAGGAAGGGGGGAGATCTGTGCTGCCGTGTCACGGTTGCGGTATGTCAGCGTGTTGGTTGGACAGCTGGCAGCCTATGGAAAGCAGGGCTGTGCTGCACTGGGGTCAGGTGAGCAGGGCTGAGTTCCAACTGTAGGGTGAGCTTGAGATTCAGACAAGGAATTCAGGTGAGATGGATAGAAAAGCGAAGGAGTAGGCAGTGCAGCTAGAGAGGAGGGACCAGCAAAGGACACTGGAAGGAATTGTCTGCCTCTGAGATGCCATAGGAAAACACAGTCCAAAGGGGAGCACTGTCCACCCATCCATCTACCCGTATCCACCCATTTATCCATCCATCCATCCAACCATCCACCCATCCAACCATTTATCCATCCATCCACCTACACAGCCACCCATCATCCATCCATCCATCCACCTACCCACTCACCCATCATCCATCCATCTATCCATCCATCCATCCATCCATCCATCCATCCATCCATCCATCCATCTATCCATCCATTCATCCATTCATCCATCCATTCATCTATCCATCCATCCATCCATCCATCCATCCATCCATCCATCTATCCATCCATCCATCCATCCATCCATCCATCCATCCATCCATCCATCCATTTATCTATCCATCCATCCATCCATCCATCCACCCACCCAACTAACCAACCATCCATCCACCCATCCATCCATCCATCCACCCATCCACCCACACAGCCATCTATCCATCCATCCATCCATCCATCCATCCATCCATCCATCCATCCATCCATCCATCTATACATTAGCCATCCATCTGTCCATCCTTCCCCATACCCTCTAAAAAAAAAAAAAACCCTAACAAGCCAGACAGGGAGCTCCAGATTCCTGGAACGATGGTGACAGAAAGGCGCACTCCTTCCCTTAAGAAGCCCCCATCTGGGTGCTCGAGCACTCTCCCAGCTCTTTCCTTGCACTGGGGAAATGTACCGCTTCCCATTTATCTCTTCAGCAATATGCACTGAATGCTGACTGCGAGCCAAGCTCTGTGGATTAGATGTACATTCCCGGGGATGAGTAGCAGAGAGCATTTAAAAGAAACAAAAAAATATCTACAACAAAGCATGGAGATCGGGCCGCAGGAGCGGAGGATTCAGGCATGGATGGGGGAGGCAGGAAGTCACAGAAAGAGAGACTGAGCAGAGAATCCTGAGGACAGGAGCAGGGGCAGCGAACACGGCAGCCTGACTGGATTTCGTGGCAACTAAATAGGATGACAGGGAGTGAAAAGCTGCAGCTGGCTGGGAAGCGCTGGTTTGACCTCTGTCCTCTCTTGTTTCTGTTCCATTTCAACATCCATTCTTCCTGGGGCCTTGTGGGCTCAGCTTCTGTTCTGGGAGCAGAGACTAGTGTACACTAGCGAGAGCCTCTCTCCTCCTCCCCACCAGTAATTGGTTTACAGAGTGTCCTATAACACAATTCTGGTCAATACAATATAAAAGGCTATCTTCTGGGAAGCCTCTCAGAAAATATTTCTAGTCCCAGTAAAAGGGGATGCCTTAAGGTGAAAGTTTTGTTTCCTGAGTGTGTGAGCAGCAATGACTGGAGCAACAGCAGCCATTTGGGGATGATAGGGATCACCATTCCAAGATGGAAAGTTCTACTAAGAAAAGGTGAAACCACTGCATTAACCTGCCCTGGTTTGGGATCCAGGTCTAGTGCCCATTTCCTCTAGATTCTCACTCTGCTTTCCCCAGAATGCCCTTAGATCTGCCTAGCTGAGTCTCCATCGTAGGCTTGCTGTCCACTGTGTGGACAAGCGTCTAAGCATCAAAGATCATAGCCATTTCCAGAGTGAAGTACGCAGCCTGGGCAGCACTCAGGAGAGGCTTGCTCCAGAGTCGGCCACTGCTCGGGAGAAGGTGACCTTCCCCACCACAAAGGAGCCCTGACTCGGCTGTCCTCAGCTCTGTTGTACTCTGGGCATAACCGCTGTTGCCTTGCTATTTCTGTCCACTTGCGTTCTGCAGTAGTAGCCGGCACGTCCTGTCTGAATTTCTCAGTACCCTGGCACTACCACTGCCAAGGCGAGGGTGCCAGCTCTCCTTTGTCATCTGGCTGTCTCCCTGGGGACAGACAAGGGCTTTTCCTGACTGTTTGATGTTTGTCTCCCAGTCGATCATTCATCCAGGATCCAGGAGAGGACTGGGCACAGTGACATCCCAGCAGGACAAAGCGGAAGAGACTTCATGGTGCAGCCTGGGGCTTGTTACACCAGACTGCTTCTCCAGACTCCGGGCCATCTCCAAGTCACGGCCAGAGGGGTAGAATCAAACCCTTAGCACCCCTGAGGCCACATGACCAGGCTAGGGCCTGACATTCGGCTGTTGCTGAACTATGAGGGACCTGGGTACCCGTTTGTTTCTCTGAGCCTCACTGTTCTTATCTGGAGCTGGGGGTGGTTGTGCTGGCCTTAGGAGGACAAGGTCGGATGCGGAAGATGATGCTGGAGAGAGCTGGTGTTGAGTAGCAGTACTGAAGGGCCAGCAATACCTGTTTCTGATCACTTGCTGGGTTCCCTTGGACTCCTATTACATAGCAAGTATCCTGGCTGGGAAAGAGGCTCGGAGAGACTGTTTGTACCCTTATTTATTAATTCGTTCATACATTATGTGAACAATTGTTAGCCAGGCCCACATGTGACTGATGTTGGGGTCCTGTGCCAAAGAGAGTGGAGTCACGATCTGCTTGACACAGTGGAAGACAGATTCCTGAGCCCTAGCGAGGGACAGGTGTTTGGGGCAAGGAGATGCAGGGGAGGGATGGTCATTCATGCATTCCCTTGCTCCTTCCACCTGGCACTGCAGGCTCGCTTGTGTCCTCTCTCCATGCCCTCCTGGCTCCCAGGGCTGCCAGTGGGCACTTTGTCTGGCAGGCTGGCACCTGTCTGCCTTATCCAAGTCCCAAGGGCACAGTGCCTGCTGGACCCAGCTGCAGCCTGCTCCCTGGGGGACGTTATCCCCACCAGCTTAGTTCTCTCCCCTGGGGAGAACAGGTCCCAGTGCCCTCGGCAGGAGCAGTGATCATGGAGGGTGCTGGGCCAAGCACCCTGTGCCTGCTCCCCACTCAGAACCCCAGGTAGAAGGCAATGTAGCGCTGTAAACAAGAAGCCAGCTGGTGCAGCCCTCAGTAAGCTTGCTATACATAGAGCATGAGATTGGGCAATGCTAAATACATGTATTGCCAGAGTAGGGTCACATCCCCTGCACTGGTGCTGGCATGGTGTTGGCGTGGTTCTAACATGGTGTCGCTGTGATGCTGGCATGGCGCTGGCGTGGTGCTGGTGTGGAATCAGATCTTCCAGGACTTCTCAGTTTGGAAGCCAGATGTACTCAGTGAGGAAAGCTGGGAGACAGGGAGGTGGGATCAGGTGGGATCCTTCACCCTCCAACACAACACCCTCCCCCAATTGCAAAGGCTGCCCAGGATCTCAGATACCTCATCGAAGCTGAGCATGCCCTGGGGCACCATCAGTGAGTTCAAAATCTCTGGGGCCTCTTTCTGCGGAGTCAAACTGGGTTCATCTGTCCCCATGTAGGTCACAGGTTTTGTCTGCTTACCTCCAGTCTTTGGAGGTGGCCACTGCTTTTTCAGGTAAGGAAACTGAGGCACAAAGCAGTTGTGTGACTTGCCTGGGTCATACCCTGACTTGCTTTGGAGACTAGATTTGAACTCTGATATGTTGGATCTGAAGCTCAGACTGTCTGGCACTACACATGTGGCCACCCCCTCAGTACCCAAACCTACATTCTCTACTATTGTTGCCCGGTGTCCTGCCCGGTTCCCATCTTCAGGCGCAGATTCGCTGGCTAGGCTCTGGATCTGAAATCCCTGCTTTGCATGGAAGGCTCTGACCCCAGTGAGGAGGTGGCCAGAGGTGGAGTCTTGGGGGATGATTGGTCATGAATGCTGTGACCTCATTAGTGACCACCCATCACTAGACTAACTCAGTGGGCTCTGGGGAGAAGGGAGGTCACTGGGGCATGTCTTTGAGGAACATTGCTGCAGAATATTTGTGTACACTGTGAAGCTGTGTCTCTGCCTAAGGTACCTTCTGTTTGGTTTAAGAAAGAGCTGTATGGCCCATAGCTAGGCAGGAGAGGATAGGCAGAATTTCTGGGGAAGAGAGAGAAAGAGGAGAAGGAATCTAAGTGCTCAGAGATGCCAGGAGATGCAGAGCAAGTCAGAATACAGTACAGAGGAGAGGTACTGAGCCATGAGGCAGAACGTAGATTATTAAAAACAGGTTAATTAGTTATAAGAGATAGCTGGGGACAAGCCTAAGCTAAAGGCCAAGATTCCACAATTAATATCAACCCTTTGTATCATTATTAGGGAGCTGGTGGATCCACAAAGGAAAGTCCGACTACATTTGAGAAAGCTTGCTATGGGACACTTTCCTTCTGTCTCCCTCGCTCTGTTTCCTGCCCACTGCATAGTGAGCACCTTCGGCTCCCTGCCCATTCCCTGCCACGATACTCTGACCAGACCACCATGGCCGAAAGCCTCTGAGACCCTGAGTTCAAATCAAACTTTGCTCCTGAGACCAGACCTGCCACAGTGTTCCGACCTGCTGCAGTGTTCCGACCTGCCCCAGGGGTCCGACCTGCTGCAGTATTCCAACCTGACCTGCTGCAGTGTTCCGACCTGACCTGCTGCAGTGTTCCGACCTGCTGCAGTGTTCCGACCTGCTGCAGTGTTCTGACCTGCCCCAGGGTTCCGACCTGCTGCAGTATTCCAACCTGACCTGCTGCAGTGTTCCGACCTGACCTGCTGCAGTGTTCCGACCTGACCTGCTGCAGTGTTCCGACCTGACCTGCTGCAGTGTTCCGACCTGCCAAAGTGTTTCGTCATGCAGCAGGATGCACTGACCAACAGCAACTAACTTGACATTGTTGTTTAAGACGCTCATGCCTTGGGAGCTTTTGCTCCTTCCTTAGGCCTGGGCCAGACAGAAGGGTTTGTCCAGGGCTGGAGGGACTGTCATCCAATCCCTCTGTCTCCTCCCAGCCTAGGGAGTTCACAGTCTCCTGAGCCCAGGGCTCAGGTACTGGCTTTATCCGGGTTCAGTGCTAGTTTGCTGGCTGTGGGGACCTCAGGGGCTATCCTCTACCCCTCATTCCCACTTTATTGCGGGGCTCTGGACATATAGGGGCTTGAGAAAGATAGCACAGCTGCTTGGCTGCATGGTCCAGGGTAAGAAGAACAGGAAAAGCGGGGTTGCTGCAGCTCAACTTCTTTCCCCAGACCGCAAGGCTGCAGTTACCTTTCCCTCTGCCTCTGCCATTTATGGTCTCATGAAATATTTAACTGAGTAGCTACTACATGCCAGATCCCTACTGGAGGCTGAGAGCCCAGTGAGCTCAGTCTGGGTCCCACGACTGCCTCCCACCCTCCACGTGTACATGCATGTGCTCACTCGTGCGCTGATTCCACAGACAGACATATATGTACGATTTCCAATCGGGTTAACCTCTGTAAAGTTATAACACAGGCATCCCCCCATATGTACAAGGGACACAACCTCACCATGGGTGGGGGGCTGGCTAGAGAAGGGTCCCCTGGAAAGGACTTGGAGGCAGAACTCTGGGGCCCAGGAGACACACTCAGGGACAGTCTAAAGAACTTTCCAGACCAAGGCATGTGCTGAAAGGTCATGGCCAGGTTGCAACAAAAATTAACTAGCCTAGTTTGATGAGGTGACGCACACTTATAATCCTAGTGTGTGGAATCCTAGGGAGTCCAAGGTCATCCTCAGTTAGTGAGTTTGGTGCTAACCTGGGCTACCAGAGACCCTGTTTTTAAAAAGAATTAACTAGCCACAGCGTAGAGGGATTCAGGGCATGGGATTTGGGCTGGAGAGCCGGAAGATGGGAAGGTCCTGAAGGTCCTGAAGATGGGAAGGATGGGGGTGAACTTGTGTTTAAGAAGGTGGCTGTGTCTGTGGCTTGAGGAAGAAGGCAGAGGTGATGTCTGGGGAAGACAGTGGTGGTGGTTCCGACCAGGGAGGCCGCTGTGGAATGAGAGAAACTGACAGCTCTGAAATATTTAGGAAACAGAACAGAGCTGACTCCATGATGGATTGACCTGGGGGGAGGTGGGAGGAAGCGGCGGCGGCAGACGGCTTCCCGGTTTGGTTTTATTTTTCTGTTTTTTGCTGACGTTTATCGATCAGCTACTAAGAACCAGGCACACCCTGCGCTTCCCAAGCCCCACCTTCTCTGTTCCTCATGTAACCCCATAAACTCAGTTGTCGTCCTCCTCCCGGCCTCCCCTCATTCTGGGAAGGAGGCTGTGGGAACCAGGACCCCGATCCTCTGGGGAAAGATACTCTGCAGATCACGGCTACAAAGAAGGAAGACAAGCAGGCCGGCGACAGAGTCGGTGCAGACTATGCTGGGCCACACTCACGGGGTCTCTCCTTCATGCCAGGCACAGAGTTTCCAATTAGCTAATAATCAGAGGTGACAGATAAATGCAGGACACTTCACATCCACCTTCTCATTGCATTCTCCAAATAACCGTCATTCAAACTTCTATTACAGAAAGGAGGGCCAGTGGCTCAGAGAGACTGAGGACTTGCCCAAGGTCACACGGCTAATTAGTGGTAGATCTGGAATTTCTGTAAGTTGTGGCAGGGAGGATGAATAAAGATGAGCAAGGGGGCTGCAGTGGCTGCTGGGAAGGACACACTTGACTTTGGACCATAGTCTTCTCTGACCATGACTTACCCAAGCCTGTGTCCATACTCAAGATCTGACTTCCCATGTCAGCTGGAAGCTCCGTGGGTATGGAGCTGTACACAGGCATGCCCACACACTTGCTTCCCGCGGCTGACTGCTGCTCCCCTGCCGAGGCCAGCATGTTCTCCCTCCGTCCCAGGTGTTGGGGTTCTACCTGCGTCGTGCCCCGCCCCCGCCCTGCCCCCATGCAGTGCTGCAGGCACAGCCTCGCTGTACATCATGTTGACAGTAGAAATTACATCCCGGCTGCTGTTTTACACCGCGCCCTGTCAGATCTCACCGCAGCCCAGTGATCAGGACAAATTGAATACCATCCTGGCCATGTCAATATTTATTCCATTTTACAAACGTGGCTGGATGGGGGGCAGGAACCCGCTGAGATGCCAGCGGAGCAAAGCCCTAGAAGGCTGTCCCCCCTCACAGTGGATCACCATTTCCCTTCTCCCCTCCCGCCCCTGCCTTCTGGACTTTCCATAATCGGTTAAAATTGAATTTCAGTCTCGATGCTGAAAACGGCACAAATCATTAACACATGCTGTAACTAATAATTACAAAATGGAAAAATGGATCCACCCTTCGATCAAAACTCTGGAAGTCACCCGCTCCCCCAGAAGCCTGCCTTCTGTCCTCTGAGACCCAGCAACAGGTTCCCCTTGCCCTGCCTTTGAAAATAGCCCCTTGATTTGCTTGTCTGGGACCACTTCGCTGAGCATTCCTGCACAGTTGGCTATTTTGCTGTCTTGATTTCTTTTGAGCTCCTACTGTATGCACTTGCTTGGGTCTTTCTCTCCTATATTGCATCAGGAGAGTCCCCTTTGCTCAGATGTGGGTTTTCTTACTGCTATATGGTGCCCTGTTACACAGCTGTCACGGCTCCTCTTCCTGCTCCACCCCTCTGCTGTATGCCTCTTCTTTCCCATTTCCTTCCTGTTCCTCCTTCTGACTTGTCTATTCCTCCCCCTTTTTTTTTCTTCCCCTGCTGTATCCCCTTGGTGTTCCATCTGCTACCTCCAAGGTAGTATACACTTAGTCCCAGATCCCTTATGCTATTAGAGTCCTGACGCCTCTTGTTGGGTGCTCTCTCCTTTCCGTAGCTGCCGGAGTAGGTAACTACAACCAAAGCAGGCTCCCTAGGACAAAGGGCGGTCCCCGTCGAAGAAGCTTCACCCCACGGTAAACCTACCCCCAAGACTGGAAGAGAACTGGGGGACCTGAGGGACTCTGCAGCCAAACTCAGAAGGGAGTTGGATGTGGGGACAGAAACCTAGCCCTTGTCTCAGCTCTGCCATTCAAGGTCTCAACTACTGCCCACCGTAGACCTTGCATGTGGTCTCACCAAGCCAAGACAAAGGAAAGCTGTAGGTGGCGGGGTCCTAGGAGGCATGGAGGGAGCACCTGGACACCCCAAGGGCTCGTGTGACACATTCCTGTGAGCCTCTCTGGGCTCAGAGGCTGCAGGATGAGGCTCGTATTCAGGGCAGTTAATTTTTATTGCAACCCAAGCAGATGACATTAAGGCATCTGTGCCTTTGCGGTACAGGAGAAAGCTTGGGCAGGAAAGTGGCATAGACTGGAGCCTGGCTCTGATATCACCATGCTGAATGATCTTAGGCCATTCTCTGCCTTCTCTGGGCTTTTTTACAATAGAAGGTCATACCTGGTTCCCAGGGTTCATCTCAGGACCACGGTGGCCACATATCGGGAGTTTATTCAGAATCCAGCCCCCACCCAGCCCTGGAGCATCTGATAAGTGATAATGATAATCCAATATTAAAGGGCATGGAGTATTTTCAGAACTTTCCACAGGTTAGGGACATGAACATTGGAGGAATTGAAAGTAAAAGCATGCACTTTCTACCTACTGGGATGAGCCCTCTGCAGAGCTTCCAGGGCTATCCAAGTCACCAGGGAGTTGACGGTCACCTCTAGAAACTAGGGCACAGAGAGATGGAGTCACTTGATTAGGGTGACAGCTAGCCAGGAAGCAGGGAAGCCAGGACCTGAAGGAGGAATTCTGGTCTCACAGCCTGGCTTCTCTAGGAAGGTTCTGTAACAGCTCTTGGCACAGAGCTGCCAGTCCTGGGCAGGGAATTGGGCATCAAGCACCCACTGCATGCGTGATGAACCAAGGGTAGCTTACTCCTATAACCTGGGCAAGTGTTTACTATTTTATTAACTAATTTATTTTTGTGTGTGCATGTTTATGTGTATACATGTAAGGGTATATGCATGAGGGTGCATATGCGTGTTTGTGTCTGCGTGTGTATGCACACTCGGGTGCGTGTAGAGGCCAGAGGTTGATGTCCAGTGTCATCCTCAACTGCCTTTTCTACTTTGTGCTTTTTTCTTTCTTTTTATGTGTATGGCTGCTTTGCTCGAACGCATGTCTGCGCAGCACATGGTGCCTGCGGAGGACAGAAGAGAGCATTGGATCTCTTCAAGCTGGGGTTACAGATGGTCGTCAGCTGCCATGTCGGTGCTGGGGACTCAGCCTGGGTCCTCTGCAAGAGCACTCAGTGCTCTTAACTGCTGAGCCATTGCCCCAACACCTTAATTCTTTGGAGACAGGGTCTCTCAGTACAACTAGAGACTGTGGTTTGACTAGATCACTTGGCCGCTAAATTCCAGAGACCCTCCCATCTCTGCTTTCTCAGAACTGGGATTACAGACACATACCACTGTGCCTGGCCTTTCCTGTGACTGCTGGGGATACAAAGGCAAGTCCTCAGCTGCATGGGATGTGCTGCTAAGCCATCTCCTCAGTCCTTTCTTGTTTATTATTTGAGTTGGTATCTCTACAGACTAGGCTGACCTCAAACTCAATGTACAGAAAAAAAATGATCCTCAACTTCTGCCTTCCAACTACTGGAACCATAGGCAAGAGTCACTGTGCCTAATTTACTATCATTGTTTTGGGAACTGGCACACACTTGGTCTCTAGTTACTGAGGCATGGGACAAAGAATTATGCCATCTACTCCAGTATGGGCCCAGCTCCTGAGCAAGAATTTCACTCCCCAGCCCACTTTCTCTATACCTTCACTCTGCCCCAGCCTGGAGGGAACTCCTAAGCCTCCAGGTCACAGTCTTCCCTTCGGCAAAGTGGTAGAGCTGGATGAGGGAGTTGGCAGTCACAAACCTGGCTTCTGTGGCTACCTCTCTATCTCTTTCCTCTGTGGGACAAAATGCTCCCAACTGTAAAAGAAGTTTCCACAGTCCTACTCTAACACACACACACACACACACACACACACACACACACACACACACACACTCCATTCCAGTGACAGAAGGTGGGGGTTCACTGCCTGGAAAGGGGCCCTAAGGCTGAGCTCTGTGTGCCAGTTGATAACAGTAGGTCCCATAGAGGCCTCTGGGGGGTGTGATGCCAGGCCAGGCCTGGTCTGAATCTGCCAGACACCGGGTTGCCCACCCCAAGAACGACCGGCCTGGGGTCAGCTGCCCCTGGTGGTGGTGGCATTTCCTCATCAAAGCCCTCAGTACCCACTGTCTGCAGCGGTGAGTCACAGGCATGCTGGGTGGTGCATTCCACTGAATCAAATCTTCCACAAACCCGGGACCTGACCTCAGCTCTAGAGATGACAGCAGGCAGGATGCAGCCTGAGCCAGGGGCTTAGCCAGCCAGGCCCTGCCAGCAGCAGAGGAGGGAGCCCCAGGCCTGCCGCCTGCTGAGCTCACAGTGGGATCAGCGCCCCAGATCTCTCTCAAAGCCAGGCCGCCACCACTGGCCTCGCGGCTCATCTCCCGCAGCTCCCTGAGGTCCCGGCGATTATGCCACTGAACATTCCGCTTTCATCTTGTCAACCTCGCAGTAAATTACAGGCCCGGGGAGGCGTGGGTCTCCTCCTTAAACAAGATTCAATTCCACTTAGCTGCCCCCCTTCCCGCCCCCCACGTGGCTCCCCCCCCCCCAGCCCGCTCAGGATTTATAGCCTGTCCTTGCCGGCAGCTGGTAACCATGGCAGGCTCCTTGGGGAGGCTGCAGGCTGGAGCCTCCTCAGCCCCAGGCTTCAGCTCGGCCACCCGCCTCCTCAGCAGGGAGAGGAAAGGCCAGCAGTGTGGGCTTCTAGAAACTTAGGGCTGGAATAACAACAACGCTAGCCACAGTGAGTACTTCTGTCCGCTTACCCAGTCTTCCCTGTCACTATGGCAGAGACACCATCGCTGGCCCTCTGCGCCGGCCAGCGCGCCCTACCTTCCTGTTCACCACTAGCACAGGAGCTGCCCTTGTCCCCAGTACATTCTGAACACCTGGGGCTGGACTGTGAGGTCAGCTTAGTAAAGCCGCTGGCTCCAGGGCTGCAGCTGCTGCACCAGGGCACCTGTTTCTTTTCAGAACCGGTTACTGCAGTCTCAGGCCAGGACGGCCACTGTAGATCTCAGTCCCTGCTCACATCCCTCCAGCGACCAGATCACTCCCTTGGCAGCGAGAGCATTTTCTCTACTGATTAGCCCAGCTACCTAATGATGGACCAGGCTCAGCTGTTCCTTGCTGACACCATGTCAGCGTTCGAAGCCCTCTGCCTTCTGGCTAGACTGTGTTCAATCTGGGTCTTCTCCACTTGGCTCCGGGTGGGGGGGAGGTTCTTCCCTCTTGCCTCACTTTCCCTGCCCCTCGTCACCCCCTCCTATTCACTGCACCCCAGAATATCAGACTTGAAAGCCTATCTCTGCTCTCACTTTCCTGATAGAGAGGCTCAGGGTGAGGTGACAATGGGCTCGGATCTGCCAACGCAAACCTCCAAAAGCCTGTCATCCGTTGGCTTGACACCATTGCTCTAAGCATCTTACATGATAAGCCACTTAATTCTCACACAGCACCCTGAGGCGGTTTCTGCTCCTCCTGCAGTGGATATGAAGTCCAGAGAGGTCAAATGACTTAGCCAAGATCACATCAGTCTGACGTTCGAGCCTCACTTCTACCTGGGGCTCCATGGTCCATGTCACCCTGAGCCGGGGGAAGCAGGATGGATGCCACACCAGGGGACATGGCCTACCATTTTTCTCCTGGGGCCTAGTCTGAGTTAAGTACTCCCTCACCCAGACTCTGCCCACGAGAGACTGTCCCCTCCTGTCCACACTCTTGGGAACTTCTTGGCTTATAATTTCTTATTCTTGCAGCTATGGACCTCTGGAGGGCAGGGCCAGGATCCAGTCCATCTCTCGAATGGAACCTAACCTAGACATTAGCTCAAGCCAGCCTGCTTACATACAAGTTCTTGTGGGCTTCAGCATGAGGTGACATTTGAACTGTCGTGGAAGATTATGTCGGAGCTCAGCAGAGAGAGCCGTGGGAAGGGAATCACGGGCAGAGAAAATAGCTTGAGTGAACTCTTGGGGAGGATGTATCAGCTCAGGGAAGGCTGAGACGGAGAGGGGGGCTAAACCGAGCACCTCGGTTTCATCACAGAACTGGGAACCCTCTCACTGACCTACATGTGTCCCAGATAGACAAGCAACGGGCACGGGGGTGGGGGTGGGGGCTACCATCAGGTGTCATGGCTGCAGGTTGCAATCCAGTTTGGTCCAGTCGCCCTCCAGACTATGAGCCAGGTCCCATCTGGAGTGACAAATGGAAAATGCCAGCGCCAGACCCGAGGGGTGTTCCTCCATTTCTTCTCCTGACGAGCGATGGAGCTGGCAGATAAGGATTCTTCTCCTCTAATCTCCCTGCTCAGGCTGGAACAGGAAAGCAAGCCGAGCCTGGCACTCCGTTCAAGGCTTAATCCTTTCCTTCCTGCGTTTAAAGCTGTGGATGGCAGGCACGGGTTTTGGTAGCCATCTCCGGAGGATGCTGTTGGTAGTGAGCCAACTCACACACAGATCTCTGTTTAAGGACTGCCTCAGATGCTTGGGGAGCCCCCAAATCTGCTCATGGCTATAGAGAAGCCAGGAGTGGGGCTGGTGGGATTCATGTGGGAGTCACACCGGGACCCTGCTGGGTTGCCAACTTTGCTCCTGCCAACTGTGTGACTTAAGGAAAGTCACTTCCCCTCTCTGAGCTTCAGGGCTCTTCTATGTAAAATGGGGAAAATAAGTCCTGTGAGATTTTTTTTTCTCTTGAAGCTTGAGTAGATGGCGAATATGAAAGTATTCTCTGGAAAGTCAAGTGCCGGAACCAGGTGAGCCATGATTATTATTTTCCACAGGTGAGAGGGGATCGGAGTCTGAGGGTGAGAGGGGAGAGTAGCGGCTGCTGAAAGTGGGGTTCACCTCCAGTGCTGAACTCCTGCAGGAGCCCCCTGTAAGCTCCCACTCAGGAGCCCCCATCTACCACCCGCAACATGACCGCACCTTACAGGTAACACCTGCCCATCTGTAGCCTTGCCTGTCCGGGCCTATCTGCCCTCTTCTTCACCTGCTCCTGGTTCTACGGTAAAGCCCTCTCCTTCCTGAACTGAGGCTTCCAAGAAACAAGCCAGACACCCCAGGGTCTGTAGTGACATTTCATTTGTATTTTAATAGGTAAACTTTGCCTGAAGATCAGAGAAAAAAACAGCCCTACCAGACGCCTCACAGACCAGGCAGTGGTGGCACACACCTTTAAACCCAGTAGCCACACTAGTTGGCCATAGAAACCGGGCAGTAGTGGTGCAGGCCTTTAATCCCAGCACTAGAGAGGGATATAAGGCAGGAGGAGATAGTTCCCAGCCATAGTCTCATTCTGAGGATTCCTGGAAGGATCATCATTTCAGACTGAGGCAGAGGTGAACCAGTGGCTGGCTGTTTTGCTTTTCATACTTTCTGGTTGAACTCCAATATCTGTCTCTGGGTTTTAATTAATCGTGCTACAGGGGTCTTTTATCCCTGTGGCTACCTGAAAGATGGTGGGTCCATCCAGAAACACACAGTGAAACCCTGACCCTGACCCCAGCACAAGGCCCTCTAAATTTCTTTACATTGTATTTATTCATTGTGTGTGTGTGTGTGTGTGTGTGTGTGTGTGTGTGCACAAGCTCATGTGTGCATCCATACCATGGTGTACATGTGGAGGTCTGAGGACAACTTGAGAGAATCGACTCTCTCCTCTCACCGTACAGATTCCAGGGATCAAACCCAAATTGTCAGACTTGGCTGTGTGCACCTCCATCCACCGAGCCAACTCACCGGTCCCCTAGTATAAGATTTGAAGAGATGGGACCCTGTGGGATCTGTAATAGATGGTCCGTTTGCCCTCATGATCGGACTAATGGATCCATGTGATGACCAGCTTGACATACGTGATGGTGTCTTCACTGTCAGCTGCACTAGGCTTTAGAATCACTTGGACACACCTGGAAAGGAGGTGCCAGAGATGATGCATTGAGGAAGGAATGCTCAATTCGAGTGACACTGTTTCCGGTATTGTGGGGTCCCAGACAGAATTAAAAAGGAAGGAAGGAAAGGCGGATGAGCACAGGCATTCTCTAGTCTGCTTCCTGATCCTCAGAGAAGAGTTCAAGGAGCTACCCCACATAGTCATCACCCCGAAGCCTTCTCCCCATGATGGACTGTGTCTCCTCAAACTTGGAGCCAAAATAGACCTATCCTTCCATAAATTCCTTTGCATTCCTTTGGTCACAGTTATGAGAAAAGTGACGGCTATGGTTGATGCCTGTGTTAATCTGAAACTGAGTCTCCCAGGGTCACTTTGGCTAGGTCTCACACATGCCATCTACCTCCATGATGTCCTGAGCTATTCTGGGATCATCACTAGAAAGGGGTCCCTTTGCCTTGGACCAGATCGGAAATCCAAAGAAGCATCGTTTCCTTCCATCTCCTGGCAAGACCCCTGCTGGACGTCGGCATTGAAAACGCCCCAGAAACTTCTAGTCGACAATAACTAAGCACACATCTGTCTGTGCCACCCTCTTCCCTTGGCTAGAGAACTCAGCAGGTTGACAAGACCCCGTCTCATCGACTCACATCCCATGTTCTTTTCAAACCAATGCGACCAGGTGCTTACTCTCAACACGCTGAGGTCGTCAAGGACCGCCATGTTACCTGGTCCAACAACTGTCCCCAGTCTTTACGTTCCTCATCCTCAGTGGTATTTGGAACCTTACTGAACAGCTGACACCCTTTGCCTCTCCCATCATGCCTCTGGCTCTCCTTTGCAACCATAGTTCCTTCAGTGCCCAGTGAAACACATCACTCAATGCTGGGCAGGCCTGTCCATGCAGATGGCCTCCATTACCCTCAACACCATGATGGTTGCCAACTTTAGTGTTCTTGGTCCGTGACTCTGAAGTTGAAGTGTGAGATCCATGTCCACCTCACGTAGGTGCCTCTGCTAAGCCTAAGCAAGCCCAAGTCACCTCAGTGAATGGCCACAATGTGTGTCCAATGGTCTGAGTCGGAAGACTGGGAGCTCTACTTGACAGGAGCCCTCCCTTTCTGTCCTGAACATTCTTCCACCTGACCACCAGGCCCAACTTTGCCTCCCACTTCCGCTTCAACCAGGGATCCGGGGTTGTGGCTTCACCGTGGACAGTGGCAGCATTTAGCAAGGAGGGAATCAGAGAAGCAGAGGGTGAGGTGGGAGCGAGCATATGGGTAGGCTGTGCCTGACACGCTCCTGAGACGTGCCTACAGAGACATATAGCAGGCAGGTGCAAGGGACGATCTGGTAAGAACTCCAAGGACGAGCCCAGGCTGGGGACATAAATCAGAGCGTCCTCAGTTTGCTGGTGACATTTAATGCTGAGGGGAGGCTGAGGTCATGGGGGAGAGACAGAGCAGGCTCGGTGCATGGCCACGTAAGAGAGGAAGCAGAGAGAGAATGAGGCAGGAAGGGGAGGAAGCAGGGGGCTGAGGGACACCCAAAACACTGTGCCATGGAGTTTACCAGAGAGCAGGCAGAAAACATGCTGAGAGGCAGGGGGAGCCGAGACACAGCAACGCTGTAAATGTTCTGGAGAAGAGTGTTATCTGCCTTCCTGTGGACTGTATCGGAAGAGACGAGGGTGTCATGTTTGGTCTGTTGTGCCCGCTGCTCACCTCCTTCAATAGTGTCCTGAGATATCTGGTTACCTTCAACTATGTGTTGACTATTATATCTTAATTTTTATCTTAAGAGAGAACTTGAAGCCCACCATGGAGGTATTTCTCTTTTTCAAAAAGCACTTGCATTTGACTGTAGGTTCGACTTTAAACTAAATCCCTGTGTTCCCTGGACAGCTGAATGGCTCAGGTGAGTCTAGCTGCTTCCTGCTGCAAAGCCCTTGAGAATCCCAGTGGATCTGGGGAGGGTCTCCAGCACGAATGCCTTCTCATTTCGATCATGAACTTAGACTTCGTTCTCCTTATTCTGTAAGATCATTAAAAACTGTATTCACTTCTTCTGGGATCAGCCAATGCCCTGAGGGCGAACGCTGCTTCCCAGCTCTCTAAAGTCCTGGCTTTCCGGTTTCCCTTCAGTTTTGACCCAGTAATTCCTGGTAATTCCATACAAAGGGCTCTCTTGTCAGGTCTTTGATGCTTTAATAAGATGCCTTTTGTATTTTATCCAGCATTCTTAGCTCTTTTTGGCTGAAGGGTTTGTCCCCAAACCCCGATGCTCTGTTTCTAAACACCAAGATGACTAATCTCTAAGGCTTGGGCACAACATGTGGTATATTTTAATGGCTTCATAAATATTTGTTGGGCTAGAGATGGAGCTCAGTGAGGCAAGTGCTTGCCTAGCATGCTGGAAGCCCTGGGTTTGATCCTTAGCACTGTATACAAGAGACGTGGGGTTGACTGCCTGCGATCCCAGCAGCACTCTGGAGGCCGAGGCAGGAGGACCAGGAGATCAAGGTCATCCTCAGCCACAGACCGCATTCAAGGTCAGCCTGAGACCTTGTCTCAAAAGCAAGCAAACTTGAAGGTCCTTTATAGGTTCAAGCACTTCAACACTTGGTCCCCAGCTTTTAAGGAAAGCTGTGACCTTTGCGGAGCTGGAGGAAATAGGTCGGGGTGGGGGACAGAGGGTTGCAGTTCAGCCTGGACTAAATGAGACCCTGTCTCAAAAAAAAAATTTAAAAAAAAATAAAAATAACTTTTTGTTGAATAGACAAAGGAAGTGCAGTTAGATCGGCCACATCCTAGCCTTTTAAGGGCATTTCTCATCACGTTCAGGTCAAGATTCCAACAGAGCTGGTGAGTGGTGAGAGCCAGGGCTGAGCTCAGGAGGGAAGGGGCATTGGCAGGCAGTGGTAGCAGGAAGGACTAGGGAGGACACAGGTGGAGCTGCGTCTTGGCAGATGAGCCACTCACTGGACTGGAAGTGAACCACATAAGCCAAAGCCTGCACCGAGGCTAGCTATGTGGGAGGGATATAGAGGCTAAGAGTGAACAGAAAAGCTGGGACCATCCAGGAAAAGGGCCCACCCTCGGGGGGGGGGGGGGGCTTTGGTGAAAGCAGAAGCAGAGCCCAGGCAGGGCAGCTCCCTGCTGCCGCTGGCAGGAGGGAGGAGGAAGCAGCCTGTTGGAATGCATGCATGGTAATTGCTACAGAGGAGCGGTTTCTTCCGTTCGAAAAGCTTTCTGCTCTGCGTTTTCTTTGGTCCCAGTTTCAAAGGGATTTTAATTGCAAAGAAAATTTTGTCATCTCCCTGGGGGAAGAGGGCTCCACAGCTTCGAACAGTCCATGCCTGATGCGGCTGCTCCTCCAAACTGGAGGTTTTCACGCTTTGGCTACGTGGAAGCTGCCTGGAGATTGGTCCCCACTGAGGGAGTGGGTGTTGGTCCTGGCGAAGGGAGGGGGTGACGCAGGCCTCCCTGCTCCTTTCCAGGGCTGGGCAAACTGGGTTCACAGCCTGGGGTGACCTGGATCAGGTCTTCCACAAGGCCTTTAGTGTCAGCCTAAGCATGAGCTCGGGGTACCATGTGCCAGGCCCTTGTCCTCTGCCTGGCAAGTTTGTTTAATCATGCTAGTAAGCCTAGGAAAGGTGGCCTCCATCCACTCACTTTAGAGCAAGCTCCACATGGTGGCCCATCTGAAAGCAGGGTCTTAAAAAGTTCAACAGGAATTTAGCGTACCATCCAGCCATCCCACTCCAAAGTATCTATAGCAGAGACATAAGTCCACACAAAGACACAGCAGTCCAGTTCAGCCAAAAAGAGTGGAAACACGCCATGCCTCTGTAATGGGTGGTGTGTCTGGGAAAGGTCATCTGTTTTCACGAAGGGGCCCTCTGAGAGCCAACATGGTGACATCTCTAACCCATGCGGCTCCATGAAGGAAGAAAAGTCAAAAGACAGAACAAAGGCATGCCGATGGAAAGCCTTCCCTTCTAGAAATGTCCAGAAAGGCAACTCCACAGAGACAGATTTGTGTTGCTTGGGACTGGAAATGGGGGTGGGGCTGATGTGGTGGGCAGGAAGGGGTAAAGAGACAGCCTGATGGATGGTGGATGGTGGTGGCAGGTGCCTGAGAGTAATTTACTGGACATCATTACGCATGCACTTACAATGGGTGAATTTTATAGTATGTAAATTATCCTCAGTAAAGCTGTCAGGGAAAAATGGCCCTGTTTCTTTCAGAATCAAAGACAGAATGTCTACAAGGCTCTACATGATCTGCCCTTTGACCTTTGTGGCCACAGCCCCACATCTTCTCTCCTCCCTCCTTTGGCCAGCTTGCTGACCTTGTTCTCACCTGAGGACCTCAGCATGGTCCATCCCTCTGGCTCGATGCTCATCCCCAAACGTCTGCAGTATGCCAGTGCACCCGGACTTTAACTCCCTTATCTAACTAAACATAGACTTTTAAGAGAAGTAACCCAGATACTCTAAGGAGAGCAGCCCCACTCGCCAGCCTCAATTAATAGTCTTACTCATCTCTGTACTTCATACAGCCCTGATCACCTTCTGGCCTGTCTTATATTCCAATATTTACTGTGCTTTTAAGTGTGTGTGTGTGTGTGTGTGTGCGCGCGCACGCGCGCATGCCATGTGTATGCAAGCAGGTGTCCAAGGAAACCAGAAGAAGACCTCAGATCCGCTAGAGCTGGAGTTGCAGGCAGTTGTGAGCCACCTGATGGGGTGCTGGGAACTGAACTCTGGTCCTCTGGAAGAGCTGCCACACTCTTAACTGAGGGGCAGTCCCTGCAGCCCCTTTCCTGTGCTCCGTGTCTGCCTTGCTCCTCCTCCATGGCACACTGTGTTGCTGGGATAGAAATCCTTTGTTTGTCTGTCTGTCTGTCTGTCTTCACTCACTTGCTCTTAGGACATAGAAGAGTCTCTGCCACAGGAAGGCGACGACCCACCAACATTTGCTGAGTATCTGAATTCATGAGAGATCCTACAACATCTGAGTTCTCTGGGCCAAAGATGGACACATGGGCCCTGGGTGGGTGAGTGTTTTACCTCTGGAGGAACTGCCTATTAGGAGATAGACTGTGGCAAGATGAAAACCAACCAGGGATGGAGGGGACTGCCAGACCCCATCGGTTAGAAATCAGGGTGGTCTAAATGTTCCCACGGCTGCTCTGAGAGCAGGAGGTAGGAAACCCTCTTGGAAAGTGACATCTGTGGGAGGTGAGGACTGGACTGAGAGAGGAAGGCAGGCGGATCTCTGAGTTTGAGGCTGGCCTGGTCTGTAGAGCGAATTTCAGGACAGCCAGAGCTACACAGAGAAACCCTGTCTTGAAAAACAAACAAATAAACAAAACAACAACAACAAAACCAAACAAATAACCAAATGCAAGTAGAGAGGAAGAAAAAGTGTCCAGGCTGCTAGACCAGCAAGTGCAAAGGTCAGAAGCAAGACAGAAAGTATCATCTAGCTTACTGGAGACAAAGTATCTCTAGCTTACTGGAGACAAAGTATCATCTAGCTTACCGGAGACAAAGTATCTGTTTGAGTGGAAACAAACAGGGCACGGGGAAAGGTGTCACTGGTAGGGCGACTGGTGCCAGTCTACAGAGGATCTCAGCACATTGCGACATCAACTCAGCAAAACACCAGGGCAGAGGGGCTGGCTGCAAGCAGATGGGTGGCTCTGAACGCACGCACGTCTGTAGGGCACTGAGCAAGGGTGTCCTGGGCTTTAGCGGCACACTAGCGATCCCTGGAGAGCCTCATCAGGGGAGTGACAGTGATTAGATTTACCTTTTAAAGGACCACTCTGGCTGTCAAGGAAGAGCCCTTAGAAGGGCCAGAGTTGATCCAAGGAGACTGGGTGGGAGACTGTTAAGTCAGCCAGGCTGAGAGAACTGACAGGCGCTGTGATGGATCTGATGTGGGAGGCTGGAGTCAGGAGGGATTCTGGGTAACAGCACAACCACCGCCAGCGCAGTGAGCAGGGTCCACGTGCTCAGCAGAGCTGTTAGAGGAGCCGGACAGGGCTGTGTCCTTCTGCCACCCACCTGGAACACACTGCGAGGAAGGGCCATTGTCTCCTCTACTTTGCTTTTTAAAAGCTTGGATTTTATTTTTAATTGTGAGTGTCTGTGTGGGGTCTTAAGAGGGCAGAGGCATTGGATTCCCCTGGAGCTGACATTACAGAGGTGTGAGCCGGGACCCAAACTCCATTCCTCTTCACTTCCGAAACATCCCCCAGCCCCTTGTCCCCTCCACTTTACACAGGCTTGAGTGATGATCAGGGGAGATAGGAACCTACACTGGGCTGGGGAATCACATGTTCAGTTGGGGAGGTGCAGGCATCTCCCCAAAAGATCAGATAGAGGCCAAGTGACCAGCCAAACTCAGGAGGGAATCATGGCCAGCATGGGGAAGGGATCTGGGGCCTAGACCTCCACAGGCACTGCCCCATAACAGCTGAGATGGTTTGGGGCCAGTCTGAGGGGAGAAGGAAATCTCTAGGCCAAGATGGAAAGAGTGGTCTACCCCCAAATCAGGCTGTTAGAAAGATCCCTGTAGAGCGATGGTCCTAGTGCTGCGACCCTTTAACACAGTTCCTCATGTTGTGGTGACCCCTCACCCCCGACCATAAAATTATCTTCGTTGCTACTTCATAACTGTAACTGGTGCTACTGACCGCTATGAATCATTATGTAAATATCTGATATGCGATCCAGGGTGTCGAGACCCACAGGCTGAGAGCCACTGCTGAGGAGGACACAGAAAGCCCAGACAGGAATGCTAGTGAGTAAACACTCAGGGCTGTTATAGAGGTCACCTCTAGTCAGGTCGGGGAGGTACCCATTCTCTCATCCTTCCTCTCTGTGGAGAGTGTGCCAATGTGTTGTGTGCGGTACACGGGCCACGTCTGTGCACTCTGAAACATATTAGGGAGAGAAGCACAAGTTGGCGGAACTTCAAGTCATTTTTATTTGTTTTCCTCTATATTTATTTGTGTATTTTTTTAAAGTAATAAATGTTAAACAGATTAAGGGCTGGGAGAGGATGAGATGGTGAAGATGACAGAGGAGTAGGCAAAGAGGAGGGAAGCAGGTGGGAGGGGGAAGGGGGGAGGCATGCAGAGCAGAGGGGGAGGTTCCAGGTGAGGGGAGGACAGAGCCTCCCTGGACGACAGGAGGGAGGCCGGTGACCTTGGGAGAGTTGTGATGGGGGTGGGGTGGACAGCAGATGGCAGTGGGCTGACTGAGCAGTGAGTGGGAGAGAGAAACACGACAACTTGGTGATCCAAGCTTTGTGGGAAGGAGGGAGAGAGGGGACGGAGCTGCAGAGGACTTTGGGGCCCAGAGGGAGGAGGGAGAGGAGTGTTCAATGTGCAGGAGACGGAGGTGGGAGGCACTTGCCAAGGACACAGGCCACAAGCAGAAACAGAGGGAGAATGGGAAGGGATTCAGGATGCTGGGGATAGGGCTCCTGGGGCTCTCTGGGGACCAGCTTCCAGATCTTCCCTCTTGGGAGTGACTTTTGGGGGGCAGTGACCAGCTTTGCTTCTTTGGATGACTTCCATGTTTCTAGGTCCTTCTTTCATCTCCTTGGACCACAGATGGAGCCCAGGTGGCTACCTGATGCTGCAGATCCAGTCACAGACTGTGACCTTCAGGGTCCTCCATATACCCGACCCAGTTTTTTTTCCCAGAGGCTCTTGTCTTAGACTCTCTGGAGGGGAAGAAGATGCTGTGCTGGGCTGAGGGTAGCCAAAGGCTGGGCCAGATACTATCCTGTCCCCTATACCTTTTGGCAGGAAGTAGACCCTGCAGCTTCACTGGGCCTTAGCATCCTTTCTCCTCTGAAACCTGCAGAAGTGGACTGGGCACATAGCTCAACTGGTAGAGTTCCTGAGTAGACAAAGCCCTCGGTTTGATCCCCAGTACTGTATAAAACCAGAGTGATGGTTCCCCCCTGTAATCAGCACTAGAGCAGTGGAGGCGGGAACCTCAGGAGTTCAGGGTCACCCCCAGTTACATATATAGTAAGTTTGTGGTTAGTGTGGGCTACATGAGACCCAGTCTCAAAATCAGTCAGTCAGTCCATCAATCAGTCGGGCTAGCAAGATGGCTCAGTAGGTAAAGGTGCTTGCTTGCTACCAATTCAATGTCAATGCTACCAAGCCTGAGTTTAATGTCAAGGATGCACATGGTGAAAGCAAAGAACCAACTTCAGTAAGTAGTCCTCTGACCTCCACACATCTGTGCCACCCCCACCCCTACTGCACACACACACACACACACACACACGCACACACACACACGCACACACACGTGCATGCACAGGATAATACACAAAGCCTTGTCCCTGAGCCTGGAGAAAGTGACATGTGTTGGCAACTTGGAAGCAGATGACAGTCACAGGAAACAGTCCCCAAAGTTCTGTGGATGAGAAGAGGAAAGGAAAGCATGCCCTTGTAGGTGGGCTGGTGGGTGGACAGAGGATGAAGCCTAGTCCCCACGAGGACCGCATTGCCACCGAGATGGAAGAGTTAAACACGTCAACGCAGATAGCTTTCAAAACATCGTTGAAAGGGAAAAAGCAAATTGCACGGTGCTACACCCGGGATGAATGCATTTACATTAAGAAACATAAAACAATGCTACTTATATGCTGTGGGTGCACGGAATGCGTGCTGAAGTCTAAAAATGGTACAGGATGACACACAAGCTTGTCACAGCCCCAGCTCCTGGGGAAGCGGGGACAAGGCCAGATTGGGGAGAGATGAGAAAGGGGCCAGTTTCTTCTAGTCTCCCACTCCTCAGAGTTCACAGGTTTTCACTCCTTCCTTCCTTCCTTCTTTCCTTTCTTCCTTCCTTTCTTCCTTCCTTCCTTCCTTCCTTCCTTCCTTCCTTCCTTCCTTCCTTCCTTCCTGGTCGTCTATGATGTTTTGAGACAGAGTCTTACTACACAGCCTGGAACTCACAATGATCCCTCTGTCTCAGTGTTTCAAGTGCTGCAATTATAGCTATGTGCCACCATACCTGGCCAGAGTTATACATTTCTTACACAGTTTTAAAAAGATACTGCATTTATTTATTTTAGTGCACACGTATGCATGCGTACAGGTGCATGCGTGACTGACATGTCCTGTCAGACTGTTTCCAAGAGTTAGTTCTCTCCTTCCACAAGGTGAATCCCAGGAATTGGAGGTGGGTCATCAGGTTTGGTGGTATGTGCTTTTACACACTGAGCCATCTCGCCAGCCCCATTCTTCTCAATGTTGAGGGACATAGTATAATTTCTGATTGGGGAAGAATCCGGGGCACAGGGAGGCAAATCGAATGGCCCAGGCAACACTAAAGTCCTGGGGACAAGCTGAGAGGCACACCTGGGGCTGTCTCTTTCCTTATCTGGGCCACTCTATTGCCCAAGTTTGGAGGGAAAAGGCCTTCTAAGCTGCTTAGGGTCCCCTCACAGCCTTGTCTTTAGGATAATGGTGGCCAGAGCACCATTCTCCAAGCTGCTTCATGAGAGGCCTACACTTCTTAAGCAGAAGTTGGTCCTTCTCATCTGGCCCCAAGCACCTCTGTGGCATGGTTAGGGGCCTGCAGCATGGTTGGGGAACTACGGCATAGCTGGGGAGGGGGCTGCGGCATGGTCGGGGAACTGCTAAATGGGCAGGGGCTGCTACATGATCGGGGGCTACCTTCCCTCTTGGAACTCTCACGCTTGTCTTCTGTAGAGCTACTTTCAAGAGTTGGAAAGGTGGGTCTCAGCCCTGTCACCAGAGAGTGCCCCCGCCTAAGAGGCTTCCTTCCTCTGCAAATAGCCCAGTGTGCAAATTTCTGGGGGCAGAGGGTCCATGGTCCCGCCCACTCCCTCCTCAGCTTGGCTCTGCTTCCTACTCCCTTCTGTTTTCAAGCTCCCCTGACAGTAAGTGAGGACCCAGGTTACCCCAGGCAGAGTTTGACTCACTTGTGATTCCAGAGCCAGTTACAGTGCTTGGCATAGAACAGGCACTCGGGCTAGCATGTGACTTTGGAAAGCTGCGGTGTTGGATTTACCAGTGCTGACCAAAGCCACCAGAGTCGAACTGGGTAACACACTCACCCAGGAGAAAGGGTGGTACCTGGGATCAGATCTCTGGGGGAGATCATCTTTCATTGTCTTCTGTTTTGTTTTGAGATAGGGTCTGGCTATGCAGCCACGGCTAGCTTAGAATTTGCTGTGCAGAATAGACTGGACTTGAACTTCTGGCAATCGTCCTGGCTCCTGAGTCCTGGGGTTAGAGACCTACACCACCGTGCTAGGCTCCTGAGGCCATCTTCAACTCTGTCTTAAAGACAGCAGCAGCTGAAGATCTCATAAAGGAAATGACATGACATTGCTAAGTTTGACAACCTAAGTTCAAACCCTGGAATCCCCATGGCAGAAGGAGAGAGCATGCCCCCTCAGGTTGTCCTCTGACCTCTGGACACAAGTGTGCCCCACACACATAAACACAGAAATGCATAAGCAAATGAATATACGTTTTTAAATTTTTTTTTAAGCACACTGGGTAGAGTTTAATTTGGACACTGGAGACATCCCCAAAGCAAGGAGCAGGAACATGGTGATCAATTTGAGTGACAGACAGGGCTCTGAGATCACTCTGGCCTTCTGAGCCATCTGGAAAGCTGGAGGAGTCAGGGGACAGTAGGGTGACTGGATAGAAGTCCTTTTGAAATTTAAATGGAGATGCTCTGTAGTACAGGCTAGCCTTAAATGGAGATGCTCTGTAGTACAGGCTAGCCTTAAATGGAGATGCTCTGTAGTACAGGCTAGCTTTAAATGGTGATGCTCTGTAGTACAGGCTAGCTTTAAATGGAGATGCTCTGTAATACAGGCTAGCCTTAAACCTCTGCAGTCCTCTCCCTGGTGCTGGTACCACAGGTGTGCGCCACCATGCCTGATGGGTAACCAGGATTTCTAGGCATTGGAAGAAACCATTTGTATAAGAAAACAGTTTTGCAGTCAGGCGGTGGTGGCACACACCTTGAAATCCAGCACTTGGGAGGCAGAGGTAGGTGAATCTCTGTGAGTCTGAGGTCAGCCTGGTCTACAAAGCAAGTTCCAGGACAGCCAGAGCTGTTAAATAGAGAAACTATGTCTTGAAAAACCAAAACCAAAAACAAAATGCCTTTAATCCCAGGACTTTGGAGGCATAGACAGGTATATCTACATATTATGTAGTCAAGACTACATAATAGAGAGACTCTGTCTCAAAAAAATAAATAATAAATAAAATAACATAATAAAAAATTTAAAAAGAATATGTTTTGTAAGAAAAAGAAAGACTCCCTTTGCCCAGTTGGCTGCTGTCACCGTGACAGCCTTTCTCGGGTTGCAACATTCTGTACCTTTGTATTCAGACAGCATTGGCACAGGTCTCCAGTAAATTCCCAGCTCACCTGAGTCACTTGGCAGAAACAAGTTTTTATGTCAACTCACAAACCGACCCGTGTAAGCCCTCCGACAAACAGTGCGTGTTATTGCAAAGGCGGGTAGCCAACAAGGGAAGCGGTCAGCGTCCCTTTTTCTTGTTTGTCACAGACACATCTGCCGACCTACACTTGGCATTCAGGATAAGATCACGCATGCCCGAAACTTCCCTCTCAGGGAGAAGCAAGAAGGGCGGGTGGACTATTGTCAGGATGAGAGGGGAGGTGACCACTTATGATCAAATAGCAGCTACCATTTTCTCCATGCAGCCTGTGTGCTGGGCACAGGTATTAACTCCTCTGCCCATCTCTGACGTGGGTGCCGCGCTGCAGATGCCTTCTGCGGATGAGGAAGTGCAGACCAAGGAACAGAGGCATCTCTGCAAGATGCTGAAGCCCACAATCTCCTGGCTTTAGACGTTCTCCAGCACCGGGGTTCACTGACTGCTCTGGTCACTGAATTCTATGAATGCCAACGTATCCCTTTTATCCCCAGATACTATACACGGATGATTTAGTGATGCTGCTTCATTTATTCATGCAAAATTACATTATTGAGCACCGACTCTGCACTTGGCAAAGAGGAAGGAGAAGGCCACGGGGAGGTGAGGGCGGGACACAGAAATGGGTACTGCCGAAAACCTAGGCTTTGCCCAGGAGTAGATTAGTCTGCTGGGTGGTGTGCGGCACCAGGGACAGAGGGGTCTATAAACAGTGGGTGGAGATGGGGGCGGGGCAGGGGTGTACCAGAGCCGGGAAGGAGTCTCGCTTCCTTATTTATTACCTCTGGGCTCTCAAATGCGTGACTACCAAGCACAGGTGACAAAATAAAAAGGGAAAGGAAAAAATGCCAGCAACAGCCCGAATAAAATCAGGGCAAATAGAATAAAACCTGACAGCCAAGTATAAATAAATATTCGTAAAAGAGTTAAAGGACAGATTAAAATAAAAACACCACATGCAATTCTTACCCCTTGACAAATGCAGTGCGAATTGGGTTCTTTTAATCAAATGTTTGGCAGGTGTATGAATTATTTATAATTCAATATCGGGTGGTTAAATGGAAAATGGAAGATGTTCCCGTGGTCTTCTCAGAGCTTATCCACCGCCCCCAGTGAGTTTCCCCCACCCCGGAGAAGGGAGTCGGGAGTGGGTGGGAGCCAGGGAGCCCATCCCTCCCCCACGTCAGGTGTGGGGCTGAGCCTGGAATCCCTGCCCACTGCTGGGCATCACCATTTGTCAACCCACTCCCCTGTCACAAGCCCTGCAGCTTAGACTCTTGGTCGGGAGGGAGGCCCTTCTGTGTTGCTGGCAGGCGTAGAGAGGCCCCTGGCCCGGTGTAAGAGAGCTGGGGGTGCAGAGATGTGGGGTCTGATCTTGAGGGTTGTCAAGCCTCAGCCCTGTGCTCCTCCCTAACTTTGCCCTTTCCCGGGCACTCCGCCCACTTGCAAGCGCCTCCATTGCTCTCCCTTACTTCTCCAAGTCACGTTCTGTTTAGAGTGCAGTGCAGCATGTGGCTCTCATCACACCAGGCCACCGCAAGAAGTGTCGATAAAAAGTGAGGCTCAGAGGGAAGCTGGGTGTCTCTCCATGTGACCTGGGGCACCACGCCTGTGTGATCTGGCCTCCTTACCTAACCTCTCTGACCCTCCACTCCATCATTTACTGGACTAATGGCAATGCCGCCTTGGGAACTGTCCATGAGGATCAAGGGTTGGAGTCACTGGGTGACCAGAGCCTACCTTCTGCAGCAGTCACACACTGCAGCTAATACCATGGCTATAAGATATTCCACCCATTTGACAGACAAAGAGACTGAGGTCCGGAGTGGTGGAGGGACCTGCTTCCAGTAACTCAGAGTGTGAGCAACTGAGAACTCAGACTTCTAGGAGCTCAGGAGCATGACAGACTACGTGGACTGGCTCCAGCTGCCCCAGCCCTGGTACCCACCCATAACTGATTCTGATCTGCTTTACTCCCTATACTCAGAGTCCTAGGGAGTCGCTTCATGCTTTACCCATCCTACTGACCTGTGGGATGCGCTGCCCTGTGTCCCGCCTGTATCAGTCACAAGTGCACACACAGGCACACACAAGCACCTCCCTAAGCAAAGGCAGGCATGCCAGTGTTGACGGACTCCCAGGAGCAGCAGACGAATGAGCTCTCACTGCTCACAAACGGCTGTCGAGAAGGTGGGAGAATGAAGGCAATTAGTCCCCTTAATGCCGATTTCAGACTAATCTTTCACACTTAAGAAAATTGTTCCAATGATTTTCTTATTTTCAGGGGAGCTCGTTAAGTAAGAATTAGAAAAAATAGATACGGGAGGAGAGATAAGAAAATGGATTTTGTAATGACAAGCTGCCTAAACATGCTGAGAGGGGGCTAGCCCGGCCAAGATGGAGCGATGGATCCCGGACCCTCCTTGGTATGTGACAGTTGATGTTCCGGACCCCTGGGAAGGGTGAAGATCCCAAGGATGGGGAAATAGGGCCCATGGATACAGATATAGAGCTGGGACCTCTGTGGAGTGGGTGATCCATGCACTCTGGTTGTGGGTGACAGGTTTGACACCCAGACCACCCCTGCATTCCCTGTGCCTGACTGAGTTCTGCAGGAAGCTGAGCCCTCACCATCTACATAGCTAAGTCCTTGCCAGGCTTGGAGCCTAATGTAGAGAATTCTGACTTGGCACCTACTGTGTCCTCTGGGAAGCTTTATTGAATGCCCACTGTATACACATTGCTGTACTGGGGCTCTCCATCCATTAGACCCACTGGCCCCTCTGGTGGGTATGCCTGTAGCTACAAGGTTTCAGTGCAGACACAAAGGCCACCTCCAGCCAGCCCCCTTGGCTAGTCCATGTGTCACCTGTTTCCCTGGACGGATGCCTCTGCTGGGGTGGCTACTAAGTACTTGGGATGTCACACTTGGCTGTGTGACTTGCCAAGGCCAGGGGACTGTAAGCAAGCTGCAATCTGAAACGGGAAGCTATGGTTTCTATCTCTCTGCTACCTTTGTGTAGGGTTCTCTGAGAGGAGGCCAGACAGCGCTACGTGTCCCCTGCAGAAACAGAGCATTTCTGATGGGAAAGAGGGACCACTGTGTGGATATCCACCTCAGGACCACACAGGCCATCTCCCCATCTCCTTATCCCGCCCCATTCCTGCCCTTTCTATCTTTGCCTGGATAGCACTTTCCTGCACCTGAATGTTCTACTAGCCCTGATGACACATAGTCTTCAGATTTCTCCTTCACATCAGAACCTAGCTGGGACCCTTGGTCTTCCTGTGTAGCAGCAGGGCATTCTGGGACTACCCTGCCTGTGGACCAGGTCAGCAACACTTACAGAGATACCTGGTGTTTGGTTGTGACAAAGGAACTACTCCCAAGAGGCTGATGGTGAGACGTGACATTATTTCTCTGGTGACTGACTAGGTGACACACACAAGTCACTGGCCAGAGTTCCAGCTACCCATGCAGACCTCTGCTGGGCGGACATTGCTCTGAACTCAGTGGTCCTCAGTCATGGAGGATTTTACCACCCTCATAACATCCGCTGCCCACGGAGACAGCTCCTCTGGGGACACCTGAGATTCCGAGGCTGTTATCTAGTGAGAAGAGACCAGAGATGCTGCCAAGTACTCCAAAGCACACAGAAAGCCCCCAGCACAAAACTGTCCCACCTAGCCGTCAGTAGGACCAAGGCTGAGAAGGCCTACCCTAGAGTAGTCTGATCTAGTGTCCACTTAAATATGTAAAGCTCCGTTTAGGATCTGGATCTCCTGGGATTAAAGGATAAGTAGGGCCTTGGGGCTCCAAGAGAAAGATCCAGGTCTGATCCCTCCTTTGCCTTCCTTCCTTCCTTCCTTCCTTCCTTCCTTCCTTCCTTCCTTCCTTTCTCTTTTTCTTTCTTTTTCAATCAACAAACATGCATCTGGTTCCTGCCAAGCGCCTGAAGCTTCACGGCTGAACAGCACATCTTCTAGGTGCACAGAACAGCGGGCTTTAGGCGAGTGGCCTGAGACACACCTCTTCTTTCTGAGTCTCTGTTTCCAGAACTATTAAAAGAGCATGACACCATCTCTCACCCAGCATCACTGCCAGACCTTCAGTTATTTCAACATCAGACACAATTGTCTCTGCTTGGTAAACAAGAGTGTGGTCTGAATGGTTTTGCTTCCAGGACAGGGCTGGGCAGGTGGTGAGGACAATTTTTTTTTTCTTTTTTACAAAAAAAAAAGAGAAGATGGGGGTGAGGAGATTGCTCAGTAGGTGAAGTGCTTGCCACACAAGCATGAGGATCTGGGTTCAAAACCTGGCAGTCGAGGTAAAAGACAGGCATGTTGGCATGGATTACACACCCCCAGTATAGTGGTATTTCATTTGTATTTTAATAAATAAAGCTTGCCTGAAGTCCAGAGAGTAAAATAGCTGCACTGATCAGCTTACAGACCAGACAGTGGTGACACACACCTTTAATCCCAGTAGCCACACTAGTTTGCCATAGAAACCAGGCAGTAGTGGTGTATGCCCTTAATCCCAGCACTAGAGAGGAATATAAAACGGGACAAGATGACTCTCAGACACAGTCTCATTCTGAGATTCCCGGAGGCAGGATCGCCATTTCGGACTGAGGTAAGAGCCAGTGGTTGGCAGCTTTGCTTTTCTGAACTTCGGGTTGAACCCCAATTTCTGTCTCTGGGTTTTTATTAATTGTGCTCCCTAGCACTGGGAGGTGGAGTCAGGGGAATCTCTTGGGCTCACTGGCCAGCCTAGCCTACCCAGAAAACTCCAGTTCAGTGAGAGACTGTATCTCAAGAAAGCAAGCTGGACAGCACGAAAGGAACAACATCCCCAAG
This sequence comes from Myodes glareolus, assembly GCF_982192425.1. NCBI lineage: Eukaryota > Metazoa > Chordata > Mammalia > Rodentia > Cricetidae > Myodes > Myodes glareolus. The sequence goes on along the minus strand of NC_142035.1, from coordinate 13,875,152 downwards.
ATTGACCTGTGAACTTTATAAGTCTACACATATGTGTGCACACCCTTACACACATGTGTAAATACAAACGAGTAGCGAGACAAACTAAGACTTTATTAAGCTTTGGTTGCATGCTTGTCACAGGTTTCTCCCACCAACTGTGCAACACAAGCATTTTCCTACTCAAAGTAAAAAATGGGGAAACTGAGGCAGAAAGGAAAGAGCCATACCCAAGCTGGTTTGAACTCCGCTCTCCTCTTTTTCCATCTCCAGACCTTTCTATGGCGGTTCGGGGCCGGGAGTTGAAGTCAGAGTCCGACTGGTCCTGGCCCTCAGGCCTTATTCCCCAGCGTCCCTCGGGGATCCCCGTCTCACCCCATTAGCACTGTTTTAAAAAGCGCGGGGCCGACCGGGGCGCGTTATTGCCCACATAAATCAGGCGGCTCCCGAGTACCGAACACCTTTAAACAAACAGCTGATGGGAATGAAGTTCCGGGATCGTTATTAATAGCTTTTCATTTCGGTGGCCGCTGTGCTGTGACATGCCTTCCCAGCAGAAGCCCCGCGCAGCCAGCCCCCATCGGCTGATCCCCCCGAGTCCGCCAGTCAGAATGAATGACTGTACCTTTGTGTTAATTGTGGAGCCCAGCCGCAAGCAGAATGCTAATGGGGCCAAGTGGGAGGGGGCGGGTGCTAGGTCGGCCTGGCGGCCTGGCTGCCTGGCTGGAAAGGACCCCACCTCTGGCCCCTCCTCCACAGCCAGAGGCGGGCTCTTACTCAAATACTCAAATCAGCTCTACCCTCCTCCGCTCAAGAAAGCCCCATGGCCCCCGAGGCCTGGAGCCAAGTCTGCACTCATCCCTCTGCTCTGGAAGCCCTTGGCTCTCATCCTGTCTGTGGCTCAGGCCTCTTGCTGGCATTCCTACACCCGGAGCCCAGTGCTGTTTAAACCCCTATTTAGATACTCAGTTCACTCTGCGGAGGCTTTATCCAACCGACATTCACTGAGCCCCCTCTGAGGGACCTGGGAGGAAGCAGTAAGCAAGACACAGCCCTGTGATCATGGAGTCTAAGATCAAGTAGGAAACACCAGTGTCTGTGAGCCCCTGGAGTCATAGCCCAGGTTAGCTCTTTACTATATGCATGATCTCGCACCAGTTGTCCTTCTGGGGCTAAGTGTGGGAGGGAAGCCCTTGTAGGCATAACAGAGCAGTGTACATAAAACACTTAGCAGGCTCCGGATCACCATGGAGCATTTAGTAACTGTCAGCTCTTGCCGTCATTACCTCGGGATGCCTGTGCGTGGTGATTACCAGGAAAGAAATGAGCCAGGCGGGGGTTGGGTGGGCGAGGGTGTGGGGGTGTCTAACAGAGGGCCAGTCTGGGATCCAGTGAAGGTTTCCCCAAGGAGGTGACATTTTCTCAGACTAGGGGTAGGATGTTTGGGGGAGGTAGAGGGCACCAAGTAAAGGAAGCAGCACCTGTTAAAGGCCAGGGCAGGTGGACTGCACCAGGCTATGAGTTAAGAGGAGCAGGGAAGCTGAGTGATGGGCAGGAAGGCCAACCTGGGGCAGGAGGGAAAGGAATCCGGAAGATGGGAAGGACAGCAAACAGGATCCCATGAGTCTTGTTAAATTTTAAATTTCATCCTAAGGACAACATGGGCGGCTGTTGAAGGCTATCCTTCCTCCACCTACTGGGGCTCACAGCATGGCTCAGAAAGACACAAAGAAGACTTGAGGCTACTGTCTAGTGGCTACCCATGGTGGCCTGGAGGCAGCGAGTGTTCATGCTGTGTCTGTAGATACACAGGAGGCAGAGTCCTCAAGACAGGATCAGAAGGGTCTAGGCAGAGAGGAGGGAGAGGGACCACCGCTCAGGAAGAACTCCAAGATGACCTCCTCATTGATTAGGGAGAAAGAAGGAAAGCTGTAGTCTGAAGGACTGGGGACCACACCCTTAGTTAACCGCTGTGACGGCTCTAGGCCTCTGAGCCTTTACAATTGCTATTTTCCCTCTCTAGAAGACCCAGCCAGAAGGTTTTTTGAAGAATTTTTTTTATTACTTATCCCGGACTCCACTGTCCCCTCTAGGACATGAAACCCAACTGGCTCCCCAGAGTGACTCACATACCTCCCTGTGTCCTTACCTCGTGAACCTTCATGTCTCCACCCCCACCCCTCACCCCTCACTCCCCACCCCCCACCCCCCAGCCCTGCTTCCTCTGCTCTCCACCTAGAGGCTCCAGTGCCATTTGCTCTTGGGTCTGCACCTGCCCCCTGCAATGCAACCCTAGAGGTTCTCTGTATACCCACATGCATGTATCTGTATCAGATCTCCCCCCTCCAAGCCCCAAACAGTAGACCCACCAGTCTGTCCAACACAGAGTTGGAAACCATGCCCAAAACTACCATTGTCACCGTGCCCCACACAAATGACGACGAAATGACTCAAATGTTAACACTGCCCCTCTTCCGTTCTCCCTTCGGTAACTAGCAACTCCCTTATCCCAGCTGCATCTGCCAAAGCCCTGCGAGTCATTCTTGACTCTGCTCCATCTCACACACCAGCATCCTATCCGTCAGTGAATCCTGCCAGTCTTAAAAATAGAGCCGGAATCTGACCAATCTCGCCACCGTGGTTGTTAGCAGCGGGGCCACAAGGATTGTCATCTCTCACCTGGGTTATTGCGACAGCCTCCTGGCTGGCTTCCCTGCTTCTCCCCTTGCCCCGTGGGGTGCTCTCAGCTGAGGTGTTAAAACTCAATATTACTTCCCCAGAAAGTCCTTTGGCTTCTTGTCCTACTCGGATCAGAGTGAAATGGTTCCCGTCATAGCAGGCTCTGGCTGGTCTCCAGACCTACCAGCTAGGACACCGCCTCAGGGCCTTTGCACCTGCTGGTTTCCTGGCCTGGAATTCCAGCCTTCCTTATGTCTCCTTGGCACCTGCTCCCCTAGTCTTTAGAAGTTTGCTTAAATGGTTGACCCTAGATTCACGCAGTAAAATTGTCCCCTTCAACGCCTAGATGTCCCCTTACAATGTATTTCCTCTTAAATCTGTCCCTTTCCAATGCATTTATTTTTCTCTTCTACCCATCCAAGAGAATAGCAAGTCAGAAGTAAATGCTCCACCTCCTGACTCAGGAAGGCCTGTCCTGCACGCTGCATGCTGATCCCACATGGAGGGCAATGGTCCCTAACTTTGCTGTGTTCAGCTCTTTTGTCTTCCCAGAGGACATAGGGCCACAGTCGCCTAATGTTCCAGAGTGAAACACAGTGTGTGTCAAGTGTTTGGACAAATATGTGGTGAAGGACAGTGAGTTCAGACCTATCTCCTGAAGCCTTTCCGGCCTCTTCTCAGAGCTCCAAATTCCCCAGGACCAGAGGTCAGGGCTGGGATCTGGAGGCTGAACTGGGAGGATACAGGAGTCTGTTTTGGAATTAAAGTTTGGACTGAGAAGGTGGTTTTTGTTGTTATTGTTTGATTGTTGCTATTTGGCTTGGTTTTTATTTTTATCTATCTGTCGGTCTGTCTGTCTACCTACCTACCCACGTACCTATTCATCTGATGTGGGATTCCCCTCTGTATGCTGTGAATACCACTGACGAATAAAGAAACTGCCTTGGCCTGTTGATAGGGCAGAACTTAGGTAGGTGGGGAAAACTAAACTGAATGCTGAGAGGAAGAAGGCAGAGTAAGAGAGAAGCCACATAGCCCTGCCAGAGGAACTTGGGCAATGGAACTTTACCCAGTAAGCCACAGCCACATGGTGATACACAGATTAATAAAAATGGGTTAAATTAAGATGTAAGAGTTAGCCAATAAGAAGCTAGAACTAATGGACCAAGCAGTGATTTAATTAATACAGTATCTGAGTGGTTATTTCAGGGCTGAGCAGCCAGGAACCAGCAAGCAGCCTCCAATAACATCCATCCATTTATCTATCTATCTATCTATCTATCTATCTATCTATCTATCTATCTATCTATCTATCTGCTATGGTTTGAACCCAGGGCCTTTTGTACTTTAAGCAAGTCCTCTACCATTGAGCTACACCCCAGTCCTCTGGATTGGGATTTCTGTTTAAGTTACTGAAAAAAAATAAATTAAGATCTTAAAAAGCTACTGACAGGGAGAAAGGTGAGGACAGGGGTCCAGGGTTGAACTCAGAATGAGGAGCAGGCCACTGGGATTTGAGGTCAGAGTTCACAGTTGCTGGCTGGGCTGAGTGTCGGGGCAGCAAAGACATGCTTAGTTAGCCTCGGGTGGTTGGAAGATTTTGTCAAGGACAGGAACTCCGTGGGAGGGGGACAAAGGGCTCAACGGTAGGACACTGATTGGGGTTACAAAGCCTCTCTGTAGGACATTGGGACAGGGCTCACATTTTACAGCCACACTGTAGCACAGTGGATGTCTGCCTGGGTGAGTTGGCCACTTAGGTGACACTTGTCTGGACACTTCTTGGTTGTAGGGAGGGAGGACACAGCTGTCGGTTACGCAGAGGCTGGGTGGCCCTAATCAACCCACAGTGGCCTCCCCCAGTGTCAAGGGAAAGCCCAGAATTCCTGCATTCTCTGAAGGTTAGTCAAGAACTCATCTAACTGAGCTAGGGCTTTGGTATGAGGCCATCTGTCTCTGGACCCCTGTGCATTCATCTCCTCTCCATTAGCCCTGGCCCTGGCTGAACAAGGGACTCTAAGGTAGAGAGGATGGAGAAGAGGAGAGAACCACTTCTAGGAGCTGAGACTGGAGCCGAGCAGGGGAGGGATGCTGAGAGAAAGAGAGGGACCCGCAGTCTAGGCAGGGCAGCAGATGACCTCAACAGAGCCCATGAGGCTGTGGGGTGGGGACCTGCAAGGGTGGCAGGGAGATGTCTGAGGTGGCCTTTGCCCCCTGGCAAGAGGCTCACATTCTCACGACCACATCTGCCAGCATCCACACAGCTCTAACCAGGTCCAGCCTCACAACTCATTATTTCTTCCTTTCTTTGTGTAGAGGCAGGGTTTCACGGAGCCCAGGCTGGTCATGAACTTCTGATCCTCCTGCCTCCACCTCCTGCCTGCCATCAAACCTACAAGATGGGCACCATTCTCATCCCTGTCTCACTGAGAAGCCATGGCGGTTCAGAGAGCCTGGGAAAGTCACCCACGACTCCTCCAAATCTGAGTGCCAGGCTAGCTCTGAGCTGGCTAGGGTTTCAGGTCAGGCGCTCACAGTCAGGGTCCCCTGACTTCCTATGCTACCATCTACCTTCCCTGCCTTCCCCTCCATGTGCCTGGTGATCTCGGCCAGCCTCTCAACGTCTGCTGGATAGGTGCGATGATTATCATCCTTGATGAAGCAGCCACATGCCAGAGAGGTCAAGTGTCTCTCCACACTTCCAGGTCTGCCCAACATCAAGGCCACTTGTGCTTCTCTGCATGACAGCTGGGGTGGACGTCTGCACAGCTACCGGTGACCACTCTCGCAGCTGCATCTGATTGTCACAAACAGGCAAAGATTCGGTTTCTCCATCCCAGCCCCGGGGCTGGTTGGACTGGGTCATTTTTTTAAATTACATTTATTTATTTACTTATTTATTATTTGTATGTGTGTGTGTGTGCATGCGTACGTGTGTGTGTGTGTGTGTGCATGCATACGTGTGTGTGTGTGTTGGTATGTGCATGCCATGGCACATTAGTGGAGTTAGAGGGCATCCTGGGGATTCAGGTCTCTCCTTCCACCATGTAAGTCCCCGAGATGCAGCTCAGGTCATTGGGCTTAGATGCAGGTGCCATTTTTTACTATGGAGCCGTCTTAATCCCAGAATAATGCTTAGCAGTTGTCCAGTCTCTACTGTGTCCCCCAGATGTGACAGTTCCAGCTGTGTTCAGACAGTGCCATGGGGTGGGATGGAAAAAGCCGCTCTCCGCTTTAACAGGAATATCAGCCCAAGGCTGGGCCAGGAGGAGAGTCCTGTGACAGATGGGCACGGAACCACAGACCGGGGAGAAAGCACCTTCCTCAAGGTCACTTGGAGTCAGTGACTCTCGCTCAGACCAGCCTCCTGCTCGGACTGTGGTCCTCCAGGGGCGTGTCTACAGCAATACTGATGTGAGCGAGTCCTACCTGCCTGTCCAGGAACCTATACAGGCTTTCCCCCTCCAGGGAACTGCTGCAGGCCTGGCTTCCTGGCCGAGCTGAGATAGGCCTGCCCTTTGCCCAACCCAGGCAACGTGAAAATAACCCAAGGGGCTCAGTATAACTACTGAGCACTGGCTGCTCCTCCAAAGGACCTGGATTCAAGTCTAGCACCCACATGGCAGCTCACTACAGTCTGTAACTCCAGTTCCAGGGGATCCTACACCCTCACACGGATATACACGCAGACAAAACAATGCACAACAAACAAACAAACAAACAAACAAGTAGAAAATAACCCAGGAAACAGACACTTTGAGCCTAATAGCTTTCACCGGCTTTTCTGCCAGACCAAAGTTTCAATAGAATCAGTACTGGCTGCTACCCCAATTCCAGACGACATTCCTATACCTACTATTGCAGCCCCTCCAATCTGTTATTTGTTGTCAGGTGGCCAGTCTTCCAGGCACAGAAGCCTCCAGGTGTCCCCTAAACTGTGACTGCTTCCCTGCCTCTGTCTATGGAGCTTCCAGTGGACAGTTCTTAGAGAGAACTCCTATTCAACTTTTAAGCCTGAGTCCAAGTCATTTGCTCCAGGATATGTGTGTGTGTGTGTGTGTGTGTGTGTGTGTGTGTTCATGCAGGCATGTGTCCAGTTAGACTGAAAGAGTCTTTGAGGATGTAAGTCTATCTGATCCTTAAACCCTGGGGACCACCTGATGCCTGGCTCAGAGCAGGTAGGTAGCCAGCAACTGTTAAGGAAGAATGAATGAGCGAGGATATAAGAATAACAAGGTCCTTGGCTCGCAGTGTCACTCTCAAGACTCCAGAGAGGGAAGCCAGCTTCTTGTTGTCCCTTAGTTTTGCATTCTGAGGACTGCCCCACCTCCAGCCCTAGCCAGCGCCTGCCACCCCAGCCACCCACACAGTCTGCGAACTCAAAGAGCGCCTTGGACAGAGACCAGGCATTTTTAAAACGCTTTTATCCTCTGCGAGACATCCACAGGGAGCTGTCGGTCAGCCCTGTCTTCCTGTATGATCCCAGACACTTCCCATCCTTCAATCCATCCCACACCCTTCTGAGCACCTGCGTCCTCCACAGGCAAACTTTGAATGTCCAGCCATTTTCTTCCCTTCCTGCACTTTGAGGGGCCCCTGCCTCTCACTCTGAGCCAGGCATCTTCCTCCAAGAAGCCCTGACTAAGGACCCCAGGTCTCAGCTCCTGCTTTGGGGATAAAGGGAGGAGAGAGACGACGCAACACCCTTTCAGATCTAGTTCTTATTTTCTGAAGTTAGAAACCCACTTGTATGTACAGCTCTGCAGGCCTCAGTTTATTTACTACAAAGTGGGAAGAAAGACAGAAAGATGCACATAAAATCAGGTCTGCCCTTCCAGCACAACAAATGTGCATCAAAACACAGGGCTGCTTCTCCATGCGCCTCTTTCATGCGTGGCCCTGGCTATGTCTCTTTCCTCCTTTAGACCTTGAGTTGCAAAAACAGAAGGCGTACCCTATCTCCACCTTCTAGTTCAGCTTGGGGGTCCTGAGCTCTCTCCAAGCCCAAGACTGGAGCCTCATAGAGGAGCTTGGAAGGGACTGGACTACCGGGTGGGGAGGAGGGCGTGGAGGGAGGAGCTGTCCTAGCCTGAGTGTGAGAGACGAGTTAACAGCTCAATTGTTATTTCAATTACACGGATTATTTGAAAACAATGTTATGAGTTTCATCACTGACAACCCCAGGAAATGGCTGCTATGGCAACGGGGGAAAAAGAATGGCGCTGGCCAACCAATCCAAAGTTCTGTCTGCAGTCCCAGTTTGTTCAAACTCTCCTCCATGGCCCCTCCCATCCTCCACTTGGGGAAAGGTTTGAAAGAAAGGAAGCAAAGGGCAAGTGGAGGGACTTTGCAGAGGGGGAAACGGGGGCAGTGAGAAGACAGAATCGGATCACCTCTGGGGAGATTAGGAGATGCTCCATGGGTAAGCATACTTGCCATGCGAGCACAAAGACCTGAGTTTGAATCTGAAGCGTCCATGTAAAAAGCCAGGCACGGCTATGAGGTCCTATAACCCAACACTGGGGGAGGAAGGGCAGAGACAGTGACCCCCAAAGGCTCTGCTGGCCAGAGAGTTAGCCCAGCCAAAGTTTCTGGTTCGATGGCAGACCATGTCTCGGGAAGTAAAGTGGAGACCAATAGAACACACCCAGTGTCTATTTGGCCTCCACATAAGCACACAAGGGTGCGCGCACCTGCACACTCACATGCTTGCAAAACAAACATACACACACTGGCACACTAGAGTTCCCCTGGACAAGGGCATTGGCTCACTGTACAGCAGGGAGAACAGGGCTCTCACCACCCTCTGATTGACAAGGGGGCTCCCAGACACTCTCACTACCCTGCTCACTGCTGGGTAAGTTCCCCGAGGTCCCTTTCTCTCAGGACACACAGGCCACCTCATCTCCAGCTGCTGGAGCCTTTGCTGGGCTAGAGGAAGGGCAGGTGGGTGAATCCTGAGCACCCTGGAGCTCCTTCCTGCTTCTCTCTCAGAGCCTCTATAGGGCACCTTCGGCAACCCCACCTTTCCCAGACCAAGACCTGTAGGAGCCAATAAAGAGCCCTTGGCCTGGAGACGACCCTTGCTTCCCCGTCAGAAAGTGCCCATGCGATCCTCCTCCACAGAAACCTGTAGAGAGGCACCAGGTACCATGCTAAACACTGTACAAATATCAACCCCCCACTTGGTGATCAGAGACTGATTATCAATACCCCTTACAGATGGAGAAACTGAGGCAGTCATATGACTTGTGCAGATTCTGGCAGTCAGTAGGACCAGGCTTCTCCAGAACTCCTAATTCCTCCAGACAGAAAACAGACCTGGTATGGGGCAGGCCTGAGGGATGGGATGACTTCTAAGACAGAACCTTGGCTTCCTCTCCCAGGACACCTCCCACTAGCTCTGGAAACTCACACAGCTCTCTCCAGTTGCTCAGCAGGGGAGACCTGGACAGACATGAGCACAGCAGGCCTCAGCGGGGGAGCTGTGATGTTTCAGAGCTAACTGTTGCCAAGAGCTCTGCTCTTCTGGAAGGCGGGAAGCCTTGCAGCGGCATCCTCATTAAGGTGGTACCTAGTGCTGTTCCAGAGACAGACACCATGTATCCAGTCACCTCATTCACCTGTGGTGATGCCAGCAACCCCATTGTGAAGATGAGGAAACTGAGGCTCAGGGAATCAAGGAGATTTGTCCAATGTCAGCCAGTCAATATGTCGCCTGTCAAGAGAGATGATCAGGTACCACCAGGACACAAAGGGCGGGAAAGACACTCAGATGGAATAGATGGAGGGGTTCAGCAAAGTTGGTAGCTAGAAGGCAACCTTGTGCTGAGTCTGGCTCAGCAGGTGAAAAACTTTGTCAAGAAACAAAATGAGGCCTTGAGTGTCAAGCAAAGGTTCTGGAACTGACAGAGAGTCATTGCTTCCCTCCTTCCTCCCTTTCTCTTGCTCTCCCTCCCCCGCTCACCCTCTTGTTCCCATGTTCCCCTTCCCTCTCCACTCTTCATACTCCCTCCCTCCTATCCTCCCTTCCTCCTTATGTTCCCTTCCTCCCGTGCCCCCCCCTCAATGGCCTTCCTCCCATGCTCCCTTCTTCCCGTACTTCCTTCCTCCCTGTGCTCCCTCCTCCCATGCCCTCTCCCTCCCATGCCCCCTCCCTCAACAGTATCCCTCCTGTTCTCCCTCCCTCCCATGATCCCTTCCTCCTGTGCTCCCTCCCTCCCATGCTCCTTTCTTCCCATGATCCCTTCCTCCCGTGCTCCCTTCCTCCCTGTGCTCCCTCCCTCCTGTGCTCCCTTCCTCCCATGTTCTCTCCCTGCTGTGCTCTCTCCCTCCTGTGCTCCCTTCCTCCCGTGCTCCCTTCCTCCAATGCTTCCTTCCTCTCTGTGCTCCCTCCCTCCCGTGCTCTCTCCCTCCCATGCAGTGGAGCAATTTCCCAAAACATTTTCTCTAATTTGTGATTGTTTTCCTAACCCAGAAACAGCAAGTCCAGGATTCTCCAGCCTGTGAGCCAAGCCCAGTGGAGCTGCCAGCACGGCTGGTGCCCGCCACCAACCCAGCCTGTTTTCTAACCTGTAAGTTCCTCTGTTTCCAGAGCCATGAGGCAGTGGGCAGGTGGTGGAAGGGACTCACGGGCCCAGATCCAGGGCTTTTTTCCCAAGGCCTGCGGAGTAGATGCAGAGACCCTGGAGTAGCAGGGGAGCTGGCACCTCCTCTAGCTGGCTGCCACATTGAGGACATAAGTAGTACCATTTATGGAGGAAGGGTGCCACCAAGCTCCAGAAGGGGCCACGTTTGAGCTTGGTGATAAAAGTCTGTGGAGGGAATGGACTGTGAGAATTTACAAGGGGTGTGTGTGTGTGTGTGTGTGTGTGTGTGTGTGTGTATGCGCGCACGCGCGCACTAACATATGTATGCACAGAAATTCCCTGTCGGGAACTTGGACTCACAGCAGGAAGAGAACATCAGAAGCAGCTAAGCAAAGTGGCCAGGTGCCTACTAGGGTAAAAGGACCAGTACTGTGGTCCAGGGCCCATTGTCACAGAGACTCGGCAACAGGATCTGGAGCTACGTAGGGGCTGGCACACCCGTGGAGTACAGCCTAGGTTCTGTTCTGGACCGTGAGGAGAGAAGCCCATGCCCAAAAGACAGTGTTCTCCTGGAGCCAGTGGGCATTCTGCCAGGGACTCAGTTGGAGGCTGAGGTTTGTGAGAACAGGGCTTATACGGGGCCAGGAAAGGACACAGGCTCCCCAGGATGAAGGCAAGGGCTCTCAGGAATGAAGGATACCTTGGGGGTATCGAGGCTGTGGAGGCCTGGGGCTGAAGAAGATGTCCTTGTTCTGGGTTCCTTCTGAGAATCAGTGTGCCCTGCTGCTCCTGCCCTGATACCAGGTACCCCGCTTTAACACATCTTCACCTCACCACAGCTTGTCTTCTTGCTCTACAGTCACCCCCCCCGCAAACATAATCACCCCCACTCCTTTCTCCAAAGTCACATCCAGAGTCCTCCACTACCCTCTCCCAAACGTCCCAGTCTGCTGTCCTCTTTGCTCAACCACTCCTACAGTTTTGAGGACTCCCCTCCAGCTGAACACAGGCAGATAGTGCAGTGGTCAATACGGCAGTCCTCCCTCTAGCTAGCCTCAATCCCTCCAGCTTCAAAGCGGTCAGTGCCCTCTGCCCTGTCCTCGTTTCTCCGCCAGCTGCATCCCGTGAGCCGCTTCATTCAATGCCTTCACGGAGCACCTACTTCGTGCCTACAATTGGGGCAAAAAGAGCCTCAGTGGTAGGAGATATCTGATGTGGGACAAGATAAACACCAGCTATGGCTTGGAGGAGACATTGCCAACTTAGGCAAATGTGTACGGAAGAGTGTGCCTATGCCTACACACACTCACAGAAGCCAGGGGAAACAGACAGCAAATCTGTGCAGTATTAGCCGCTAACACTTTGGGAGCACAGCTCATCTCCTGGCCACAGTCCATCAGAACCCTTCACCGTCATGAGGACATGAAGTCTCTTTTTAATGTCTGTCCTCCAGGTTAAAAGGTTCACTGCCTTTCACTGTCTTTCTTAATCTCCGTCTTCATCAACAGGCATCTCCAAGTGTCTGTGTAAAGATTCCACCCAAGCTGGGCACATAGGAAGCTTCTAAGAAACACATTGTGAATGAATGGGTACGTCGATGTCGTCACTGCTGGGAGGCAGCAGACAGCCAGGAGGCATAAAGTGAGGCAGTGGGACGTGGGTGGGTGGATGGCGTGGGTGGGTGGTGTGGGTGGGTGGACAGTAGTGGGTGGTTAGGTGGGCAGAAGCAGGGACAATGGGCACCTCAACGTTTGGAGGGAGGTGGGCGGGTGGGTGATGGGTTGGAAAATGACCGAAGGATGGATGACATTAGGAGGGATGCTGGGTGGCTGAAAAATGTTGGCAGAATCTCAGCTTTTCTGAGAGTCTCTCAAGCCAAGACTCCCCTGATTTGATTAATGAGCCCTAGTTCTCGTACACAGACACACCAGACACACACACACACACACACACAAACACACACACACACACACACACACACAAACGATGCCCAGGCTTACCACACTGTTTCATTTCTCTTCTTTCTCCACAGCATCACAGCATCTCCCGCAGCCAAGCGGCTCGGGGTCCAGGTGAACCCCTGGAGCTTTTCCCTTGGTCCCTTGGTCCCCACAACCGCATTCAATTCTCCCTCACTGTCTTCTGGGTGATTCTAGTGCCTATTCCCTGTGTCCTCTTTCCTTTAATTCCTCCTAAAAATCCAGCCAGCTCCCTGCAGTAGCTCCCTATCCCCTGCATTCCTCAGTGAGGGGCACTACATCTCCGGGGAGCCTTTCCTTCAACTCCTCTCTGTCTCCTCCCCTTTATGTCTTCTGTGCTCTGGCCAGTGTGGCCACTAACTCTCAACCAGACATCACCAAGCCTCTTCCGCTCCACTCAGCCACTCCCTCCTGAAGGCCTCTCAACCACAGCAGTGCCATGACAGCTCCAGGCTGTCCCCCACAATATGTGTCTAGTGAGTCACCTTGTTGAGATGTGCTTGTGACACACCTACTGTGTGTGTGTGTGTGTGTGTCTGTGCGTGCGCACGCATGCGCACACGTGTGTGTAACAGGTGCGAGTAGTACAACATTCATGTTCAAGGCTTCTAGAGCCTTCCCCATGGGCGAATGCTCCAGTCCTCCCCACAAACCTCAGAGGTCACGACAGAAGCCCAAAGGCTGGTGACATGTCTCAGGTCCCTCCGCTGGTAAACGGCAGTCTGGCTCCTGCGTCCTCAACAGAACCCTGTGATTGATTACACAGTGTCCTGGAAGTGAGACTGGCTCTTTCTCGCCCCGGTCCCCTCTGGCTGTGCAAGTGCAGCCCCTCTGCCCTCTGCTCTCCTTTCCTTCTTTAGCTTGGTTTATTTTTGCTCTGAGACAAGGTCTCACATAGTCCGGACTAGCTTTGAACTCACTATGTAGCCAAGGATGACCTTGAACTTCTGATCCTCCGGCCTCTATCTCTGGAGTCCCAGGATTACAGGCTTACACCAGCACCCCTAGTTTTATCTGGAGCGGGGATCAAATCTAGGGATTCACACATGCTGGGCGCTCCACCAACTGAGCCACATCTCTAGTCCCGCCCTGTTCCCCTTCAAGCTCACTCGGAAGAGGGTCCTGTGAATGAACAGACCCAAAGAGGGCACTACAGACCCCTTTTCCTGGGGTGAATCCACGCAGTGAGTTGCTGATTGGTCCCTAAGGGCTTTCAACCCCAAGTGCATAAACCTCCACACAGCTGCTTGTGCACTGAACACCCATGCCGCGGAACCCCTAGCCCGGACTACGTTTCTCCTCAGCTTCTTCAGTCTCTAACGCACAATGTCAACTCACAGTCTCTGCAGGCCCCACCCTGAAGCCTCAGGCCTCTCTCTCTGGACACCTGAATCTGCCCAGCTTGTCACCTGTCCATCATCTTGTCTGCCTGCTGACCTGGATCCACCTGCCTCTGCTACCCATCCATCAGCCTGCCTCAGCCTGTCCACCTCGTGTCCCTGTCTGTCTGGTGTCTGCCACTCTGCCCATCAGACACAACCCTGGTCCCCCATTCTTCAGTGACAACAAAGAAGGAGTGTGGCCTTTGCGGTCACCACTCACTGAGCTGGCCACGTCTTAACATCACAACCTGCCGTTTCAGAGTCCCAATGGTCCCCCGGCACCCAGCCCCCGCCTCATTTCCCAGAGGCCCCCAGCCTTGCTGGGCCTAAAGGCTCCTACTTAAGGAATCAGATCAGTTGCCATGTACCTCCTGCCAAAAATGTTCAAGCAGTCCCCAAGGAAATCACTGGACACAAACGTGAAGATGTGTGTACAAGGATGTTCACAGTGGAATTGTTTGTAATAGCAAAAGGTTGGGAGCAACCCAAGTGTCCGACCGTGGGGGCTGGCTGAGTGAATTATGGACAGTCACACCACGGCGGGCTGGGCAGCTATTAAAAAATGGTGATGTGGATGTCTCTTCATTGAAATGGCAAAACGCTGATAGTACACTACCCAGCAGCAAGGCAGGCTACAGAGGCACACGTGCACAGCGTGATGTCATTTTGATTTTTATTTTCGATCTATGTCAAGAAGAGAGCGTATCAAAGTGGTGGCCAAGGGGTAGTGGGATCATGACTAATTAAGAACGCCTTCATGTGTAAAATGACACGCAGGTGCATGTGTGTACACTTACGCTCACATGAATACACTCTTCCTAGGAGTGAAGCCAGATGCTCTGCCCTGTGTCGGTACCTCCTCCTATCTTAAGTGAAGGGATTTCCTAGGTGAGGAAACAGAGGGTCCTACCAATGAGCAGTGGAGAAGCTTAGCTGTAAGTTTAGCTCTCTTGGGCTCCAGGGTCAGTGTTCTTAGTCGGCAAGTTATTGTGTTTCTCATTTTGATAATCTGTAAGTCATTTATTTGGAAAAAAATAACATTTAGGAATGAATGGCCTTGGGAGGCAGAGGCAGGCAGATCTCTGTGAGTTCAAGGCCAGCCTGGTGTATAAAGAGAGTTCTAGGACAGCCAGAAATGCTACACAGAGAAACCCTGTCTCGAATAAAAACAAAGCAAAAAAGAAAGAAAGAAAGTAATGAATGGCCTTTGATCTAAAGCATTTCTAGACACTGTACAATGTCCTTTGGAGACCAAAAGTGGCCCTGGTTGAGAAACACTGACCTGAATAGCTCAGTTGGTAGAGTGCTTGCCTAGCATGCAGGAAGCCCTGAATTCGATCCCCAATACTGCATGAGCCAGTCATGGTGACTCATGCTTGCAATACTTTGGCATGGTAACTCATACTTATAATACCAACACTCAGGAGGCAGAAGATCAGAAATGCAAGGTCATCTTCAACTACAGGTTGAGGTCAGAGGCACATGAGACCCTGTATCAAAACAGACAGACAGAACCAACCAAACAACCCAAGGCCAGAAAAAGGGCTCAGCAGAGGCACTTGCAAGCCCGCTGACCTAAGTTCAATCCCCAGAACGCGTATAAAGATGGAAGGAGAGAACTGACTCCTCAAAGCTGTCCTCTGTCCTCCACAAGCATGCCATGGCACATGTGCCCACATGTACATGGCACATCGCGTGCACACACACATGCACACATGCACACATGCACATATACACAATGATAATAACAATGAACATTAGAAAAACCAAAAAAACCAACAAAATCTACATGTTCTCCTGAAAAACAAATGATGAAAATGAACAGGACCAGGAGAGGGGGCTGGTGAACTACACACTGAGTAGCAGCCCTTGGCCTCGGAGCTGTAGCTGCCTCCCTATGTAGGAGTCACAGGTATGCCAACTCCCACACGGCGTGACTCTAAGCCCCTCCCCAAGCCCACACTTGATGCAGCAGAGGCAGTGCCTGTTGTATGCCGCATGCCAAGCTCCACACCCTGGAGACAGGTTTGGCAATGTCATCAGTGTCAGCCTTCACCCACCGGGTGCCAGTAATGGCCTTTGACCTGGAGATATTTCTAGACATCACCTGACATCCTTTGGGAACCAAAAGTGGCCCTGGCTGAGGAACATTGGCCCGACACACTGAAAACAATAATGAGGCCGCTGGTGGGAAAACCTATGCTCTGCTTCTAAGGGTTTGCGGCAGAGGGTGGTCGTGGGGTGGTCCACAGGGCTCCCCAGGCAGCACCTGATCCTGAGGATCAGGTCCTACATGACCTCTTCCTGCCTTAGACTAGACATGGAGTGAACCCTTTCATCCTTGGGTCCTCACAGGCATGCTCCCAGCCCCAACAAGGTAGCCCAGACTTTTCAGCACTATCCCCCAGGTACCCCCACTTTCAGGTCCCACTAGCTTGTCACATGCATCTGTTCCTAGCTGGTCCCCACCAATTCTGCTGTCCTTGCCTCATATTGTGCTCCCACAGCCTCAGGAGCCAGAAGCTGGCATACCTACACCCTCTGCATCATCTGAGCACTCCCGGGTCCTACTTGCTGCCCTCAGAGCAGGTCCAGCAATGGACCTGGCTTCCCAGTCTATCCACTCTCCCCACAGCTGGGGCTGAGGCTTCTCCAGACAAATGTCACCAGGTGCTTCCCTTGCTGAAAACTCTCAGGGTCCCCCACTGCTCAAAGATTCCAGTCCCAAGGGACCTGCTGCTGCAGCCCCATAGGTGGCTTCTCTGCACCACCCTCCCGGCATTCACTTCAGGCAGCTGGGCTTGCGGCTTCCCAACCCCTTTTCTCCCTCGCCTCGAGGGACCTCCGCAACCCTGAGCCTGCCTTCCTCTCCAGTGCCCCCTCCTCATTTTCACTCCTCGGAGGACCATTATTCAATCCTGCAGGGCCCTGCTTGTGCCTCACTCTTTCCGCAAGTCTCCACTGCTCATCCATAGCTCTGATCACGGTGATGGGAATTGTTTAATTGTCTGCTGGGCACCCTGGACCGCTGGCCTCCTGCTGGCTCAGACTAACAGCTGTGTCGCCTAGCACACATACATGCTTAGCGGACACATGTTTACATTTTTTTTTCAACTGGATTATGAAGGAATGGACGGCTGCACAGGCAGGTGTATGGGTGGACACGGGAAAGAGGCCCCAGGGTTGGGTCATTGGGCTTCAGAAGATCTTTGGACAGGGCATTCTGAGGAAGGGCAGGTTTGGCCTTCTGCAGGACTGTCGGGTTGGAGGCACCCTGGGAGATAAAGGAGGAGGCAGACGGATTACAAGGACCTTGAATGTCACTGTGCAGAGCCTGGACTTAATTCAGTAGGCGATGGGGAGCCATGGAGGGGTTTTAATCAAGCAAGTGACGTGGTCCCACCTGTGCTGGAGAGCAGTCGCTGTGACTGCAGCAAGGACTGGGGTAGGAGACAGGAGGCCTGGAGGCTGGCAAGGAGGTTTCACCACGGCTGAGACTTTTCAAAGCCAGGATGCCTGGGTCAGAGCGGGAACCATGGGGTGGGTCGGGGAGAGAAGACAGAAACTTGGACAGAAGGAACCTGTGAAAATCTAGAACCTTCCTTCTTTGCCCCTGGCCTTTTAGTTAGCATAGGGGGAGTCTGAGGTCAGAGGGAGCCTGGTTCTAACTCCCTGCTCCCCCGCCATAGCCAAGCAATTGTGCCAAAGCAGGGCGAAACCACTGCATTCAGGATTACCAGCAGTGGGGCATTTCCGTAACCGATGTTTTGTCTATGGGCATCCTGAGTGCCCAGGACGGTGCTAAGGGAACTGGTTTGTGCATGTTTCTTTCTTTCTTTCTTTCTTTTTTTCCTCACAACAACCAACAGAGAGGTGAAGTAACTTGTTAAAAGTCACACAGCCCAAGTTGCAGTGACAAAGTCAAACAGCAGACTGATGGGTCTGATGGGGAAACAGCAAGGCAGGGCCTGGAGAACCAACAAGGAAGGAAAGGAACACCTCCAGATTCTGGAACCTTCTATGCTCAGACCCAGACTCAGAGTTAGGAAGGGAGAGGCCTCTGTAAGAGAACCCAGCTATAGGGTTGGCACTGTGTGCATCCTCAGCAGTAATAAAGCTTCTGAGGGGGAAACGGTGGCATAGGCCCAGGCCCCAGGAGCACCGCATGCAAGCCTTTTTGCAAATTAGACGAGAGTGTGCCTTCTCCAGGCAGATGCGGTTGCCTTCAGGGCACCTTACTTGTTGAGTGGAGCTTAAAATAGATTTCAGACCCTCCTCTCCTCCTGAACCGATTGTCCTCGAGACAGTCAACAACCTGCCCAACGCTGCACAAGACAGCTACACTTTCAGCCTCCCTATTCCAAACCCCTGCCTCCTAGTATCCAGGCTCTCTCCCATACACATGGACTCAAGCCATTTTGGGCAAATGTAACTTTTCTGTTAGTCTGCATGCTTCCCGCCAGACAAAGTCTGATGCCTCCTGCCCGTGATCCTGATGACAGCGTTAAGGTCAGAGCCTGTCCTGATTAGGGCAGGAGCAAGAAGTGTGGTGGGGATGAATGGGGGCAGCATCTAGGCTTTCTTTAGAGACACAAGAAACAAAACTGAAGGTTCTAGAAAGCAGAGGCCACCTGTCAAGTGTTCCTTCTTAAGGGTGTTCTGAGGAGCCAAAGCTAGTGGAGAGGACCCTCCCCATCCGTGGGGGGGGGGGGGCGTTGGCAAAATAAGGCTTGGAATCCTGAGCCTGGACGGAGGTCTTGATCTCCTCCCAGCCAAATATGACTGATGCTGCTTGTCCTGGCTCACTGGGGAGGGGTGGTAGGATTCTAACTGGGGTCTCAGCCTAGCCTCTTCTCAGGGTCTCCTTCCACTGTTAGGAAGTAACTCCTACCCTGTCCCAGGTCACCCAGCATGGGTTTGGTTACATAAACAGGAATGCATTCTCCCCCCACACCTGGGGCTGCATTTCCAATGGATTTTCCTGATGGAAGGAAAGGAGAGGCAACTCAGACAAAAGAGGAAATTTAATTGGCCAACTCGTCTATCTGGTGTGGTAAATAAACTGCTCCAAACTTTGCTATATTGGAGGTCCCTGTTCCAGCTCTCGCCTGACCCTGACAGGGAGCCTCAGAACCCCACAAATGAGGACACAAAGAACCCAGAAAGGGCAGAGGCTGAAGTCCTACTTCTGTGCAAATTGTAGACTGCTGGAGAAGCAGACACAACCACAGCCACCACACACACACACACACACACACACACACATGCACGCACGCACACACACGCATGCACACATGCACACACACACACTTTAGATACATGTACCCAGCCAGGCTCACAACAGTGTGTCATTTTGGTTTCTCTGTCAAAGTCAGTGAACAACTTTCTTCCCCTAGGAGCTCAGGGATCTACCTTAAACACCTCATGAGGCCTGGGTGTCAGGGTACCTGGGTCCCCATTCTGCCTCTTGATAGTGCTTGTTTTGTGACGTCGAGCCTGCTTCCCATACTTTAAGATGGGAAGGAGGGCAGCCTTGGTCAATCGCTTCAGACATGGTGACCCAGAGGCAGGTGCCCTAGGCGGAGAGAGACCTAGCTTGCTTGGTCAAGCACCCGCTGAGAGATACTGGCACTGGTAATGAAGGAAGAGGACAGAGACACCCCGTCAACCCTCCCAATACCAAGCAGTAGTTAAGGGACCACAGTGACTTCCAGGAGCAATGAAAAAGGCAAGGAACCCAGCTGGAGTAGGGAGGAGTAGAGGCAGACTTGAGGAAGAAGGTACCTCCTGACCTGGCAGAGAGCAACTGAGGCAGACTTAAAGAAGGTGGACACACTAAGGATGAGATGGACAAGAGTAAGAGTAGGCACTGGTGGGCAAGCGTGGGGGATATACCTAGCGACAGAGCACGTGATACATAGGTTTTCAGGACAGTAGGGAAAGAAGAGGGTGGGAGCTGGGAGCGAGCACCCCGCTCCAGCAGCCCTGCAAAGGCAGTAGCCAAAGCTAATAAACAAGTCACTGGCCAGGCTGGGCACTCCGGCCAGCCCGTTCTGGAACCCGGGGAGCGCTAGAATCAGACCCTGGTAAAGCAGAACGGGAACGCACACCACCCCGCAAGCCAGCGACCGGGGAGGGAGAGTGGGAGAGAAAGCAGAGTTCCCAGCTGCGCTTTCAACCTAAGGGCTGGCTTCAGCCAGCCAACGCTCCTGTGCCTGCCAGCAGGGGGTGCCCCTGCGGCTTGGGGAGACCTGGGGGACTTCGGTTTCTGTCTGCGCTCCGCTCGCTGAACCCCACAGGGTAGTCTCCCGCAGCTCCCCGGCTGAGGCAAGGACCCCTACTAGGCCACAGCGGGAGTGGTGAGGTCAGGTCCCCAGGCAAAGGCGACATGGATAGGAATAGTGTCCACCGAGGGTCCCGCAACCCTCACGGTCACAGGGTTCACGCCTCCCGGTTCCGCACCCCGGGCCTCGAGGGTCAGTCCCGAGTGGCGCTCGCTTTGGACGTGAGCTTGTGAAGCCCGGGTCTTTCTCCGTGGTGGGAAGAGAGTCCCCGGAGTAGCGTGCGGAGGAAGAGGGAAGCGCTGCCCCTCAATCTCCGCCCTCATCCGACGGCCGAGGGGTGCAAGGGTCACGTCTGCAGGGCCGCAAGGGTCCCTGTAGCCTGTCCTGCTCACCCCACCCCAGGGTGGCCGCAGCCGCGCGTGTCTCAGCGGCCCGACCCGCACACGCACCCGCGCGGCGCACACGCTCCCGCCGCGCCGATCGCCGATCCTCCAGGAGGGGCCACGAGCCCACGAGCCCATGAGCCCAGCCCGGGCAACACGGGGTGAGCTGCAGGGACACCGGGATCCCGGCCGGTTTCTAGGCTGGGTTCGTCATTCCCGCACCCCTTCCCGCGCGCCGGCCCTGCATCCCGGTGCTGCCACCGCCCCCCCCACCCCCCGGCCTGCGGGGCATCCCCGAGCTCTGGGTTCAAGGACCGCGACTCCGGGTCCGGGAGGTGGCCGGGCTGGGCTCAGCGCCGGGGAAAGTTTGGACGTGGAAAAGTCCCCTTCGCCCTACCGGGGAGGGGGCGCGGGATGGGCGCGCTTGTGCCGTTGCCCCGGAGCCCGCGCCGCGCCCGCCTCTCCCCGGTCCGTGCGCCCTCCCGGCCCGCAGCCTCCCCGGCGGCGATCGGCTGGCCTCCCGCGGGCGCCGCGCGCTCTTACCTCGGGGAGCGGCCGGGCTGCACCCTGGTCCCCTCGCCTCGGGACGCCAGCGAGCCACGGGATCCCGGCCAGGTCCGGCCCCGGCGTCCGCCTGGAGGAGCCGAGGGAGAGCGGGAGCGAGATGGGGAGCCGCGGCGGCGAGTGCGCGCGTGTGTGGAGGAGCGAGAGAGCGAGGGAGTGTGCGTGTCTGACTAGGGGGGAAGTGTGCAAGGGACGGATCCCTTCCTTCCTCCCGCAGCCTCTGGTGGAGACTCGGAGAATGCAGCGCCCGCCGGGCAGGAGCGTCGCGCTGTGCCGAGCCGCAGGCGGCCTCCGGGCCGGACCCTGCAGCCAGCCGGGGAACCCGGCCCCCCGCCCCGACCGCGCCCCTCCCTCGCCGGCGGGGCCGGGAGGCTCCGTCTCCCCTGCCGCCGGCCACGGGAAAGCCCCCGGGGAAGTGCTCCTCCTCCTCCCGGCCCCGATTCGCGCGAAGGGAGCGCCCCCAGGAGGGGAGCACGATCCTCCCTGCCTGGCGGCTCAGCTGCCCCGAGGCACCCGTGGCAGACTAGACCCAGTCCCCATTACTTCCCTGGCCTGAGACTTCGCTGCATCTAACCTACAAGAACACACACACACACACACACACACACACACACACACACACACACACACAAACACTGAAAGCTTGGCTTCAAAAGAAGAGGGTGCAAGCTAAGGTAGGGGCGGGCTTCTCAAGAAGCCACCCCTGGCTGGTTGCCCAGAAAGGCCCTTTGCACAGACTGAGGTTTCAGAAACAATCACTGTGCATTGAGGTGGACAGAGCCCCTTTCTGGGACTGGTAGTCTGCTGGCAGGTGGAAGGTGAGTTGTCCTGGGAAGAGAGCCATGGTGGACCATCCCTCTTTAGGAGAGAGCTCTGGAGTCCTGCCTCCAACCAAACCAAACCAAACCAAAAAAAAAAAAAAACCAAAAAAAAAACCAAAAAAAAAACCAAAAAAACAAAAACAAACAAACAAACAAAAAAAAAACAAAAAACAAACCAAGACAAAACCAAACAAAAACCCAGCCCAGCCTAAACTCAGTGTCCAGTGCCCCTTGTCTTTTTTTGCTTGGACTGCTTTTTCTCTTGGCTGCCCTGGGGCCAGCTAGGTGACTGAAGTATATCCTGCAGCTGTATGTCTTTGCCATCCCACCCCTAACCAGGCACCCTGGCCTGCAAAACAGACACTGGAGTTAAAGTGGAGGCAGCACCCTCCTCCAAGACCCTGCCTTCTGTGGGCCTCCAGGGAGCCACACAGTCTACTCACACTGCTGGGCGCTCTAATTTCCACCCCTCACACTCGTCCCTGGTGACCCACTTCCCCTCTGGGTGGTTGCATTTCTGGTCCTTCCTGCTAAACTCCATCACTCTTATTTATTTTGAGATTTATCCTCTACCTCGACAGCCAGTTGCCTCCCTCAAGTCCTTCTCGCGGTTCAGTCCCTTCATTGATCTCCCAAGCCTCGCTTTTGTATAGTCCCTTCTGGTCTCTTTCCTCCCTCCTCTCTCTATTCTTAGCCGCTACTCTTTCATGCTTTCAGAGACCAGAGGCTGGCCCTTCCAGATGCATTTCTTCACTTTCTGCGTCTCTCAGACTGACTTTTGCAGCTGTGGCTCCTCCTTTCTTGTCCCTCCCCATGCCTGGGTGTGTGCCGCTCTCTAAAGAGTCTGACCTAATTACATGGCCACAGGTTATTTGGGCCTGGGTTGCCGTCCACCCTTGACTGCACATTCTGGGGTGCTCTTCTCCCCAGAACTCTTTATTAAAATCTCACTTTTTACTCTGCCAACATCTAGCCTCCCATCTGAGGCTGCCTCCTGTCCTTATCTTTGACTCTTCTTTCCACAAACCTCCTCTGGACACATGCCAGGTATTGTCCTGGACTCTGGGGATACAGATGACTCACCATCATCACAATTGTCATGATCCTGTTTATGAAAATACAGCATCAGTCCCATTTTACAGATGAGGAAACTGAGATTCCACATTTTGGAATATCAGGAATACACAGTCAGCAAATGGCGAGAGCAGATTAATGTGTTCTGCCTGGGTCCTCCACCCTTGTTCTCCACCGGTCTGATAGTGGGTAAGCAAGAATCTCGCTGACTGCAGTATGTGACCAATGCAGCAAGAGGCAGTGTGGTGTAATAGAACTGCCTCCTCTCTGTTCTGCTTGGGATGGAGGAGGCAGGCCTCTTTCCCCAGTGTTGATGCATAACAATAGCGGTCAGCAGGCCCTGTGCTGTCCATTAATTTTTACATAGATGATTTCACTTGATTTTATACACAGGGAGGCCGGGGCAAAGAGAAACTCTGAAACTTGCTGCAAGTCACAGGGCAGGTGGAGGAGCTGGACTTGGGGCTCCACAGCCTCTGAGCTGAACTGAACTATTGCTTCCGGGCTAGCTACCGGCCTAGTGTACCTCGGGTGTCTTTATGACATGTGTGAAGGTGACCACAGCAGAGGAGAATCACTCCTCCAGGACTGCATGAAGTCATGAAGGACTTGGATGGATAAGTTAGGGATTATTCTGGGAGAAGCTTGAGGTTCCTTCGAAAGACTACCTTTGGGGTAGTCATTTGGGCCCCTGGTCTTCACCCTCTTTTGAACCCAGGCTTCCTCCTCCTCCTCCATTTCATGACATTTGGGGCCATAGCCCTGTGTCACCATGTTGTTCCGTGCATGGCAGTCTGCCTGGCAGTGTCTCTAATATCTGCTCACTAAACCCTGTGGCACCAGCCCCTTCTCCTAGTTGTGACAACGGTAAGACAGCATCCAGATGTTGCCAAATGTTTCTTGAAGGGCAAAGGCAGCTTAAGCTGACCATCAGGGCTCCCGCGTGAGGGTCTGCTCCAGGGTGTTGTGCTTTTGAACAGGTGTTACCAGGTGTGCGTGTATGTGTGTTTATGTGTGTATATGTATATATGAGAGTGTATATGTATGTATGTATGTGCATCTATATGTGTGTATATGTCTGTGTATATATATACACACACACACTCACACTGTGTGTGTTTATATGTGTATGTAGGAGTGTGTATGCATGTGCACATACACATACACACAGGCACACTTTCAGGTCCAGGCTCTTCCTCTCCTTGGTTCTCCCTCTCATTTTTACAGTTGTTTACACTATAACCAGACCCTATAGGGCTCACCTGCCTCTCTTCTCCCCACCTACAGCCCCAGAATGGCTTTCTGTCCTCCTGCTTGTCTGTCTGCCTGTTGCCTTGATACACATATTCTGCCTTCTCTTCTCTGACACCCTCCATCCTGGCTGTCTGTTCCTCTCCAGCAGTGTTTCTCTGCTGCTTCCTGAATGTGTGTCCTCACTTGTCCTCTCTACCTGTCCCCACGTCCCCCCACCCTGTCTCTGTCTTTGGCTGTCTGCTTTTCCTTAGTGTTCTCTCTCTCTCTCTCTCTCTCTCTCTCTCTCTCTCTCTCTCTCTCTCTCTGTGTGTGTGTGTGTGTGTGTGTCTGTCTGTCTGTCTGTCTGTCTGTCTGTCTCTCTCTCTCCATGTCTCTGTGTGTGTGTCTTTCTGTCTCTGCCATCAGCCCCCCTGCTCTCAGGTCTCCATGGTCCCCCTTCCCATGTCACTGGATTCTCTGACCTCACCCTGGTCCCTTCCCATCTTCCCTCCTCCCTCTTCACTTCTTTCCTCTCCCTTCCATGCTTCCCATCTCTCCTCTCCTCCCTCCTGCACTCCCCCTTCACTCCCTCTCCCCCTCCCTCTCTGTCCCTGGGAGCTGGAAGTTAAAAGCTCTTCCGAACTTGCTCTGCAGTCGCTGTTCCCGGCGCCTTTCATCTCGCCAGCACATTTGTAAAACTGCGCAGACTGAAGGGCCGTGACATGAACAACCAAAGAAATGTCAACGCTAGGATGGGGCCGCCAGCCCACAAGGCGGGTGGGGGAACTATTGGGGCACACCCCAGTGACTCCTCGGAGGGGATTCTTGACCCAGACAGGGTGGAGGCCCCTTATCATGGCTCTGTACCTCTTCAGAGCTGAGCTCAACACAGGGCGGGGCAGGGGCAGGCATGGTGGAGGAAGAGAAGACCTTAGGGCTGCCAGCTGGACCAAGGCAAGACTAGGCTGGCAGCTGGCATTTGGGAGCTCTGGGGAGCAGAGCTGGTTGGGTTTGTTACCCCGCAACAATTCATCCTGTTCAAACTCACCAACCAAAAGCCAAAATGAAAACCCTACCACCGCCACTTCTCAGCCCTGTCACCCTGAGCAAGTAGCTTTACTCCTGTTCCTCAGAGGAAAGCAAAGATGATTCTAGCAACATCTATGTCGGAAGCCTGGAGCGAAGGTTAGATAAATTAACACACGCATGATACTTAGAATAGGTGTTTGTTGTAGTCAACAAGAAATGGATCTGCTAGATAGGATGGTGGGCCCCCAAACTGCAGAAGGGGAAACTAAGAGTTAGAGAAGGAGATGACCTAAGGGAGGAGCAGGGGTTAAAGTCCCACTCCCTCTCTCCTTTTCCTTTATCCTGGGGTTTGTGAGCACAGGGTTGGGACTTGCACTCTAGCTGGCCGAGTTACCTGTTTGCTTCCCTGCTATGTCCTGTGGAGGGGAATCATAAACGCTTGCGAATAGATGGATAAAAATGTTGGACCGCATCAAGGTTAGAGAACTGAAAGGTGCTTCATTTGCAGGTGTGTGAGGGGCAGGCATGAGGAGCAGTGGAATGAGGCTTGGAGAGGAGTCTGGACCCTGCCCTGGGGAGTTCTAGAATGGGATTTTGCCCAGATCCATAACTCCCATCTGGCCTAAGAGCCGGCAGCACCCTGGACAGCAGACATGGTGACAGGCGGCAACCCACCTGCCTTGGCGCTGCCCAGAGACTGTTCTAACCCATTTGGCCGGCTCTCTCAGCTTCTGCCTGGAGCTAGGCTCCAGCCTTCTGCCCATGCCCCCACCCCCGACCCCACCCCCGACCCCCCCCCCCCCGCTGCCAATCTTGCATGCTTTGCTACGTCCCTTTTCTCATTCCCTCTGGCCCCAGATCCAAAGTCAGGCGTCCCACTGGGGCAAGTGCCCCTCCTGCCTCCTCTCTTCACTGCCTTCAGCCCTGAGGCTGACACTGCAGGTGGCTGTATGGAGACAAGAGAAAAGGTCCCCAGGGCTTTTCTGCTCGTCCCTAAAGATCCAGCAGCCTGGAACAGGGCCCAGGCACCTGGAGCGTCCCTCTTGACCCCCTCCTTCCCTGTGGTTGCAGAGTGAGACAGCCCTGACACCCACATTCCCCAAAAACACACACTTCAAACACTCCTCTCTCCCTGAATTATTCACCTGCCTCTCCCCAGGGCTGCTGCAGAGCGCCCAGCCCAGGTGCTGAACAGGAAGGAAAAAAAAATAGGAAGGCCCATTAAATTTAAACACCACTGAGGATTGTCAGACATGAGGTTCTATTCCTGGCCTGGAAAAAGAGCAGATACCGAAGGGGTGTGGATCAGTGAGGGGATAGTAGGGAGAGATCACCATGGAACTGGTGACCCACTAAACCATAGAAAGGCTAGGCCAGGGTGCCACAGATTCCCCACGCTGCTGGTCCTCATGTGTGAAGGGTGTAGTGCCTCCCTCCCTCACCTGCTCTGGTAAGCCGGAACACCCACCTAAAAATAGCTCTTTGCAGTTTCCCGAAAGCCCACCATTCCCGATTCAGCACTCGGGGAGGAGCAGGGCACCACTTCTCCAGCTGCCCGTGTTGCTACTGGCTTCCTTCCTGCATCTCCCATCCTGGAAACGCCAAAGCTATTTCAGGATTTTATCCTAACTCTGATCTTTTACAGTGTTCTTACCACTTGGAACTCTGTTGGGACTCAGACTTACTGGAAAACTCCTGTTTATCTCTCAAAACCCAATTCCAGTGGATGGCAAGGAGCTTGTTTGCCTCTGCACTTCATCAGCCTGGAACACCTGGCTCTGGCTGCCTCCTTTGTGGACCGTGAAATGAATATCAGAATCCTCAACGGTCAAACAGCATACAGCCATCACCGGTGATCTGCGATCACAGCTACTTGAGAACAGGTGGTTGGAAGCAGAGAGAGGAAGTGGGGTTGCTGAGAAGTGTTCCTCCACCCCCAGTCCTGGCTATGGTCCCAGCTCACTCTACTTTGGGCAGGTCCCTGGCTTGCTGAGAAGCACTTTCCTCCCAGTCCTGGCTATGGTCCCAACACACTGGTCCCAGGGCGCTGTGCCTTGGGCGGGTCCCTGTCTTGCTCTTAGCCTTGATTTTCTACCTTGTGAAACAGAAGGGGCATTGTAGGAGACAAGGAGGGTGACTGACCATTGCATGAAGGGCACTGCCTTCCCAGTCATTAGCACTCAGGAGGCTTTGCCTCTGTGTAATTTCCCACGCCATCTCTGCAGGAATTCTACTTTAGGCCTGAAATAGCTGGTTTATACTGGTTTATCCAAAACAACTGTCACACACACACACACACACACACACACACACACACACTGAAAATTTTACAAGCCAGTTTTGCAAGCCCTCGGAAGTAGCCCATTGGGTGTGTTTATCCAAGCCTTGCCCCTCAGGCTGCTCCAGAACCAACTGGTCAGCCTGGACTTCCCAGCGCCCACTCCAGGCCCTGCCCCTGTGGACCTGCTAGAGTGATTGTCCTTCCTGCCTTCAATCCCTGACCTCCCTCCTTGCTCAATGGCTGCCTACTCAGGACTCCTTGCTTGCCCTACACTCATCCTCCCTGTCTGGGATGCTCACCACAAGGGACCATAGTCCAAGTGCATCAGTAGATACTCAGGAGTGGACCAATGAGAATGGACACCCAGCGCTGCTCTGGGCTCATAGACCTGCTGTCGGTGTTTCTGGTCAATGGTACCTTGGTAGAGAGGTCCATCCCTCCTTCACCCGCCCCTCCCCCACTGCACATTCTTTCAGCCCTGTTTATCAATCTCAGGAGCTCTTCTCACTGCGAAGCTTCCATTTCACTTCTGGCGCATCAGGTGTGTGTCTCTCTGGAGTGGGCACGGTTTGAAGACAGGGCTCTCTCCTGTCCCGCCCACTCCCGCAGCCTCATCTCCAGCGCTGCCTAGCAGAGCAACCATTTCCTTCTTTCACGGGGCAGGTGGCTGTATGACCTTAGGTAAGTCACACCCCTCTCTTTCTGAGTTCCCTACTGGTGGAGGCACTGTGGGCTGCAGCTTCCTGCTCAGAAGCTGCCTCAGACAAGAACCCAGGTCTGGGATCTTGGTCCCTTCTATAACCCTAACTCACTGTGTTACCCCGGACAAGTCCCCAGCCACCAGCCACCAGTCACCAGTACCAACGCCTTGATTTTCACCTTTCTCTCACATCCAGTCGAGACAGCAGCTTGAGCTCAGGGGGTGTGTCATTTCGATCTCTGGGCCACATCTTCTGCCCTTCCCGCCCACCTCATCTCCTTCTCTTTAGCTCATTCATTCATTCCTTCACTCAACTAACACTTACTGATCATCTACGTGTCAGACATCGAGGACTTCCTTTCCAGTAGGGAAGCCAGTGAGCAAGATAAATTAGTAAAATAAATAGCATGTCAGAGAAATCTAAGGCAGGAAAAGGGCCCCGGGAGAACTGCAGAGGGCTGTCAGTTTTAGGAAGGAGGAGCAGGCAAATAGCTCCCCTAGAAGATATCCAGGCAGAGAGATACAAAGGAGGTAGTGGTATTGGTGAGAAAGAGCTTCTAGGCAGAGGAAAGAGCAAGCACAGAAGGGAGAAGCCAGGGAGGCCTGGTGAGTGTGGCACTCAGTGGGTCCGTGGGCGCTAGGAGGGTCGGAGAGTCAGGTGGTTGCTCCTGCGTCTCCTTCCCTTCATCCTTCTCTCCACAGAAAGCTGGTCCCAATGTTGATGACATAGGAGCCTGGAAAGGGGGGCTCCCATGCACCGCCCTCCCTCCCTCTACCCTCCTAGCCTGCGCTGCGGGGGCCTGCAGCTTTGGATCCGCAATTTATCTCCTGGTGCCAGGAGTTTCCTGGAGCCCAGCACTTCCTCCCCACTCAGCCCCGCTCCCCTGAGCGGCGAAGACAGGTGTGAGGAATTAGCTGTGGGGACTAAAGCCGTGACAGGAACCGGCACAAAGGAAGGGGACAGAGTGTAATGTTTATTACGTTTGAAGCAAAGCAAACATGCGGCCTATTTATGTATCTATAGAGAATTAATTGGCGAGCGGCAGCGAGAAGCAGATTATAAATTAGAATCATTTTCGCCAACTGAAACCCATTCATCTTGCTTCAGAATGGGCCTGTCACTGCCTCCTGACTAATTCCTTTTATATTCCATGTTTTTTCTCTCTGGCCCCCCGCAGGCTCTCACCTTGAGACCTGAACCCCGGGGGTTATCAGTACCACAGGGAAAAGTCATGGTTCTGTTTTCCCTGGACCTTGGTGCTCCTTTCCACCCTCTTCTAGAAGTACTTCCCCATAAACCGCTCGGGATTGAGTCCCTGACACCCTCTGTCATATCACTGTCCCTTTTCTTCCTACAGCCCCAGCTTGCCCAGACTCTCTATGGCCTTGCTCTGTCCCTGAGAGTCTGGCAGGAAGGGCCTTTCCCGAGGCAGAGTTTCAGACCAGGCAGGTGGAAGGGGCAACAGGAGGCTGCCATGCTGGGGAAGCTGGGAGCACTGGCGAGGCTGCCATCCTGGGGATGCTGAGGGCACTGGCGGCTGTTGCCTGCCTTTGATTCCTGGCTCAGAGCAGGCAGACTCCACAGGAATCAAAGAGAAACCACGTGGCTAGGGTCCTGGCAGGCCTGGCTCCAACTCCTCTCACCTGGAGCCCATGGAGATGAAAGGCCAGGGCAAGTGCCAGTCTTTGTCAGGCCCATGAAAGAGGTCATGGGCTGTGACCCAGTTAACCCTTTCCTTCCCGCTGCCAACGTTGTACCAGTCCTTTGGGTCTGGAGGCTGCCACACACAGGCCCTGTCTAAATTGGGGATAGCAATGCTAAACCTGAATGGCCTAGGGATGAACGAGCACTGGAGCGAGCCCAGCACAGGCCTGGTTTTTAGGGAGCATTTCTGGGTTACAGGTGGTAGAGTCCTCCGAACCTCAGTTTCCTTGGTGTAAGATGGAGGTGCAGAGCCTGAACTGACGCTAGCTAAGGTTTGTCGAAACCATGCAAGAGTACAGTGCGTGCTGACACACAGCTTTAATCCCCGCATTCAGGAAGCAGAGGCGGGTGGGTCTCTGTAAGATCGAGGCCAGCCTGGCCTACTAGGGCGTCCTTAGGCCAGCCAGCGTACATGGTGAGACCCTGCCTCAAAGAAATGAAAATGAAGCAAACCTTCAAGACTTCCAGGCTGGTCAGTAAACCGCCAACCCAGCAAATGCTCTTCCCTGCTCCTTCCTCTGGGCTGCCACCCACTACCTCCCTTCCTCATGATCCCCAGACGGAAGGTCAAATCGTCAGGGCCTCAAGAGCCTGCTTCAGCACCTGCAGCTGATGCTCTGATTGCTGTTTTCACACGGCACTGGGTCAGCATTCCACACATCTTCCCTGTCTGTGCCCTAGAGCGGCTCAAAGATGAAAGGAGACGATGGGTACAGTGCCTGCATCCGGTCGGAGTGTAGTAGACACAGGTACTACTTGGCATTATTGATTTGGGGCACAGCTGTTAGCCATGAATCCTGATGGTCAATCTCTCTCTTCCCCACCCTCCCCACCCTCTGGAAAACTCTAGCCATTTATAGTTTCCTACCACAATGTCACAGTCCTCCCCCATCATCTTCTGGGCACCTGGGGACTCTCTGTGCCGAGCCTCCAGAGCCAGAGCTAGGTCCTGAAGGATCCTCTCCTAGGACAGAGCCTTCACTGGTGAGAAGGTAGACTCTCAAAGTGGCAGACTGGCCTCTACCACAGCCCAGGGTCCATCCAAGATATTAAGATACTTGGCCTCATCACTTCAGGGCCCAGAACCTATGACCAACCCTCAGGGATCTGTTAAGGGTCCACAGAAAACATCAAGATGTAAAGGGAAGCAAAAACAAAGATTAGCTACAAAATGCCAAAAGAAAACTAGAAAATATAAATGAACATGTACCTAATCAAGTGTCTGCAAGACCCATCACTGGGCCAACTGGTCAACCGTGGTCCAGCTCCTCTTTTCCAAACTCACTGATAAAAATGGATGAGGTGGGATCACCATCTGACTACATGTGGGATACAGCGGATGAGGACTCTCAAAGCAGGGGTGCTGGGGATCTGTTTTGGTCTTCGGACTCTCTTGGGCTTCAGCTCTGCTCCCAACTCAGCGACTTTGCACACATCACTGCCGTTCCGAGTCTTCATTGTCAGACAGGAAGAACCACTGTCTGGATGCCAGGATGGCCCTGAGAAGAATGTGAGCCTGCTCTGGGAAGGCAGCAAGCACTTAAAAATGCTCATTACAGGCACACACCTATTAGCCCTGCTCCGCAAGAAGCTGAGGCATAAGGATCACAAGTCTGAGGCCAACTTGGGCTCCATAGCAAGACCTCGTCTCAGTAAATCCAGAGGACTGGAGGGATGGCTCACTTGGTAAAGTTGCCTTGCCTGAGTTCAAGTCCTATAACTCACATACAACAGCCGAGCATGGTGGTGCATGGTCTTAGATGCTGGGACTCGTTGGCCAGCCAGCTAGCCGACCTAGCCTAATCAATGAGTTCCAGGCCAATGAGAGACCCTGTCTCAACAGAAAGGTAGCTGAGGACTGGAGAACACTGGAGTTTCTCCTCTGGCTTATACGAGAGAGAGAGAGAGAGAGAGAGAGAGAGAGAGAGAGAGAGAGAGAGAGAGAGGGGAGAGAGGAGAGAGGAAGGAAACAAGTGAAGTCCCCATCAGTCCCCATCATGTGCTGTGGGGATGGGGGGAATGATGGGGATGAATGAATAGAAAACCTACATCTCCTCTAGATGGGAGCTTCAGCTCCAGGAGCCATTCCCCTACAGAGGTCATCGACACGCACGACCCTCAAAATGTGTGAGGACTTGTCACAGGCATCAGAAGCCAGGCAGGGCCACGATGTCAAATGGAGTCAAAGGCCAGGGAAGGAGCTTGTTCTGAGGAGGTAGGTTGAGCCTTCAGGGGGTCAAGACAGTGACACAGCCATTTGCCCCTTAGAGTAGACACGGATATATGTCCCCATCTGAGCGCCAGCACAGCCAGCCCTACTGGTACACACGAGCTCTGCCTGCTGGGGATTGTCCTCCACAATGGTTGGAGATTTAGAAAGAATTGTTGACTAACGTCCAAACACAAAGATTCTGCTTAAAATCTCAGTGAGATTCATAAATCTCAATACACTGCTTAGCATGCCTCATGAGGGACAAACCTGAGGATGGCTATCCCAACACTGTGCCGGGGATGGGGTAGGGGTCAAGGCACCAGGCACCCACGTGAGTGACAAGCAGGGAAGGCATGGGGGACACACACTGTGCCTGTCCTGGCGGTGCTGAGAATAGTAGGCACTGCGCAGCGCGAGCCAAGGGCGCAGCTTTGAAGCATGTGATCAAAGGAACGAGACCGGCGGGTCTCCACAGCATAATACCATTTGTGGATTGAAAGTCTGATCAGAAGGAGGTCGCCGAAAGCTAGATGTGTGTTCAAATTTATAGGACTGAGTACACTTTAAAAAAAAAAAGTCAATGCTACTGTATGATGATTCCAATAAAACAAACAAGAGACCACCTTCAGAGGGCTTGCGGCTTAGGAGAACAGATGCTCTTTTCCGAAGTGCACTCAGGGCTGGCGGGATGGCTCAGAGGGTAAACGCGCCCGACGACCTGAGCTCCGTTCCCAGGGCCCACACGGAAGAAGGATGTAATAGATTCCTGCGTGCCATCTTCTCTCCTCCACATCAGCACTGTGGCATGCACAGGTGTGCAGACACACCCTAGAGATAAATAGATAATGCAAAACTACATTCACACAAGTCCAACAGGCTAGCAAGAGCATGTGCCCAGAGACTGCCTATGGCTTTGCCTTTGGAAACTTCCTGGGGCATTTGGGAGATGCGGTGAAAAACCCCTCCAGGTTCATCAGGGCTCTGACACATGCCAGGCACTCGGGGACCACAGAGGCACGAAACAGTTTGTTCTGTCTAGGGAAACCCTGGAAAGCCGCACCTCAAACCCAACGATATGTCACTGGAGTCTCTGCCTGAGTCCTAGGCTCCTGTGATGTCCGCATCAGAGAGCAGCATCATTTAGCCAAGGGAATGAGGCTGCATGTTAGATGCTGGGGAGAAGCAGGCTGGCCACGGGCCAGATTGGGCATGGGTTCTTCTTGTCTTATCAGCTCCTGGCAGCTGGGACCCCTGCAGCATGAGCTGGGATTAATCTCGCAGGCTAGGCCCCACCATAGGACACCTGACATGGTGCTTAATGCTGGAAGGGGTACAGCCTCCTCTTCTCTGTCACCCCACCTACTCCTCTCCAGTACCCCATCTACTCTTGGTCATCATCCCATTCACCCCACCGACCCACTGCCCTCTCCGTCATCCCACTGCCTCACTGCCCTTCCAAATCACTCTTGGGCTTGTCTCTTCTCCATCCCAGCCTGGGCTGCCCTGAGCCCTTGCTTTTCTGCACTGTCGCCAGTAGCAGATCCCTTGTCTTGGTTACTCTTCAGCCTGTGGCCCGGGGGAGCCTCCTGGACTCAGGTACCCTGCTGCACCTGCATAGTTCCTGACCCTTCATGTAGCTTTCTGCCTCTCCTCTGTCTCCCAGAACCCACACCCACTCCTCCCCTTCTAACACTGAGTCTCCCTGAGTGATTTTGGCTCATTCTGCTCCCCTCCCATCCTTTCGGGCTGACACCTATGCATCCCTCAAGGCCCCATGAGAGCTTGCCTCTTCCAGGAAGCTCACCTGAACTTCACCAGAACTTCAGGCCTCCTCGTTGCTCCACCAATCCAAGTCCCTTTTGCTATCAGGATTCCCGAAAAGACATTTTACTTCTCCGCTAGGTTTTATGGCTAAAACAAATGAACTCTGGGTTTGGGAAATTGGAGGTGCCATCCTGGTTCTCCCATGGTGAAATTATGGTAGCCTTGGTGACCTTATGGCAGGGACAAATTGCTTGATCTTTCTGTGCCTTGGTTTTTTACCCTCAACATGGAGATGGTAATAGTATCTGGAAAAAAAATTAAAAGCAAGTGAAAACAAAAACCCTAGGGAAAAAGGTACTGTCTCCACAGGTTTGAAGTGTAGCGCTTAAGCGCCTGTCACGGAGTCTAAGAAGTGCCGGCCGTTGCTGAGCGTGGCTGTGCAGGCCTGAGATCCCAGTGTTGGAGTAGCAGAAAGAGGACTGAAAGTTGAAGGCCACATTGGGTTCCATAGTGAGCGAGGGGCTGTCTACAGAGACCAAGGAGCAAAAATGGCTCGGTGGGTAGGGGCACTTGTGGCCAAGCCTGATGGCTTGAGGTCAAACCCTAGGACCCACATAGTGGGAGGAGAGAACAGACTCTGGAACGTTGACCTCTGCCCTCCACATGTGTGACATAGCATGACTCATCTGCACACACACACACAAAATATACATACTTCCATACATATACACATATATACAAAACACACATACACACACATCATTCATACATACATAATACATAATATACACATACATATATACATACATAAAGAAACCAAGGACTGAGGTTAAACCTAGGCATAACACTTTGCTTAGAATTATGTGGGAGGCCCTAGGTTCTGTGCTCACCACTGAAAAAAAAGAAAGAAAGAGAGGAAGGGAGGGAGGGAGGAGAACGATTATTATAATTCATCTCCCTCTACAAGCTGTGAGGTTTTAGTGGTTAGAGTAGAGTCCAGACTGTTGACTGACCATCTGCTGAGACCCAGTTCCTGTGCACAGACAGGATATTCCAAGGATGTCCCCGAATGCTCCTTAAGTGCATGGCTGCCCGCCGAGTGCTCCTTAGGTGCATGGCTGCCTCCTGAGTGCTCCTCAGGTTCATGGCTGCCCTCTGAGTGCTCCTTAGGTACATTGATGCCTCCTGAGTGCTCCTTAGGTACGTGGATGCCCCTAGAGTGTTCCTTAGATGCATGGATACTTCCAGAATGCTCCTTAGATGCACGGACACTCCCTGAGTGCTCCTTAGGTGCCTCGATGCCCCCTTAGTGCTCCTTAGGTGTATGGATTCTCTGAGTGAATAGATAACCCCAGTGCTCCTTGGGTACATGGGTGCTCCCCCCGAGTGCCCTTTGGGTGCTCCCCATCATCCTTTTTTGAGCCCATGCTCTCAGAATTGTCTTACAGTTCACTGTGCTCTCAACTGGTGACATCTGGCTTCCAGCACAGTCACAACCTTTCCCACACTGCCCTAAGTAGGCTGCCCTGCCTGGGTGGTCCGTGGCCTCATTATCAAAGAACTTTCTTTGGCAGCGTTACTAATTAGCAGCGAAAGACGATTAGTGCCATTAACAGATTCAAAATGTTTGCATGATGGGTTCCTTTCTGGCTTTGAGGTGCCCTGGACAGAGGCAGGGGTGGGAGTCCTGGAAAGAGTGGACTGAGAACGAGATGGTGGGAGGGGTGAGGGAGCTGGCAAGAAAGAACAAAATTTAAAGTGGATGAATTATTTACCGCAGCAAACAATCGCAGACTCACTTCTTCTCACTTGGAACATCCCAAACTGTAATCTACGGCATTTTTCACATCTCCCTCGCGTGCCCAGTGATTTTCTTTACCGCTGGATCCGGAGGCCGGGGTAATCTTGGAGATTGGCTTAGTATCGATCACTGCATCCCCTCCCTGAGCTCCAAGCTCCCCCCTATCCTGGACACTGTTTCCCCAGCTTGACCATGTCCCCAGGCTGGGTGCCAGATGGGAGTTGATGAGGGGCCATGCTTTGTAGTGAATAGTTGAGCCGCCAGGATGGACCCCCTTGCCCTTAGAGCCGCCACAGCCTTTGTTGGTCTGGGCCCAGGGCGGCCACTAAATGAGCCCCTGCTATTTTGTCGTGCCTTTCGGATGCATTATGCCATTACCCTTCCGAGAAGCCTACGGTAGGTGTTATTAATCCCATTTTTCAGATAGCTTCAGTAGCTACTTCTTGCCCGCCTCTGCCAGTCCTGGGCCTCTGCTAATACCTTTAATTCATCATCCCACTGGCCCCTCACAACAGTCCTGCTGCTGAGAGACGTGGAGGTGACCCGCTGGCCTGGAGTCACACAGTGAGGGGCAGAATTGGCCTAAACCCTGCTTTTCTTACAGCCATCATGGGGCATAGGGGGCCGCTGCTGAACTGAGGGGCAGCCATAGCTACAGACTGTGAGGTGTACGGATGGTTTCCTCCCCATAGGGTCATGCTTTACCTACCCAAGGTGACAAGAATGTATTAGGCACAGTGGCCTTCAGAGAAGAGCTGGGAACACACCCTCATTCCCCCATCCCAGTTCCACCCCCAGAGTTGGCTGGTGGATCTTCACTGGGCAGCTGGTACTTCCTGCCCACCGAAGGGGGAGCGGCCCCAGGAGTCCAGGAGGTGAAGCCTTGGGAAGGACAACTGGAGGCAGAACCTGTTTGGCTCCAGCCTCCACTTCTCCAGGGAGCAAGAAGGGGCCCGTGTCTTGGGCTCTGGTACTCACTAGGTGACCAGTTTTCCGGAAGTCCTGACTTCCGGACCTGGCTTTCCACATGCAGAGTGAAATCTTTATCTTGGGTCAGAAAGGGAGGTGGCGATGGGTGGAGTGGGGATGGGTGGGGGCGAGGTTCTGTACGTTGGTTAAAGTTCAGCTGGTTGCCTCAGTGTAGAAGGGGGAAGACCGTTCTCCTCCACCATGCATGACGACTTCTTGACTCATGAGGGACCCTGGATGTCACGGTGGTGTGCGGTACCCCGGATGTCATTTACCCTGAAGCCTGTAGATGGGGCACAGGTCACCAGCAGTCAGAGACAGGACCACGGTGGTCCTTGCCTCCTGATGCCCCTAGTGGCCTCATCCAGGCTGCAGGGACTACTGGATTGTGAGGCTGTTCCACTTGGACTTGAGGGACCATGAATGAAGCAGCCTGGAAAAGAGGCAGGAAGTGGGTTCCACGACAGGTCCGTGGCTCTGGCAATTGGCCACCTTTCTCCTGGCTGTAACTGTAAATAAGTACCTCCCAGCACCGAAAGAGTTTAACAAGCAGTTGTGAGTGACCCACTCTATTAATGGCCCTTTTAATAATAAATAAGCACGTATTTAACAAGTAATGACAGTTTTAATGCCCTCAGAATCCTCAGAAACCTGAAACTCTGCCATCAGCGCTTTAGACTGGCATCTTCTGCTCATACATTTTGTCTATTTTTAAATTTACTCTCTCTTATTGACTAGCAAAAGCTCTTTGTATAGTAAGGCTACTAAGTGTTTATTTGCTATATCGTCTCCTAAATCCATATAAAGACTTCTCCTTAAGAGTTCAGAAGTTTAAACATTTTATATAGAAAAAAGTCTTTAAAAAATTTAAAAACTTGAGCCTTCTGAGTTTTGAGAGTTACTTAGGAGGCTAATTAATTCTCTGGGGAGTTTGGACGGACCAAGACAAGGTTGCGGACATGGGTGTAAGTGATGATCAGAGGAGCTCACAGACAAGAGCCCCAGTGATGGACTGCGACCGTGGGCGACTGTCAATCCCTTGGGGCCACCCTGGTGATGAACTGCGACCGTGGGCGATTGTCAATCCCATGGGGCCACCCTGGTGATGGACCACGACTGTGGGCGACTGTCAATCCCTTGGGGCCTTGCTTGTTCTGTTTGTGCAATGACATGTTTAAGATAGACCTCTAGCTGAATGGCCTAGGGATTTACCCTCTTCACACACACCAGACCTCCAGCAACTTCACCAACAGGGAGGGCATCCTTCTACTATTGTGCCCTTAGCACCTCGCAGAAGGCTACTGAGAGGAATACCCTAGGAGAACCCTGCTTGACTGAACCACTGGTTATAGCTGGGAGCAGTCCTAGCTCCATGGCATGCCCATTATCAGAGGGGTGGAATAGAGCGGATAAGGCAGGGTGCTGCCTGAGTTTGGATGTCAGCTTGTCTTTGCTGGGCTTCATGACGTTCAGCGTATGACTTCACCTCTCTTAGCACCTCTTCCTTACCTGCAAAACTGGGAAAGTCCATGCAGGCTTGCTGTTGAAATGTAACTTGATCTTGGTGTTAAGAAAGGCTCTTGTCTGGGGGCTGGCTGGAGAGACGGCTCAGCTGTTAAGAGCACTGGCTGGTCTTCCAGAGGTCCTGAGTTCAATACTCAGCAACCACATGGAGCCTCATAACCATCTATAATGGGATCTGGTGCACTCTTCTGGCATGCATGCAGAACACTGTATATATAATAATATATAATAAACAAAATTCAAAAAAATAAGGAAGGTCCTTGTCACACAGTAGGCACCTGGTAGGTTTTCAGCCCTCTTGAAGGATCTCACACATGCTATGTAGGTAGGCACTGTACCTAAGTTAGCTCGCCATCCCTTCCTGATGCTTCTCTATCGCTAGCCAGACAGCAACAGGACTTCAAGGGCTCAGAGTTTGGGTAGGGGCTTCCCTCAGCAGAGGACCCTAAGATAAGGATTTGAGGGCAACCTGTTGTTAGGATAGTGATCCCTGCAGTGTGGGAAAAGCAGCCAGCACAAAACAAACAAACAAACAAACAAAAAAACCTGCGACTACAGTACCAACGGGTGAGCGGAACCCTGAGGATTCTGGAAGCTCCACTCCTTCGCTCCCGTCTGGTGCAAGGATGCAAGAGTCCCATCCCAGTCCTAGACACTTCAGCCGCAGGTCCTAAGTCATCACTTACAG
Organism: Myodes glareolus; assembly: GCF_982192425.1. Taxonomy (NCBI): domain Eukaryota; kingdom Metazoa; phylum Chordata; class Mammalia; order Rodentia; family Cricetidae; genus Myodes; species Myodes glareolus. The sequence goes on along the minus strand of NC_142035.1, from coordinate 13,836,512 downwards.
GCTGGACATCGTTCCCAGCCTCTCCCATCTGCCACCTGGACAGCGAAGCTGGAAGCCAGCCATGGAGCTGTGTACTGAATGGCTAAGGACGAGAAGCCACTTTGAAAAGATGGGCTAAGCAGTTGTCTCCGGCTGGCCCCATGGGTTCAAGGAGAGGCTCTGCTGGTAGAGGGGTTACACAAGGTTGGTCCTCCGTTGCTCTCTGCTTGAAATTGATAGCAGGTACCAAAGGGCAGAAGTGTCACCTCTCAATAAGATGAAATCTATGTCTCAAGCTCATGGAGACGACAGGAAGATTTATCAAAGTCCTGGCAAAATTAACATTTGGACAGAGGACACATGGCAACAGCGGCCTCCAGAGGGGGTCTCTTTGCATCGACTCAGGAAGGTGGACGGCAGAGGGTTGGTCGATTGGCCAGCTGGCCTTGGAGGGGAGGGATGTCCAGACAGACAGATGCTACGGACATCCAGGACAAGAGAAGACTGGAACGAGAGACATCACTCAGTGGGAGCAGGGAGGCGCAAGAGACTTGGGGCTCAGTCCCGGCCCTGCTACTTTTTGTTCTGATGCTGGGTCTCAGTATTCCCATCCGAAGGGCAAGAGCATTCTCCATGTTGGTCCCATGTGAGACTCTAGCAGCCTTGGGAGGCTCCGAGGAATCTGCCTGTAGAAAGAAAATGCTTTCTCATAGTTGGGGCAATAGGTGGAAATTGCTACCATCTCCATTTACCCGTGATTCAGAGAAGTGAGATCATTTACTCAGGACCCCACAGTGGGCTGGAGCCCTATGGAGATTTAACTCTGGGCCTGTTGGCTGCCCTAGGCCATGGCTCTTGCCCTGGCTTCAGACCCCACCCCAACCCTGGGCTGCAGCTTCGGTGGCTCTGCCTCTCCACTGTGCAACATGTGAACGAGGAGCCTAGCTCAGTGCTGGAGAGTTTGTCCAGGGCTGGTGGCATGTCCCCAGCACGAAACAAGCAGACAGGAGCTCAGCCTTGGAGACACCTGATCGGCATCTTTCTCAGTTCCATCCCCTACATAGCGCTTAGCATGGGAGCTCTGCACAGGAGCGAGAGGTGCTTGGTCTGTGACAGGGGCCGATGAGCAGTACCAGGTCCATGGTCAAGGTGACTTGGGGACCACACAAAGAGCCTGGTTCATATGAAACAGGTCCAGTGGTGTGAGCCCCCTCCATCCACACTGGACCTGTGCTCCCTGGAATCACTCAGAATGGTTCTGAGTTAAAGAGGGGTCTGCCCACCCTCAATAGGGTGACCTAGACCTGACAGGCCCAAAGAGCCCCCACAGAAGTCTCAACTCTGGCAAGGGGCATGACAGATTGATTCAGCAAGGGCAGGTGTCAGAGGTAGAGGACCTTAGTCAGTTACCCTGATGTATCTGAAAACCCAGCTTTGGGCCCTGGACTCTGGAGTGGGGAAAGAAGCTCTCAGTGGGACAGCCAGAATCCTAATGCCAAGAGCAGCTCCAGAGCAAGCCTCAGTTTCTCCATCTGAAAAATGGGCACTGGGAAGACCATCCACACCTCAAGTCTGTTTGGGCACAACTGAGTTTTTCAAACCGGGACTCTACACCGTTCAGATCTGAAACTGGGCCTCAGTGTACTCGCCTGAACCCACTGGCCTAGGCTGTAAGAATTGGAGGAGCTGGGGTATGTGCTAAACCTAGACAGTGCCCAGTCATTAGGAAACCTGCTATATTATTATCACCACCTGAGACCAGAGTGCGGGGTCCAGGCTGGAAAATGGCTTGAGCAAGGCCACTCTACAGTTAGAACTGTAGGGAGAGCTGTCACCTAAGGGCCTGGCTTTAGGGACCACAGCCGCTCACACTGGGCCAAGCCTAGATCCTTGGGCCTCCCCTCCCCCATCAGGCTGCCCCTCCCTCACCCTGGAGGAGGAGGCCCAAATCCAATTAGCCTGGGAGCCAACTGCAGAACGTCGTCCCTTTAATATTGCCAGAGAAGCTGCAGAGATAAATGGGAAATTAGAATTCTACTGGGGTCCCCGGGACCAGCCTGCCAGCCTGCCCTGAGCAGAGGCTGCGCAGTTCTCCTCCGGACCAGCGGAGCTGTCTTGAGTCCTAATGGTGGGGCTGTCTCTGAGAGGCCTGCTCCAGTCTAGGCCTCTCCATCCTTCCAGCCTCTGGCCTTCCCCCTGAGCCCCGGCCCCTCCCGCAGGAGTGTACTTTTGCCCCTCTGAGGCCCTTTCTGTCTCCTTCCACAGCTTCCTCTCTGGGTATCTGAGTGTGGTTGGAGGCTGTTGAAGGTCCCCCAGCCAGGGTGTCAGCATCACCCAGCTGCTTCCCTTGTCACTTCCTCCTCTGGTCTTCATCCAACCCAGGACCCTCCCTGGCTGAGCGTGGTCCAGGGCAACGAGGTGGGGCTGAAGCCTCTGCTGGGTCCTAGGACATCTATAGTTCCGTTGAGGGTTCACCACAGGATTGCTTCTGAGCCCCTGGAGCCAGTGTGCAAATGGGCATCTAAGACTCTCTACCCTATAGGGAGTGAGCTTCTAGACGGAGCTCCTGCTGCCCCACCTCTGCTGCTCCCTGCCCTGCTACACGGGCTCAGAGCAAAGCGGGAAGACTCCACGGGGCCTGGACACCCCAGCCATGACTCTGGTTCCTGTGGTCCTCCAGCCCTGCCTGAGTCTCCCCAACTCCCTCCCTGGGGGAACTCGCTGCTGCTGGGAAAGTTAATCCATTACAGTTTAAAGGCTCCCTTCCTCGCTGGCAGTAAATTACCTGTTTTGCATTTCGCAGCAACAACTTAACGGTATTAATTTATTGTGCTCTGTCTTTAACAAACATCATTATCATATTGCCAGCCAGGATTATGCAAATGGGAGGGACAAGGGAGAAGGAGGCCGATTCTTGTCCCCAAAGTCACCTTGATTTATTAACTTTGGGACTCTGCAATTGGCCAAGTCTCAAAGACCCAGGTAAACTTGAGGCTAGGAAAATCTAAGAGTTGGACAAGAGTTTGCGGCCAGTAAGGGCTGTTGGGGAGATCTTCCTGTAAATGGAGAGCTGGCTGGGCTGAGGAAGAGTCCCGTGTCACAGTGGATTAGTCCATTCTCTCTCTCTGGGTCTTAGCTTATTCGGCTGTAAAACGAGTTGACTAAGACCTACAACATGCACTGCTGAGAACGTGGCTCACTAGGTAGAGCGTTTACCTAGCTCTGAACTCAATCCCAGCACCACATAAAGCAGGTCCGGTGGCACATGCCTATTGGCCGTCACTCAGGCAATGCAGGCAGGGGCATCAGAAATTCAAGGTCACCTCTGGCTATCTAGAAAGTTAAAGGACAGATCTATAAGATCCTGTCTCAAAAAAAAAAAAAAAAAAAGCAACAGAGTTATCGCGTGCAAATTTGAAATCCAGCAATACCTTTTAGGCAGGCATGGTAATGCGTGCCGGGAAGCCTAGCACTTGGCAACTGGAGACAGGAAGTCTGCTTTGAGTTGAAGGCTAGCCTGGGCTACACAGGAAGACCTTGCCTCGCATGTGTCTGTGGGTGAACTCAGGCCACAGCGTGCATGTAGCCAGAGGATAATTTTGTGGGGTTGGTTTTCTCCTTCCACCTTTCTGTGGGTTCTGGTGATAGAACTTAGAGTGTCAGGCTTGTCCATTTGCTTCATCTTACCAGTGCTCAAAAAGCATCCTTTAGATTCACTCTAAGGAGGGTGTGAGAGGGCTGGACGGGGGTAGGTTGATAAAGAACAGAGTCACGTGATTCTGGGCTAACTAACGTTCCTTGTGCTGGGCTCCCTGGTTTCTGTGGCTGCTATCCCCAGGACATCTGGACAGTTAGGGAGCGCTCCTTGGATGGTCAGGCTGCTAGCAGGGGTGCTAGTTGGTAAAGGCGGTACCAAGTTGTGGGGGTGGGGCAGTACCGTCTGATTGGTCACTGGGCTGACTGGAACTATGGGGGCTTTCCTCCAAGTCTTTCTCTACATAGCTTCTGCAGCTCTTACTGTGGTTCTGGACTCTAAACTCCACCCCAGGCTCCAGGTTGGCCTGCCTGGAGGCCAAGGTAGGCAGCAGAGGCTAGTGACTCAGCCTAAACACCTGCCCTGCAGACCCAGCCTGCCTCCTGCTTGCCGCTAGCTCTTAGCTTTCACGGTTTTCATGGCGAGAGCTTGCCTGATTACACAGCTGGCTGTACCCTGGCCACCATGGCCCATTCCCCACCACCTGCAGCCTGGCTCTGCCAGGAACTCACTGCAGCTTCTTCCAAGCACTGGTGGGCTCTAGCCCAGGGTTCTGCCCCCGGCCATCAGGACTTTTCCCTGGGCCCTGTAGAGGCGCCAAGGTGGAGGCTGGACAGGGGCCAACAGATAGAGAGGGCGCAACCTGGCCCATGAAACTTAGGCCTGATGGACACGGGGTGTGTGTAGGACCAGCAGGACGGGTGACATCCTCATCTCTGCCTTGTCTCAACCCTCATGGCCCAGCTGACCCTGCCTCTGTTCTCAGTCTTTGGTCCCATCTAATGCCTAGCTACCTGGGTACTCGTTTCTCTTACTTCCTTCTCTTGGTCTCATCTGTCAGGGAACCAACCACGGAAGGAAGGGATAATGGAGGGGGCAGTCATAGAGGGGAGGGGTAACAGAGGGGCAGCTATGGGGGGAAGGGGTATGGAAGGGCAGCTGTGGGGGGAAGGGGTAACGGAGGAGCAGCCATAGAAGGAAGAGGTAAGAGAGAGGCAGCCATGGGGGAAGCAATTCAATTTCCAATGTTGGACCTGGCAAATCAGGCTGTGTCATGATAAGAAAGCCATTTCCCTCCCGAGATGGGCTTCTAATCCAAGCTGCCTTTGCATTCTGAGGCTCCCTCCTCCTGCTGCTGCACGTGCTCTCTCAGGAAGAGCCCTCTACTCCAAGTGAACCCTGCTGAGCAGTGGATCCATGGCTGGACAAAGGCCAAGGGCCAGAGGACACAGACCCAGGAGGACCAGAATTGTCGGTGTCAGCAGATGATCTCTAGGGTTGAAATCTAAGTAATCCATGCCCTCAGACAGAGCGGTGAGCTCACTGGATCCTCATACTAGATGGGATCCCTCCATCTTGCAGATGGGAAGAGAGAGTCTGGAAATATGTGGGGCTGTGGTGGGGGAGCTGGGAAGCTGGCACAAACCAGGAAAGGGGCAGGAGAGGCAATCCTGGAAAAGGCCCACTAGAACCTTTTCTTCCTTCTAGGCAAGGACAGGAGGCAGAGGGAATTCTCCCTCACATTGGCTCCTTCCTTTCGGTCAGCTGGACCCTCTGGAGAGGAAGAGAGAGGGGCAGGAATTTCATCCCCAGACTGCAGACCATTGGGTGGTGTTGGCAGCATCTTATTGCTGGCTGGGCAGGTACCCTATAGGTGGAGAGGCTAAGGCAGTCACAGAGACACAGGGGCCTATGGCTCAGGTGGCCCTGTGAAGTTTTTTTTCACATGTCATGGAGGACAGACAGCTGTGTGGAATCTGAACCCTGTTTATCTCCCTTTGCACCCTACCCCATCATTGACTCCCCACTGGGGAAAGACGGCATTCTCCGAGACAGGTAGGGTCTGTTATGCTCCCACCTGGCCCTTGCTGACCCCAGTTTACATGGGTGGTGCCGACTGCGGGAGATTCACTGCGACAGCTGGTGGCTGCGCAGGGCCGTGGGTGGTAGCGAATAGGGACTTGCGTTAGCAAGCAAGCTAATCTCATTTGGTTGTTGCAGCCCATACCATCAGGGCTGCATGTTAAGTGACCAGAGGCAGTGGCAGGCCCCAGAGAGGCCCAGAAGAGGGGCGAGCCTCTATGTAGAGGGAGGCAACCCAAGCCAGCCTTTGACTTGGAGATAGGGGCACAATGGGCAGCCAAAGGAGCCATGAGTGAGGGCCCATCTCATGTAGCATCTGCTGGGAGATGAACCCTGGGTCCCCCAGTGCTCTCAGCTGTGCCCTTTCTTCTCAGCCCTCCTCTGGGGGTGGTCTCATGTGGGTTGGCAGAAACCTGAGTCTGTGTCCCTGGACAGGAGGCATCTGGGGAAGCATCTCCCTCCTCTGTGTTGGCAGAATTGCCAGGCAGAGGAACCCATGGTCACAGCAGAGACAGGAGAGGTGCTGGTGGGAAAGGGACTGGGGTGTGCTAGTGGGGAGGGCTGTCTAGAGGCTCCTTTCCACCACCCCAATTCTCAGAGTCTATCTGGAGGGAGAGAGGGCCAGAGAGCACCCCAGGCAGTATGAAAAAATGAGGCTGGAAGCTTTGTGAACTAATCTAGAAACATCTTTTTGCTCAGAGGGGAGAGAAAGGAATGCCAGAGATGCAGTGCCTAGGGCAGGAGAGGGGGCTGGCTGGGAGCTGGCACTCCATGGGCCTCTGAATGCATCCGTGCTCCCAGCGTGGACTCACCTGCTGAGCTGTCCATGCGGAGGGAGATCTGGAGTCCCAGGGAGTCTGGCCATTGGGCAGAGAGCTGGGAGGTGGCCTGAACTCATATCACAACAGGGACAGGAGCTGAAGCCAGAGCCTGCGAGGCACTGCAGATGGTCACAGCTGTCACCTAGGTCCCTTGATGGCAGCTGCCAGGCTCCTGCAGCAGCTGACTCAGTTATATCCTGACTCAAGCTCTTAGCTCAGGTATAGCTGATACACGTGATGTCTGCCCCTCCTGAGGGGCTGGGAGCCAGACATAGAACCACCTGCAACTCAAGTTTCCTCGCCTGTGTTCAAGTGTCTGTCCTGCTGCCCTTCAAAGAAAGCCCTGTTTTCACGTTGCATCACCCTGAAAGCATCCCTCAAATGCTTGAAATCCCCCCAGTGCTCCGAAAAACCCCTCTGTCCACTGATGTATAATGGTGGGCAGTTCTTTTTACCTCTCCGAGCCTTTGTTTTTCCATCTGTAAAGTGGGAGTAAGCAAACTTTACTGGAAGCCTGAGGGTGAGGCTCGGTTGGCAGAGTGCTTGACTAGCAAACAGAAAGCCCCGGGCTCAGTCTTTAGTACCAAGGAAACCAGCCACAGTGGCAACCCCAGAAAGCCAGATGGAGACAGCAGGACCAGAAGGTCAAGTTCGTCTTTGGCTATATATTGAGCTTTAGGTTAGCCTGGGATACATGAGACCCTGTCTCAACAAGGAAGAAGAGAGTTGGGCATGGTGGTATATGCTTTTAATCCAGCACTCTGCAGGCAGATGAATATTTGGAAATTTGAGACCAGCCTACATGGTCTACAGAGTGAGTTCCATGCCAGTCAGGGCTACACACTGAAACCCTGTCTCAAAGATAGATAGATAGATAGATAGATAGATAGATAGATAGATAGATAGATAGATAGATAGATAAAGATAGACAGACAGACAGACAGACAGACAGATAGATGGCTAGGTAGGTAGAGAAGTAGATAGATAGATAGATAGATAGATAGATAGATAGATAGATAGATAGATAATAAAGTTAAAAGATGAAATGAAAGAAAGAAGACAGACACACAGAGGGAACAGTACAGGAAGGCTGTAAGAAATGAAATAGAAAGCACACACCCATGGAGATGACAATCTGCCGCAGGTGCTCACCCTATGCTGTATCTGAACTCTCAGGGACATGGACTTGGGTCCAGTGAAAGGCATGGGCTGGACTGAAGTCTCCACAGTCTGCCCGTGGGGAGCCAGAGAGCTATCTTGGGCCCTTTCACTTTCCAGTATGGCCCCCCCGAAGGCCTCAGGGTCTTGGTAAGGTCGTTGTCAAGTCCACGGAGCTCCAAGACCAACTTTGCTAAGTAATTTGATCACTTTCACTAGGGAAGGTAGAAGGTGCCTGCGCTAAGCCTATGCGGGAAGCCCCTGCTGAAGTCATGTGTAAGGGCCCTGGGGCTCAGGCCATCTGGCAGGATCAGAATCCTCTCCCAAGCCCCTCCTACGCATACCTTCCCCACCCCACCTGGCTCAGGTTGGCTGGATGCTGAAGGGGGTAGGTGGGGGTGCTCACTGAATGTGTGAGAAGCAGCTCTGTCCCATCCTTAGCCAGCTGGAGCCTGGGTCTGGGATGACAGTTCAGCTGGCAGTTAAAGTCCCCCTGGTTGTCTAATTTAATCACAGCTGTGTGCACGGTGACTCTATAAATAATTTTTAGTGCGACATAACCATTATTTCACTAATTGCTTCATGTGCACCCCTGGCCTGTGAGATAAATTAAAGTTTGCTGAGTCAGCACCTTTGGCCGCCGCGGCTCTGGGGCTTCGGAAAGTGCAACCCAACAACTAGGCTGTCCCTAAGCCAGGTTGAACTCTCAGGAGCATAGACTGGGCTCAGTCTGGCACCCTGAGGGCTGGATGTGCAGGCACTGGGGGTGGGAGGGGTGAGGAATCATGAAGGTGCTAACGAGGGTTACCATATATAGTTTTACAGGTTGTACCCTGCACAAGGGTGTTTGGCTGAGAGGCAAGAGTAGGCTGACACCCTGGATGTAAGGTGCTCCATCAATCCATGTGTCCTGTCTTGGATTTGTGAGCCCTGAGGTCGTACAAATGGGCTAGTGGTCCCAGATTTTTTACCCTAGCAGGCCACCTGGTTGTCAGGTCCCCTCCCTGTCAGAGAGACAGTGATGCCGTGTGTCTTGATGACAGTCTGGGGACCCAGGTTCTAGACCAGGGCTGCTCAGTGGCCTCGATCCCATCACGTTACTTCCCTTTCTGGGTTCCACCATCTCCACACTTCATCTTGTGTTAGTCCAGTCTAAGGCTGGCCCTGGAACCCACGCTGGCCTGAGTCCGGACCCTGGGCTCGCTCCTCCGCACAGCCCAGAGGCAAAGGATGTGGCTTTGTAAAATAGGCTCCTGATGTCAGATGAGTCTGGGCAGCATTTTCTTCTTGGTCTAACTTTCCAAAGAGCCAGGGCAAGAGGAAAGCTGGGATGCCACAGCTCCTCCCAAGTGTTAGGACTCTTGTCCTCCACTTAGGACCCTTGTGCTGGGATCATGGCGGTCTAAGGAGAGGCCCAGATCAAGAGCGGCAAGGCCTCTCCTTCCCAGCCTGTCCACAGGCCAGGGTGAGCACAGGTTTAACCCCTGCCAGTTTGACACTCAAAAGCAATCCTGGGTCTCCCTATCCGCCCCTCCCCCCACCCTGGAGAAACAGGACGAGTTAGACCTGAGTCCTCCAGGCTGAGGGCAGCTTTGGGCCTACTGCTCAGTGTTGCTTCCTTCCGGGACAGCTCAGGTCCTGTTTGTCTGTCCAGTGACGTCCGGCCCTGCAAGCTCTGAGCATGTTGTTCCTGCAAGTCCCTGTCACCAGCTTGGCTTGTCATGACTGAGGGCAGCAAGCCCAGGCCCCCCGCAGGGCTGGCGGGAAAGGCGCTTTCTAAGGATGACCAGAGTGACAGATGATCCTTGTTACCTGTGTCCTTGGCTCCCTGCGCAGGGCTGCGGCTGGGATAATTCAGTTATGGCCACCGCTGATTGAACGCTTATGGAGGGCCAGGCCCTGTCCCGGGGACTCTGCTCACATCATTCCTGGCTTGTAATGGCTCGAGATGCTGCAGGGAGGAAAGCGCTTTCCTTGTTTAATGAAATGAGGCCAGTGAGGCTCAGAGAGGTGCTGTGACTCTCCCAGAGACACACAGGCATTAATAGCGGAGCTGGGATTGGAACAGAGAGTTCTTCACTCCACCCCTGACCTACTGGCCTCATACTAGCACTGGCTTCTCCACCCTCCCTCCTGTTCTGGGCAGGCTGATGAGGTGGCTCATGAGGGGAAACCGTAGGACTATGGGCTATGTCATCAAGTCGTTGTCCCTGTTAGTGGTGACAAAGGCACAGCAAGGGTGGCTGAGTGTCTCTCGTGTCCCTGACATTGGCCTGGAGAGCTTCTCTCTCAAACCTGCCCTGCAGAAGGAAACCCCTCACCCCAGGGACTGAGACAGAGGTGTAGGACTAGCGTGTAACCTTTTGGACACATGCAGGGAAGGAGCGGGTGCAGTGGGGTTGGAGACAGAGCTCGGTTGGCAGAGTCCTTGCCCAGCAGGCATGAAGCCCTGGGTTTACTCCCCAGCACCACAGACACAGAGTTTAGAGGCATAGGCCTGTAATCCCAGCTGCGGAGGCAGAGGATCAGAAATCCAAGGTCATCTTCAGCCTATATATTCAAGGCTATATAGCTTAGATTTCAAGGCTATCCTGGGCTACTCTTTCTCAAAATTAAATAACAATGAACAGGTGGCAGGGTGGGTGTCACCTGAGGTTCCAGAAGGCAGCTCTCTCCCTGACTCCTAGGTAGCTGTGAGATCCGGGCCCCTGAACACCCTGCCCATCTGGAATGACTGAACTGGTTCATCCTTGTCTTCCTGACTCCACACACTGACTCCCTCTCCCACAGGTGCCATTGGGACAGCCCCAAGGCACGTTGCTAACCTCTGCCCTCTGCTTCCCCTTGTCCTTGGCACACCATTACCACCTGGGAGATGTTGGAAGCTGATGACAGCACTCTGGGCCAAGCTTCTCCAAGGTCCCTGCTTAACATCCAGGGAGGCCATGAGGACAGAGGGCAGCCGGGAGCAAAGTAGCTGCTGACATTCACAACTGATGCCCGGATCGGCCACGCGGCCTGCTCACCCCGAGTCATCCCGCCTGCCAGCCCAGCTTTGTGGGGACACGGACACCCCTCAGGCTGGCCTCCCCTCCTAGAGCAAGTCTGTTCCCTCTGGTGTCAGCCCTGAAGGCCTCTCTGTGTGGGCCCATCTCCCCAGCGTGGCCTCTTGATTGCTCATTTGTACTAAAACCCTTTGCTGACCACCTGTATGCCTGGCAGTGTTCCAGACACAGCAGAGGACAGGGTAGGCAAGGTCTCTGCTGCTCTGCTGTCCCGGGAGGACCTGGCAGTGAGCAAGCCAAGCTCTTGCAGGGATGGGAAGATTAAAAAAAAAAAAAAAAGAAAGAAAAGAAAGTGAGACTCCTCAGATAGGCTTCCAGCTATCAGTGTGGGACGAGGAATGGCAGGAAAACAGCCCGTTTTATTTCCCCAGTCTCCCCCTGAAACACAACATCTCTTTTCAGTTACGCAGGCTGGGGGCGCAGGATGCAGTATTACAGTGCCCGTGACTCCTCTGTCACCTGTAGAAATCAGATATTCCCTGTCACGTGGTAGTTGTCGCAGACATTTCGGAAGATCATTGACACTTATCACCGCTTCAAAATCGTGGCAGTTAATGGAACGGCTACGTGATCTTTGTGTCTGATGCGTCAGCAAGACGGTGGTCTGGGACCATATCTCATATTCGTTTTGCAAATATTTTGAAGACTGTACTTCAATATAATCAGCCGCCTTTGCCAATCTGTGTATTTTTTTTCCTTTGTTTTTCAAACATTCTTCAGAGTTAGGGGGTCATAAGCTTCACACAGCCCTGCCTCTAATGGGTTATCACCCATGCCTCTGCAGGAGGGTGATAAGCAGGACCAGGTCGAGATGGAGTATCCAGGACAGGACATTCTCTGGGGGAGGGGTATTCTATCAGCTACTCAAAGGTAACCTCCAAAATAAACTGCCTGATCAAGTTCACAGTGGGAAAGGGGAACCCCAAGGCCAAGGACCCTAGCCTAAGATGGATCTGAGAGCCCAGGATGCTAGAGCAAAGTTAGCATGGGAGAAAAGGTAGAGCAAGGAAAGCATGGCCTATGGTCTCACTGTCTGAGTGAGGAGGACTACCGCTGAGCAGGCCTGTGCCATCGGATGTGTGGGGTAGAAAGACCACTTTGGGGAGCGCAGGAGATGGCTCAGTGGGTTAGAGTATTTGCTGTACTCTAACTGTGAGGACCCCAGTTCAAATTCCTAGCACTCCCAGGAAAAGCCAGGTGTGGCTATATGCACACCTGCAACCAAAAGGAATGTTGGGGCTTGCAGGCTGCCAGCTGAGTTCTAAGTTCGGAGAGACCTTGTCTCAAAAGAGTCAGGTGGGGAGAGTAGTCGAGGAGGATGCCCACACACATATGCACTACACACACACTCAAACAAACAGACAAACATGAAGAAAGAAGGACTTGCCTTGGATATTGGCATGACATGGAGCAGGGGTTGGACACAGCCGAAAAGGAAGAGGAAGACCAGGAACAAAGTCAGGCATTTGGGGAAGCATGATGGTGGTGTGTACCAGACAGAGGTGGGCATTCCTGCAGGGAGAACTGGAGACTGAGCTTGCACCAGTAGAAGGAGCCCCAAGTCCTTCTTGGCCTGGCTCATGCATGTCCCCAGTCGATTGGCTGGGCTCTCGGTCCTCGGCCAGCTTGCTCCTCATTCTTCACCCATGGCAGAGGCTGCCAGCTGCCTGCCTTGGTCCATTTCCCCCTTCTGATGATGAGGATTGCATCCCAAGCTCGTCTGCAATGTAACATGGCCAGCTTAGAGGCCATATCTCCCAGCCTCCTTTGCAGTTAAGGGTTGCCATGGAGATCTAATTAGAAGTCATCGGGTGGGGCTTCCAGGAACAGGCTTTTTATAGGAGGCTGACTCATTCTTTTGCCCCTCTTCTTCCTCTTTCTTCCTGGAACATGGGCAGGATGTTGAAGGCCTCTGTCTCCAAGAGTCTTTTTGGTATATTATGAGGAAAAGTGAAGGGAGCCAGGGTACCATAGACCTAGCTATCTTAAAGGATGAGCCTCTATCTGGACTCCCCTTGGTGGGGACAAAACCCTTTAAGGGCCTGAGTCATTTTAATTGGGTTTTGTCACTAACATTGGGATAGAATCTCCACTGGACACAAGCACAAATCCTGCCTCTGTTGGACAGTGCCATCTGGATGATGAGAGGCCCCTGGGACCTGGTGTGCCGAATGCTGAGTCACCTATCCTTCTCTCAAGGACTTCTTCTTCTCCGGGAGTTTGCACACATGTGAGAGAGAGGAGAGATGAGGGCTGGAGAGATGGCTCAGTGGTTAAGAACATTGCCTGCTCTTCCAAAGGTCCTGAGTTCAATTCCCGGTAACCATATGGTGGCTCACAACCATCTGTAATGAGGTCTGGTGCCCTCTTCTGGCCTGCAGACATACACACAGACAGAATATTGTATACATAATAAATAAATAAATATTAAAAAAAGAAAGGAGAGCTGGTGGCATAAGGTCGGTGTGTAACCAGTTAGAGGATGAGAGCAGGTGGGCAAGCGAATACACGGCACGTGGGGCACCTATCTACTTGTCTACCACCCACCTGCACACGTATCACCCATCCACCTCTCATCCTACCCACCTACCCATCCATTCCCCATCAACCCACTCACCTATCTATGTAACCATATATATGCCTACCAATCATTCATCCACTCATCCACCTATCTCCTCATCCGGGCTCATCCATCCATCTACCCACCTACCCATCTATCCACCTGTGCTGTCTGGTTTTATGTCAGCCTGACCCAAGATAAAGTCATTTGGGAAGAGGGAACCTCCCTTGAGAAAATGTTCCTACTATCTTGGCCTGTAGGCAAGCCTGTAGGCAAGCCTGTAGGCAAGCCTGTAGGCAAGACTATGGTACATTTTGTCATTATGTCTGCTACTGCTGCTGCTGTTGTTGCTGATTGAAGTGGGATTATGATGGGTGGTACCACTCCTGGCCTGGTACTATAAGAAGGCAGGCTGAGCAAGCCAGGAAGAGCAAGCCAGTAAGCAGTAGTCCTCTGTGGCTTCTGCATCTGTTTCTGCCTCCAGGTTCCTGTCATGCTTGAGTTCCTTTCTTGACTTCCTTTGATGATGGACTGAGATGTGTGTAAACCAAATAGGCCCTTTCCTCCCCAGGTTGTCTTTAGTCATGGCGTTTTATCACAGCAATAGAAACTGTAAGACACCACCATCAATCTACCCTCTCACCCAACCATCCACCCACCCACGTATCCATCCGTCCATCTGTCCATCCATCCATCCATCCATACATACATCTATCCTTTTACACCTCCTCCACCCCTCTATCCTCCCACTCCCCCCTCCGCCACTATATGCTATACCTTATGCTAAGTACTGAGGCCTGAGATACGAGTAATACATCTTATTTGACGCTCACTTGCGTTTTATGGCAGACATTTCTTGAAGAAGGGAACTATGACTGTCCCCATGCAGAAAAGTGGGTGCTATGAGCCGTGCATACTCGGTCCCTTGAACCTTTTGAGTCCTGCGTCCTGTGTATGTATTTGCTATCTAAATACTTTTAATTAAGAAAATAAATGTACATCTTGTTTGGGTTTGCAGCGTTTGCCTTGCGCCTGCAAGGATTTCGGGCTTATGAGAACATACAGAGATGAATAGATGTGGTCCTGCTGCCTGGGAGCTGACAGTCTCGTGGGGAAGAGAGAAGAGCAAACAATTCCAGTACAGTGTTGTGGGAGGAGCAGAAAGCATGGAAGCCAGGCTGCTTGACTGTTTCTTAAATGATCCCAGTGACTGCTCTGGGCTACTGTCCGCAAGTGACCAGATCTTTCCTCTAGCCCCTGGGTTGAAAATCAAGATGCCTGCCTCTCAAGTACAATGTGGGTCTCCCCTCCAAGCGCAGGCCCTTGCATGCTTCCATCCCCCAAGACACTGTCATTGTGACCAAATGTCCAGGTTCCCAAGTGACTGGAAAAGCAGTCAGTGGCTGGGACAGCCCAGTATGCAACCCATGTCTTTACAGGACAGCCCCCGCTGGCCTAGAGTGAATGCCCAGGAGACAGCAGGAAGTAGCCTTTGGTTCCTAATGTCAGCTCAAGCAGGGCCCCTCCACAGCCTCAGGCTGGAGTGGCACTGGGGCTGAGGGCAGCAGCGGCTATTCGCATGCCTGTGCTGAAGAGGAGAACCTGGGCTGTTTGGAGAATACGGTCTTTTCAGAGCAGACCTTTGAAATCGAGCAAGAATAACTTTAAACAATAAGATGCTTCTCTCTCCCCCTCGGCTGTTGCCCAGGCAACGCCAGAGTGCTCAACAACTGTTTAGTTTTTTAAGAAACCAAATCTCCCTTCCTTTGGTCAGCTACCGCCAGGAAGATGAAGAGGCGGCGGAGGCACCCCTCATGGCCCATTGTGTGGGAACCCGGGTCAGCTGCCTGCAGCAGTGACATTTAAATCTGACGTTACATATTATAAATGAACCCCAAGCCGCACTCCTGAGGCTAGAGCTCCCAAACTGGAGGCTTTAAGCTCCAGCCTGTGCCTGTGAGTCAGGAGTTCCAGCAGTTTGGGGGTCATTTCCAGACACTGACCTCCACCTGCCAAAGCGGGTGGAAACTGGGGTGGGTGTGGGGCAGCCAACTGCCTCCACGCCTCTGCATTTCTTAGTCTGGGAGAGTCCTCATGAGGACAAGGGCCACCTTGAACGGGAAGCGTTTAACCCTAGAAGCTGAGACTTTCAGCGAGGCCTATTCTCTGTGGGGCCACTGAGGCCTCCATCAAAAAGGGAGGGAGGCCTTGTTGAGCCCCACTTCATGCAGAGAAACCAGTGATGTGTTCTGAAAAGAATCTTCTAGATGTCAGGCCCTATATCCAGAAATCCTATGTCCTTCCACAGAGGGAGGTGTCAGTGTGTGCCCATTTTCTAGCTGTAAAAATCGAGGTAATTGCCAGGCGATGGTGGCACACACCTTAATCCCAGCATTTGGGAGGCAGAGGCAGGCGATCTCTGTGAGTTTGAGGTCAGCCTGGTTTACAGCCAATGCTACACTAAGAAACCCTGTCTCAAAAAACAAAACAAAAACAAACAAACAAACAACTGAAGCAATGGATACAATTGCTGACTGAGAAAGGACCCAGAGCTGGGCCAGTCCAAACACATGGTGGGACTCGCAGCCTCTCGTCCATACTGCCTCAGGGAGGTTTTGTGACCGATGGCAGAGCTTTGCTGAGCTTTGGGCAATGTGCCCTGCTAGGGGAACCAGCTCCCCACTTTGCCTCCATCAGAGGAAACTGGTGATGTTGGTAACTCATTCTGGACTCTGTGTCAGGCAAGTTGAAGGACACAGACACAAATCATTCTGCATATCTATAATGTGGGGGCATATTCAGCTGGCAGATGCAGATGAGAAAGGCAGTAATTCTAACAGCCACTGAAAGCCTGGTGTGATGGCTCAGGCCTGTAATTCTAGCCCTGCGGCTGAGACAGGAGGATTGCTATGAGCTCAAGTCTAGCCTGGGCTATAGAATGAGACCTGAACTCAGACAAACAAAACCCCTAAACTAAAACAGGGCTGAGGGGCTAGCTTAATTGGTAAAGAGCTTTCAGTGTAAGTATGGGACCTGAGTTCAATGACCCAGCTACTTTTTTTCCCCCTTAAGAAAAAAAAAATCAGGTGTAGTGCTTGCTTGTAATCCAAGCTGGAGTGTGGGAGGTAAAGGGAGTATAGGGTGGGGGAGGGGGAGAGAAAGGCAGGCGAGGCAGAGAGGAAGGTGGATCTATGGGGTTCACTGGCCCATCAGTCTAGTCTACTAGACTAATGAATGCTGAATGAATCCAGTCAGCAGGGAGACTCTTCAAACAAACAACAATGTACGTACGCATGTGCTTGCACCCCCAAAACACACCATCTCGACAACCCCACAACACAGGTCTTATCAATTCCACTTTCAGATCAGAAGAGGCAGTACAGATAAGTAGGGGTTTCCTGGTTGGAAATCAATAAACGTGAGGACAGGCCCTGGCACACAGTAGGTTCAGAGTACCCACTGGCTGTCTTTCCTGGGATACGGGCTTTTCCCGGGGCTTCTGTCTCCTGGGAAACAAAACACACAAGAGTGGGTTAAATTTAGAAAAGCTAAGGCAGGTTAGACTCGACCCTTATCCAGCCGGGCAGCGGACTCAGGATGGGAAATTGGCTTCAGGCACAACACAAACACAGAAGTGGAAGTCTTGACACCTGTGAAATGAGAAAGGCAGGCAGGGACGGGGAGAGCCTTGATGGGGAGCCTTACTGTGCATGCGTGCGTGTGTGCATGCATACGTTAGTGTGTGCCTGTGTGTGTGTGCGCGTGCTCGTGCGTGCGTGTGTGTGTGTGGGGGGGGTGTTGGCAGCAGCAGGGACAGGTCCAGGCTTGGACTGAGTGGAAGAGGTCCTGGTCCAGCCCTGGCAGCCTTGTCCTGTCTGGGAACCCCTGGAGGCTTCACCTCCCTAATAATGACAGGGCAAATGGGCAGGGAACAAGCTGCTTCAGCGCAGAAGAACGTTTCCTAGCTTGTACCTTACTCCTCTCCGTGGGCCCTGCTCCTCACCCGAATGCCATCCTACAGCACCACCGCCCCTGCAGAGAGTCCCTGTCCCTTCACCCTGCCACCCAGCACGTCTCGATTAGTGCCGCTAAATGGCAAGCCCAGAGGTACAGTGAGGGAAGGGGCCCCGGTAATGAACTCCCATTGGTTTCCTGCGCAAGATCACTGCCTTAATTTACGAGGCCTGAGTGAGTCTCATTTCCCCAGTGCACGTTGAGTAATTAACTATTAATAAAAGCATTACTGAGTTAACCACGGGGGCATGTTTAATTCATGGGGCAGCCCGGAACAGGACGGTGGCAAGGCGCAGTGGGGGATTCCTCCCAGGGCCAAAAGATAGCAGCAGGGGTCTCTGCCTTGCTAGACCTCAGCCCCCTGTGGTGGGCCATTACTGCTGCCCCTGGGCAGAGGGGCCTAATTGGCAGGAGGGAATCAAAACTGCCTGGCATCCCTCCCAGAGAGTAGCAGTGAGCGTTGGGAAAAAGAAGGCTCGGGACTCTGGGAGGAAGGATTCCTTGTTGAGTGGCCAGGGTGAGTGACCTTGGACAAGTAGACAAACCTCTCTCAGCCCGGTTTTTGTTTGTTTTTTAATCTGGAAACAGGGCTGGGCACAACCATTTCCAGGGTGCAGTCTGACAGCAAGGATGGCACAGATGGGCAAGTGGCAAAGTTTTTGTTTGGGATGCTCTTCAGGACCTGTTAGTGAACACGGCTCGGGGAACAGCGAGGGAGGGGAGACACCTGCTCCTGAGACAAGAGGGGCAGGGCCCGTCAGAATGCCTCCTGGGGGTCCACGGGCTTTTCAGAAGCAAGCCAGTCTGTCCTCACCCTTTCCTGTGCACTTCTGGCTGGCAACAGTAAACTTGACCTCAAAGTCCAGGCACCATCCCGGTGCCCACCCAGCCTCCGTGCCTTTGTGTCTGCTCCGCCCTTTGTGTGCTCTGCTTTTTCCTGTGTCCCAGTGAGTGCTCATGTTGTCCTCAAGACTAAGTTCAAAAGGCCAAGTCTTTCTCAAAATGCCTTTCCTGACCCAGATGGGTTCAGACAATTGGTTATGCCCTTTTCTGTCTCCCATCCTGCCACTGTCTATTATCCCTCACCCATTATCTATCCATTCACCTGTCAATCTATCATTCACCTCTACATATACCTACATACCCATCCATCCATCCATCCATCCATCCATCCACCCACCTACCCACCCATCCATCCATCATCTATGCACCAATCTATTAATCCCTCAAGCCACTTACCCATTTCCTCGGCTGCCCATTCATCTACTTACCCATTCATCTACTCATTCACCCACCACCCACACACCCATCTTAACTGTCCACCCACCATCCATCCATCCACCCATCTCTACCCAGTCACTATATTGCCTTCAGTGTATACCCCTGAATTCACTCAACACTGGACAAATCAGGCTTTCCCCAAATCAGAAAAGCAGTAGTTCCTAACGTTTTAGGAGTTAAGAGAACTAAACCTAAAAACCAACCAACCAACAAAAAAACAACAAAACAAACGTGTGCACATCCATGGTAGATGTTACTCTACTCTGTTGGGATTCTTTATGGTTCTGGAGCTTGGCAATGGTCCTGAGGACAGCAACACCATGATACAGTGGGGGACTGACTGGAAGAAAACCTCCCTCGAGAAGTCATGTCTCATTCCAGGGGTGGACCCACCACTAAGACTGAGGTAAAGGCAGTTATCCCTCAGGGTAACTCTGATGGGCCCTCAGCTCCAGTGCCTAGGCACCAGGACTGCCAAATCCCACCCTTCTCTCTCCCCCAGGGCCACTTTCTAGTCGACTGACTTCCATGGCTCTCAATGGGCGTCTCAGCGGGGCCACTTTCTGTGAGGGTGAGTGGATGTTTTAATAATCTTTCCCGATCTCCATGGCTCACACCTGGCAGGCGCCTGCGGATTCTCCAGAAGCATTTCCTGAATGTATTCTGATTCCCTTGTCCCCAACAGGAGAACTCTTCTCAGGCATTAAGAGAAAGGGATGGCCCTGCCACCAGATGCCAGGGCCTGGGGGTTGCTGGCCTGCTTCAGGGAAATGTACTGGGTTGCCAACGAAACGAAACTGTAAATAACCATGGGGACAGCAGTCAAGCTCATTGGTTGCTCTGAAGCTGGGGGAAGGGGCCTGGCTGATGTCAGGGCTGTGTGGCCAGGGGGCAGGCAGAGGCTGGACTGGCACTCACTGCTGCTGGTGGGGGATGGGAACTTGCCCATCTTACCGAGCAAATCATTTCAAAATTACAACTAGCACCACCTCTGCACACTTTATTTTGAAAAATATTTTTATACCATTTAGAGAGGTGCTCATGTGAGCAACACAACACCCTTGTGGGGTCAGAGGGCAATCCGGGGAAGCCGGCTGTCTCCTCCCACTGTGCGGGGGCCCAGGGATTGGCGAGCAGCACTTTCCTGTCGTCGCTGTTGCTCACAGAGCCATCTCCCCACAGCTGAAAATTCCTCCATGAAGCAAACACCCATTAAGAGGCTCCTGTGTGTATTGGGGCTCTGGTGCTGGTTGCTCCTCTCCCTTGTCACCTGGGTAGGTTGTGACATTAGAAATCTGGATAGAGAGAGCTAAGAGTTGTATGTTCAACATGGCCAGTAGATTTCCATACATCCCTATCTTTACAGTTGCTCGGGACATAGAATTATTCCATTTATGGGCAAAGACACAAGCTCAGAGGTCAACATGCCCAAGGTCACCCAGCCACTGGGGCAGAGGGAAATAGATGACTTCTAGATCCTTGGCTTCTGTGAGATTAATATCCACAGCCAGGATGAAATGGGCCCACAAATTCTAGCTGTACCGGGCCACTTGGGATTAAATAACCCACATGAAGGGTCAGGAAAACGCCCTTCTGTCTGTCCTTCCCACCTTGCTCTTTTCCTGGGCTGGAAGGACAATGACCCTGTCTTCAAGTCCAGCAGTAGGCCAACACTCCCCGGATGGCTCACCCTGAAGGATGATCCAGGAAACTCCACCCTCAGGTCTACACCAATTCCCAATACCTAAGATGCTTGCAGGTACCATGGGGGCAAATTTACCTGGTGCCAGGCAACTTCTCTTAGGTCACTGGGGTTTTTCCAACACAGGAAGAAATGGATGGGGGATGCTCCTGAGTCCCTAAGGTAGGGAGGGTACCAGAATGGAATTGCAGATATAACAGGCTCTCAGCAAACCTCTGGCTTGTTCTTGTCCACACACCAACCACAAGTGTCCTAGTATATTGGGGTCATTAACCTTCCTCCCACTGTGGGCTCCTGGGAGAGGTGGTGGGCATGTAAGCACTTAAAGCTCAGACCTAGGTCAGCCCTCCCCTTTCTGTTGCTGCAGCAGCCCTGGAGCTGGGGACAAACAGTACAGCCTCAGAGACCAGTCACATCCGCAGCTTCCTTCAACCTGGGCAAACGCTGAGTTACCATGGTGATGCTGCAGCCCCCAAGATGCAGTGGTTGCAGACAGCACGGGTGGTTGGAGGGCTCAGGGCTGAGGGTGGACAGTCTAGACCAGGAGGCCAGGCAGCTGGATGGGCTGGGTGGGGGAGGAGGGAAGGAGGCCTCCTCTAGGCCTGGCTGGTAATTGCTGCTAAGTGAGGGGCTGTCATTGAACCCAACATGTGAGCGGTGAGGACCCACTCCACACCCTGTAATTACTGCACCAGACAGCAGTGCCAGCTTGTGTCCTGGAGAGGGGGGCGGTACAGAGTAGACAGGAAGCTCTCATCCACCTGAGGCAGCAGGCTGGGCTGCACAGCCCTCTCCCTTGCAGGCAGCCTCCCCAGTCCAGCCCCCCACCCTCCCCCATCCCCACCGGCTCACTGGGCTGGAACAAGAGCATTGTGTGATTCTGACCTCCAAGCTTGCAGAGCCCAAGGCAGATGGGAGGAACCAGATAAGGTAGTTGTTGTAGAGAGCAGAGGGTGGCAGGAACTCAAAGCTGATCACAGTTCCAGCTCCTTTAAGGGCCTCAGGCAGTCATGGTTGCTCCAGGGCCTCAGTCTCCTTGCCAGACTCTCAATTCACAGGGATCCCTCTCCAGCAGGAGGTGGGCAAGAACTCACTTTCGGAAACCAGATTTTATTGGGATGTAGCCACGCCCCTTTGTGTCTGTGCCATGCAAGGCTTCTTTCCTGCTTCAAGTTGCAACACACACCATATGGTCCTCCATGGAAATATTTACTATCTGTCCCTTCCAGAAGTCTGTGGTCCGTGCGTTCTGGGCACCAATGGAGATCTACTCGCTCCAGCTCTACACAGAGCCCCTTCTGGGTCTTTGCCCAAAATTACACAAATGCCACTGCTGTCAGGCACCCTCTGCTGCCAGGGTTTGGGCAGGGGTGGCAGCAGGCAGGGCTGGAGCCAAACTGTGAGCCAATGGCGCCACCTGCCGTGAGTGCCTGAAGCACTTCTATAGGAGAGCCTGGTCGGCGGCTCCCCTGCCAAAGCAGAGGAGACCAGCTCTCTGAGGAGGGCGCAACCACCAGGCGCCAAGTTACAAGAGGGCTCAGCCCCACAGCATGGCCCTTTTGCCTCCCACGGGACTGTGGTCTAGACAAGTGAACAACTTGGCCCACATTCCGGAACCGAGTCCCTTCTCACACACAGCACATAGCAAGCAGCCTTGAATCCTCACCCAGCAGCTCGGTAAATTCTCTCTTTTCTAGGCCATGGTCTCTCGGTTCTTGACAGTATTTTAAGAATATATACATAGTGCAATAATTTTCTTAGTCTTCTAACTGCTAATAAAAGAGCTGGGGAAAAAAAGAATACATACATAGTATTTAATCTGTAACATTCTCCAGAAAGCCTGGGATAGACATTATCCTCTTTCCTTTTCTTCTTCTTCTTAAAAAACAGACAGACTACAGCACAGAGAAACTAAGTCACACAACGAGTAGGACAGGGCAGAGAGATGCAAACCTAGGCTGTGACACTGGCAGTCTCCAGACAATGGTACTGAGCAAATACTCGTTTATTTCTGGTGGTGGGTCCGTAATATGACCCCAAGGATGTGGTCTAGGGCAGAAAGAGGAGCATGAGCTACAGAGGGCAGGGCAGGGCAGGGCAGAGGAAAAGGCCCCAGGCAGGGGAAGGAGAGGCCAGGCCCCAGGGTTCTCCTTGCTCTCATGCCTCAGGCAACATTGGGCAGTGGAGAAGGAAATCATTATTTCAACTATAAATAAATCCATTCTCTGAGGAAGCTGCTGTCCAGGTGATGAGGCCCAGCCTGTCCACAGCTCCTTCCCAGATGCCATGCCCTGCAGTCTGAACCCAGCAACCCGAGAAACTACACACGTCTAAAATTCATCTTGGCTCTTGGAGCCAGAGCAACAGTGGAGAAGAGGTTACTGGCTCCCTTCACTGCCAGCTCAGGTCCTGGGTGAGCCTGGCATTCATTTTTTGGACCATGCTCCCCAGGAAAGAGCAGGAACCACTCCCACCCCCACCAGGGTCCTACAGGCGACTCTGAGGCCACCACCTGCAGTTGCTCTGAGGAAGCAGCTGGGCTCCCGGTCCCCACCAAGAGTGGTCAGCAGAGCTGACAGCAGAGTGGCTTGCTTCCACTGCTCCCGGTCTGGTCACTGCTGCCCCTGGGTCACAAAATATTCCTCGTCATCTTCTTCCTGCTGGCTGCTCCAGAGCAGCAGCTCCAGGTCAGCGCTGGGGGCCGGGCCCTTCGGGAGCTTAGGGCCATCGTCACCTTGGGGTAGACACACCAGTCACTGACCTAGTAACCTTCTCTGGAGATGGCCCTCTATCCTCCCGGGGTGGCAGTGCCATCTGGCACATGTCCCAAGCTACAGCAACCGTTGGTAAGAGGTAGCTGGATGGCAGGCGGGACAGCCATGGGGAGGAGGCCACCATACCTCTAGAATGCAGGGCCTTGAGGGCCACATGCAGGGAGATGCCGGAGAGGCAGAGGGCGAAGCCCAGCCAGTTTAGGAGGCTGATCTGGTCACCCAGCAGGTGAGCCGCCAGCAGCAGGGTGCAGACTTCCTGTGGCAGAGGCAGGACATGGGGTCAGATGCTGGTGTGACAGGCTGACCTGAGGCAGAAGTGGGGACCTCTAGGCCCAGATCACCGGCCTGCAGGCCACCAGGTGTCACCGAGATGCAGCTGCACAGGTGCTTCCCAAAGACTCCCAGCAAAAGCAGAAAGCCATTCAGGCCCCGGATGACGACTCAGGTGCCCCATAGAAGGAAGCAAGCCTGTCATTGCTAGGCACCCACAGATGGACAGGCCTCTCCTCATCATAGCCAGAAGACCCTTACACCCAAATGTTTGCTTTGGGTATTACTGCTCCAGCACGGGGTCTACCTGTCTTAGAGGGAAGCTCCTCCACAGACCTGACTCATGTGCCCAGCTCTCAAAGCTGGGACTTTTCACTGATCAACCTAGATGAGGGCTCCAGGCCACTTCCACGTGAGCCAAGCTGCCAGTGAAATACAGCTCAGGCACACCCAGGCCTGGGGGTGGGAAGCCTGATCTGCAGTTACGCTGTGTGCACTGGCTAGAAGGGACACTTCCTCAGCTCTGCAGTGGGAAGACCAATCCAGGGCCAAGCCGCTGAGAGAAGCCCTCATGGACCTCCTTCTAGGGGAGGTCTAGGGTCACTTCCCAGTATGTACCTTAAAAATGCCAGCAATGGAGAGAGTGAGGCTGGATGTTCTGGAGACCAGGAGGAACTCGGAGAAGCCCAAACCGAAGGCCAGAATCCCGCCAAGGAGGAGGCTCCCAAGAACCCACAGGAGCAGCCCTGTGTCCTGGAAGCGGAAGATCTTCTCTGAGGTGGACAAATGGAGACCTGAAAGCCACAGGGAGAGAGTGGGAGGCCAGGGCCTGGTGTGACGATTGTCTGAGGCAGGAGACAGGATCAGGGTGTGTGAAAATAGTCCCATGCGGATGGCCTGAGTCCCAGGGACCATGGTGGCACTGCAGATTCCAGGGCAATACACGCCCATTATCAGAACAAGGAGGAATTGAACCTGTGGGTAGAGACTGATTGTGCAGGAATACAAAATGTATGGATGCGGGGCTCCTCACCTTTAGATTACGTCTGTATGTGAACATATATGTGTACACGCACACACACAGGCCCACACACACACACACACGCTAGGCATATACCCTACCACTGAGCTATACAGCCCAGCTCAAATCCGGGCTTTGCTACTATAAAGCTGCAGATAGATTTGAGTGGAGAGAGGCCTCCTTTTTGGCTATTGGTTTCCCTACTGAGAGAATGATGGGGCTGCAACTAGACTGTCATCTCTCCAACGAGCAGTATAATCTAATGAACAGATCTCAAAACACAAAAACAAAACAAACCTCACAAAAAAAAAAAACCCCAAAGCCAAGTGTGGTGGCACACACTTGTGACCACAGCTGTCAAGCTCAAGACCAGCCTGGCCTACATGACGCATCCCACACCAAACCAAACCAAACCACACACATGTAATTACATGAAAAACCTACAGCCCCTTGCTCCAGAGCACACTGTACAACGTGTCAATCCTTGCTTCATTTTTGGGAGCTGCGGCCCCTCCCTAAAGAGGTCCTGGGATCTTTCCACAGAAGGTCCCCACGGTGTGTTAGCGGGGTGAGGTCAGTATCGTCTGGGCACAGTGGGCACAGGTGGGAGCTGAAGGTGGACAAGAACTTTGGGGGTCAGGAGGAGGAGGGGGACACAGAGCTGTGACAACAGTGTGCCCCAGGCCAGTAGTCTGGCGATGCGGGCCATCTTGTTTGGTGCTGGGCTCAGCAGTACTGCAAAGGCAGTGGCAAATTGAAGGGAATTCGGGTAAGAGCAACATAAGTAATGAAGGCGCTTGGGGGATTAATTTACCAGAGAAGATTAAAGGAGCTAAATCCATGCAGCTTTGCTAAGTGGCGGCGACCAGGGGCTTTTGGATGAGGTTTGCAGAGCGGGGAACAGTGAGGATGCCTGGGGAGGGGGGTGAGTGTGGTGTTTGCTACAAGGGGCATAATGAAGGAATGGGGAGAGTCTTTAAAAAGGAAGAGCACGAGGCTCCACACACAAGTTTCCTGGACAACGAGGCTGCAGAATCATTTTCTCAGGGAGGCTGGAGACGCTTCGCTGCTTGAAACGTAAATGGATGTGGGCTGGAATTTTCGGTAATGACCCTGAGGACAGCTGGGACTCTGAGAAGGAGGGTAAACAAGACTAATCCCAAAGCACTGAAGAAAGGAAGGTGGCAACATCCTGCCCACCTTGTACAACCCCCTGGCCTTGCCTCTTCTCTGGAAGCCACAGGAGACAGAACAATTGTCCATGCACTCAGGCTGTCTCCCAACCCCAGCCGCGGAAGCTGCCACTCTGCCTGTGTTCCCTGAGCACACAAGGCAGAGCCTCCTGCCCCTGCTTCCCAGGGTGCCCTGGTGTCATCAATCCAGACAGCCACTACTCATTTTCTACCATCCCCCTTCCCGACCCAAGCATCCCACCTGGGACAGACCCTGGCTCTGCTCCCTGGGAGGCATGCACACATGACAGAGGGCCTCGCCTCCCAATGCCTGGTTGTTGAGCACCAAGTTTGGCTTGCTGATGAGCTCTGGGGCTTTGGGCAAGCTTTCACCTTCTCATTTCCTCAGTTTCTTTCTCCTACCACATAGGGATGAAAACAGTCCTCCACATCTGGTTATGGGGAAATGAAAATCTGGAGCTGTCCGCACCGTCTGCACTGACTCCTTGTACTTCACACATAATTTTTTTGTACCCTTGTCATGAGAGTCTAGTCATTCTCTGTGTATCTGTCCAGTCCCAAACCACGGCGTCTGGGGAGGGACTGAGTTTTAGATCTGGGCAACCTCTGCGGCTAGCACTGTGCTGAGCTCAGAGCAGCAACATGGGATCTGCTGTACCATGGTGCTCAGAGGTAGGAAACAGAGCGTACCTTCAAATATGGCAAAGAGAGGGAAGAGTCCCAGGAACATGAGTGGCTGCAGGTGGAACATGGTGTCAATGGGATTCTGAAGGCCTGCAGAACACGACATGGGACGTTGTCAGACCTGGCCTGTTGGCCTGTCTGCCCGACTCCCAACCCTCCCCAGGGGCTCACCCAGTTCAGCTTTCTGCAGAAGTATTTGTGTAAGGGTCCAGCGGATGCCACCGATGAATGAAGCCCCCAGCACCAAGGCAAAGCCCTCCACGTTGAACTGTGTGGACTTATAGGTAAACATGAAGAGGCCCCCAGCGATGAGAAGGACCACCAGGACCAGGGCTGCACGCTAGGAGGGGAACAGTGCAGCTCATTGGGAGCTCCAACCTCAAGCATGTGCCACATTTGGAGCTGGGGATAAGGAGCCAGCCATTCTATGCCTCATCTCTTCCAGAGGTTCTCTGGCCTGCTGGCAGACACGGCTTACACACAGCTGGCATGTTTCTAACATCGTACTTAACTTTTCAAACACTCAAAGCACTGGTGCCCATTCCAGACTCAAGTGCGCCCAAAGAGTACGAACCACCAAATTTCTTCGTGGGAACCCCAGGGCCCCAGGAAATGCTGGCCCTCCTGCACTTGCTTCCATACCTTCTGCCATCACCCCTATCTAGGTCCCCTCCCCAAGAAAGGCATTTTATGAGACCCAGGCCAGCGGTCTCCACATATGCAATGACAGAAAGGGAAAGAGATGCGGGGCCTCACCAGCTCCTCCAGCTTGAAGATGAGAGAAAAGATGAGGATGAAGAGCACGGCGGACGATTTGGTCATTGTGTACCTGGAGCAGAAACACCCACAAATACACAGCTGCAAACACCCCAACCCCAAAGGGCAAGCAGGCCCCAAAGAGCAAAGGCAGGAAGCCAGTGGGATCTGTGCTCATATGTAAGCTTTCAAGAGAAGCCTCCTAGGGGCCTGACAGTCACTGGGGGAGGAGTAGTGGGTCTGACATTAAGTTCATCAAGTTCTGTTCTCTATCTGGCTGTTGGCAGAGACCAGGTAAGGAAGATTAGAGAAACCTGGACAGAGACCTGAGGGGACTGCCTTCTCTAAAGCAAGACATCAGAGCTGAGACTGGTGACCAGCTGGGCTGATGGCAATGCTCCACTGCCTGGTCCTTCACTCTGCTGCCTGCTACCCCACCCCCATCCCGCCCCCACCAAGCAATTGTAGCTGCTTTGTCCAGTCCCCTGGCTTCTCCTTGCTGCCTGGTGGGCAGGTGCAGCATCTCTCTCTGCACTGGGCTTAAGGAGGAGCGGGAGGCTTCTTGGAGTGTTGCTGGGTGCCAGCAAAGAGCGGAGGGAGAGCAAGGGATGGTCCCAGAGACGGATGGCCCACTGCTGGCTACACAGACTGCCAGCTGGACAGAGCAAGTGAGCTTGGCCTGTATGGGGGGTGGAGGGTGCGGCCAGTACTCACAGTGATACGGTGATGTAGAGAAAGCTCCAGTTGGACAAGCCCACATCAAGTGCTGTTGCCAGTGCTATGGGGACAGAGGACAGGACACCAGGTCAGAGAAGCCAGTAGGCAAAGCATGTGCCTGAGGCACCTGAGGCCCTGCTTGCCCCTCCTTTCCAAGCAACTCCAGGTTAACACTTGGTCAAGAGTCCATCCTGATTGGCCAGACCCATCAGTTTCCTCTGTGTCTATCCTGATTGGCCAGGTCCATGAGTTTCCTCTGAGTCCATCCTGACAGGCCAGGCCCATCAGTTTCCTTTGAGTCCATCCTGATTGGCTAGGCCCGTCAATCTCCTTTGTGAGTTCACCTTGATTGGCTAGGTCTATCAGTCTCCTTCATTAAGTAATTTGAACAGCTCTAGACAAGAGCATTAACCTGATCCTGTCAAGCTGCTCCGGGGGCACCTGGCCATCCACAAGTAGCCCAGCCTGCCAACTCCCCCCCCCTCCCACCAGCAGGGCTTTCCCTCCTGACTTCACACTCCAGGGCCAGAGGTGCCCATCCACCTTTCAGGCCTTGTCACTCAAGACCAGTCCTAGGAAATCTTTTAGCCCAACCTAGCATGGTCACCCAGTAAGGCTCCGGGAGCCAGCAAGGACAGGGATGCTGCCTGCTTTGAAGAGAAGCAACAGTAGGAGACAGGTGAGGAGGAAGCAGGGGGGGGGGTACAGGTAGGGAGCAAGGGCTCCTCTGATCTCTGGCCTAGGCTCTCCAGCAGCCGTCCTCAGGCTGGACCTACCTGTGGGGGCCACTCTTCTGAGGTAGTCAGTCCAGCTGAGCACCACTCGGGCCCTGTGGCTGGAGCACTGAACCAGCGCCCTGGACAGGGCTGAGAAGAGGAAGATCACAGCCAGATGCAGCATGGTCATGAAGAGGGGAAAGTGGAAGCTCTGTGGGGCCAAAGCAGAGGGCAGGAGTGGAGAGATGTCGCTGCCCCTCTATCTCCTCCCTCAGGAGCCACCCCAGGGTCTCTTCCCTCCTCTGACAGCAGGGACCAACCCAGGGACTCAGCTACACAGTGACCCCTTGGAACAAGGGTTAGTCCCCACTGTGTATGGCACACAGAGAGGTGGCAGCCCAGGGGTTCATTCCTACCCAGTTTCATCACAACCTGCTGGTCACCTGCTTAGCCCTCTCAGGGCCAATGTCCAGGAAAAGTCACCATGACCCAATACAACTGTACCAACTCCAGCCACCTGCAGGCCAGACCTTGCGCTGCGAGGCCCCGGTTACCTTTGTCAGCCATTTGTTGTAGAAGGTGATGCCGATGGAGAAGCAGTAGTAGAGGAGGACCAGGCCCAGCGTCAGCACCGCCTTCCACACAAAGGCGACATCAAGGGCCCACCTCCCCATCCGTGGGCCAGCAGGAGCAGGAACCTCGCTTGAAGATGGTTAGCAGGAAGAGCCAGCAGAGCTGGACCACGGTTTTCAAAGGACAGTTCCCCTGGCTGGAAGAGTCCTCTTCACCTCCATGATATGGTTGTGTAATGGGCCCCAGACAGAGCCCTCACCTAAGGGGCTGGTGGCCAGCGCCAAACTGCTCCATGGCTAGCTGGATACGGAGGTCACAGGTCCCCAGCTCTGCTGCTGGAGAGAAGAGAGGGAGGGTCTGGCCACAGTGACCGCAGAGGCCACGGGTCCCACCCCAGCACAGGGACTTGGGCTCTAGTGTACATTCATACTGTCCTCCACGGGTTCCCACCAAAGTGACCTTTCAACAGGTAGGTGTATTGTCGGACCTTGCCTCAACCCTCCAGCAGCACCCAGGTACCTTCACAAAGGCCAGAGTCCGCCTGCAGTTCTGAGGTCTAATCTGGTCTAGTCTGTCCCGGCACAGAAGGGATGACCACCTTTTCAACCTTCCTCAGTACAAATCCTCTTTCTCAGGGACCTGCCTAGGAGCCGCCATTGCTCTCCCACTTTCCTTCTGTAGCAACTGAGAGGGGTGTGATTTGAGAAGACTTTTTTTTTCTCTTTTTAGTGCTGTAGACAGAACCCAGAGTCTCATGCTAGGGTCCATGCTATCATTGAGCCACACCCCCATCCCCCCTGAGTAATACTGCTGCCCCTCGTAAGGTGGCACTCCACAAGGGCCTCACACACACCTGGCACTCTCTATATTCTCCTTTGGTGTGATGGCCCCACGACAGTGTGTGTGTGTGTATGGGATTTCAGGGGACTCATCAGGTCTTGAGGAGCTAAAGTGACCCAGGCATCCCTTGCCCTGGTCTCCAAGAGGTGCCCACTAAACCAAATTACCACTTGTCAATCAGCCCAGCAACACCATGAGTGCCCAGGGTATACTACAGCTGTTTCCTCCCCACCATGCTGAAATGCCAGCTCCCATGGAAGCCTTCCAGCATCGTGGGATCTGACTTCCCTCCTTCCAGCCTGGACAGTCCACTCTGTACTCTGGAACCTGTTATCACATTCCCTCCTGAGGCAAACTGGGCTGGCTCTGGGCTTTGTCAAAAGGACTCCTGGGCTGTGGCTATCTCTGGGAGTTTGGAACCCTGCGTGGTGACCTGGAGAAAGCTCCTGGCGTTCGGTGAGAAGGGACTGCAAAGGCCCTGCCCAAGGAGCTCAGCACCGTTCTGTATTCTGAACATCTCTGATAGTCACAAAAGCTCACTTCTGATTTCTGTAAACATGGTTTTGCAGGGCTCTACCATACACTGAGATTGCGTGCTGTCAAAGTGGAGCCAAGAGTCCCCACTCTGGAAAACCTCTTTGCTGACAACAGCTCACATCTCTGGGGCTGCTATCATGGTTGCTGTGAGCTTAGCCTTATGGTGGACTCATTCCCAGGTATTCTATAGCAAGAGGAACACCAGTGACCTCATGTGACTCCAGCACCTCTGTCAGAACTGACAGATGGATACATTTTATTTCGTCATCAATTACCTTCCCTTCATCTACAGTTAGGACCCCACCGGTTTTCGGGTTAACGAACAGGCTAAGAACCAAAGACATGGTGGGTCCAAGGGAGAGGCACTGCCCTACTGGCCTAAGGCAGCCTTGCATCTTGATATCCTTTCTGCAGGCTAACATCTCCCCAGCATGCAGCCTGCTCTGGTCCCCATGAGCCCCAGAGGCAGACCCAACCGCTGACTAGATCTGTTCACCTGGGCCATTAATCACAGGGTCCTGTTTACACTGCTAGACAGTTAGGGCCACAGGCTCAAACCAACTTCGAATAGACCTCAAGGTCCACATTCTCTCAACGCCAGGGCTCTGTGGCCTGGCGCTACTGAATCTTTCTAGGAGAAGTCAGTCCTATATATTACAATCCATTATCAAATCCCTGTCTCTACCCACGGGATGCCAGGAGTACTATACCCCCAACTCCATACTGTAACAACCATATTGGGTCCAGAAGTTACCTTGCAGTGTTGGCTGAGCATGTGGAGGGCCTGGGCTGAGTCTCCAACACAGCAGGAAAAACACTATGCTCCCTCTGAACCACTGCTTCCCCTCCCCGGCGGAGCATGCTACACGCCAGGACAGCCTGTTCCCTTTTTTATCAACTTACTGGCCCGCCACCTTCTGATGAGTTCCTACCTGGTCACTACGGTGCTCTTTGTCCACTATTCAGCTTGCCTTTCTTTCAGAGAGCTTGTCTAGCTCCCCACCTCTAGGTGACTATGCAGAAAGTCACTACCCCCAAATACAAAGCCAAGCGCCAGCTGGAAAGCCCGGGAAGCACATGGCCCCTAGCTCTACGTGCCATCATGAAGCAGTGCTTGGCCTCACATCGGATACACAGACGTGAAACTGCTGAGGTCCTCACCCTCACTCTGCGGTGAGAGCAGACTTGCGATCATGTCTGCCCAGGCAAGGGATTCAGTCTTTCTATTCCCAAGAAACAGCAGCTACCTCAGAGCAGGGTGGGGCAAGGCTGTGGCACCTGGCTGCCCTCTATCACCTCAGCTGTAGCCCGGGTAGTGAATGAAGCTTAATGCTTCAAAGCACGGGCTGGAACATCAGAGCCCTGTGAGCAGATCCTCCGTGTCCACCTCCTGCTGAGATCACAGGTTACCTGGCCTGAGTGGACTCAGTTGCTCTAATCATGTGCTTTGGGGACAAGGGCGTCACTGGCATGAGAAGTGGCACTTCACCTCCTTTCCAGTGTCAGTCTGTCGGGCTGTGTTTCTGTGGCTCCCTCGTGAAACTGACCACTTCCTCCTCAGAGACCCAGAGGGCGTAACTTGCCCCAATCCCTTAAGTCTTCTGCTTTCCAGACAGCTGCTTGGCCAGTGCCTTCTCTCCAACTAAGCCGATCAGAACTGGTCCCTGAGGGGTGGAACACAGCTTTCTGCCTTCATTCCCATCCCACCAAGACCACCTCAAACTTCCTGTGAGGACAGAGGAACCTAACTGCCATTTAGGAAGCTCCAGTTGACAGCTCAACCTCAAGGTGCCCCAGGGAGCTACCCTAATATTCCTCAGGTCTCCATCCCACCCTGAAGTCACTCAGAAAGTCATCCTAAGGACTGTTTGCTCTGGCCACAGGCAGTCGTCCCTCTGCATTCTTATCCTGCCTTGTCAAACCCACCTCTAGTTATGTGTGGACCCACCCACTTCTCTTCCTTTCTCCACCACGGCAGTCTAAGCCACAGTTACCTTTCACCTACTGCCTGTACTTCAGAAAGAGCTATGGTTAGCGTTGTCAACTCGATACAGACTACAATCACCTGGGAGACGGGCCTTGGAGCACAACAGTGAGAGAGTCTCTAGATCAGGTTAACTGATATGAGGAAACCCACCTAGTTGTGGGCAGGGTCTCCCAGATTGCATAGAGGGGAAAGGGACACCAGCACACAATCATGACTCTCTGCTTCCGGGCGTGACCAGTTGCTCTTGCTGCCCTGACTTCCCAATGATGTTGCACATAGAACTGTGCGGAAAATCACGCCCTTCCCCTTCCTTCCTAAGTTGCTTAGGTTAGAGTGCTCTAGCACAGCAAGAGGGAAAGAAACTCAGACAGACAGCACCAACAGACTGGAGACCCCTGGGTTGGGGCCACAGGTCCTCCTAGGATCCCGCCTGCCAGAGCCCTGCAACCGCACACTCAGTCGTGTGCCCAACACATCAGCCGGTATCCTCCCGGGTTACCCGAAGTTCTCTGCTTCTGTCCCCCTTCCCCAAGGCTCCCACCGCGCGTGGCACATCCCACTGCGTGACGTCTGTGTTTGCTCACGTGTCATCGCCGCGCCTGCCCGGCAGCGTCCATCTGGTTCCCCCCAAGACTCGGCCCCTCGTAAGTGCTTGGTAAATGCCCGGCAAATGGGCCCAGGGCCACGGGAGGCCTAGGGAAACTGAGGCCCGGGCTGGGCGGGAATGCAGGGGACCGCCCACCGCACGCCCACTTACCTCCTCCGCCCAGGCGCTCGCCCCGAGACTCCTGCCGGAAGCGCGAGCTGGGCACTGAGCCTCTGGAGGCGAGACTTCCGCCGGAAGCCAGTGGAGGTGGGTGGAGCCAGAGCATCTTTCTCTAGCCAAGCCGGCCGAAGCCGACTTTATAACCTCTGTCTCTTTCCCTAAACTGGCATGCGGGAACGAATTACATATACTAATAACTCTTTCGTGTGCTTTTTTGTTTCTGGGGCCTTAAGCATCGGTAAATGATGTGAGGACCATTAAATTTAGAAATGTAGACAGTCTGGGCAAAGACACTTGTGAAATTACATATACCCATACATTTGTGAGAATTATTCAATAGGTTGAGTGGGTGAAGATCATCCCAGAGGAAACGAAACCCGAAAGGAAGGCGTAGTTTTACTGAGAGCCCAAGAAAGCAGGTTGCAGTGGATTCAGAACGCCAATCGTGCACACCCAGATTTGATTCATTTTAAGTACAGGGCATGTGGGCAAGAGAACCTTGTAAGCCGTGCAAGCTAGGGCTGCAGACCCAAGCTGGCCCGGTTCTCTGCTTTTGCCCTTCTGGGCTCTGTACTAAGACTGGCTGCAAACAGAGATCCTTGCACATGACTTGGCTGGGCTTCTGGCTCCTAGCGGAAGACTCAAGGCCAGAGTGTAAGCTGTGCTTTGTGCACAGTGCTGCTGCAGGCTGCTGCCAGCTGGCATCACGCAAGCATTAGTTCATTCAATGCTTCCTAAGATCTACAATGGTACCCATCGCAGCCCAAGGTCTTGGCTTCATTCAGCCCTCAAGGCCTGTGTTGCATGCACTTTCTATGCTGTCTGAAAGCGTCTGTCCTCACCCCCTTCTAACAGTGGCAAGAGGAAGTATCTATTTTCATCACTGCCCTCATTCAAGCCTCCTAGCTACCAAGGCTGCTGATGGGAGCAACAGCTTAAAACACCAGCTGGAAGGCTGGGCACCAAGTCCAGGCAGCACATGGGGTGCGGAACATGTCTTCTTTGAAAGGCACAAGTACTCGAGTTGTTCCCTGGCTGTGTCCCTGGCAGGGAAGAGAGGGAGGATGGAAACTTGGGGGTGTACGGTACGTCTTTCCACGCTGTACCCAGCAGGGCTGAGCAGGAAACACTCTGTCCTGGTACCCACAATCTGTGAGCATGCTTAGCCAGCAGGTATGAATAGTCTGTGCATGACACAGCAGGATAGACGAGGAGGGAAGAGGATGGCTCCAGGAAGGAGGCTGGGAACGCTCCCAGGCACAATGGAATGAAGGCTGTCAGGCGCCTCCCTACCCTTGTGGCAGGGAGCAAGTGCAGAGGAGCAGGTATTTATAGGTAGGAACCAGTCTCCATGAAAGAGTATTTATTGAAAACACGGTCACTGACAGGAAGCTGGCTGCTCTCTGGTTACACGCTTAGCTCATGACCCAAAGCATCCCTTTTTATGCTCAGTTTCATCTTCCCTTCAACATTCTATCCTAGGATAGGATGGTCTTATATAAATATATATACACGTCTGTATAAGTATGGCCTATAGTAAAGAAAATATATAGTACACTCTTGGTTGGGCAGTACCACCATGCCAGGCTACCAGTACTGAATACCATCATGTTAACATGCGTCCAAGGAGAGGCTGTGTGTGTGCTTCAAGTGCTGCAGTACCAGAGAAGGCCCATGGCACAGCTGTGGCCCTAGCTGCTTCTTGAAATCACGGCTAATGGCTAAACCACAGTGCCAGAAAGGAAAGAAAGGGAAGGCAAACTGCCCCAAGTCTGGGAGCAAGAGGGAAGCAAGCCAGAAGGGCCTGCAACTAGGGAGCATGGGAACATTCTTCCTCAGGAAGGAAAAGATAGAAATGGAGGGGGAGAGCTAGGACGCCTCAACCCGACTTTCCCTGGAGTGTTCCTGGAGCCTAAGAGAGCAGGACTCAGGCTGGAGGCCTCTGCCTGGCCAGCACGAGACTGAGTGCTTGGGGGAAGAGATTGCTACCTGTGTGGGCAAGAGAGATGGATACCCCTAGAGACAGAGATCTAAAGGCCAACCTTGAGGCAGCAGCATCTTGGCACAGGATGAGGCTGGAATGAGCCTGCAGAGACCTACTAAGCAAAAGCTCTAGGCCTGTCTTTGCCTGAGCCATCTGAAGACAGTCAGTCCAAGGCTCACACCATCCCAGTCCTCCAGCCCGCATGAGTTCTCCAGAAAATCAGAGAGTAGGGATGGGATGGCTGTTGGTAAGTCCAATTCCAGACTCAGGGTAGGAGGCAAGAGCATCTTGAGTTCACACCTCTAGGCCCAACCCCAGGCTCTGTGGTGCTAAGGAGGGCGGCAGGCCCTGACTTCATGACTCCTAGAGAATGGGGTCCAAGAGAAGTCCTGGGTCCCACTGGGTTTGAGGGGTAGTCACTATGACCACTCCAGAGTCTGTACAAGTAGAGGCAAGGCACAGGCTGCCAGTGTCTCTCCTGGGCCCCAGTCCCTTCCTGCTCATCCGTAGTGATAGACGAAGTCATAACTGCTGGGCTCCTTGGGGACCGGTGGTGGTGCCTCTGGGATCTGGATGTTCTCCAGGTCCAGAAGACGCAGCTTCATCTCCATGCTCAGCAGTGTGTCCAGGTCGCTCTTGGTTAGCTCACTGGACATGTCCTTCCCCAGGAGGGCGCTGAGTCCATCAATCCAGATGCAGTACTGTGGGCAAGTTGCAAATGTCACACCAAGGGTTGCAGTGGGACTCACGGCAGTGCTGGTGGGGACCATTCGGAATATGCAAAGCTCATAGGAGACGAGGGCAAGGGCAGATAGGAGATGGCTGTCACTATCAACTGACAGGATTTTAGGTGGAATTTGTGTGAAAACTTTGAATAAGGAATACAAGAAGCTGTACTGGAGCAGTGGGATGAAACAGGAGCAGAAAACACACACTCAAAAGAGAAGGAAGCAGACAGGGACTCAGCAGTGCTATTCTGTTTTTTTAAAAAAAGTCAATTATGTTAAAAATATTTTTTAAGGGAAGTACAAAAGAAATTGGCATAGCTTTCATGATGGAATATGCTTATAACATCCAAGCACTTGGGAGATAAAGGCAGGAGGACCAAGGGTTCAAGGCTAGTCTCAGCTTCCAGAATGCAATGGTGCAGCAGAGGCTCTGCTCTGTCAGCCCTCTGATGCTGTTCTCCTTAGTCTGTGCCTTGTGCACGGGCTCTTTCATCCAAACACAGCCCTACTGGCCCCAGTGCCTGCTCCTCCTGCAGCCTGACGCCAAGTGCTCAACGGCAGGCCCCCAGTTAACAATGAGTTAACTGAATTGGGCACTAACTTCGTCCTGGCTACTGGTGGACTGGGGTCCCTTGTTGTGAGAGCAGATCCATCTAGCTCCACAGACTAATTGCATCCACTCCATGTAACTGGGATTCAACTCATCTGGGAAGATATGACTGCAAGATCACACAAAGGAAAACCATCCCCATGCCATACCTAATTGTCTAATAATTGTCAGCTGCTCCTAAGGAGTCAGGTGGAAGACTGGTGTGGTGGTGCATGCCTTTAATCCCAGTCCTCGGAAGGCAGAGGAAGGCGAACCTCTGTGAGTTCAAGGCCAGCCTGGTCTACATATCACAAGAAAATAAACAAAACACCCCCCCCCCCCCGCCCCCAAGTAAAGTGGCAAATCCAACTCGGTGGTAGAAGGCCCACAGACTTGGTGATCCATTGTGCCCACCTGCTTTCAGGGGGACACTGCTGTGCTGACCACAGCCTCTCTGACTAAGAGCCACAGTTAGGGCACTGCTGTTCAAGGCAGTGCGGCCCAGTGCTTACCTCATACTTATTAGGAGCGATGAAATTCAGTGTCTCGTCAGGATCATACAGGATGGAGAAGGCCAATTCCAACACTTCCTACAGAAAAAGAGTTTGAGTGATACGGAGCAGTGATCAGTGATGATGTCACCAAGTCCCTAACCATGCGCCCAGGGTGAGTTAATCTTAGCTCACTCACTCCCTGGCACAGTCACACCTAAGAGGAGGTGGTAGTTTTTTAAACTTGGAACTTAGTGTGGCGGGACCTGCCTGGATCCCAGCATGTGGGAGATTGAGGTTTGAGGTGAATCTGGGCTATATGGGGAGACCCACCTTCCTCAAAAAACAAAACAAAAACAATTGCTGCAAAGTATTTTTAACATTCAGAACCTTGAATGCCACGACCATGTACCACCCTATGCTTTTATCTTCTATCCCAAGATGGCTGGCTTTCTCTTTGTATGGTGCTGTACTCAGTGCAAAAAAGTCCTGAGAGCTAAACACCCCAACAAAAGCAAATTACTGATGAGCTGAGACAGTCTGAGCATCAAGAAAATAACTGCAGTACAAAGAGTCACACGTGATCAGCTTAAACCCATGAGCTCATAAGAACACTAAAAACACAAAATGGAGACATAAAAATTGGTCACACTGTGTGGCGCCAGGAAACAACTAACAACTCATAGCTTTATAAGCAGTTATATGAAAGGAGAGTCAAGCCGTTAGCCATTTTCCTATAAACCACAGTGGGGAAGTAGATAAAGGCAGGTTTCTTTACTGAGACGTGGTTCAGCTCATTAGTAAACGGAATACCCCTAGTTTGCAAACCTTAGCCGCTGAGCAGCGATAGTCGGCTGACATGAAGGAGCACCACCCGGCCATTATGAGCCTCCTGATAGGCCCCAATACCATCTAGGAGATGGCCACACCAGGGCAAAGTCAAATCGGAACCAAATCAAACCTCTAGGTCCCTGTGCCAATTTACAGATCGGGGACAGAAGCACAGAGAGACAGTCAGCAAAACCTGAACTCTGGGAAATGACTACATAAGCAACATGGTCTATTAAGCTAATAAACTGCAAAGATGGGAAAAAGATGGAGGGGGAGGCATGAATGAAGGACTTAGAGACGCAAACACTGCAGCAAGCAAACCTACCAGAACCAATTTAAAACTGGGTGCAGGGGGCTGGAGAGATGGCTCAGTGCTCTTCCAGAGGACCTGGGTTCAATTCCCAGCACCCACATGGCAGCTCACAGCTGTCTGAGAGTCCAGTCCCAGGGGATCTAACACCTTCACACCAATGCACATAAAAGTTAAATAAATCATTAAAAAAAAAAACTGGGTGCAATGTGTGCATGTGTGTACATATGACATTCATAAGACAGCAGGTGGACATTTCAAGGCTAATGAAATATTTGATATTAAATTATTGCTTCTTATCTTCTGCTAGGTGTGGTATATAACTCCGTGGTTTTATCGTTTAGAGACACACAGTAGATACTCATGAATGAAGTGATATTCTACTTGGGATCTTCCAAAGTCAAAAGGAAAAGTGGGGGGCAGAATTTGCTGAGGCTGGTGAGCTGTGCCGTGAGGTCTATTTATTTTTATAGTGTTCAAACCTCTTGATATCGAGTGTACAGGAATAACTTACAGCGGGAAGAGACTCAGCGTGCACCTGGAGCCTGCAGGTATCACGCGGGTGCTGGTGCTCAGGACAGCCTCCCCACTCACCTTGTTCTGTTTCAGGGCACTCTTCTCTTTCATGTGGGGACAATCTTTCCCAGTGACAATGGCCTTAATATCTGCAACAGGAACTGATAAACAATGGGAATTAACATCTGGAAGCTGAAGCTGCAAACTGGTCTAGCACTGGCCTCAGTGTTGGAAGGGAAGCCCTGGGCAGGGTGCCAGGATGCGGCAGCTCCCAGGCTCAAGGGCCCTCCCAGCTCAGGAAGGTGTGCCATGTGAACCTGTCCTGCTCTTCAGTCTCTTCCTGTACACCTGGCTGTGCTACACAGGTGTTACTTGGGCTCATCTCCTTTAAGGAGTAAAGCTTTGGGCACCCCTCCCACTTCTCTTCCCAGTAGTGAAGGTGGCAAAGAGGCCAAAGCAAACGGCTGCCACCTGCTACACAGTGCCCTGTGGAAACATTCATTTCTCACACTGTCCTCCTTGGATAGAAGTATGGCATTAATCCCATTGTACAGTATAGAGGTGAGTATTAATTCACAACAGCTAGTGTTAGCAATCAACTAGGGGCTAAGCCAGGGTTCAGACCCTGTAGCTTTAGAGCCTCTGTACACCCACTGCCTTTCAGTGGAGTCCTGTATTGCCCTTCTGACCTACACACAGTCACATCTGGGATCTCAGTAACTCCTAACCACCCTGAGGTGGGCCAGAAATAGGATCTTCAGCAGACAAGGAAACTGAGGGTGTGTGCCTGAGACCAAACACTGGGTTTGAGACAGTTAGGACCAGCACTCAGGTGACCTGTTGAGCACAGGTGTCATGACACGCCAACAGAGACATATACCTACTTTTCTCCTGCAGGGATTCAAACGTCACCTCCCCTTGAGGGTTGTCATCCAAGTCACCATAATGCAGGACCTTGTGGTTCAGTGCCAAGCGGCAGTGCCAGAACCGCTCTGGAACACAGGACGGCAAGCAGGTAAGGCAGGCATTGCTGGGCAAAGGGCTGCTCTGCAGAGCCTCCTAGGCAGGCTCCCAGTGCCCTAGCTGCCCCCTTACCTTGCCGCCGACGGTTCCCGATCTTTCGGAAGCTGCTGCCCTCACACAGTCGGTTCAGGCGCTGTTGCTTGATTAGTTCCAGGATCTCGGGCTGGATTTTCTCCCGGAGCTCCCTGTGGCACACACACCCAAGTCAGTAGAAGACCATGAGATGGTGGGAGCTCCGGAGGCGGAGCTGGTACTCCCGGAGCTCCCTGTGGCACACACACCCAAGTCAGTAGAAGACCACGAGACGGTGGGAGCTCCGGAGGCGGAGCTGGTACTCCCGGAGCTCCCTGTGGCACACACACCCAAGTCAGTAGAAGACCATGAGACGGTGGGAGCTCCGGAGGCGGAGCTGGTACTCCCGGAGCTCCCTGTGGCACACACACCCAAGTCAGTAGAAGACCATGAGACGGTGGGTGCTCCGGAGGCGGAGCTGGTAGCAGGTCACCTCCCTCACGGGCCTGCTCAGTTAACACTTACACAATTGGTGGGGACTGAAAGTCATCCTGGCTCATCCTCTCGGACTGGCGCAACCGCAGAATCTCTGAGTAGCTCAGGCTGCGAAGTTTACTTTTGAACTGATCCAAAGAGTTGGGTTTAGAAGGCAGAGCCCGGGTGATCTGTTCTCGGACGACTTGCATAACCTGAGCAAATAAGAAGGCCACTCTGAAAATGGGCAGGCCCTCTAGAGACCAAGGCTCTCCCTCACCCAGGATAGAGTCCTGATTTCCAATGGATGTCTTCTCAGGTGATGACTCAGGTCACGTGACTGATGCTGACATTTGCTCTATTTCTCACACATATCATGTAGCCATGGTGGCAGGGAATCAGTTCTGATCTCAACTCTTTTTATTTCATTTTTTGGTGTCTTTGAGATTTGTGTGTGTGTGTGTGTGTGTGTGTGTGTGTGTGTGTGTGTGTGTGATAGCCCTGGCTGTCCTGGAACTTACTCTGTAGACCAGGCTAGCCTCAAACTTACAGAGATATGCCTGCCTCTGCCTCCTGAGCATTGGAATTAAAGGCATGTACCACAACTGCTTGGCCTGGGCTCAACTCTTGAACGCTCTTAAACCTATTCTTTCATTAAGACTAAACATGCTCAGACTCCAACCCCTTGTCTCTACAGAGAGGCATACATGATGCTGTTAACATTAGATGCTACATGGAAGGTGGGCACGGTGCCCAGCAGATAGGGTATTACAGTGTGCCCATTTCCCTAAAACAACTGTCAGAGAACAAAGCAGGGTGTTTTCCTTCTCATTGTATAGCAGCATGACCCAGTGAGGGGAGAAAATCTCAGAAAGGAGTCACGAGTACCCACACATACCCACATACCCCCCCCTCACACACACACAGTCTTATAGACAACTCTTTCTTTACACTAAATAAGGTTTGTTGTTTAGTTTTACTTTGTAGAGACAGGGTCTTGCTGTGCAAACCAGGCTGACCTAGAATTTATGACCCACAGCCTCACAGGCATGCACCACCAGGCCAGCTCACTTCTAAAATTTCCACAATGAGACGGTTAGTCTCAAAATACTGGGCTCCTGGAATGCTGGCCTGTGAGAGTGTAGCATGGCGCTCCACACTGGGGCACTCAGAGCACCAAGGCCTGATAGGCACCGTGATGTGCACAGCGTGCCAGCTCTCCTGCCTTGCTGACACTGGCTGTCCGTGGATCTCATCTACCACACTGCAGCCATGACAGGCACAGCTCTCCTGCTCAGCCATTCCCCTGACCCCTGTGGAGAACAGCGGCAGGTGTTAGCTTCCCCAGGCAAATGAAGGTCTTGGGCACCATGAGGAAGATGTCTGCTCAAGGTTACAAAGGGAGTCATAGCAGCTGAGACCCAGGCTCCCAGCACTTCGACCTTGTGACTCAGCACTGCCAACAGAGCTGGTTTTCCAGCTCAGGGACTCCCCAGGCACTTGCCGGCTGTCAGGGGCTGTCATGTGATGGTCTTCCTCCCCAGCCTCTGAGTGGTTCAGCAGCACTGACCTTGTTGAAATCCTCGGCTGTCGCCCTCATCTCCTTCCAGGTCTTGTTCAGCAACTGGATGCAGATTCCAAAGAGCTCTTCAAAGGCGCGGTCATGGGTGAAGAACATAGGATGGTAGTCATTGCGCCCTTCATTTGCTGTGGAGAAAAACCAAAAGCATGAAGGCCCTGCCCTCAGGCACCCAGGGGCACCCATCTAAAAACGCTGGATTCTCTGCACCCAAGTCCTGAGGACAAGGGACACAGACCACAGACTATAGCACATCAAGGAACAGGAAAGGCCTTCCCTCAAGGCCTTAGCTCTCCCTAGGTGTTTTCTCCCTTGGTCTCTCTCCACCTGGTTACAAACTCAGCTAGTCTTTACACAGTACTTGGGGGCTTAAGAGACACCTCAGATGACTAGCTCAGACAAAGCAGCAGCCATGATCATCACAGACAGGAGCTCAGACAAAACAGCAGCCATGATCGCCACGAACTGGTAAAATGGATGATAAGCTCATGGAGCAATTAAGAACAAATGGTCCCTGCCTGCAGCCCTCCAGTCCCCAACATCTAGCTGTCCACCATCTCTAGCTGGACGCTGGCTGGCAGAGAAGGAGGAGAGCAGACTTACGGAGCTCTCCAACCTGCAGGATCTCACAGAGCATCTTGGTGAGCTCAATGGCACTGCGGCCGAATGGACACTCGTGTTTATCCTCCCGGCTACTGTTCTCCAACACAATCTACAAGCAGAGAAGGAATGGGAATTGGGGGGAGGAAGGCATGGATGGGCACCAGGACTGAGAGGCTGCCCTGCCTTTACCCGAATGTAGGTGTCCTGGTGAACTTTAGCCAGGTACAACATGTTGTCCAAAGCCAACATTCCAGGAGGAGTCTGGGTGAAGTCCAAGGCTGGGTTGATATGGTTCTGGAGAAAGCAGGAGACCAGGTGTAAACAAGGAATGTGTGGAGCAACCTGAGGGCCTCCTCCTGCCCTCCCTTTCTCTCAGCTCCACCCTAGCATGTTCAAACACCAGGCTAAAGCTGACTTGTCATCCACCCCAGCAGCTAGCAGGCCAGCACCGAGTATGTACACAGTGTAGTTAAACCAAACCCACTTGCAGCTGAGTTGTGCTGAACCAGACTACGGTCACTCTAACTTTATGAAAAGCAAGTTGATTCACACAGACTATGGGTGCCATCCCTCCCTCTCCACTGTAGGACAGGGGAGCAGGGAGGCAGAGGACAGAAGCTAAATCTCAATACCAGAGAGGAGGAGGCGTCCCATTAAGGTGAGAAGAGACCACCACAGCTAGAACCACTAGGTACATGGTCCCCTCCCCTCTGCTGAGGCTGGCTTCCTGGACCTGTAACTAAAGAATCTGATTTGCATGCCCAGATGATGTACGCCCACTGAGTGGCCATGGCCAAGGCGAACTGAACACACAGGTCCTCACCTCTTTCTGTCTACTCCTCCAGGGCTACCACTATGGGAACTGAAGGCCTCCTGACTTCCTGTCTAGGAGGGGGCACCCAGGATACTTACAGTAAACCCCAGCATTTTATAGTCCTTGGTATACATGGCCTTGCGCTTTTCAGTCCCACTCCCAGGAACACTGCTAGGGTCGGACTCTGCGTCGAAGGCAATCCTCCGCAGTTCAAATATAATGTCTCTTTGAGCCTGGGAGGTGTACACAGTAGGTAGGTCAATCAGCTACCAAAGGGAGCAAGAAAGAGAACAGCCAGTCTCTTGGGAGGGACCAGCAATGTACAGGACAGAAGAGGGCTTTGTCCCAAGTCCTCAGAAGATGCAGCCCACACTAGCGTTGACAGAATCGACACAGACCACTTCACGCAGCATTCCCAGCACACAGAGGGTGGAATGATCACAGTCAAGAAGAAATAGCATAACTTACACCAGGAAGGCCCCTAGCACCTGCCTGGTCATTGGGATCCATCTTAGTCATCATTCTTTCTTCCAGAAGGTTAAAGGTCAGGACCTGAAGGACATAGAGCTGATGGGCCATCTCTGTTTTGATTGGACGATTCCCCCGGATCACATGCTAGAAAAAGCAAAGGCAGGAGCAGGGCTCAAAGGACTGTCTCTTCCTGAAGAGTAACATCCACACTAGGGGCGGGGCAAGTACACAGGACAGGGTTCACTCCTCCCTCCACAGAGCCTGCATGCTCTCAAAGGGGCTGGAGTGGAAGGGGGCTCCACCCAGTCAGAGCAGGTTCTTGCAGGCCTTCCTCTCCACTCTTGGGCCGGGGAGGTGGAACGGAGGGTGAAGACTCAACCTCAGACAACAGAGGGAGAGAAACACACCATCAAGATGAGAACAGGCCACCAGACCTAGCCCACCCAGGCTTGCACCACACAGGACTGAAGCCAGGGCAACAGCCAGTGCATGGAAGAGGGCACTGGCAGACAGGCTTTCCAGTCCATCACTTTAAATGATACGAAGCCACCTATAAGGAAGGTCTTTTGACTTTCCTATCCAACCTCACACCACCCTTCTAGTCCTTTCTCTCCTTGCCTCTCCTGTCACCCCATGTAAGCCCTGTATCCCCCAAATCATGTCCTGACTATCCTTGAGCATCCTCTCTATCCTTCCACTGTGGGCCCATCTGCTTCCTTTGACCTGATGCCC
Source organism: Myodes glareolus (assembly GCF_982192425.1). NCBI lineage: Eukaryota > Metazoa > Chordata > Mammalia > Rodentia > Cricetidae > Myodes > Myodes glareolus. Next base: position 13,792,324 of record NC_142035.1, on the reverse strand, counting down.
TCTCCTCACCTTCTCTCACCTCCCAACTGTCTTTCTCCCTGCCTGTCTTGGCTAATCAGTTTGGGTATCTCACATGGGTCTCTCAACCCCTGTCCTTATGCCCACAACACCCTGCTTTTCCTCCTTGTTCTCTGGACTTCTCAGCCAATACCCCTGCCCCACATCCTGAATCCTCTTGGGTTCTTGTCCAGCTTCTACCATGTCCTGTGTCCATCAGGTCTTACTCTATAGCCCTGACGTCATCTAGAACCTTTCCGTACAGTGTAGCAGTCACTAGTCACTTGTGGGTATTTGTGCTGTGGCCCAGTCACAGCAGCTACCCTCTGAGGGCTTGACAGATTCTCTGTGGCCTGGGCCAGCAGCACACACAGAGCACTACAGCAACATGGTACTTCCACACAACCCCGCCTAGCACTGCACTGACTCTGCAAAGCTCCCCTAGCTCAGCCCCCGCCCCCCGCCCCATCAACGCTGACTCTAGACCAGCCTTTTGGAACCTATGCAGTACAAACTGATGGCCCTAGGCTCACATGGCTAGTGATCATTGGCCAGGTCCAAACTATGGTATGCAGAGTCTACAATACACCAGACCGGGAAGCCTTAGTGTGAAAAGAGAAGGCTGGCATGTGTCATGATGCTTCATGAACACATCTGTTGCGTGCTGAAATGTTTCAGGTATCATGTGTTAAATACACCGGACATTAAGCTCCATCTCTCCCATCTCAAGTCCACGCCAGGCTTGAGTTATATTTCCCCAACTGGGCCTATCCAAGACCTCATCCTCAGCTGTGGACCTCAGGTGGTCCACTTTTTCTACATCTCCGCTGCCCAGTATAGCCGCCAAAGGCACACATGGCGGGATGAATCCCACTGAAATGAAAGTCATCCATTCAGAGCCCTGGTCCTTCCAAGCAGCATCCTCTTTGGACAGAACGTCTGTAAGTGGAATGTGTATCTGCCCAGCTGCCCTCAGGATGAAAGTGGGAAGTCTCCTGCCCTCGATCTCCTGCTGACACGTGCCCTCTCTATCTCTCCAGCACACTCTGCTCAGGTATCCACTCAGCACCCTCCAAGGTCATGCTCTGTTCTGTTCTCATAGCCAGGGGCTCTGCCACCCTTGTCTCCTCTACATCTCTTCTACCTTGCCCCAAATTCCTCAACTGCCCGTTCTCTACACCACCCTAAGCACCCGTGTGTCCATCGCTAGTCCCTCCTCCTCATATCTCTCCTTCACTCATGAGATGGCTAGGAAGAAAGGTGAACATCAAGGTGCTCTTGGGTTTTTGTCCCCTTTCTCAGGTGAAAAGGGGGGCAGGTGCTCTACCAATGCCACAGCCCTCTGGGATCACTCAGACGCTTATCCACTGCCTGGGAGATCAGTTCAGTCCTGCTGCTCAGCTGTCTACTCCGAGGGATTCTCTTCTAATTCATCAAGTTAAGTCTCAAACTCAGTAGACTTTCCCGAGAAGTGCCTCCTCACACCCACATGAAGAGGGGGTACCTCAGCTTGTTCTAGAGTGCCCACAAGAATGCACAGGAGCCTGTGCACTCCCACCCTGTAGGGGCAGTGTTCAATCATTTGCTGGGAGCAGGGGTTGCAGTGACTTGGGGACCCAGTCATGCCAGGTAAAGCCAGCAGACTCCGCAGGTTTGCTCAGATACTCTGTCTCTCTCAAAAACACATAGACCTACATACACGCCACAGAGAAGTTTCCCAGATGCTGTGGATGCACCCTGCCAGGCCCGTGCTCTATGCATTAGCTCCTTCAGTCCTCACACCTAGCTAAGCAAATCAAAGCTTAGGGATTCAGGGCCAGCTGCTCAAGATCACAGCAAACTGGAAAATGGCTAAAGCCCAGCATCAGCACCAAATCTTTATGCTTGACTCTGATGTTTATCACCATCATTGCTGCCCCTGGGTTTCCCTTTGTTTCTGACAACTAATAAACTCTCTTCCTTTTAGCCCCAATCTCTGATCCCCTTCCCACCCCCACTTGCTGCCTTCCCATACCCCACGTCACCACCATGGTGACAAGAATGAAGACCTCCACCTCTTCCAGACTCCTCTCCAACCCCTTAGCAAGTACCCAGCTCCTGCAGCATGGTCTGTGGTAACCTAGAAGCCAACCATACCTCTATCACCATCTTGACTCTCAGCCATGCCGGGAGGGAGACTGGAGCCTGACCTGAGCAGGTGCTCAGTACAGATCTGCGCCTGGCTCCACCCTGCACTGCTGGGCTCTGTGGTCAGGCTGGGTGTCTTGCCTATGTACCTGATACTTGCAGCTCCTTGAAAGGCTTCCTGACCCCACCCCTGCAAAGCAGATCTCACCAGCCCTGCCGTCTCCTGGCCACAGCTATGCTGGACCCCACCTTTCCTACCAGAGCACAAGGTTTGAGAACAGATTCACTGCCCTCAGCTGTCAGCGCCCTGTATGCCCCAGGTTTCTGAATTTCTGAGCTGTTGCTAGCTCTTTTTTTGCATTTATTTAACAGTTTTGAAGTCCTAACAAGCAGTAGAGATGGCTTTCACCTCTCCTTCCTGGAGGGGTTGCAATCTCTTAGCTGCAGTGGGGATATGTAGTGGTTTGAAAGAAAATAGACCCCAAAGGGAGTGGTACTATTAGGAGGTGTGGCCTTGATGGAGGAAGTGTGCCACTGTGGAGGCGGGTTTTGAGGTCTCGTATACGGTTAGTCACACCCGTTGAGACAATCTACTTCCTGTTGCCTGCTATCAACACGTAGCAGCAGCTCCTTCTCCAGTACCATGTCGTCCTGCACGCCAACGTGCTCCTTCCATAACAATAAAGGACTGACCCTCTGAAACTGTAAGCCACCACCTCAATTAAATGTTTTCCTTTATGGAAGGTGCAGTGGTCATGATGTCTCTTCACAGCAATAGAAACCCTAACTAAACAGGATGGCTTCCCGGAGGCAGCTTGGTTCAGACGAGTCCAAGAAAAATCTCAGGTTTCAGAATGACCTAGCACCTTAATAAGTAGTAACAATGAACCTGTCCTGTGCTCCACGCCGGCAATAATCAGAGCCCCCCCAATGGAAAGAGGACTACCAGCAACAGCAACCAGCATTAACAAAAGGCAGTCACCAGAACTCACGTTCAGGATTATGGAGCGAAGGTGCTTCTGTGCAAAGGCGTTGGCCATGTCCTAGGGAGGGAAGCAACAAACAGGTAAGGTAGGTGGTACCTGGGACTGCTGTCAGGGGACGGTGTCCTCGCAGCCTTGAAGGTTTTCCTTCCAATTGAAAGTAAAGAAACCCACCGACTGTCACATTTATTTGACTCTAAAAGTTTCCCTGCTTCTTTTCACAAGTGCAAATGGACTCAGACAGTTTCCCTTCAAACAGGCACAATAAACTGAACATCTTCACAGGGGACTAAGATTGCTTGAGGACAGGACACATGTTACAAGGATGCTGGTGATGGACACTGCACGCGGCGCACACAGCGGTACACGCACCACTCCAGGCAGATGGCCACAGCTGAAGAACCCCGAGCAGCACTCTCCTCCAGGACCAGGGCCTTGGGCCAGCACCAACACCTGGTTACTTGTGGCTGGTTTAGAGGGATGTGCTGTGTGCCTTTGGGTAATCTCTCACAATGGACTCAGCTTTCCCATCAGATTTGGCTCAAACTTTGACAGTAACATTTTTTTATTAAGTATCCAGAAATAAAATATCCTAAGAGATGCATCCTCCATGGAGATTTTTAAGGGCCCGTCAGTACCATTCTGATACACGAGGGGCTACAATGATTATCATGCAAGCTCCTCCTCAGCTCGCTGGGGATCACTCTGCCATGACACTGTCACCCTGAGGAGCTGCTGAAATTTCACTTAAACAAAATGGTCCCATATCAGGATGCTTCCAATATTATCACAGCTTTTCTCAATTTCTGGGTCCCTTCTTTCTAATACCAGCATTGTCTTTGTGATATTAATTATAGAGACTCCCTTCTAAACTGCAGCCTTGGCCACCTTTATAGGCGACTGTAAGTCAGCAGGCCTGAGGGAGCTGCTGCTCCCGTGTGTTCCACATGTCTAGTCAGGATCATCTGGTTCACTGTGACCCCCGAGCACATCCTGGCCAGCAGAGGACGGTGCCTGGAGTGTTATTTAAGTGAGACTAAACACTGAGTGGACAACTCACAGAGGCACTACCAGCAGACTAGAGCTTCCCCTTGGTGCTGCATCCGGGAGCATACCCTCCTTCAGGCCCTTCAAGTGACCTCTCCAAAGCTCCCTCTAACCAAGAATAAGCACCCAAATTCTTTTTAACCTTAAAAAATTGTACATGAGTGTTTTGACTGTGTGTGTGCATGTGGGCAGTATCTGAGGAGGCTAAAAGAGGGTGTTAGATCCCCTGGAACTAGAGTTAGAAATGATTATGAACCTCCATGTGGGTGCTGGAGTCCTCTGCAAGAGCCATCTCTTCAGACCTCAAACTCCCTTTTGTAAACTGTCTAACCCTTCTCATTCTCTATCTAGGAACAGTCAAGGAAGGGCCTGGATTTACCCTCACTCTGGATTTGGCAGCCAGGAGGTGACACATTCTTGGAATCATATGGAAGAAAGTCAGGCTGTTTCTGCATCTGATTCCAAGCTAATTCCAGACTCTCACAAAGGTGTCCTGAGGAAATGCCTGGCCACTCTCCCAGAGCAGGCATCTCTCCGTCCTTCTATCGCTCTCACCTATGGAGCCTTTTTAGATTCCAATAAACAGACATGTCAGCTTTCCAGGGCCTTGCTTCCCTGAGCAGCCAGTACAGTCCATAAACTTCCTGTCCAGCTTTGACACCCCCTCCGCCCAGGAAGAGTCAGGCCCTCTGCAACAGCAGCGCTACTTACAGTGGCGGGCAGGTCTAGAGGGTTAAGGTGCTTGTCCTGCCAGCAGAAAGCAAAGAGCACAGAGAGAAGCAGACAGGGTGAGCGGTCGGCTTATGGTTAACACAACAGGAAGGGAGACAGTCACAGAGTCACACCATCCAAACAGATAGGACAGACAGACCATGGATGCTTCAGCTCCTCCCTCTAATAAAGGAACTCCCGAGAGCCTGATGCATAGCCCCACCTGAACTTCATTTAATGGGCTCATGATAGTGACAGAGAATTGGAAAGCCTTACTTCTTGTACACTATGTATGCTTTTAGCAGAGATCTGGAACGTTAGGTCTAGGGTGCTTAGAGCTTGTTTCATTCTGTCCTTTCATTTCACAAAAAGGGGCATTCAGACTTGGAATGCTGATACACAGGCCTAGTCAAAGGAAGGACAAGCACTTGCCCAGGTCCTCCACTCAGGTCAGCACCAGCCCCATTAACCAGCCGTCAGGTCCCACACTATAAAACAGGGCTCTCCTGGGACCTAACGACAGTGCCATGAGTGAGTGATCAGGCAGATGCCGTCACTCCCACAGCTATAGGTAAGCGACTAAAGATGAGACAGGAAGAGCTTGTCACGATACGTGTGCCACACAGCTGGTGAGCGAGGACGGAGGCTGAGGATGTAGACCAGGGATTCCACAGATGAAACTTGGTGCCCAGTCCCATTTCAGCCCCAGTGGCAGTCAGAGGGTCTCCCCTTATCCCTTCCTCTTCTTGGTCCTCTAGCCAAGGAATTAGCAAACTAAAGGCATATTGAGTGTGTTGTCTGTGTAAACAATTTGACTGGAAGACAGCTGTACCATTGTTTACCTCCTATCTGAAGCTGCCTTTGGCTACAACAGCCGAACTTGACAAGTTGCCACAAGAAGTAAAAAAATATTTACCTTCCAGCCTTCAGAGGAAACCCATCAGAATTCTGCCCTGATCCCAAAAGCAGCAGGTCACCCACCTCCCAGTTCCTTCCTGGGGCTTCCTTAGCAAAAACACACTACTGGGCTCTGGCAGGAAATGTTGGGAGGGAGAACTTGGGAGCATGGCTGGATCCTTCTCTTTGCCCCGAACTCTCAGAAGAGCCCAGGAGGAAATTTTGGAAAGCTACAGACCTGTCGCTTGTCTTCCGGGGCCTTCAGGAACAGTGCGTTAATCAGAGCGATGGCGTAGGTCTGGATCTCCTGGTTAGAACTGTGTCAACAGAGACAGGCAAGGGAGTCAGGGGACTGCAGAGCAAGAGGATGATGCTCACAGACAGCTTAAAACGCTCGCAGATTGTGATCAAACAATGACCTGAAGCTAAGTCAGAAAAGCATTTTGCGCAGGCGCACACTTGACCCTGTAATTCACGGAAGGGATTTATCCAAGATAGTAATCAGGAAGCTATGCATGATTTATTGGCAAGTTGTTACACTAGAGTCCTATTAAAAAGACAAGAATGTTAAGTAATCCAAATACTCTCACTGGGGGCTGTTTAATATGCGAGACTCCTAAGAGCCTCCTAAAAATCTTGCTTTGGGGTGAAGATTATTAACCTGGGACTCAGAGATGGGTTTGGAGTATCTGTGAAGCCCAGATATGGTACAGAGAGACTCTAGCTGACTGCGTGTGACCTTCTCAAGGGGAGAAAAGCTCAGCTGGTTTGGTTTCCACAAACATCTGGGATGTGGAACAGGGTTAGAAGCATCCTTGTAAAAGAGCTTGATATGGGAAAATGTTCAAGATGAATTATTCAGCCAGAAAAAAAGAAGAAAAACATAGGTACGTATGAATGTAGAGCAAGATCTAAATTCTGGTGAAAACACACAAAGGAAAAAGCTACGGGGCCGGTCAACTTAGTGTTGAGCAGTGGTCCTGTCGGAGCGGGGTGATAAGTAAAGAACGTACTGCTTATGTTTTCCACATTTTCAAAGTTTTGACTACAAGTTTATCTTACTTTAAGTAAATAAAATAATCTTATAAGCATTTTCCCAGAATCTCATAATGCTGGCTTGGGGCTTCCATCTCCCATATTGTGGGTGCCTCCTGTAGCTTCCTCCAGAGGGCCAACAGCTTCCTGGTCAGGAAGGTCCCTTGCTGAGCATACATACACTGGTGACAGTGTGGGCTAAATATTCACGACAGAAGTCTAAGAAATGTCACAATTCTCTACTGTTCTCAAGGAGGGCAGCTAAGGTCACCTCCAATTCATACGAGGAAAGAGGAGTAAGGTTGCCGGGACCCATGAAATTTCTATCCAGAGTCTGTGATCTCTCTATCCTGGCTCTTCGAGAATGAAAGTTGGGGCTGAGGAATCCTTTAAAAATGACAAGATGATGCCAGGGCTGGTGGTACCCACCTGTAATTCCAAAATGTGAGATGTGAAAGGAAAAGGAACATGAGTCCAGGGCCAGCCTGGACAGCATGAGTCCCACTCCTCCTCCAGAAACACCAGCGACAAGGTGGGAGCAGGCCCACATGAGTGTTCTAGATTAATGGGAACAAGTTAGGAGCACTACTGGGTTGTGTTGGCTAGTCTATGTCACGTGACACAAAGTAGAGTTACCTGGAAGTGGAGAACCTTAAAAGAGAAAACGTTTCCATAAGAACGGGCTACAGGACACTTTCTTAATTAGTGATCAATGGGGGAGGACCCAGCCCATTGTGGGTGGGGCCATACCTGGCCTGGTGGTCTTGGGTTCTATAAGAAAGTAGGCAGACCAAGCCAGTAAGCAGCAGCCCTCCATGGCCTCTGCATTAGCTCCTGACTGGATTCCTGCTCTGTTTGAGTTCCTGTCCTGACTTCCTTTAATGATGAACAGTGATGTGGAAGCGTAAGGCAAACAAACCCTAAACTCCCCTATTTGCTCTCAGTCATGGTGTTTATAGTAACCCTAATTAGGAGAGGAACTGGCCCCAGGAGTGGGGTACTGCTGTGACAGACCTGTCCATATATTTCTGTGAGGACTGTAGAAGGACTTTAGAACTTTGGGTTAGAAAAACCATTGAGTGTTCAAAGCTTAGAGAGCTGTTCTGTGGGAGCCTGGAAGATAAGAACGCTGAGAGAAATGCAGAGGTTGACGACCTGGCTTATTGAGTTCCAGAGGGAGGCAAAGACTCTGCCGGTACATTTGTGTGAAGAAGCTGCGTGTCTGCTCAGCTGGAGCTGAAGAATCAGCTGTGATTAGCAAGGGACCAGAACCATTGAAGAGAAACCGTTGCTTTACTGGGACACGTGATGCTGGTTTGTTGAAGCTGAGAAATTAGCAGTGACTAAGAAGAGACCACTGAGGTGATATCTTCTGGGAAGTGTTTCCTGAGAGTACAGGGAAGCTATGTTCCAGAGGCAGCCAAGGTCGTACCTCATGTTGGTAGCCAGACTTGGTAATGTGTAAGAGTCACCCAGGTGGTACTGGTTTTAAAGGCATGAAGGGATATTGGAGAGCACCAGAGGCATGGCACCAGAGAGGCCACTGGGGAAGGTGCAGCTGGAGTGCAGTGGAAGCCCCAGAACTGAAGGGGCCATGCAGAGAAGTTGGGGCGTGGCACCGTGAAGAGAACCTATTGGTGAAAGCGCAGCCCAGCTGCAGCATGTGACCCCAGAGTTTTGGAGAAGACAGTGCCACGGCATGGCCACCAAGATCAGCAGCAGCAGTGGAGTGGAGCCAGCCTGAGCCCAGAAGACAAGCTGTGTGTGCTGCAGGGGACGGAGCTGGAGAAGTGCCCCAAGCCCCTCAGAAGATTGTGAGTTATTTACAGATGGAGTTTGACTTTGCTTTGTTCAGATTGTGACTGTGCCCTGGTTCTTCCCTCTTGAAGCAAGAAAGTATTTATTTTTGATTTTACAGGAACCCACAGTTGAGAGACTTCAAACTTTTTTTTAAAAAAAAAAGATTTAAGAGTTTTATAGAGACTTTGGACTTTAAAAGAGGCTATATTTTTAAAGAGACTACTTCTAAAGTGCTTGAATTTTGTAAGGCTGTGGGACTTTTTAAGCTTGTAAAATGTTTTCTATTTTGATGTCTTTATTAATGTGTGATCTTTGGGAAAGGAAAAGTTGTGGATTCCTAGACAAAAGGTCAGTTGTGCAGGTCAGTTTTATGTCAACTTGGCAAAGGCTAGAGTCATCTGAGAGAAGGAACCTCAAGCGAAAAAATGCCTCTGTAAGATTGGGCTGTAGGCAAGCCTGTAGAGCATTTTCTTAATTAGTGATTGATGGGAGGGCCCAGCCCATTGTAGGAGGGGCCCCTCCTGGGCTGGCGGTCCTGGGTGAAACTGCATCTACCTGTCTTGCATCTGGGAGACTATCCTAGATATATGCATCCTCAGGACCCCACAGGGGACATGGCCCATTCCAATCAAGTCCAACAAGCAGGAAGGAGAATCGGTGTCAATAAGCAGTGTTACCACCCTTCTTTAGGCAAGTTCGGCCCTTATAATCATGAACACTAGCTCCAAGTGGTGCCTGTGTGTCTCCTGACTTTAATACAGGCTAAATGTATGTTCTGATAAAGTAAGTTTGATAAAAGAAAAAAAAAAAAGCAAACTAAAACCATCTAGGCTGGCCATCATGCTAGTTTTTAAATTTTCTTTGATCCACATAGGTATGAAAGGTAGAGATGACTTATACATCCAGAGATGAGAAAACCGAGGCCAAACGACAAGGCCAAATCCTGGCATGCCACAGAGCCTGGGTCTGAGCTGGCATCCCAAACTCACATGTAGCTCATATTTCTGGATGTTGTCACCACACTGTTGCCACCATAGCAAATGACCACCCACTCAACAAACTAAGCTTCCACTTAAATCAGGAAGGGGCTTCAAAAATGGTCGAGTACTTGTTTCCAGGGAGCTCAGAACTTCAGATGGGCAACTGGTGATGAAATACAGTATTTTACATAAATATCATTGTCATGGGTATGAACAAGACTACCAGGCTCATAGAAGAGGGAGTGTCTAACACTGCCTGGCAGCTGGGGTCTCAACTATGAAAAGAATTCCCACAGAGGAGGAGGAGGTGCTGAAGGAATGTGTAGGGCCAGGCAGAATTCTAAGACAGAGGATGGACTGGCCAGGGGACGGTAGGGCCCTTACTCACACTTGCAGGTGAGAGATGAGCTGTCCCACGGTGATTTCCTCTGCTATCTTCTGGTACAGGCTCTGGCTGTTTAATACCATGCTCTCTAGGATGGCCAGGGACCGCTGAAGGATAGACACATCGACCATCGGCTGGCTCACATACCCTGCAATCTAGATCCAGGGAGAGGCACACTGGATGGGAAACTGGAGCCAAGGAAGCCCTTGATGCTCCCTTCTCAGCACACTGCCTCTATGTGGGCAATGGTGGCCAGGTGGATCACAACATCTGGTTTATGACTGCTCTGGCCGGTGAACCAGGATTCCCTCAGCATGGACGCCTCCATCTATGTGACAGTATCCACTCAACTGTGTTTCTTCAAAATGCTTAACACCTTAATCCTTTTCAAAACAAGAGTTCAACTTGAGGTAGACCTACTGTACTGACTCTTGTATCTTATCTTTACCTGCTCTTCCACTCCCTACAGAGTTAGACCATCAGACCTGGAGAATCCTTTAGCCAAACCCCTCTTCTCAGTTCCCTCCACACACTGTCACTTCACTTCTGCCTAAATGTTTCTAACATTGGGAAGTTCTCAATGGTTCAAACCAAGGATGTGAACTGCTAGGCAACGACAGCCTGGTTTTCATCCAGTTTTCTGGGCTGAGACTGCCCCTTCTGGTAGCAGACAGGATGGCAGATTTGGAAGGGCTCTTCTGCTGCTCTGGTTCATCTTGTAACCAAGCAGGCTACTTGTCAGATTTGCACAAAGGAAGCACATTTGCAAATGAGATGCAGCTTTCTCTCAGAAGAGCTGAGGAAGCAGGTAGCTCAGAGCTGATGACTGGCTGTTTTGTGCCAGCCTCCCTGACAACCAGTTCTGCTCTGAGCCCTGTCCTTGGTGCAGGCCCCAAGAGAGAGCAAACTGTGACTTGAGATCTTTTCATGGGCAAGTGACAATGGCCTCTCTTGAGACCAGGCTGTGAAAACTGAGCCACATCTCCCAGAGATGCGGTCAAGAGACAAACAAAGGAGCCACTACAAGCTGCTAAGGAGGATGTTCAGCGGGCCAAGGGAAGTAAATTAATTTTTAATCTGGTGACATTTCCAACATATGATGGGTTTATCAAGAAAGAACCTACAGTAAATTGAGAAGCACCTGTTAGAGTATACAACATTCAGGAGTCCTGGGAAGATCATTGCTTGAGGATGAGAATCCAGCCCCAGGGAATACAAACATAACTCCTGCCAGAGACTACATACAGTCTGCACTGCCGACTCTCCCCTTATGCCCAAAGAATGTACAGGGAGAGGAGGGAGACAAACAGAATGCTGGAGACCTCACCTGCTTAATAAAGGTGATTGAAACCATGTCCCAGGAGACAATGCCATGGTCCATGAGCTCTAAGAAGGCAGTCAGGGTGAATGCCAGCATCTCACTGTAGCTGAGACACGTGCGACACACACAAAACACAGAGATTCAGATCCAGGGAGTGCAAGTGTGAAGGCAGCTACAAAAGGGACAGCTCTCAGTAAACACCCACGGGAAATCTGCAGAAGCAGCAGTCAGTGCCTGCAGCGCCCAGCCAGCTGCAGGGCAGATGTGGCCCAGGTACCTACACTGCAAAGTTGGTGGGCTGCAGGCACCCAGGCTTGTCTTCACCATCTTGCTTCATCTCTGGGTTAGTCTGTTAGCTATCTCCCCAAACAAAGACTGTCAAAATGTAGTTTGCTGGGGGACCTATGAGAGCTTATATCCCATATTGCCCCTTAGGCCGAGAGGCACCAGGGCGAAAGGGACAGTCTGGGTGTGGCTATGCCTTCAGTTTCTGTCTGAGCAGTTGCCATGCTTGTTTTGTCTTCCCAGCTCTAGCTTCCTCTTCTGTAAGATCAAGTTAGTCTCAGAGCATTCGTCTCACAGGGCTGTGGGAAGAGCAAGCTGATGAGGTCTACTGTGCCCTTACAATAATGTGGTATAAGGATTAATCGTCTGCCTTTTGTCTCTCCTTACAGATTTAATCATTCATGCAGTGGCACAGTGCTCTACAGTTAACGAGCCAGATCCCCATTTGCCAGCGGTAATAACACTGCTAGCAGAATTCGGGGCTGAGTGTCATTCCCATTTCAGAGAGGAGACTAAGGTTGGTCTGTTGCAGCCCAACGCTCTCCCAATGGCAGGCAGAGGCTTCTGCTTGGTTCAGCTGGAGGATCCAAGACTTTAAAACAAATGCCTAGGATTAGCTGCTTGGCTTGGCTGACAGTTTTGGGAGCTGATCCGCTGCCTGTGAGATTTCTGACTCCATGCCTGTTAGCTTAGGCTCCACAGGCTTAGTTGGAGACGTGGGCACCTGTCACTCACTGCTGATCATAAATAGGGCCCAGCCACCTAAGCCTGGAGGGCAGTAGAGGTGTCCAGGCGTGGCGCCTGAGCTCCTCCTTGACAGTGTGGAGCAGGGAGATGGTATCCAAAGGGAGGCACGCACATCAGGAGAGAGGGGATGGGATCAGGGAGGGTAGACAGGTCACTAAGAAGATGACAGACAGCTGCCCTCTCTCCCCTGAACCTCATCAGGCCAAGCACTTTCCATAAGGTACAGGTCTGCTGTGTACTGGCTTCCTTCCTGACGCCCACGGCCCCTACTTTTACTACTCACCTAGTACAGCACTGGGTCACTCAACCCACGAGAGTCCCCTGGATGCAGGACCCCAACACGGACGAGACCTCTCTGTATGTGGACTTGGACTCCTTGCTGACACCACAGAAGTGAGAACAGGTCACGGAACTCTCAAACTGCTCGGAAGACTTTGGCCATACTCACTGGGACAGGAGCTTGGTTCCGCTCTCCACAAGTCTCGTCAGCATGACGATGCCATCCATGTTGATGAACTCAGTGGCAAAAGTCACGTCGGCTGAGAGCTTTGCCAGCTCCTTCATGGCATCCAGCCGGGTCTCCATACTGGATGACTGGGTCCTTTCCATCAGCTGGCGTGCAGCCCGGGACTGTGAGGCCAGGGACAAAAGAGATGCCATCTGCTCCTGCAGCAGGTTACTACTGTGGGCTCAGAGCCGAGCCCCGGGCAGAGTTAGATTTTCACGTGGCTTAGGAACTGCTAAATAAACGTTTATGGGACCAATAAGAGAATTTCCAGTATTCTGGGACTGATCTGTAGATATCTGTATCTTTTCCTTTCCTATACCCCTATAGCCTATGGATTTATTTTAAAATCACATCTCTTTTGTGTGCATGCATGTGCATGCCCTACCCTGAGTGTGGCAATTAGAGCATAAATTATAGGCTCTTTTCTTCCACCATGAGGTCCAAGGGATAGAACTCAGGCCATCAGGCTTGGCGGCAAGTGCCTTAACCCACTGAGCCATCTTGCTAGCCCCTGGTCTACAGATTTTTCTTTCAATTCCTACCAAGAAGATAAAGAAAACTGGGACATCTCCTAACTGTGCCGTCTGCAGGAGCAGGTCTGGCTTAACAGGGAGCGTTTTACCGATGAGCACTACCTGACAGTACGGGGTTCTGCTACAAAGCCAAGCACCACCCCTGGAAGCAATGGGGGTGGGGGAGGACTGGACATCATCTGTCAGAGGCCAAGGGCCCTGCCCTAGAATTTAATCTGATGACCATGATGGATCCTTCTAATTCTAAAGTGTAATAGGCCTGACGATGAAAACTTTAAAATTCAAAGTTCTAGATCACCCTTTCCCAAGAGAATCATGCTGGTGAAATGTGAAGGACAGAGGACCCAGAAGCCATGACCGTGAACCGCTTCCCAGACATGATGGCTGGTGAGGACAAATGCCTCCCGCCATGGGTCCTCCCCAAGCAGGATGCTGGCCTTCTGCCATGCCCACTCATCACCCTCATGCTGAACTTGCTACCACACAGTCAGACTCCAGCTCACTGTTTCATCGCGCCCGCTTTAAACGTAACATTTTCTCTGGAAAGGAGCAGGAAGAGCAGACTGCCCCAGGTCTGCCTGTCTGCTCAGTGTCAGGAGCCCAGTTCTTCAGAGGCTGGGGAGTGAAGCCAGCTACCCCTCCCTTGCCTCTCTGTTACAAAAAGGGGCCTGAGCCAGGCAATAGTGGCACACACCTTTGATCCCAGCACCAGCACTCAGGAGGCAGAAGCAGGCGGATCTCTGTGAGCTGGAGGTCAGCCTAGTCTACAGAGTGAGTTCCAGGACATGTTCCAAAGCTACAGAGAAACCCTGTCGCCAAAAATAAAAGGTGGGGTGGGGGGGGGCTGTGCCTGTACAAGGCTCACAAATCCTTCTAATCCCACAGCAGCAAATGGGTGGACAGAGAAAAAGGTCACCCATGAGACAGTCTATAGGGCATCGGTCTGCCTCACACTTAGAAACTTCCATCCAAATGTCAACCTCCCTCCAGAGACGGCCTTCCTGGCTGCTGTCTCCTCCACTTCATACAAAGGTCTACAAGATGCACTGCACGTCTGACAACTGTCACATGAAATTAGCAGAGCCTAGTGTGTGTTTGCAAGGGGATGGCGTGTCTTGTGGAGAAGCCCCTTTACAAGTGGAGGGAGGTGAACAGGATGCTGAGGAAACTGGCCAAGCCTCACAGGTCCAAGTTTGAACTAGGCTTGGCTACTTTTTCAGTTGCACAAGTGGCAAGCTACTCAACCTAAGTCCTTAGTCTCCTTGTCTGTAAAATGGGCAGAATGTCTCCCTCTTGGTTCTTTGGTAGGATTAGCTGACGCAATCAGGAGGGCTTAGAGAAACAAGGTACATGCTGGCTGGCGCTCTTTGTACCTGCCCCCTCCTAGGACAAGCTGGTTCTTCCCTCAACAAGAAAACATGGCCTGAAATTTCCTACAACGGTGACAAAGGCTGAGTGTTGGTGATCACCTCTGTCACAGTCCTGCCTCCCTGTCCTGATGCACACTGCAACTTTACCCCCTTTCCTGCACCTTCACCCTCTCCCATCTGAACTCATCCATGGGACACACGAAAAACTGCAAGAGAAAGAAAGGGGCCTCCGGTTGGAGAGCGGGCTGCAGGACTGGGCACAAAGACCTTTCACTTCTTTGCCAAATCTCACAAGTTTTGAAACACGTTAATGCGTTTTACCTATTTCTCATAGCAACACTTCTGGACTCCTTATCTCCCGAGTGCCTGTCCTCCTCTACACCCTTTGAGACTGAGCTCCCTGGTACAGCAGCAGACATAGGTCCTCTACTGTGCCCCCAACTATCACTCCGAACACCTGGCTGTCCACTTTCCTGCTGGAACCTGAGCTGTGCCGTCTGTGCCTCCGGCTGCCCTGCGCTCGCCCTGCCATCTGTGCTCATCACAAGTTGCAGGCCACATCTTCCCTATCCTGCTCCCTGTTTGAGTCACTTCACATCCTTCCTCGCCACTACCCCCACCCCACCTACACCCCTTCTTTTCGTTTTGAGACAGGGTACTATCTGTACGATCTACAGCTGAGGTTGGCCTTGACCAGTCTATAACTGAAGATGACTTTCAACTCATGATCTTCCTGCCTCTACCTCTCAATGCTGGGGTCATAGGCCTGTTACTACTCCAGGCTCCTGCTTTTTACTCCCTTTCTGGTAGCTCCCTTTAATCACGTTTAGGGTTGCTTATACAGAATGAGAGTATCCCCTTGGGCTCCCCTGTCCTCACCCAGCACTCCGCCACATTCACTAAGGTATCTCCTAAGTCCTGTCATCCCACCGCCTTCACTGGGATGTGAGCATTCCTGACCAAGTTCTCAGAGGCCACTCTCCCACCAGCCTCCCTTGCCTGCCTGTGAAACTAACCCAAAGGGAAGCACAGGCCACTTTCTTTGTTGATTCCCTTTCTTTCTGAGTAAGGTCTGAGTTCACAGAAGCCATGCAAGGAACTGTGGAACTGGTCTCCAGAGTCCCCAGACCACCAGTGCCGCCCCAGCACACCCTGAAGCCGTGGTCTTTCCTTCCTTCCGTTAGTTCCAGCTTTACCTTCGAGGCTGAGGCTCCAGAAAAGCTTTCTGGAGACCCCTATGCTGAGGCAGGCTGCCCTCTCAGTCCTGAGAGCCTGAGTGACTCTTTCCAATGCCAAGAGGCTGCCTGCTGCCCGTGCTCATAAGCTGCCAGCCAGGCTGCGAGGGCGAGGGATTTCAAACGCCACAGCACTTGGTGTGTTAGCTGACTGGAATACCTACCGGAGAGACAGCCAGCTGTAAGATTGTCCCATTCTTAATGTCACTTCGAGTCTGGGAAGCAAAGAATCAAAGAAAACAAAAAGACAAGATTAAGAGTGCATGGAGGTCAACCAATAGGGACTTGCGGTCATTTTAAAAGTGCAGTTGGCTCTCCTCATCTGCAGATGATCCAGCCAGCAGTGAACCACAGATCTCTGCATGGGGAGGTTTGCTTTGAACGGTATACCTGTAGCATTACTAGGCAGCAGGTACTTCCATGGCCTGCCCGCTGCATGAAGCACATTCTCGACTGGGTTTTCATGTGCATGTGTCAGATGAGAGGCAGCTACTGTGACATCTGAACACCAAGAGTTTGCTGTCCTGGCCTTCTAGGGACCACTCCCCATGGAGACTGAGGGACAACTATAGTTCACTGAGGCTCTGCAGCAGGCCTCCTCTTGCTTGCTCCTTGCAAAGAGATCCTAAGATTCTCCTCAGGAGTTCCGGGTCTCAAGAAGCAAAGGCACTCAGCCACTGGGGAGCAGACTGGTGTACTCCATGCTCCAAAGGGCAGCTCTTCAACCAGGAAATGGGCCGCCTAGACAGCGAGGAAGCTGGATAGTGCCATCCCTTTGGCAGGTCACTTGCAAGCTAAGTTTGCCCTGACCTTGATTACTTTGTTCTTACCTGCTCGGTGACATAGAGCTGGGGCCCATCTGCATAGCGGAGTGTGTAGTACTCCGGGTTTGGCAGCGACCACCTGTGTGAGAGAAAACAATACACCCTCTTGGCCTCTCCTCTGGGCTTGTCTAGAGCAATAACAAATGCTTTTCAACAGTGACTTAAGGACTGTCAGCCTGTCTGGAGCACAGTGGAATCCAAACAAAGCTTTGAACAGAGCTCCTGAGAAAGGAAGGCTCTCCACCACAGTGAGGGTCAGTACCTCAGGACGAGGTCCAGACAGAGGGGCGTGGGTCTCACATACTGCCCAGACCACCCAAAGGCCACTCCTAGGTCCAAGAATAAATGAGAATCTCAGGACGCCTCAGGAACATCCTCATTAGCTGTCCTTCCTTGGTAAGACAATGACCCAATAGACGCTCTCTGTACAAGTTCCTCCAGGGCAGGGCAGCCTCCCCCACTCTTAGCTGTCACTGTGGAAAGGAAGTCAACTTACCCATCACACACTTCCTTGATGATGGATGCCAGGGGCCGTTTCTGAAAGAGATGGGAGGAGATCTTTCAGCACGCGGTTTGCTGCCAGCAGAACCACTCAGTCTCTGATGAGAAGAAGCTTTCCCAAGCCACAGTGACCATCTTCCCTGCGGAGGTCTGGCCCAGCGCATAGGCTTCCTGTCACTGCCCTTGCTTATGATGCCAGTGGCCTGTGGGCCTAAACACTTCCTCCTCTGTGCACCTGACCCCTCCTTAGAGCTCTGACATACCTGGTCGATTTCAAGGAGCTGGGCATTAGCACCTGGCCATTCAATGGCCACCTTAACAATGTCTGACGGTGGAGGCATTGTTCTCAGCGGGCCCTGCTTCAAGACACAGACACAGCCGCCTGCAGAGAGAACCAAACAGAAGGGAAGGTCAAAGTGTGCCTTCCTCTTCATTCCAGCTGTCCGCTCGGGAGGGCTAAAGCGACACACAAAACTGTGCGGTGCGCAGTGTCTAAGTTCATGCCGCAGCTTCTCCGCGGGCTGCTGTCTCCTTAGATCCAATCAGCGGCAGAAATGGGACAAAGCTCTCTGTCATCTGCAGCCCAGGCGGCAGCAAGATTGGCCAGTGTGACAGTCAGTGTGAGGGGCCAAGAGGACTGGGTGGGAGCAGAGCTCACTGGGTGCAAACCCCATCCTGGGGACTCGGGAGGAGAGAAACCCGTGCTCTGAAGCAGAAGGGAAGAGACAGTCTTTTCTTGGTTGAGTGGTTAGCTGAAGGGGCCAGGCCACTTCTGCTCAGCAGATCCCAGTGTCGGCAGGGCCCAGTCTGCTCTCTCCTCCCCACTGTTGTGGCCACTCCTGCCCCTTCAAAGGACACACAGTGTGGAGACTCCTCCCTGTGGGATAATGTGGAATTCAGAAAATGGAGACGAGAACTGAGACAGGAAATGCTATTTTGGTCCCTAGTGCCAAGGGCAAGGGCTGCCAGGAGCTTGAGTGCAGGCGGTAAGGATGCTCTCATACTAAGACCCTCTAGAGGGCGGGGCTGTGGGAGTGCAGCTGAACCCGCCCATCACACACAGACCCCTCTAGAGGGTAGGGCTGTAGAAGTACATCTGAGCCTCCCCCCACCATCACACACAAAGACCCCTCTACAGGGCAGGGCTGTGGAAGTGCATCTGTGCCCCACTCCCCATCACATAAAGATCCCCTCTAGAGGGCGGGGCTGTGGGAGTGCAGCTGAACCCCCCCATCACACACAAAGATCCCTCTAGAGGGCGGGGTTGTGGAAGTGCATCTGAGCCCCCCATCATACACAAAGACCCCACTAGAGGATGAGGCTGTGGAAGTGCATCTGAGACCCCCCCCATCACACACAGACCCCTCTAGAGAGCAGGGCTATGGAAGTGCATCTGAGCGCCCCCTCCCCATTACACACAAAGACCTCTCTAGAGAGCAGGGCTATGGAAGTGCATCTGAGCCCCCCCCCCCCCACACACACACTGCCCTTGAAAATAAATGGAAATAAATCATCTGGGGCAAGTCTGGGAGATGGGCTCATGTGACTGGTATCCTAGGCAACTCTGGTGGCTTAGTGGTATTCTGGGCAGCACTGAGGCTCTCTCCAAGGCCTGACGAAGGCAGTCACTCTGCTGATGGATTATTTCAATGTATATTTACACTTCTTGCCTACAGGTTCAGGAGCGGGCGCTCTTTTAATGAAAAAGACCTTTTGCCTCCTCAAGGTTCAGCCCCTCGCCTGCAGTTCATGCCTGGCTAATGGGGACCGCCTGCCTCTGTTGGCGTGTGCAACACCGCTGTTGCTAAGTTGTTAATCGTGTGTGATATCAATTTTCCAGCCCCAACAGATGCCAGTTCTCACAGCCTGGTGGGCACAAACCTCTTGTGAAAAGGGTTCGTGAAGTGTGTCCTCTGCACCCCTAGGCAGAGAGGAGGAAGCATAGACCATTTCCTGAGGGGTGGGCTGTGTCAAGAGCCAGTTGTCAAAAACATCAGGGTGTGAAAGTATATCCACTGCTGCTTCCCAGCAGCCCTCAGGAAGAGGCAGGGCAGCACCAGACTTGAAGAGGACAAGAGTGAGGCTTGGTCAAGCCCTAGTTGACCTAGCTAGTAAGTGGGGTAGACAGCTAGAGCTTAGAGTTGGCCAACTCTTCCCTCTTCCCTGAGCAGATCTGAATTCCCTAAGAAGACAGCAGTGGGCGGCTGTTTCTGCAGCTCCTGGCAGAACCTTAATGTGTAGTTTTTATGTGCCTAGGCCCACATCAAACCTCTAAAAGGAAACTGGCCCCATGAGGCTAACTTCTGGAAGAGAGGCTCCAGGACAGCAGGGCAGAGTGTGCTCTGCCAGGGTGGAGCTGTGACCCTGACAGCAGAACATCCCTATGTGGTGAGGCGTCACTGGCACTGGAGGCAAGACTCCAGTGGTGAGATCACTTCTAAGAACTGACATGTAATTTACAACCAAGTGCATGGACCCAAAGCATACCTACATATACATGCATATGTATACAGATTATAAAAATAGGAGCACACGAGGCTCCTTTAAACCTCCACCCAGTACCACTCTAGACAATGCACCAGCCCTCCTAGGGCCTACCGACTTCACTGCCACCAGGGGGCTGGGCCTGCTTTTGTGCTTCCTATAAATGGAAGTGTGCAGTACAGCTTTCCAGACCATTTGTCAACAAGAGATTTTTCTTTTCAAAATAAGTGGGGCCTGGGTCAATGGCTCAGTGGGTAAAAGCACACATGCATGCATACACACGTGCACACAGTGAGTAGCAGGCACTCTGAAAAAGAGCACTAGGCTGGGACGCTGTCCCTGCTGAAGAGAGCAGGTGGATTCAGAGCCCACGACTGTCACATCTTTACCCACGTCTCTGTCTTCTGTTCTTGAAACACGAGTGTGTTAGTTCTAAAGTGCTCTGGATGCCCTTTGAGGTGCAAGTTCACGATTCCAAAGTAGAACATAAAAATGTCCAAATGAGGATGACCTAGGTCCTCAAGGAAGTTAACTCTTATTCTGCTGTCAGGAAACATGCCATACTCTCTGGACTCCTTCCTGAGCACTCCCTTTGAAGGTCGCAAGCTGAGTATGTCGTCACTACTTTGTTTTGGTTCCAAGTAATTTAGTCATCACATCATTTATCAAAGCTGGTCCTTAATGATTCATTTCAAAACTCTACCCATGTCATATAGAGCAGGAAAATCTCCAGCCACCCAGGTCATCCAAGGGATGGTAAGAGGCCCGCAGTCAGCGACTGTCTTCCCCACAGACAAGCAGACTACTAGCGCTGAGTGATGTCCCAGCTGTCCCAGCTGAAGGAAAGAGAACACTTGGCTTTAGTGGACAAGTCCAATCTCATCTCTGAACTTGAAGGACACTGACTGAAGAGGCTGGTGACAACAGACATAAAAGCAGTAAAGTCACAGCCCCAGTGTGTCAGGGCGAGCCAAAGCTACTCACAAACCAAAGTCATAGGAAAAGCCATGAGCCTCACAGAGGAAGCTATCCTGCACAGCTGACATGAGGCCAAAAACCAGCAATGAGAAAAAATCAAGGGATGGGCAAAGCTTGACCACTTTCCAAATGCCACAGCAACACTTCTTAAATAAAATGCCCCTGTATCCTGCCAATGACAGCCCTTTACACTGTGTTAGCCTGCATTTCTGACTGCTGCAAGGGAAAAGTCCAAGACTAAGACTGGCCCAAGCTGGGAGGATCTACGACAGAGGCCAAAATAGACAGTGGTGTCATGATGCGAGATGATTGATGTACCCAGTGAGCACTTAGCTAACACTGGCTAAAATCATGAGCTAAACCCACTTAGGGAGGCTGGTTTGCTTTCAGCAACCCACTCACAGGGTGACTCTGGGGTCCTCAGACATGACACTTGTGTATAGACAGCCTCTAACTCATTGCTTCTCTCATTTTATAGCTGATGCCTCAGGAACCCTGGAGACATCTTTTTTTTTAAAATAGGAAAAGTGGTCAAAGTTCAGAGAAAATCATCCTCCATCCTATTCATCCAACTGTAAGGAGAGAGGGAATGGAAGGGAAGGAGGGATGCAGGGGGGAGGGGCAAGAGAGAAGGGAATTACATCAGAACTGGGTCTCAGTGATGTCCAAGTTCACTGTCTTCCCTCCACACTGCTCTTCCTTTGATGAGGTAACATTAGCTAACAATTACACAAGGCGAAGACACCATTAGAATCTCCTCCCTCCTCCCTCTCCTTTACAGAGGTAGTAAGGATCTAAGTCAGGGCTCTGAGCTTGCTAAAGAGCACTCTGCATTCCCGGCCCTGTTTTAATCTTACTATATTTTATTTTTATTTTAAGGCAGTGAGGAGGGGTCTCATAAAGTTGCCCAGGCCTAACTTGTGATCCTCCTGTCTCAGTCTCCTAAGCAGCTAGGGTGACAGGCCTGTGCCACCTGGACCCCACAGCCAATCTGTAGGGATATGCTTTCTACATAAGGGAAGTCAGGGCATCCGAAGTCACCTGGAGTCACCTGGTCACCAGGTGTTAAGTGTTAGAAAGCCGTACCAAAGAAGGCAGCCTTGCGTGTGACCATCCCAGCTGCTCAGTGGAGACTTCAAGTCCATGCACTGAAAGGCAAAGCCAGATGTGCCCAGAGCCCTGTCCTACAGGAAATGGTCCTCCATGGTCTACAGAAGGCTGCCCACACTCCCACGGTGCCGGGCCAGTATAGGCAGACCCTTCCTGGCTGCTCGTGGCCAAGTTCCCTCGTTTTTCCTGCACCTTTGCAAAGTCCCTTCTACTGGCTGTCAGAGAGCTCCTATCCAAGCTTCAAAGCCCAGCTGAGACATCACCCCCCCTTTGTAGTATTCTTCATTGTGTGTGCACTGTTCCCACATTGTGTCTCCACAGATTTCTTCACTAGCTCCTCCTACCGAAAAGGACCTCTGTACACCAAAACCCTGTGGCTCTGGCTTCTTCCACTCCTACTAACTAGAGCTGGCTCCCAACAGGCAGGAACTGTTTCCATCAAGTCCAGAAGCCTTGCAACACAATATCCCCACACAATCCTGTTTTCAGAATGAACTTAGAACAAGCCTTACTGGGGAATCTAGCTAGGGGAAAACATCTCTTCTCCTTCCCCCAGGACCACAAGGAGGGAGACCGGAGCAGGACTTCCCAGACAACGCACACTCAGGGATGAAGGAGCTCCTTGTAGGGAAACCCTCTAGCACGTGTCTGCTTACTCTCTTCATTTCCATTTCAGAAAGGAAGTGGGAAATTAGGTCGAAGCAATTCAATAACATTGCAAAATTCTCAGGGCTATAAATAGCCACCCGCTCCACCACTCACAGCAGTGCAAGCAATTCAACAGCAACCGTCCAGCATGAGAGCTCTGGAGTCCCACTCCCAGCCCACGGCCCCTGGAGAGCTCTGGCGTCTCACTCCCAGCCCACGGCCCCTGGAGAGCTCTGGAGTCCCACTCCCAGCCCACGGCCCCTGGAGAGCTCTGGAGTCCCACTCCCAGCCCACGGCCCCTGGAGAGCTCTGGAGTCCCACTCCCAGTCCGCAGCCCCTGGAGAGCTCTGGAGTCCCACTCTCAGCCCGCAGCCCCTTCTGGCCCAGTGATTCTTCACCCTTCTTCCTCCCCAGCTTTCTTTATTCATGACCTCAGGGTTGCTAGGCAAGTCGCTGGGCCTGAGCAAGACCCCAGTCGCCTGCAGCTGCCTTGAGGGCACCACAAATACAAAGATGATCAAACAAACAGAAGAGGGGTTCACACAGATCCAAGAGTCCTGGAAGGGCAGCCCCAATGCTGCCCTCCAATGACACAGTCGGCGCAGCTGAACATGGCAGCACAGGCACCCCAACAGGTCAATCTCCGAGCGGCTTCTGGAAGAGGTGAATCATGAAGGAAGGTTTCGTCCACCACCCCTGCAGGGAAGCATCAGGCCGAATCCACCAGCAGAACAGGAGGTGTAGGGGTGAGAGGATGCCAGAAGGTTACCAGCCCCGCCCCTGCCCCCAGCTGGTAGGGATCCCTGTGTGCTTTCTGTTCTACGCTGCTTGCCAGGAGTGGGGGAGGCCTGGGTGAGTTTGGTTTATGCTTCCTGTGACAATGCTGCCTCACCAAGGAGGTCACTACAGGTCACACCCTCTTTTTAATCAAGCTCAAAATCTCAGTGGAGGCTTCTCCCCTGTGATCTTTTCATCTGAAGAATGACTCAGTTTCCCTCAGCTCAGCCACACTAGAGTGTGGCCCTTCGGTGCAGAACAGAGAAGATCAGGACTACCAAACCCACAGAAACTGAGGGTTCTCCTTTGCACTGACATTTGAACACAGGCCTCGCCCAACTGTGGCTAAGGGCCACCATGCGAAAAAGCAACATATGTGTTAAGAGGCTGTGTGGCACCTTTCCCTGAGCTCACTCACGCAGCAGCCACCTTATGGAACTTCTGTTCTTGGAGGACGGTGGGCCAGTTCCACGGTGGTGTCCACACTTCTCCCTGTACAAATCATGCACCTCTCACCCACCCCCTTGAAACCATGACGACTCTGCCCCTTTGCTGTTCGTCAGTTCCAGCACCCTGTCCAAATGGCCACCTTCTACAAGTCCTCCCTTGTGGCTTCCTAATCCTTGATCCTCAGGTACTGGTGATGGTGCCAGTCCTTGCTACACACCTTCACGACTGTAGATTTTACAATCCTGCCTCTGAAAGCCTCTTACCCAGAAACCAGGCACATGGCATACTCCTTAGGAGTCAGTCTCCTCCAGCTCACACCCTCTGGATTGGGTTCTGCCTTCAGATGCAATTCAAAGTGGTTCACAGCATCATGAAGTCGTGAAAAAGGCCCTAGACCAGCGGATCTCAACCTGTGGGTCACGATCCCTTTGCAGGTTAAACAACCCTCTCACAGAAACCTAAGACCATCCAGCATCTCAGATATTTACATTACGACTCATTACAGAAGAAAAATTACAGTTATGAATATATAAAATGAGAATAATTATATGGTTGTGGGTCATCACAACATGAGGAACTGTATTAAAGGGTCACAGCATTAAGAAGGTTGAGAACCACTGCTCTAGATCAATGGCTCTCCTACTGGCTGTGTACCCCCAGTAGCTGGCTGGGTCACTGAAGTCTCCTCCAGATGACTTTACTGGAGGCTGAGATGGAGACCCTGCTCCAGGAAGGGAAGCAGCCTGAGGACAGGGTGACTAAATGGCACACCTCCTCCCCGTCTACCAGCTGTCCCCAGTTTGCAGTACAATGCCTAGCACAGAGCTGAGCCCATAGAATTCGACCCAAATGCCCTCAGGCCTAACTGTCTTTAAAAGTAATGAACCATTAGTGATGGCATTATCCATTTCCCAAAACTTGTACATCCCTGACTATAATTATTCCGACAAGTAATTCACAAAGGGTCAGATTTCAGGGGGAATAGAAACAAACAGAGAAAATATAGATGAATTTTAAGAAAATGTTTCTCAGGCCAGGAGAGATGGCTCAGTGGTTAGAGCACTGGCTGCTCCTGCAGGGGATCTGGGTTCAAACCAACACTCACATGGCAGCTCACCACAGCCTGACAACCTCTTCTGGCCTCCACAGGCACATATATGGTGATAGAAATACCTGCAGGCAAAACACCCATACCCATAAAATTAAAATATATATATATTAAAAAACTTTCTCACCAAATGGTTACACACAGAGAAAGAGCTTGGCTAGGGTGGGGCTCGGCAGGCTAAGAGTAGCCTGAGTTGTTCCTAAAACCCGAGGCTATGGGCCCAACTCGTTCAAAAGAGACCATAACAAACAACACAGCATTGTTCTCTGAGAATGAGGCCAACCCTTTTCTCTCATTTCATAAAGAAGAGAACTGAGGTCCAGGGGAACTAGCAAAGCCAGGCCAGGCCAGGACACCAGTTAGGGACAACAACAACAAAAAGCCCAGCCCCCACTTCTGGGTCACTCCTCGCCTGCCACATAGCTTTGCTGCAAGCACAGAGTCTCTGGACTGGATGTGGAGGCAGGGAATGAACTGTTTTCCAGCCCTGACCCTCCCATGAAGCAACGGCACTGAGTGATCAAGGTCTGGAGCAGCCAGACCTGCACCTGGATCCCAGCTTTGACAACCTCCCTATTATAGCTAAACCAGGGATTAGAACCAACCACTTCATGTGAACATGAAATGGGATAATGTGTGCAAAGTGCTTCACATAATACTTTACACAAAGTAGGAAGAGTTCCAACTGTGTGAACTGACAAACTCCTGGAACCACGTATCCCAGCACAAAGGAGCCCTACCTGCTACACTGTGGGAACCACGTATCCCAGCACAAAGGAGCCCTACCTGCTACACTGTGGGAATCACGTATCCCAGCATTAAGGAGCCCTCCCTGCTACACTGTGGGAACCACAAATCCCAGCATGAAGGAGCCCTCTCTGCTACACTGTGGGAACCACGTATCCCAGCACAAAGGAGCCCTACCTACCTGCTACACTGTGGGAACCACATATCCTAGCACAAAGGAGTCCTACCTGCTACACTGTGGGAACCACATATCCTAGCACGAAGGAGCCCTACCTGCTACACTGTGGGAATCACGTATCCCAGCACAAAGGAGCCCTACCTGCTACACTGTGGGAACCACGTATCCCAGCACAAAGGAGCCCTACCTGCTACACTGTGGTATACTGTGGGCAAAATGGGAGAACGGGTGTCAGGCAATGGGGAGAGGAAAACGCACAAAAAAAGTGGTGGTGTTGCTACTATGCTCAGTGGAGACACTTGTTCTGGTCCCACTGCAGGCCAGTATAATGACAGGAACATAACTGTTACTCAGCCACTAGGTCCTAGAACTCCAATTCAATGAGCACTCCCAGTGGGATGAGGAATTCAAGTGCCTTAGGCAGCCAAGCACATAAGTAAATAAACCAAGCACTAGGGACCCAGCAAGTTATGAAGCTCTACCCTGCCTAGAAGTTCAAATTCAGTTTCTTGGGGTGGACACACACATATCCACACATTCATCATGTAGCTGGACCAAGACACCACTTGGCAATTTCTGACACAGAAGGGATCCCGGGTCTTCCCACACCATGTGCTCTCTTGTACACACGCCAGTCATCTTATGTGACACGATTCTGTCTACGTCCACCCTGAGCATCCTGAAGATGAAGGCTGTCACTTACACTGTGCAGCCACCTCAAGGGACCCGGAACAGCGCTGCAACAGTGAGCACCTGGTGAACTAACTCACCCTGACTGACAGTTCCAGTCCTGTTTCCCAAGCATCTCTGAGATCCTACAGGTCATGGAAAGTTTTCTGCCCCGACCCTGGGACCACGCTACATTAACACAGATGGACTAAGGAATGGTGACTTGGTCAGAGGACTTGCCTTGTGGGTTTTTCTTTTCCTTTTGAGTTGGAGTCTCACTACACTGCCCAGACTCATTTTGAACTTCTGTATTCAGGGGATCCTTCTGCCCCAGCCTCCATAGTGCACACCTCCAAACCCGGGACAGGTTTTCCTTAACTATGCTCACTTGTAAGCCACCTAGGAAGACATGAAGACACAGAGAATGCTAGAATATACTAAATATTGGTGCAATTACTTTTTTTAAAGTCTAGTCCCCACAAACCACACCCCAAACTTTCTCGGTACCTCTTAGACATAGCATTAAAACACAAAAAGTATGAGATTCAAGAGTAACAAACAAACTGGGCATGGTGATAAATGCCTTTAACCAGGGGCCAGCCTGGTCTACAGAGTAAATTCCAGGACAGCCAGGACTACACAGAAAAACCCTATCTTGAAAAACACCACACACACAAACATACACAGAGACACACACATACAGCATCCGCCTGTTAAAAAGAACAACAGATGGAGGCCCTAGCCCTGGCTCCTTCGCTCACAAACTGTAGAATGAATCTGGACAGGTAAAATCTCTCAGGAACTTGGCTCTTTTTAATTTGTAAATGTGAATAACGAGTCTCCTCCAAAGACCATAATGCATTAAACCCCCTCACATACACACAGCACTGAGCACTTCCAGCCAGCGCAGCCACCATAGTCTTGTGGTTTCGGGCCACTTGACAAACGACTGCTGCTGTGCCTCTGTGAGCAAGAAGGGCTGTCCCAAGTGCAAAGTACACACCAGAGTTCAAGAAGTTAGTGCACGCACACAAAGTCAACAACTCCATTAACACGGTTTTACATTGATTTTGTGAACTATTAATTATATACTGAGACATACGAAACAAGACATTAGTAAGTTATTTTCACTTGCTTATTTTACATTCTCGAGATGTGACTATTGGAAAAGTTTAATTAACAAATGTGACTTGCATTATTTTTCTTTGAGAGAGTCCGGGGTGAGCCTACTGCCTGACACACAGGAGCATACCAAAAGGTGGCTTTCATGCCCCACAGATGGGATGTCAGGGGCTGCCCTTGCATTCCTTTGGACATATCCAAGCCCTTCGTTCATTTATTTAGTAAATATTTATAGTGCCTGCCCTGCTGAGATGTTGTGGGTGCATGGAGCAACATCAGGTCCGGTCCTTCTACCTGCTAGGACAGGAGACATCAATCAACACTTCAAACAGTTATAAAGCTACAGAAGTATAAGTGCTGTGAGGGACATCAGAGCGTTCAGAGTGTGGCACCCGGATCAGAACTCGGGACCCCGGAAGCCTCCTGAAGGAAGACTGGGAGGATGAGAAAAGTTTACTAGACTATACCGAGAGAAGGACTCGGAGGGAGGCCAGAGAAAGGGATGCAGAAGGAACAGAACCAGGCCGAGGAGCAGCCTGAGTTCAGCGAGGGCGGCGAAGGACCAAATCTGCAGGGCCCGGGAAAGAGAGGAGGGTGGAGACTGGTCCCGGAGCATCCCTCGACATTGCAGCGCTGCGAGAAGAAACGGATGAGAGCGGCCTGCACCGAAGCAGGGCGGCGGAGAAGGAAAGGAGAGGGCCGGTATCGACGGCAGGGGGATGACCGGGCCAGCGCCGTGCCCAGGCTTGGAGCTCAGGCAGCCACTGCCCTCGGCTTCAACCCCATCCTCGGTCCCGGGTCTCCCATTCTCAGTGCTCCGTCCCTCCGCCCCCGGCCCCGCGCGCCCCACACTCACCCGGCGCCCGCCGAGGCCCAGCTCCGCGCCCGTGTCCCGCCGCCGCTCCTCGGGCCTCGTCCGCCCCGCCCTCCTTCGGCCCCGCCCCGCGCTCAGGCCTGCCCGGGCTCCTATTGCTCCTCTTTGCCGTCAAGCTGAATATTCTTGCTTCCATTGGGCTGTTTGTCTGTCACTAAAGAGGAGGCGGGACTAACTGAGGGCGCGGGCTGGAGCGTCGCCGGCCGGCCCCGCCCCTCCGCGGAGGCCTCTTAAAGAGACAGATTGCCTTTCTCCTGCAGGCTATTGGGTCTGAAGGAACGTGATTTCCCAGCAGACACTAGAGGCTGCTCCCCACCCAAACTTTTTTTTTTTTTCTTTTATTTCTGTACACAGCCTAAGGGTGAAGGAGGTTCGGGGGAGAGCTCTGGGTCCTTGCGACACGTTGTTGTAAGGAGCAAGCTGTCCTCTGTTGACGCTCACCTGATCGACTCAGCGGTGGGAATAACTGATTTGGGGAACTGAGTGGGAGGTGACAGTCGTGTCAGAGGCTATGAGCAGCCGAGATGGAGCTAATTATACCGGCACCAAGGCCTGACCGTGGGCGCTGAGCAGAGGCAGAGGGGTACAGCTCAGCTGTGCTGTTGGTAGGGATCCGTGGGAGGTGGCGTTCGTCACCGCACCTGCAGATCTAACAAGACCGGGCACCGCGCCAAGGACTCACTCCTGCCATCTCCCTTACTGCTCCCAGTAGGCTGGTAGGGAGGGCAGTATGCGATCCCCAGTTGCAGAAGAGACGACTGGGGTGGGAGTGGGGGGTGTCTTACGGGACCAACTATACAATCAGTGATAGACAGCAAGGCACTCTCTCCCTGTTTAATTCCACATATTTTTTTAAATCGTTTCTCTTAGCAGATCCTTATGACAATCCCAGAAGACAGACATCTTGTTATCCATTCTGTATTGAAACGGACACTGAGCAGAGAGATAAAATAATGGCCACGTTTCCTGTGGTACTTCACTGTCTTTGAAGCAGTTTTATAGCCACTGTTACACTGACTCCCGCAAACATTTGAGAATAGAAAACGGTTCTTCTCAGCTGGTGAGTAGGGTGGTACCCGGGCAGCAGAATTATCCTCACAGTCTCCCTGCTGATAAAGCCCCTGCAGGGGCCTTCAGCTGGCAACACTTCCAATGGGTCCACATGCTGCTTGCTTCAGCCACAGTTTCTGTCTCTGTTTTCGCGGAATGCAGCATGGAAAAATGTGGGTTGCGACTCCAGCATCGCTTTATTCTGGAACATAAACGGCGGCAGCTAGGGATAGTGTACCTGGCCTAGTCTATATCACCGTGTTGGGCCAAGGTTGTCTGCTGCTCGGTTGGGGTTCAGAAGACCCTGTCAGGTTCATGCTATTATTGTTTTTTGTCATTCATAGTGTTGTGAGCATCTTCATGGTTGTGGGTGATTAATATGTTTGTTTGCTTGCTTATTTTGTAACAGGGTGTTGCAGGAACATTTGAACAAATGTCTAAGCCACCCTTAAGGCGCCAATGACCAACCAAAGTGTCTTCCATCAAGTCCAGCTTGGAGAACCAATGAGTTTATTGGTCTCACTTACAGAACATGGGTGTCATCGTTTTCCTTCTATTGCTGTGATAAAACATCACAGCCAAAAGCAACCTGGGGAGGAAAGGGCTTATACCTCCGTGGTCCATCGCTGAGAACTAGGGCAGGAATTCAAGCTGGGAACCTGGAAGCAAGAACTGAAGCAGAGGCCATGGAGGAACACTTCTTACTGGTTTGCTCAGTGCACTTTCTTACATAACCCAATCAACCTGACCAAGGGTAACACGGCCCACAGTGGGCTGGGGCCCGCCCCACATCAATCACTAATCAAGAAAAGACTCCACAGACTTGCTTCTAGGCCGATCTAATGGAGGAAGCATTTTCTCAACTGATGCTCCCTCTTCCCAGATGACTCTAGCTTGTGTCAGGCTGACAAAAACCGACCAGCACAATGGATGAGGGATTATTTACAGAAGTGTGGGGAGGAGACCCCAACAGCCACACCCCCAGAAAGTCTTACCTCAGCACAGATGATTGCTTCCCCATAGCGGCACAGAGTCCCCTCCTCAGCCAGCTTCCCACCTTGTAGTCTAGTCTGAAGCCTGCAGAGACCGCAGGTCATGTACAATTAGTAGGAGATCCCAGGCAACTGACCGGCAAGCCTGCCACTCTTCATGATGGACTTCAGTGAGCCTCCTGCCCTGAGCTAGCCCAAAACAGGATGCCAGGTCCTATCCTCCGGCCCTTTCCTGCTACCGCGGGATGCTCTGTCTGGGCAACATTCCCTTGTCTCCTCTGCTTCCCCACTTACTCCAGCCCGTGAGCACCTTTCTTTCCCTGAGCCCCCTAGAGACTTATCCGGCGACCTTTAGTATCATTTAGAATAGAACCTGCTGGAAATTAGGTTCCCCGTGATCAGCGACTTGGTGGGATTTGCTAGTTGTCCATCAGTGGCCCTTTCCCTGTTACATGGCTGCCCTACCCTCACCCCATGTGTGACAAAGACCGAAAGCCAGCTGGGTACCTCTTTCTCAGCAGTGGACACGAAGGCATGAAACCTCAGGCTGAGGTGTGAAGTCAGCTGGCACACCCTCCCCATTCTTCCTCCTTGTGGGCTACACCCAACCTTGACCCTGTGATGACCATGATGTGTGGGGCAATGACAGAGCCACCATGTGGAGAATGCCACGGTCCCCAAACAGTCACCTGGACTAGAAAGCTCTCCACTGGCCCAGAAACACTCACCTAGAGACAGTTGATTTGATCTTTGTCAGTGACTTTCGGAACTGGATCGGTCTCAGCGTCGCTGTGTAGTGGAGGATGACCCTGAACTCTTCGTGATCCTCCTGCCTCCACCTCCTGAGTGCTGGGATTACAAGCATAAACCACCACACCTGGTTTATGCAGCCTGGAGCTAGGACCTAGGGCCTCCTTCACACTAGACAACTGAGCCCCACCCCCAGCTCTGCCAGTGACTGAAGAGCTGACCCTGTATGCACACAACTTTGAGAGAAAGCCTCCTTAACCTCTGTGTCTCCACCTCCTCTCTCTGGCCCTGGCCATACTCAGTGCACACCGATCTCAGGAACAATCACTGTGGGGCTTGCAACTCTTTTCCTTTTGGTCTTTGCCCATGGTTTCTGAGGAGCATTAAATTTAAGAGGGTTTCCCTCCAGGTTGGTTGAGTCCGGGATCAGCTCTTTAGAAACTCACTGATGAGCAGCAAGATGGCTCAAAGGATAAAGATGCCTCTGAACCTGAGGACCTAAGTTCAGTTCCAGGGACCCACATGGCAGAAAGAGAACTGAATCTTGGAAATCGTCCCTTGACCTCCACACTTGTGCCCAGACACACGATTAATCCATTAATGTAACATAAATACTGTCTAAAAGGCCACCGACAGAGCTGGGGGTATGGCTCAATTGGTCAAGGAGCTATCTTTAGCAGCAGAGGAGCTTCCTGAAAGGCTGGTGACTAACTTGTGA
The DNA here is from genome assembly GCF_982192425.1 of Myodes glareolus. Taxonomy (NCBI): domain Eukaryota; kingdom Metazoa; phylum Chordata; class Mammalia; order Rodentia; family Cricetidae; genus Myodes; species Myodes glareolus. The sequence continues at coordinate 13,760,383 of NC_142035.1, read as the reverse complement.
GTGACAGGAAGCTACAGTGACCAGAGACCCTTTGAGAGCTCAGGTTGCCAAAATAAATTCGTTCTGTTCCTTTCTCCCCTCCTTGCAAACTTTCTTTGATTGGAGTCGAAGCCCTGGACTTATAGCTAAGTTGCCTTGGAATGGGGTAGCTACACTCAGCAAAATAGGAAGGGTTTCCCAGCCCTCCCCCAAATCATGCTCCCCCAGCTCAACCACTGGGCAGTCAAGATCAGGTCCCCTGTCTGTTGGTGGGGTTGAGTCTGTGGAGTAACTCAGCTGAGAGCCACAATAACATGAATCCAGCACACTGAGGTAGCATAACCCTCACTGCATCATACACCCCTCCTCCCAGAAGAGGTTTTAGATCTTTCTGAGACTCAGAACAATGGGACAATAACAGTACCAGCTTCAATGGATGATCATGAGATCTAAATGAGAGACAGCAAATCTGGAGTGTTTGGTACGGTGCCTGGTACATCATAGGCATCCAGTTAATTATAAGTTTTCAATTGGTGTGTGTGCACATGTGCACATGCCCATGTTCGAGTGGCCTATGCATACGTGCGCCTGTGTGTGTGAGTAAATGTGGGGGGCAGAACTTGACACCTGGTACCTCCCTGAATTGCTCTCCACCTTGTTTATCTATTAGTGGGGGTCAGGGGGGTACCGTGGTGTGTGTGCATGTGGAGGTCAGAGGCCAACTCTCAGGAGCTGGTTCTCTTTCCACCTTTCCTCCAGGGATCAAAGTCAAGTCGTTAGGCTTATCCACAAGTGCCTTTACCTGCTGAGTCATCTTTCCATTCCCCCCCTACACATACACACCTAATCCTTTGAGACAGCATCTCTCACTGAAACAAGTCTTACTATTTAGGGCTACAATGGCAGGCCAGTAAACACAAGACTCCACCTGTCTTATTCACCCTGCCCTGGTTTTTTCTTGGCTTTTCTGGTCTAGCAGGTTTTTAGCCCCACATCTGACTTTTTGTTTTTGTTGGTAAATAGACTGACTGATAGAGACTTAGTTTAAGCCTACATATAGGAGCCACAGCAAAGCTGGGGCCATGGGACAGGAAGGCCTGGCTGTCAGGCCACTGACTGTGGGGCTGTGGGGCTGCAGACAATCATTAAACTATTAGTAGATTCATGTATAGCTGCTAAGCTGACAGCAAAACATCATTTGGCGCCCCACATAGGCACCAAATGTAATCATACTTTCCCGTGGGCTGCCAATTCCAAATAATAACACAGAGATTTATTATTAATTATGAAAGCTTGGCCTTAAGCTTAGGCTTGGCCCTTCTAGCTCTTATAACTCAAGTTAACCTGTTTCTATTAATCTACGTTGTATCACGTCTCTTTTTTTTTTTAAATTTCATTTACTTTATGTGCATTGGTATTTTGCCTGCATGTATGTCTGTGTGATCTTGGAGTTACAGACAGTTGTGAGCTGCCACGTGGGTACTGGAATTGAACCTGAGTACTTTGGAAGAGCAGCCAGTGCTCCCAACCACTGAGGCATCTCTCCAGCTGCACGCCTTTGACCCCTCTCCCATTCTGTATGTCTACTTGTTCCACATCTCATTGGCTCCTTGCCTCTCTTCTTCCCAGAGTCCTCTCTCTGCCTGGAAGTACCACCTAGTCTCTCCTGCCTAGCTATTGGCCATTCAGCTCTTTATTAAACCAACCACAGGGACACATCTTCACACAGTGTAAACCAATATTCCACAACAGACGTGTACTACCACATTGGGCTTTTACATGGGTTCTGGGATCCTCTCTTTCCCTTCTGAGCCATTCCCTAAGTTTTAGATGGTTCAGTATTTACTGAATGAACTGTCCATAGTTTTTTAATTCCCCTGCAATGAGACTGAAACCGGAACACAGGGGCATGCCCCTCACAGTTCCTTAGTCCCTCTGACCTACTGCTTCTGTACAGCTCATCATTCCCCACCCCCATGGCTTCACTTCCCCCCTTGCCCAGCAGACCCTGCCTTTACTCTCTTGTCTTCAACTCTGATGCTCTCTCCCCTGCCCAGTGACTTCTGGAAGAAATCTCAACTCTTCTTAGACCAGGGCCCAAGCACTGAATGGAGCCAGAGCAAGCCACAATACTTTTCTGGCTCAGGAAGGCCCTCCCCACTCTGGGGCAAAGCCACTGTACCATGTGGCTCAGGGCAGCACCAGCATATTCTCATCTCAGTTTGATTCCTCATCCTTAGCTTGTGACTTCTCGTTTTCGTGGGGTAGAGGAAAGAAACCATAAAGAAAGAAGAACCTCTCCCCCACCCTAGCCCTACAGCACCCCTGCATCTCTTTCCTTACCAGAAATGCCTCTCCCCTCCTCCAAGATCAGGGCAACTGTGCAGGCACGCTCCACCATCACTCTCCTGCCTACTCCTTGCTGCTGCTACCTGCTTTGGACCTTGTATTCATAATTTTTCTCATTCCTTCCAAAAAAATACCCAACAAAAGTAATTTAAGGAAGGAAGCGCTTGCTTGGCTCACAGTTCAAGGGAACAGTTCGTTATGGTGGGGAAGGCATGGTGGCAGGACTGTGACGTTGGTTGTCACATCACATTCACAGGCAGGAATCAGAGGGAGATGAATGCTGGTGCCCAGTTAGCTTTCTTCTTTTCATTCAGTCCAGGATCCCAGTTCATGGGATGGAGCCACCCACATTCAAAGAGGATCTATTATGAGATGGCACAGCCCACATTCGGGGTGGGTCTTATGTGGGATGGTGCTACCCACATTCAGGGCAGGTCTTACATGGGATGGCATTGCCCACATTCAGGGTGGGCCTTTTCTTTTAAAATTTATTTATTATGTATACAGTGTTCTGCCTGGGCATATGCCTGAGGCCAGAAGAGGGTACCAGATCTTACTACAGATGGTTGTGAGCCACCATATGGTTGCTGGGAATTAAACTCAGGACCTTTGGAAGAGCAACCAGTGCTCTTAACTTCTGAGCCATCTCTCCAACCCCCCAGGGTGGGTCTTATATGGGATGGCACTGCCCACATTTGGGGCAGGTCTTATATGGAATGACATTGCCTACATTCAGGGCGAGTCTTTCCACCTCAGTTAACACACTCTAGAAACTTCCTCCAGATGTGCCCAGAGACTTGTCTCCTAGGTGATTCCAGATGTGCCCAGAGACTTGTCTCCTAGGTGATTCTAGGTCCTGTCAAGTTGACAACCAACATTAACTATTACAGAACTTAAATGCCCCCATAGACCCATGTGTTACAGACTCAGTCCTCAGCCCAGTGATATTAGGCAGTGGTGGATACCTCAAAGAGGTGTGGCTTGGGGGAGGTTTTAGGTCACTGGGGTATCCTCAAAGGGGACGGTGAGACACCACTTTCTTCCTCTTTCTTAGACTTAGCCATGACTTGAGCTGCCCTCCTCAACCACAAGCTCAACTCAGACCATGAAGTACCACGTCACCACAGGTCCAAAACGCAGTAGTGCACACCCACCACAGACTGGAACCTTCCAGACTATGAGCCAAAAGAAGCATTCTCTCTTTCTAAGCTGATCGTTTCTTACCGGCAAAGAACCGACTGACAAACACTGACTGCTTCCTGCCACAGCAATGCACTGGTCATTCCATCAGCGCCCATGGATTCTGTCAGATGAACCACAGCATAGAATGTGGTCCTCTGAGCACAAGAGTTGCCATCTTCACCAGGTCGTCTGTGCCTTATTGCAAGAGACTACCATGAGTGGGCCTGTAGGCTGCTGCTGCTTCCCAGAGAAAGAGAGGATAGAAAGGGTTGACCCTTGCCAGGGAGTCTAGTGAGTTCCTCCTACACCTCCCAGCCAACTGTATGTGATTCTGCTCAAGTCATACATGGCCTTGGGGGAGTCTCAGGAGGTCTTAGAGTGTACAGACTTGGAAATGTCAACTGAAGGGGGAGGGCTCCATCTCTGTGGCTCTGGAAAAGCCATCATCCATCTGGGAAAATTTTTCTGGTGAGCTACTTTGAGGTCCCCCACACTTGTGTAAGCAACCCTCACCCAAACTCTGTAAATAAGCCAATAGACTCACTGATCCATTGTGCTTTGGTTTGTCCTTGGGGGAATAAGGAAGGTACAGACACTGTTTCCAAAGGGAATTCTCATGACAGACCGTCTTCAGAGTGAGGGGAGCAGAGCATAGCACAATTTTTTTTAATGCAACAGCGTCTCTTGCAGACTGACCTTGATATCTCTTGTGTGATCAAAGTTTTCTTGAATCCCTGATATTCTTCCTTAATCTAAATTATGGAGGTTCAGACATACACGTCCACCATTCCTGGATTTTAATTTTTCACGTCTTTAATTTTTAAATTTATTTCCTTCTGATCATGTTTGTGTGTGAGTGTGCGTTAGTCATGATTCTATTGCTTTGAAGAGACACCATGGCCACTACAACTCTTTTTTAAATATTACTTTTTAAAATAATTTATTTATTTGTATTTTATGCATAATGATGTTTTGCCCACATGCATGTCTATGTGAGGGTGTGGGGTACCCTGGAACAGGCATTGTAGACAGTTGTAAGCTGCCATGTGGGTGCTGGGAATTGAACCTGAGTTCTCTGAAAGAGCCCCCAGTGCTCTTAACTGCTAAGTCATCTCTCCAGCCCCTGACCACTGCAACTCTTATAAAAGAAAACATTGGGGCCTGCTTACAGTTTCAGAGGTTTAGTTCATTATCATAATGGCAGGGAATATGGTGGCATGCATGTATACAAGATGATGGAGAAGTAGCCAAGAGTTCTGTACCCAGATCTGCAGGCAGCGGGAAGAGAGAGATCTCTCTTGGGCTTTTGAAAACTCAATCACATACTTTCTCCAACAAGGCCATACCTCCGAATCCCTCTCAAGTAGTACCACTCCCTGGTGACTAAGCATTCAAATATATGACCCTCTGGGGGCCATTTGTATTCAAACCACCACTCCACTGTGTGTATGTACATATGTGCGTGTGTGCATGTACGTATGTGTGTGTGTGTGTGTGTTATCACTCTCATTTTACAAATGAAAAACCTGAGACAGCCATTGTTAATTGGTTAAGAGGAAGCTGACATTCAAACCCAGTTCTTTCTGTCTGAGTTCTAGGCCTGAGACTTCTTCCGAGACAACATTACCTTGTCTCCCTCAGGACAGCTCTCTGCTTCAAATAGAAAGAGAAGCAAAATGGCTTAAAATGAGCAAATGCAGAACGGGGAAGAAATTTATGGGGACTTGGTTCTTTAAGCAGGAAGCAAAGGGCACAAGGCAGCCAGCCAGTCTCGCTTTGGCTCTCAGAGCCTGGGGTTCACATAACTCATGATAACTTAATTTGGGAAAATCGTTCTTCTGGGAACTGGGGTTTCTGGTGCATTTGTGTGCGTGGAAGCAGAGGGAAGGAAGGGCGGGCAATTGGAGACTGTGGGGAGCAGGGAGCTGTCAGCCCCAGGAGATCAAGCACAGAGAGCCTGGAGAGACTGCACTGCTGGAGCAGGAAGTGCCCTTTCCAACACCCAAAGTGTACGTGTGTGTGCGTGTGTATGTGCACGTGTGTGTGTGCGTGTGTGTGTGTGTGTGTGTGTGTGTGTGAGTATGTGCACACACATAAAGGGAGGAGGCTAGTCAAGGAGACTTGCAAAGTTTCCAGCACACGTAGTAATGAAAATAATAGCCACCACTTACCAGTGTAACTAGAGGTGGAGGGCAGGCACCAGTTTAAGGATTGTACATTAATTTATTTACTCCTGGGAACTTCTACACTGCATTGTGTTGAACCTTCACCCCACCTCTTTGGATAAGGAATTATTCTTATTGCTCTCATTTTTCACAAGCTTAAGTTGGCGCTTACAGAATTAAGCCATTTGCTCTATAGCTATTTAGTAGCAGATCTGGGGCTTGAACAAGTGGACTCTGACCTTGAGGGTCAGAGCGCTGGAAACCACTCCACATCCCTTAGGTCTGGAGCGCCCCCTGCCTTGTCTCCTAGTAACAGCTTCACTTGAGGGACTATGTGAGGCTCTGAGATTTCTCCTTTCTTTTTCCTGCCCTTTCCTCCTCCCTCTTCCCCTCCCTCTTCCGCCTTTACTCTCTTCATTTTTTGAGACAGGGTTTCATGTAGCTCAGGTTAGCCTTGACCTTGTTATGTAGACAAGAACGACCTTGAAATCTCAATCCTCTTGCCCCCCTCTCCCAAACTCAGGTCTCAGAGGTTTGACTTTTTTGTTGTTGTCATTGTTGGAGACAGGGTTTCTCTGTGTAGCCCTGGCTAGCCTGGAGTCTACAGAGTCACCCTGTAGACCAGGCTGACCTGGAACTCAGAGATCCACTCTGCTTCTGAGTGCTGAGATCAAAGGTGTATGCCACCACATCCAGCTTCTCAGAGCTTTTTCAAAGGAGTACTTTTAATTATGTGTAGGTGTCAACATATGGGTATTCACACATGAGAGGCCAGGAGAAGGAGTTGGATTCCTGGTAGGTGGGGTTATAAGGGCTTTTGAGCAGCCTGACCAGGCTGCTGGGAACTCACGTTCTCTGGACGAACAGCCAGTACTCTTAATTGTTGAGCCATCTCTTTAGCCTGCAGGGATTTCTGAAGCTACTGTACTGGTGCTCCGTGGGTGGGCGACTTTGCTGTACGAGGAAGGGAGGGAGGCGGTGGACTTCTGTGGGGTTTGCACCTGTCTGAACAGGAGCTCTGCCCTCAGCAGCTCTAGGGATTGCTTTGCCAGCAGGAAGACCTCAGGTGATAGCAACAGAACGTCTTAATTAATATCTACCACCCTCACATTCACAGTCTGAGAGTGCGAAAGCAAAGAGATGTCCACTGAGTGTGTATGTACATAAGTGAGCATATATATGAATGTGTATGTATGTGTTTATGAATGTGTGTTTGTGAGTGCGGGGTGCAAGTGTAGTATATGTGTTAGCATGTGGGTGCACACGTGTGTATGCGGATGTGTGTGTGGTGTATGTGCATATGTTTGTACAGGTGTGCATGACCATGTGTGTGCACTGAGTCGGGGAGGACATCCAGTGTCCTGCTCAATCATCCTCCACCTCATTCTCTTGAGAGAGGGTCTCTCACTGAACTTGGAACTAGGCTGGCTACCAACAATCCCGTCTTCCCCAACTACGAGCCTCCTGTTTCCTTCCCTCTCAGCACTCAGCTACAGGTGCACACAGACGGGAAGTTTTTGGTGGGGAATTCCAGCTCAGACCCTCATGACTGTTCAGACAGCCCTTCTACCCACTGGTCTGTCACCCAGCGAAGGCTGGTGAACAAAAACTACAGTGTTTGCTTCTGTAACTGGCTCCAGCTGACAACTCAGATTCATCCTTTCTCCTCTGCCACCCAGCTGGGCATCCTCTCCCTCCTGGCCTCCATTTCATCATGGGTGAATCAGCCCTTGCTCATCAGGGCTCGAGCCCTTGCTCTGACCTTTATCTAACTGTCTTCTCCCAACCCAGCTCAAGATGTCCCAGTGGTTCCCTGGGTCCCCACTGTTCAACAGTTTCCTGGGCTCCTCACACCACAGGGTGGCTTATCCTACCTGGTGTGGCCATGCCTTCCTCAGCCTGTTAAACCTGCAGCATGAAAGTTCACATGGTCACATGACTAATCCTGCTTTTGGTCCTTGTTTCTAAGATACCACGGCACATACTGGCATAGACTTTGCCCTTAACTGGAGGAGACAACCCTGTTCCCAAACGCGCTGTCTCAGCACCTCAGCTGAACCTTAGAGAGGCCATAGCCATCCTGCAAGGAGACTGTTTGGAGATGGTGTGTATTCTTACTGTTCAAAGTGTATATATGTGTATATATGTCTGCATATAGACATGTGGATGTGCATACATGTATGTGTATGTGCATAAGTTCGCACATGTGTGTTCACACATATTTATGTGTATCTGTCCATATATGTGTGTGTACATGTATATATGTCTGTTTACATTATATGTATATGTCTGTATGTGTGAGAGAACATATATGTGTGTGACAGGGCAGGGAGTGCAGAAGTTCCTCCATCTTGTATTGTTATTGAGGCATTTACATTTAACCAGAATTTGACCTTCTTGTTAGAGAATCTTGTGGAAAATTACCTAGCTCTCTAATCTAGGATCCTAGGCCAAGATGCCCCAGATAACTTATCTTGGGCTCTGTTAAGCTGCCTTCTTGTGCAAACCTACCCCTCCAGCTAACTATTTATCCTAGCTTCTGTTGCCTCCCCCTGAAGCTGCCAAGCAAGATACCAGGATGCAGCTTTTGCCTTTAAAAACCCCATTAAAATCCCAAAACAATTCTTTGCAGAACTTGAAAGAACAATACTCAACTTCATACAGAAAAACAAAAAACCTAGGATAGCTAAAATAATCCTGTACAATCAAAGAACTTCTAGAGGTATCACCATCCTTGATTTCAAGCTTTACTACAGAGCTATAGTAATAAAAACCATGTGGTAGGGCTGGAGAGATGGCTCAGAGGTTAAGAGCACTGACTGCTCTTCCAGAGGTCCTGAGTTCAATTCCCAGCAACCACATGGTGGCTCACAGCCATCTATAATGAGATCTGGTGCCCTCTTCTGGCATGCAAGCATACATGGAAGGAATGTTGTATACATAATAAATAAATATATATATAAAAAACATGTGGTATTGGTATAAAAACAGATAGGAGGATCAGTGTAATAGAATCAAAGACACAGATGTAAATTCAACACCTAAGGACACTTCATTTTCGGAAAGAAAGCCAAAATTATACAATGGAAAAAAGAAAGCATCTTCAACAAATGGTGCTGGTCTAACTGGATGCCGGCATGCAAAAGAACGCCAATTAATCCATATTTATCACCCTGCACAAAACTCAAAGTAGATTGAAGACCTCTACATAAATCCAGATACACTGCACCTGATAGACAAGAAAGTGGAAAATAATCTTGAATGCATTGCCACAGGAGACAACAGGCACAGGCACTAGCATTAATAATTAATAAATGGGACCTCATGAAATTGAAAAGTTTCTGTAAAGCAAAGGACACCGTCAATAGGACAAAACAGCAGCCTATAGAGTGGAAAAAGATCTTCATCGATTCCACATCAGACAGAGGACTGATTTCCAAAATATATAAAGGACTCAAGAAACTAGATAGCAACAAACCAAATAATTTAATTAAAAAATGGGGTACAGATCTAAACAGAATTCTCAACAGAAGACTCTCAAACGACTGAGAAACACTTAAGAAGATGTTCAACATCCTTAGCCATAAGGGCAAATAAAAAAGACTCGGAGATTCTATATTACACCATCTTACACAAGAAGATGGCTAAGATAAAAAACACAAGTGGCAGCTCATGCTGGAGAGGATGTGGAGCAAGGGGAGCACTATTCCATTGCTGGCGGGAATGCAAACTTGTTCAGTCACTTTGGAAGTCAGTGTGCAGTTCCTCAGAAAGCTGGGAATCGATCTACCACAAGACCCAGCTATACCACTCTTGGACATATACCTGAAGGATGCTCACTCACACCACAAGGACACTTGCTCAGCTATGTTCATAGCTGCTTTATTTGTAATAACCAGAACCTGGAAACAGCCTAGATATCCCTCAACTGAGGAATGGATAAAGAAAATGTGGTACATTTACACAATGGAGTATTACTCAGCTGTTAAAAACAAGGGCACAAGGAAGTTTGAAGGCAAATGGATGGAACTAGAAAAAAAAATCATCCTGAATGAGGCGACCCAGACTGAGAAAGACAAACACGGCATGTACTCACTTATAAGTGGATATTAGCTGTAAAATAAAGAATAACTATGCTACAATCCACAGACCCAGAGAGACTAGGAAAAGAGGGTCCACTGGGGACACCCAGATCTCTCTGGGAAAGGAAAATAGAAGAGATTTTGTGAGTGGACTGAAGGGGGTGGGGATGGGAACATGAGCGATCATGTTGGGGGGACATGAAGGGGAAAAGTGCTGAGAGGGACTGCCAGGGAAGGGGTATTTCGGGGTTGGTGGAAGCCTGGTGCAGGGGAGATCTCTCCCAGAAGTCTATGGAAAGGATCCCAGTTTAGACTCCTAGCAATAGGTGATAAGTAGCCTGAACTGGCCATCTCCTGTGACCAGACTGGTGCCTGGCCCAATTGTCGTCAGAGTGGCATCATCTGACAACTAGCTGATGGAGGCAGATGTAGAGACCCACAGCTGAACATTAGGCTGAGTTCGAGGGATCCTGCAGAGGAGGAGAAAGGATTGTAGGAGCCAGGGGGTTCAAGGAAACCGTGGGAAGGCTTACTTAATCAACTAACCTGGGCTTGTAGGAACTCACAGAGACTGAACAGAGAGCCAAGGAGCCTGCATGGGACTGACCTAGGTCCTCTGCATATATGTGACAGTTATGTAGCTTGGTCCTCTTGTAGGACTCCTAACAGTGGGAACGGGGCTGTTTCTGACTCTTTTTCTGTCTGTCGGGACCCTTCTCATACTGGGTTGCCTTGCCTAGCCTTAATACATGGGGAAGTGCTTGTTCTTACTGTGGTTTGATATGCCATATTTTATTGATACTCTAGAGAGACCACCCTTTCCTGGGTGGAAATGAAAGAGGAGGGGATTGGGGGATGATAGGTGGGAATGTGGCGGAGGGACTGAGAGGGAGGATGGGGGAAGTCTATGGCCAGGATGTAAAAGAAATAGATGAGCAAAAAAAGAAGTAAAAAAAATAGCAAAAATAACTCTCATCACAATTAATAAAAGGAAAAAAATGAGGCTCCCTGCGTAGATTCTATTAAAAAATAAAAATAAGACCCCCTATTCTAAGTTCTCGGCCTTACAAATATCTGGCTCCCCCTAACATGTGTGTTCGGGTACATATGTGTGCATGGGTATGTGTGTGGATAGAGCCTCAGCAGCACTATTCCAATAGAGAGGAGATGGAATTCCTGGTCAAGCCGAAGTGATTCCCACAAGTGCAGAGTGGCTGATGGCAGGCTCACCTGCAGCTGGAGCAACAGGTCAACCAAAGTGTTTTCAAGAATGAAATTTATTATGTATACAATATTCTGTCTATGTGTATGACTGCAGGCCAGAAGAGGGTACCAGACCTCATTACGGATGGTTCTGAGCCACCATGTGGTTGCTGGGAATTGAACTCAGGACCTTTGGAAGAGCAGGCAATCTCTTAACCTCTGAGCCATCTCTCCAGTCCCCCAGGCTGGCCTCGAACTCACAGAGATCCGCCTGCCTCTGACTCGTCAGTGCTGGTATTAAAGGCATGCGCCACCACTGTCCCAGGGGATCTCTGTGAGTTTGAGGCCAGTCTCCTCTCCAAGAGCTTGTTCCAGAACATGCTCCAAAGCTACAGGGAAATCCTGTCTCTAAAAACAAAACAAAGAAAAACCAAAAACCAAAACAAGCAAACAACAACAACAAAACCTCTGATGGAGCTGGTGGAGGTTTGGTTTGTTTTGAGATGGGTCTCATTATGTAACCTTGACTGGCCTGGAGCTTGCTGTGTAGACCAGGTTGATCTCAGACTCACAGAGATCCGCCTGACTCTGCCTCCTGAGTGCTGGGATTAAAGGTGTGTGCCTCTGTGTCCTCTAAAGAATCTCAAACCTGTGACATTTCATTTATGGTCAGGATGCCCTCTGCCTCCTGATCATTGTATGAGAATGGCCCCTTGTGTTGTTTTCCAGATCATTTTAAATTTAATTTTTTATTTTCTTAGATACAAGGATGATCTAATGGTGTGTTTCTTTTTTCATTTTTTTATTCATTTTACATACCAACTATAATTCCACCTCTTTCCCTTCCTCCCGCTCCCTACTGCACCCCAATCCACTCTTCAGAGAGGGTAAGCCCTCCCATGGGGAGTCAACAAAGCCTGGCACTTCAAGTTGAGACAGGACCACGCCCTTCTTCCCTCCTGTATTAAAGCTGAGCAATGCATCCCACCATAGGGAATGGGCTCCAAAAAGTCAACTCCCCTCACCAGGGATAGATCTTAATCCTACTGCCAGGGGCCCCACAAACAGACCAAGCCACACAACTGTTGCCTGCATGCAGAGGGCCTATTTTAGTTCCATGAAGACTCCCCCGCTGTCAGTCTAGAGTGAGCTCCCATGAGCTTGGGTCAGTTGTCTCTGTGGGTTTCCCTGTCACGGTCTTGACCGGCCTTTTGCTCATATATCCCTCCTCCCTCTCTTCAACTGGACTCCCAGAGTTCAGCCTGGTGGTTGGCTGTGGATCTCTGCATCTGCTTCCATCAGTTACTGGATGGTTCTCCTCATCCAACTGGTGCAGGCAGTGTCTGTGTCTCAGAGTGTGTCTCTCTCTTACTCTTAGTTTTGTACCAGACTTTTTTCTTTTGGGCCACCAACGAGCTCCCAAATCATGACACGGAGACTTCTTATTAGTTATGAAATTAGTTATGAACAGTTGGCCTAGCTTGGACTTGCTTCTGGCTAGTTCTCTTTAACTTGAATTAACCTATTTCTCTTTATCTACTTTTTGCCTTGGGACTTTCTTTTACCTTTCTTTCATTCTGTATGTTTTACTTTCCTTCTTCCTCCTGTGTGTGTCTGACTAGCAGCTGCCAGGCTTCTGGCCCCAGGCATGTCCCTCTTTCTCCCCTGTTCTCTCTTTCTTCTCTCTCATTCTCTTCTACTTATTCTCTCTGCCCATCAGCCTCCCCCCTCCAATCTTTCTCCTGCCTAGCTATTGGTCGTTCAGCTTTTTATTAGACCAATCAGGTGCCTTAGGCAGGCAAAGTGAAACAAATGCAACACACCTTTACATAGTTAAACACACATATAACATCGTTAAACAAATGCAGCATAAACAAACACACCCTTTCACAGTTAAAGTAATATTCCACAGCATAAGCAAATGTAACAAATCTCTAACTAAAAGTTAAAGCAATTTCCACAACATAATTTCCAACCTGTGAGCATATGGTTGGTGACCTTTTGCGTTCTTTCTTTTTATATTAGATTGTAGCAGAAAAGATAGTTTGTCAAATATTCAGTTAATTCATTTTTTTTGCAAGATTTTTCCTCATGCCCAAGTAGATAATAAGTTTTGACAAATGGTTCATGCATGTTTATATATTCTGAGTTTAAAGAGTTTTTAAAATGTATTTGAGTTGTAGATTTTCTTTTAATTCTATGAACCTGTTTTCTCTCACAGGGCCACTGATTTTAAAGAAACTCACTGGAGCCCCAACTGAAGATGTATTTGATATTCTCTCTCTCTCTCTCTCTCTCTCTCTCTCTCTCTCTCTCTCTCTCTCTTTCTCCTCTCTCCTCTGTTTCTTTCTTGCTCACCTCCCCTTTCTCTTATGCTTTTCCTGTCTTTCTTTCTTTATAATTTTTGTTTATTGCAGTCCTGGGGTTAAACCATGGCCAGTTCCTGGCTGTCATGAAGATGTACAGTCTCATCTCCCTTTAATTTGACTTAAGACAACTTGGAAGCTGTAATGGTGGCCGCTCTGCTTTTCCTGAGTCTTTGTCACAGCCCACTTCTTCCTCTTCTCAACTCTCCTTTTCCGTTTCACAGATTTTGATCCCGAATCTTCCCTAATGAGTTTCCTGCAAGTCTATCTCTGTCTCCAGACTTCTCTTCCAAAGGAGCCAGCAATGGCGATAAGAAGTGTCTGTAGTCTTGGGACTTGAATGCCTGAGTGGGAAATGTCGTAACATGGGTAACTTATTTCCAAATAGCTCAGGAAACAATATGTATGCATGTGTATGCAAGGAAGAGACCCAGATACAAGCGTACAAAAGCTTGCACATGGCCAGTGTGAATAGTTCATATGTAGGCAGTTATTCCCCGTCCTGTATTCTCTGGGGGTCTGACATTTCACAAAATTTGAAAGCGAAAGCTAAAGCTTTCTTTATTTTTAATAAGTGTTGCATTGGGAACAAATTAGACTTATTCTTTTAGGCTGCCTTACCTGAGACCTCTTTGTTATTTTTAATCATTTTTGTTTTTCTAATTCAGTTTTTAAATGTTAGAATTCAGCCTTGGTCACAGCTCGCAGATTTTCTTTCATATTATGCTCTCATTGTTATTCATTAGAAGTAATTTCTAATTTTGACTTTGATTTCCTTTAACTGCATGGATAATTACACCAGTGAGCTTTGGATATTCACGTCTACAGGGGCTCTGCCAGCGGTGAGGTTCTTGTTTGCTGTTCAACTGTTCTCTGCTTGGTCAGCTCTGAGTCTTACTGCACTGGGGTCTAGGGAATGGCCTGGAGGATTCTGGAATGTTTCTGCTTTTTGGAATACAGTGGAATCCTGTCCTAGGATCCTGGGGATGGCTGCTTGAATGACCTCTTACTGTGCTTGTCCTTCCACTAAACACCAGTTACCAAGGGCCCTCGCACCAGGATTCAGTCCCCAGCATCCACAAGGTGGTTCACAACTGTTCATAGCTTTTGCTCCAGGTGATCCAACATCCTCTTCTGGCCTCCGTGGGCACTGTGTGCATGTGGTGCATGAGCTCATGTAAGCAGGCAGGCAAACACTCAGGCACAAAAATTAAATACATCCAGTTTTGTTAAATTGCTTTTATTTATTTTAAGTATATAGGTGTTTGGTTTGTGTATATGTATGTGTGTGCACCATATGTGTACCTAATTCCCAAGGAGGTCAGAAGAAGCCATCAGATCTCCTGAAATTGGAGTTACAGATGGTTGTGAGCTACCAGGAAGGGGCTGAAAACCAAGCGCAGGTCCACTGGAAGAGCAGTCGGTGCTCTTAAACACTGAGCCATCTCTCCAGTTCCCTCCCTTAATAAATCTAAAGGAAATAGATTTATATCCTTTAAATATAAATATAGTGAAAAAAATCTTAAGGAAGAACCCAGCTGTTCAGTCTTCTGTGAGCGGAGCTGTGTTGGGAGTATTGAGTAGATGTAAGATCCAGTAAGCAGATATAAGATCCCTTGGGTAAGCACCGTCTGCCTCTGAGCCCCCGTGAGAGCTCACAGACTAGAAGTGTGGGTGCAGGGGTGATGGTGAGAAGAAAAGCAATGAAACTTGGAACGTTTGACTTACAGAATCCACCCCCACCACGCCCGCCGAGGGAGATGCGCATCGGCCCAGGTGGACTTTCTTTGGGTTCGACTGCTCCATCCTTCAGAGCATGAGAAATAAATCAGTGTGTGGTGTTTCAGTACCTGGAAAGCTCTGGCCTTTGTAGCATGGGAGACCAGAGGGGTGAAGCCAAGACAGCTGGAATACCTAGTACTCAGGATGCTCCCACTGCAGATCTCAGCAGTTGACTGAGGGTCCCAAAGAGCCAGCAAGAAAAGTCCAGGTTAATGCTTCTGGGGCGGGGGCAGCCTCCAGCAGCGCAGGGCTCAAAGGGAATCCACAGAGTCAATGTGTACTATGACTTTTTTATCTGAGGGAGTTGGGGAAAAACACTCACACGCTCTCCTGCCGGTTTCCTTTAGACCTCTTCTTTATTCTTCCTTTGCATTCTCTATTCTTTATTTTCCCCGTGATTTCCTTCTCTTGTTCTTGATGTTTTCTTTCTAACTCATTTTAGCTCTGTCTTTATTCTCTCCCTCACAGCTTATAAACCCCGGCAAATCTTTCAAGCAACATAAAAATTACAATGTGGTTACACTCTATTTTTCAAGTGAATGATTACAATGAATAAAAAAAAAAACAGCATGTTTTCCGTATCCCTTACATGATTGAACACTTTAAGTATTACAGGTGAAAAGCAAATTATCCCAAAAAACTCACATTCATTCATACCCAAGCAACTTGTGATAGATTAACTGTGTGTAAGCAAGCAAGGTATTCTTCCACTGGCAGGCTGTGTTTTGCTGTTACAAAGAAAGGACCAATCACTTTATTGCTTATCTTAAATGGTAAACTTATAAGGAATTTTAAAGGAACTGCAAGCCTAAACTTTTATACATGAAAAACAATCAGTCAGCTCTACTTTAAATCTTTAGGGTACAGACCCACTAATCAATAGTTTCTTATATCAGGAGATTGAGAGCAGAATGAGTATAAAGAATTAATCATCGTCTTTGGTCATCAACTAGAAGTACGTCAGCTCTCAACAATCGGGCTGCTTTGTGCTTGCTCCCTGACCTTAAAAGTTCTTCGTTCAACTGTGTGCCTTTCTAAAACTTCAGATTGTCTTCTTGGATTTTTCACATCAAAGCTATTTAACGAAAACATCTTAGTTTAACTTTAAGTTATTTTCACGGCTTTGTTGCAGCTGTGATGCACTCTGAAACCTGGGAACACACCTCCCAACATTAAGGTTAAAAGAATGTAAGCTAGCTGGGCCACTGGGACTCCGTTGTTTTCCTTAATCATTAACTTGAGCCATAGTCTATGTGACTCCTCAATAGAAACTCATGTGGTCTAGCTGTGGGACTCCTCTCTGTTTTATTTTTTTTAATCATCAAAACTCTATTTAAACTAACATTATTGTCATCAATTAGACAGTACAGCTTAGGAAGAAATCATCTTCATAATAATCCACAGGTAAAAATACCCTGTAGATGGTATTTTCCATGAGATAAACACTTTACACTACAGGCAGTGGGCATCTCCCCACCCCCATTCACACCATGCCAGATACCAGAGAAAAATGACAGCAGTAAACATGTAACGAGACAACAGAAGCCAAAGGCATTCTGGGATCTGGGTTCTTGTGGCCTTGCCTATCTGAGACTCATCTGTCAGGGATTTTCCTCCTGGTGGACTGACACCTGAACTTCATTTGTCACCTGCTGTTCCTCTGACATGGCCACCAGCCGTATAGACTGTGGCTTGGGCACCCCGAGGGAGGCCTGGAAAGCGAAGAGCTGGGCTATCACAGAGAATAGCAGTTACCCACCTATGGAAGGCACCTGATTTGGAAACAATGCCATCACAATATGAAGGCACTCTAGACAATACACTCAGACGCTGACCTTTGCTCACTCACACAGACACACACACACAGGATGTAGGCGTGTGTGCCTGGACCTCATTTGCAGACTGAGAGCCAAGTGGAAGTTGAAATCTGACCTGGAGCCAACTGTCGAGAACAACCAAGCACAGATGACAACGTCAAGTGGATGGAGACGGAGGGAAGAGGACAGGGGCTTGAGCGAGTGTTGCAAAGCAATGGAGTAATTCCAATGGAGTCACCCATTACTGAATATATTACTGTTCATGAAGCAAACGGAAGATCTGCAATGATTAAACGAATACCGGAAGATATTTTCCCTCCACTCTTTTCAGTAAAGACTTGACCTGCAGCTCTGAAAAGCCAACTAAATTCCAAGCAGAGCTTAGAAAGAATAATGCCCGCTGTCGGGCTCGTCTGCTGCCAAGGACTAACATTACATGTGTGGAGGAAAACGCATCGGCGTCCAGGGAGGGAAGTACGTGAAGAGACAATGAGGTTGACACTGGGCTTCCTGGGCGTCATCGTGAAAACACTTGGTGCTGTAGTAAAATTTGTAGCCTCTGGGCCTTTGCATAGACTCAGTGGACAACAGCGCTTGCTACCAGGCCTGACGATCTGAATCTGATCCCCAAGACCCACAAAGAGGAAAGAGAGAACTGACTCATGGGAGCTGAATACAACTCTGACCTCCATACAACTGCCAGTGCACACTCACCTCCTTCCACCAAATAAATAAATTAAACGTTTAGAACTGTATAAGAACTATCGATAGACTTCTGAGAGAGAAATGTGTGGAAAAGCTTGCAGAAGTGGGGGGGATGGTGGGTGTCAACCTAGTATTGGGGAGAAGGGTGGGTGGAGATAGAAAATAACAGTTCTGAAATCTCTTCGGTCTATGGGAAAATGGGGTATAAATGGATTATAAATGAAGTCATCTTAAGGCAGGGAAATGGACGTTCCAATGGGCTCCTTCCCACAGGATGACTTACAGACCATGACAATGGTCTACGTATTTTAAAAAGCCAAAAGATAAAAAAAAATAAAAGAGAGGGGAACATACCCTCGTGTGAAGTAGAAAAGCACAGAACATCAGCATCTATAAGAAGATGTGAGCCAGGCGTGGTGGTGCACGCCTTTGATCTCAGCACTTGGGAGGCAGAAGCAGGAGGATGCCTGTGAGTTCAAGGTCAGCCTGGTCTACAGAATGAGGCCCTGTCACAGCAAAAATTAAGGAAAAAGGCAAGAACAGAGTGAGACAGTAATGAGCCTAGGTTAAAACAGAAGCATAAAAAAGGTAGAATCCATTTTGACACCATCCTCAGACAGAGTGGATTCCACTAAACCCAAGTCCAATGAACAGGACTGGGAAACAAGGCTCAGTCGCACGCTGAGGTTAGGAATTTCCCATCACACAGATACCAGCCCACAGCGGTTTCAACGTATAAAAGATTCCATTTCCTCTTGTAACAAAACTCTAGGAGGGGCAGTGCCGTGGAGAGCGGCTGCCCAGAAAATCTTGAGTCTTCCGCTGCCTGTTCCAGCTTCCTTCTCCTTCTGTACTTGTCTTGGACTTGGTGGCTGGCCTGCTGGTGTGACCCACCTGTGACAGCTACTGTGTCCATTCAGGAGGCTATGATGGCCAGATAAGCCCATTTCCTGTTTTCTTTTCTTTTTTCTTTTCTAAATAGACAGAAAATTCATACTCTCCACCAGGCTTTTTCCTTGGTCAGGGATCCTGGTTTCTGAGCCACTGTGTGTGGGTTGGGGAAGAGGCCAGGAGGAAATGGGGTGTGGGAACTCATTCATACAGCTGGTTTCTGCCCCCGGCCCTCCTCTGCTTGATCCTTGGTGTCCCACTTTTGTCCTGATCTGCATGCTTCTGGGCCCATCTGACCGTATGACTTAGCTAATGTGACAGAATCTGCCTCACTGTGGAGCAGTTCTGCCTGCAATGGCTGTTTCTTGTCTCATGATCAGACGCTCTGTCCCCACCAGGGCCCAGTAGCACCCAGGAGCTTCTATTGAATAGTGAGTGCCTCTCTGCTGTGGACAACATGGCATTCATCCAAGGACTCTAGTGTGATACTCAATTGTCATTGTTGACCTGACTATGCAGAGTCACCATGGAAACACCTCCCATTGTGTCTGTGAGGGTGCTCCCGGAAAAGTCTCAGCAAGGAGGGGAGACTCACCTTAACCCCGCCTTCACTACCATGATGGACTGCAAGCTAGACTGTCTTTCTTTCCTTTAAGTCACTTTTGCCGGGTATTGGGTCACAGCAATGAGGAAGGTGTCTGGTACACCTGGAACCCAAGTTATCATTTGCACTGTGAGACCTGCCATAAACCTTGCTGTCCACCACCGTGGTGGGGTGGGGGTGGGGGTGCTGGCTTTAAAGCACTTTCGCTGGACCTGCTGCAGAAGTCTTTGCTTCTCCGGACCCTCTGATGTACAGTGACCTCTTCTTTTCACTGGTGTTTGGGTCCAACAGTGCTCTGAGCTTTGGAACCTGCTGTCTCCAGAACTTTCTAAGCACAAAGTGGCAGGACGCAAAAGATGCCATCAGCTCACCTCTCCTTTGAGAGACATTCAAGCTGTGACAATCTGCGCCTGCCCCCAAAGGCTCATTCCCTTCTCATAGTGTGCCTAACGCATTCGGTCCTTATCCAAGGGTCCCATCTATCCTAGTTACTGTACTACTGCTGTGATTAAAACAGCAAGACCAAGGCAGCTTATAAAAGAAAACATTCACTTGGGTTTTCAGTTTCGTAGGACTGGAGTTCATGACAGTGAAATAAAGCCCTGGGGACAGGAATAGCTGAGGGCTCGCATCTTGACCCACAAACAGGAAGCAGAGAGCAGTGGGTATGGTGGGATGCTTTTGAAGCTTCAAAGCCTGCCCCTGTGACACACCTCCTCCACCAAGACCACACCCTGTGATCCTTCCCAAACGGTTCTGCCTGCTGGGGACCAAGCATTTAGACCTCTGAGCCTATGGGAGGGGGTGGTTCTCAGTCAAGTCACTCAGCAGCTCAGTAGTCTCAGATTGCTCAAAAGCCCACGTCTGAAGACTCTGCTGAAGTTCAAGGTTGACTCTGCAAAGTTCTGTGAAATTCAAAACGTAAGTTATCATCAGGACGCAGTGGTGAGGTAGCCATGGGCTGATCACTGCCCTTTCAAAAAGGATTGCAGGCATAGAAGAGAGATGGGACCAAAGCAGGTTGAAACTCAAGGGGGCAAACATTAAATCCCGCTGCTCGGTGTTTGGCTTCTGGGTCATGTCGGTAGGACGTGGGCTCTGAAAGGTTGCATGTATGTGGAGTGTGGGTCGCTGAAGGGTCCTGTGTGGGTGGGATGGGGCCTCTGAAGTCTTGAGAAGTTAGCCAGACAGCTTTCTGGCTGCAGTTCTCCTGATGTCTCAGGCTGACTCGGTTTACCACCTGTAACTTTCCTTGGCAGATGTTCACGCTCCTGGCGTCTCCAACGCCCTGAGGTATCCACTAGAGTTGGGCATAATGCTGCCTGCCCTCCAGCCTCATACATTGCTTTCTCACGGTTGCCTCCAGGGATTCGGACCTGGCCACACACTGCCTGGCTTTCCTTTGAGATCTCTGTGGAAGTCTCTGGGGCTCACAGCTCATGCCCTCTACACACCTGCCTCACAAATGTCCTGTGAACTCGCCGCTAAGTAAAGGAGGTTGGAAAATGAAGAGGCAGGAACCATGAATTCCATACCTGTGTACTCAGAAGTGGGAACTGACCTAGGGCTGCTTGGCAGATCCACAGCTGCTTAGGGATGGGGAAGGAGATGGAAGGAGGAAGTGCTGATGGAACCAGAGGACTCTGGGGACAATCAGAGTGGGACCTTGAAGCTTCTGGTTTTTAGGTGGGTTCATCCTGAGCCATGACAGAATCTCCAGTTAGGCATTGCTGAGGCTGGACTGCAGCATGGTACACCCCAGATTCTAGAAGAATTGATTAAAAGTCCATAACTTCTGGCATGCTGCAGTGACATTGTTTCTTTTCTTTGCTTTTTATTTTTTTGTTTTTTTCAAGACAGGGTTTCTCTGTGTAGCCCTGACTGTCCTGGAACTCCCTCTGTAGACCAGGCTGGCCTCAAACTCAGAGATCCGTCTGCCTCTACCTCCCGAGTGCTTGGATTAAAGGTGTGCACCACGACTGCCCGGCACAATGTATTTTCTTAATCTACTCTCCCTCTCTTATTGAGTGTTTCTCAATTTTTATTTTTAGAAATGTGGCTCCCCAAAAGAGCTTCTTTAGGTATTTTTCTAATAATTGGTCCCTTTTTGGTGGAATTATAATACAACAAAATGTTGTACATTTATTTACTTTTGTTGTATATGTGTGTGTATATATTATATCTATCTATCTATCTGTTTGTATGTATATGTATATATCATGGTCTTCTGTAGGGGCACACACTGATATGACAGCTAAGATTTCGCAGCGGGGTGGAATAGAAGAACAAAGTCTCGCCCCATTGAGGGTGTTATTGACTCCTGGGGATACATGTGTTATCCCTCAGGAAAAAAAAAGAAGCAGGAACAAAGCAGTATGTAATTAAAATGTAAATCTACACAATTTAATTACCCGTGTAGTGACACAAGCGAGTCTCTGGAATTGTTTCCTCAGCATTGCGCACTGTTGTGTAATAGATTAATGAAAAAGGGGGGAGAGGTGCCGAATGACAGGCGTGGGCAGAGAGCTTTCAGGCCAGGGAAACCGCAGTCTCTACATTTGTGACCAGAGCCCTCTGCTGTGCATTATGGGGACATTCTTCAGGAAGTCAAGTTTAGCCCCTTCCTTTAGCTATTATTTTAGCCTCACCAGACATGTGTTGGGGGTTAGGTGTGGCTCTGAGGTCTACTGAGACAGAAACGCACCGTGGTTAGTGGTAACCTTAGGATTGAGGATCAGTTTTCTCTCGGCCCCAAATTTCACCTCCACACACCCCCAAGTCTGTTTTCATGGGCTTCAGAGAAAGACACCTTCTTAGGCTCTGAGGTGGAACGGAAGACCAGCGGTAGGCAGGAGTGACTCCATAGAAGAAGTTGGAGACATTTAAGGGACTGCTACCTTTCAATGTCCCTATTCTAGAAGCTGGAGGGGGCGGGTGAGGATGACTTTGGTCAAGCCCTGTCTGTGTAGTCTTGCTGCGGGAGACTGTTCCTCAGAGATGGAGAAATACTAGGGTGGGGTGGGGTAGCAGGAGTCTCCCTGTGACTTCTCAGGAGGGTGGCACACCCAGGGAAGGTTAGACTAGAGGAGAGGACCCAGGAGGCCTCACAGCAGATCTCAGAAAGGTCGATTTTTCTGAAGCACCCCACCTTCCTTTTTGGGACCAGAAGTATGAGAGGAGGCACCCAGCTTCAGAGGGTAGCCAGGGATGAGCCATGGCTCTATTAGCACCCCAGACAGATCATGACCGAGCCTCGGCAAGCAGGATATGATTCATGACCCTCCTGCCCACCTGTCCTCAGCTCTTCCCAGGTGTTTTGCTGCTGTGAAACTGAAGAGCACAAGGGGAAGCACTCAAAGGTGCCGGCCAGGGGCTGAAAAAGCCACACCCACTGCCCCAGGCATCGCTCTTCAGCAGTTCTGTTGATCTCCTCGCCAAGGCGGTCACTAACCTAGCTTACCCAGCCACCATTTATTCCTGGTTATATTTATTTATTTATTTATTTATTTATTTATTTATTTATTTATTTATTATGTATACAATATTCTGTCTGTGTGTATGCCTGCAGGCCAGAAAAGGGCACCAGACCCCATTATAGATGGTTGTGAGCCACCATTTGGTTGCCGGAAATTGAACTCAAGACCTTTGGAAGAGCAGGCAAAGCTTTTAACCTCTGAGCCATCTCTCCAGACCTCCTGGTTATTTATTGCCTAAGCACCCTGGCTCTTTAGGTTTCACCCTGGGCCCAGGAGGAGAAAGAGTGCAACAATAAACATTTAAAGGGAACGTGGAAAAGAAAAGGAAAACTGGGATTTATATAGTCTTATGACTTAGGTGAGGCTGTATCAGTTTGGACTGTAGATGATAGGTTTATCGCCAGCCTAGAGGGTTGCTGAAGGGCCCAAGGTAAGTCTGAACATTAGCCCACCTGCCCAACTTCTTCTAGAGCGTGACCCTTGTCCTATATTCTCAGTCACAGGGACAACAGTTAGTTAAAAATTTAAGACTCCAACTGTGTTAAGAGCTATGTCAAGATAACCACAGACTCATGTAAACAAGCTTCTACAAATCCCATTAGGCTTGCACAAATACCTGGTTCTCAAAAGTTGTAAATCTCCAGAATGTAGTCACCCAGGATTTAAGTTCAAATTGTAAAAATTCTTTCTCATACATTGTCCTCGCCCCCCCCCCCGTGATTTTTGCTTTAAAAAGAACCTACTCCCTCTCTTCGGGGTCACAGTATAGATCCTGACTTGCCTGTGGTCCTGACTAGGTACCCCAGGATGATGAAATAAAGTTGTTTCTGCTCATCTAACTTCGGTGACCTCATCCTCAGTATTTGTGTGACTCCCAGACCCAACATTGCTACGTTTTGACTGTGCCCCCCCCCCAAAACCTTGTGTTGGAAAGTGAGTCTGAATGCAATGGTGTGGTGGTGGTGGGGTATTCTGGGTACAAGGGATAGATTAACGCCAATGACAAAAGTCAGGGCTTTGCTTTGTCTCCACCCTTTGTCCCCCTCTCCCTTCCACTCTTCCTTCTACTGTCCGCTGCTAGATGAAACAGACGCTCCTCACCAGACTTAGCCTCTGAAACTGTGAGAATTAAATTTGCCTTCACTGTAAACTCTTCAACCTCGGGTACTCTGTTACAGCAGCAGCAAACGGCGAAGATAAACAAGGGCCGAAGTCACAAGTGAGTGCCCAAAGTTGCCCCCACCCCACTCCATTTGTGGAAACCCCACATGACCGCTGTGCTTGTAGCCAGTGAGCTCCATGTACTGGCAGCCAGAGGATCTGGAGACCAGGCAGAGACCGACCAAAGTCAGGTGAAGACACATCATCTCCCGCACTGTGCTCTGTGCACAGATGGCCTCACATTTAGCTTTAGTGTGAAAGAGGAGGAGGTAGATGAGGAGAAAATAATCCCAAAGACGACTGAGTTCTCTGAGGGGGTAGGATGTTACAGAATTTGTTTCTCTTTAACAAGAGTGGGACAATCTCTGGAAAGGGAAGTCAGACTGGCATACGTGTGGTGGGACCAGGGCCTTGGAGCTTCCAGGGCTTAGGTCTTTTCTCTCTGCTTTCCAGAAAGGAGATGCCGTTCTGCATAGTGTATCCATTCCTTTGAAAAGTCAGACCTTTATTTTTCAGATATTATAGATCCACACAGCTATGGGGCTAGGGAGAGGGCTCAGCAGTTAAAGTCTCAGTGTGTAAGAGGGGACTTGGTTTTGGATCCCCAGAACCACGTGTCAGATGTGGAGGGGAGGGCTGTTCATTATCCCTATAGTCTTAAAACTGGGCTTTTGATGTTGTTTTGTTTTGCAACAAGGTCTTTGTGCATAGGCCTGGCTGGTTTGGAACTCTCTCTGTATCGACCTCAAATTCATAGAGATCTACCTGCCTCTGCCTCTGAAGTGCTGGGATTAAAGGCATGCACCCAGGTCATAAGTAGGATGTTTAAAAGTTCACCTTCCCCCTAGACAAAATTCCACAGAAGTTGAATTCAATACACGACTCACCATTACAAAGTCACATTTTATTGTATATATGTATCCAAATTCCCTTTTCAGCTGACTTTAAATTTATTTCTTCTTCCTCCTCCTCTTCTTCTCTTTTATAATCTGTTGTTAGATTTAGGAATTTTGTGTGTTTAAAATTTTATTGTATGTATTATTAGAGTGTGTGCATGCGTGTGTGTGTATGCACGCATATGTGAACATATGTGTGCCACAGTGCATGTTTGGCATCAGAGGACAACTGTATAGAGTCAGTTCTCTCATTCTACCTTTACATAGGTTCCAAGAATCAACTGATGTCATCAGGCTTGTGTAGCAAGAGCCCTTACCACTGAGCCACCTTGCTGGCCACCGCACAACCTTTTAAACTTAGCATTAAATGACCCCCATCTTTAGCATAGAGATTCATTGCTCATGTTGCTTCCATTAGCTGCTCCTGGCATCTTCTTTACTTTGAATGCTTAGATTCCTAATTTTTTTTTGGTCGTTTCCACTTTAGTTCTTTTTTCTTGGTCAATGTCCTCTTTATTATGGAAAAAAATTAAATAAACTTCTAGGAAGCAAAGGAGAGAATACGATGAAGAAAATCAAGATGGGTAGGCTGTTTGTTACAACTGAATCAGTAGCCGAAATTATCCTTGTTATGAAAGATCCATATTTCATTTTCTGTTAAGAACAGATGGCGTTCTGTTATCTGTCATGTAATGAGTTGCACGTCACATCTGAAATATAACTTCTAGTTAGACAATATTTCCACAAGGACATTTCTCTCCATATTCATTAAAAGTTTAGATTTTTTTCCTTCAACAACATTGAATACCTGTTGAAAGCATTCATGTGTTTGAAACATTCTTAGGCTTTCCATCCTACATTAATTGTCTCGTTCCTATCACTTATAGCCTGTCAGTGAATGCTTTCCTATACCTGTTGCCATGGTAGCATCATTCCCCACTCTTGGATTTTGTTGATGTTCAGCGAGCTTCGCTCGTCGATTCTGGCGTCTGTCCGTGAAGGCTACTGGAAGATGCTTTCTTCTTGTGTGTTTTTCTCTGATGCTTGGTAAGGGCTGACCTCTGGCTGAAGCTTTTCTTGCATTCGCTGCACTCGTAGGGTTTTTCCCCGGTGTGAATCCGCTCGTGCTTTGTGAGGGCAGATTTCTCGTAGAAGGTTTTCCCGCACTCGGAACACTTGTAGGGTTTCTCTCCTGTGTGGGTTCTCTGATGCACGACGAGGTTGGACTTGACACAGAAAGATCGCCAGCACTCGCTGCATTTGTATGGCTTCTCTCCGGTGTGAGTCCTTTGGTGCTGTGTCAGGTTCGATTTCACGCAGAAGGTTTTCCCACACTCGTTACACTTGTACGGTTTCTCCCCTGTGTGGGTTCTCTGGTGTATCTTGAGGGCGGATTTTTGGCAGAACGACTTCCCACACTCGCTGCACTCGTACGGTTTCTCTCCGGTGTGAGTCCTCTGGTGTTCGGTGAGGTTTGCCTTCACTAGGAAGGACTTGTCGCACTCGTGGCAAGCGTAGGGTTTGCTCTCTGGGTGTGAGCTCTGGGGTTGGGTAAGACCTGCTTTCTTAGCACAGCTTTCCTTACATCTGCGACACTCATGGGCTTTCTGACCCTTGCAAGCACTCTGATTTTCACCCAGGGGTGACTTCCCACTTTCCTCCCCCTCATCAGGTTCCTCCTCCAAGGATGGTCTCTGGTGCTGAGCACATTTGGATCCCTTGAGGACGGAGGTCGGGGATGTCTTGCATTCATTACCTTTGCGGTTTTTCTCTTTTGGGGTAGTTATCTGAGTTCGGACTGGACGTGACTTCTTTAAGGCTGTGTGGCTGTCGGCACACTTGGGTTTTTCTGGTGTGCAGGTTCTCCGGTTCTGAGTAAGGCATGGCTTTCTGTGAAGGGTTTCCCCACATTTCCCACACGAATTTTCTCCCATGTGCATTTTCTCATTTTGGCTGTGGGGTGAGTTTCTTAAGGCTCCCTCACTTCCATTGCGTTCGCCAGTCTTTCTTCCTGATTGCACTCTTTCATGTCGGGTAAGATTTGACTTCTCACGACAGGATTTCTCAAACGTATCACATCCACAGTGCTTTTCCCTTGGGTGAGTTCTTGGATGTTCATGTTTTGACTTCACGCAAGAGGATTTTCCACCTTTGCTGGCCTCTTGTGCCTTCCTTTCTCGAAGGGTTCTTAGAAAAGACTGGAACCTGATCTTGTGGGCGGTGGCTTGTGCGCACTTACTATCCTGAGAGGCCTCCTGTCCTGTGTGAGCTTCCTTGTGCATAACAGGGCCTGTCTTTCTGTCTGAGGTCATCCCAGAATTTGAACATCCAAGAAGCTGCTCCAAATGCGAGGCCTTCTGAAGTGGAGCAAGGCCCTTGGTAGGACTATGGGGTCTCTTTCTTTGATCAGCTTCCCAGGTTTTGCTTCCTGTGTGATCTTTTTCACGCTTACTTTCAAGGGACTTAGACTCACCTAAACCATCAAACTTTTTTGCATAGTTTGTGTTATCAGTAATTAGTCCTTCAACGTTTCCCAAGCTTGCTGAGTGACACTTACAGTGTATTTCTCTTGAGGCCACTGAGTTTGTGGTCAGACAAACTATTTCTTTTAGATCCTTGCTTTTCTTCTTAGTTAGTGTTTTCTTGTTGACAAATAAAACTTGACTCAAGTATTCGTCTTCATTTCCTTGGCTTGTTGTCATGTTATTGGCTCCCCGGACTTCTAGGAACATGAGAAGTCAACATATATTATACATCAAAATACAATGCTAAAGGAAAGAGTCTGCACACACATGTCTTATGCCGACTTGATTCTGGGCTTTCTGAGACACTCTGCTGGGAAGGAAGCCATTTTAAGCAGGCGTTTCATCTAGACTTCTCATTGGGTAATATGAAAATGAAGACAAAAATGCATGATGGAGGAGAAAGTGGAAGGGAATGAAGAAAATAACACCAATAGCTTTGGTTTCTTACAAACATGGCCACTAAGTGACTAGAGAGCTAGAAATAAAACTCAGCTGGCAACAAAGACTGTCAGACAAAGGACTCAACCACAGATGGAGGGCACTAAAAACTGAAGCAAGGTCAGGGAACACTAACAGTGAGCCCAGGAGAACTGAAAGGCACCCAAGAGATGTGTAGCCCGAGAGGCGCATCGGACCTAATTGCTGCAAAAGGATCACTAAGCCACGCTCCACGCTTCCAGGCCTCTCTGTTCCACCCTGCACACCGCCGCCCAAGCAAACTTATGGAATCACTCATTTTCTCAGGCCTGAAGGTCGGTGTTAGGCTGGGCCTGTTGTCATGGGAAGGCACGGGCTGTAGATTCTGTGGGAGATCCTGGACAGTGTAAAATAAGGAACGGAGTCAAGCGCTAGGATGAGTTAGTGAATGTAGGTGTCACGTGACCAGCGCTTCATGCTTCCTCTCCTGTGACTCCCCTGCTGGGAGGGACTAGACCTGAACTGTGAGCCCCAAAATCCTTTCCATCCTGGAACTGCTTCCGCCGGGGCATTTTCATCACAGCAACAGCAAAAGAAACCAAGACCATCTCTAACTATCGACTTCTACCCCAAAGGGGTGTCCACTTTTGCCATCACATTTACCCCAAGTCCTCAGTTTACTTGGAGACTCACATGTACTATATTATTGTACTATACAATAATATATTATATATATTAATAATATATTATAATAATATAATATTGTATTATAATATACTATTGTATATTCTGTGGGAAGGGACAAAAAAGCATAATGGCAGGCATCCCCCACTACAGTAAAACATCATGAGAGGTTTCCCTGCTCTGTGTGCTCTACCTGTTCACACCCCGCTCCAGTCCCTAGCAACCACTGTATTGGGATTCCCCCTTCTACTACCATCCCCTTGTTTCTGAGTTGATTCTCTGGTTCCCTCTCCCATCCTGGATAGGTGGTACTTTGCCATCTCCCTTGCTAGGGTACAATCATAGTCTGCATTGCTGATTTCCAAGCTCAGGCCACAAGGTGTTGTCTCTGACCTGTTCTCTCATCTGTCACCTTGTTAAGTGCAATGAATTCTGCAGGCCTGTGACCACCCCAGCAAAGTCCCAAACAGCTAACTCTAAGCCTTCTTTATCTGAACCCAGCAGCCCTCAGTCCCATCAACTTCTCTGTTGCTGCTTACCACACTAAGCCTGCCTCCTGTCTCCGAGGCTTGGCACTCTGCCCCCCATTCCTGTGCAGATGTTCATTTCCTCAAGGAGGCTTCAGAACCTCTTGGAAGCGCCCTGGCCATCTCCTTCTCCATCATCTGACTTGAATTTTAGCAGTTCTGAGAGTTACTGGCCCTCATCTGTACGGATTTGCTACCTGGACCTTTTGATGGGGATGGGGATTTTGTCCGTGTCTTCCATGCTAGAATGGAACTGGGCCCTGGCAGGCGCTTAACTGATACTTGTCGAATACAGGAACACATGAATGGATGCAGGATGCACAACTAGAGCATTTGGTACTGGAGGCAACACAAATGCGAGCTACGGTGCATCAAACAGGCAAAGATGTTTATTTGTCATCTCTATCTATCCTCTCTCTCTCTCTCTCTCTCTCTCTCTCTCTCTCTCTCATCTATCTATCTATCTATCTATCTGTCTGTCTATCTATCTATCTATCTATCTATCTATCTATCTATCTATCATCTATCCATCTATCTATCTATCTATCTATCTGTCTATCTATCTATCTATCTATCTATCATCTATATCTATCTATCATCTATCTATCTATCTATCTATCTATCTATCTATCTATCTATCTATCTATCTATCTATCGAGACAGGGTCTTAATGTATAGCCCTGGTTGGCCTGGAATTCTCTGTGTAAGCCAGGCTGTACCACCTGCCTCTACCTCCCAAATGCTTCTATCAAAGGTGTGAGCCACCACACGCAGCCTGCAGAGAACATCTCTACTTTCGGGGTGGATATCAGGCCGTGAGCATTTCTCTTTATCTCTTTGAAAATTCTAGAGCCTCTCAAAGATATTCTTTTTGTTGTTTATTTGTTTGTTTCTGTTTGAGACAGGGCCTCGCTTGGCCGGGGCTGACCTTGAACTACTGACCCTCCTGCCTCTGTGCTGGGATTATAGGCCTGGGCTGTGCTGTGCTTTTTATGCTCTGCTAGGGATCAAAGCTGGGGCTCTGGGCCTGCTAGGCAAGCACTCCACCAACTCGGCCACAGACACATTCAAAGGAAGCGAGCCTTGCCCTGGCCACCCAGGCTCTACCCTCTTCCTCCTCCTTGACATCAACTCACCTGAGAGGCAGAGACCTGGAGATTCCCAAGGACCTTCTCCCTGTTCCAACTTGCGTATCAGCTCAGGTTTGGTGACACTGCAGCCTGTGACGAGAAGATGACAAAGGCTTGACAAGATTGCTCAGGCCTGAGGGACGGGTACATACTCATGAGTCTGTGGTGTGTTTCACCAAAGCCACTGGCTAAGTTCCTAGGGGGAGAGCGGGCCATGTGTATTTATCTTGTCGCTGCTCAGACCAGGCTGAGTCCTTGACTGGAGGCGCAGGCACTAGGTGGGTGACTGTGCACATGAGTGCAGACAGGAGGGGGCTTCAGACCCCCAGGAGCTGCAGCTTCAGGCAGATGGGAACTGCCCCATGTGGGGGCTGGGAATTGAACTCAAGTCCTCTGGGGAGCATCAGGCACTCTTAAGTACTGAGCCCCAGGCTTAAAACTTTACCCTTGACACTAATTTGACTTCTAAGATAAGGAGCACAAGCTGATGGGAGCAGCGTGGGAGGCGGGGCTTACCCACGGCTTGCAGGTGCCTGTAGGTCTCCAGCATCACCTCCCTGTACAGGCGCCTCTGGGCAGCATCCAGCAACTGCCATTCCTTCTGAGTGAAGGTCACACACACATCTTTGAAGAACACTTGTCCCTGCAACAGAACTGTGGGGCTCAATTGGGAGGGCTCACCACAAAGTACCAGGAGAGACACCTAAGGCATGTTGCCATTGCACACCAGAAAACAGCGTAAGGTTACCTCATGTCCGCTTCTGTGTGTTACATTTTGGAGGACAAATGGCATCACCACAGAAACACCAGGAAAGCCAAATTCACAGATTAACTCATAAAGCAATAGTGTAGACCTGGGCCTGGTCTGGCTGTGGAGGACACTTAAGCAAGCAAGCCTGGGAGCTCACTTTTAAGGATCTTACAGACTTGAGATTTCCTATGCATACAGACAGCAAGGAACTGTGGGAGATGTACTTCTTTCTTTAGCTCACCAGTCACCAAGCGTGTGTGCATGTGTGTGTGTATTGTGTGTGGTGTATATATGTGTGTATGTATGTGCATGTTGTGCATATGTGTGTATGTGTTTATACATGTGGATGTCTCTGTATGAATGTATATGGATGTGTGTATATGGATGTGTGTATGAGAATGTTTGTGTGTGTGAGTCCATGTGCATGTATGTTCATTCCAGTGTGAAGGTGCAGACTCACACATGCCCTGATGTGTGCGTGGTGGTCACAGGACAGTCTTTGGATGTCGTAGACACTGCAGGCCAGCTGGCTGTGGGCTTCTGCGGTTTCCTGGCTCTGCCTCCCGTCTCCTGGCGGGGAGCGCACTGGGATTACTGACGCTTGTGCTACATCCCCTGAGTTCTACATGGGTTTTCAGGAATGAACTCCAGCTGTCAGGTTTGTGGGGCGAGCGCCTTTACACCCTGAGTTATCTCCCTAATACTAACTGAGCAACCTTCACCCCCACACATACTGCCATCCCCCTGCCTCAGCCCCCCAGTGCTGGTATTACAGGCATATGTCTCCAGTGAATACCCTCCACCTACACACAAGCTGCCATCCCCCTGCCTCAGCCCCCCAGTGTTGGTATTACAGGCATATGTCTCCAGTGAGGACCCTCCACCCACACACAAGCTGCTAGCCTCCTGCCTCAGCCCCCCAGTGCTGGCATTACAGGTGTATGCCACCATGCTTGGTGTTTTAAATACGGGAGCTGGAGATCTGAACTCAGGTCCTCTTGCATAGCCGGCACTTCACCCTCTGAGCCTCTTCCCAGCCTTCGGTCAGGGTTTGGTTGCCTGCGAACAGCAAGCTCTGAGACCGCACAGCTGACATTAGAGGAGTCACAGGAAGAGAGGTGCGGCAGGAGGGGACCGGAGGCCTGGGAGACCAGAACAGTTCAGGTGGGGTTCAGACAGTTCAAACATCAGGAAAATGACTTTTCTTCTGGAGGCCAGTGGCTTCCATCAGTACATCCCTTGGCAGTCTTCAGTGTATACATGCAGTCCACAAGCCAAAGGTCAACAGCCTCGTGGGGGCGGGGGGACCACACACACTCCAAAGGCGGTAGCTATTCCAGTATTGTCCCAACACACCTCTGACTTGGCTTGCTCACTCCTCAGGGTGCATAGCCCTTCTTGGGGATCATCTCTCTGGACAGTGGAGACACACAGTCAATTCAACAAGCACAACTAGATTTATATTTTGAAAGCAACACTCCAGAAGCGTATTGGAGATTGACTAGAGAAACTGATTCTTGGGCTAGAGAGATGGCTCGGTGGTCAAGAGCACTGGCTGCTCTTGTAGATGACCTGGTTATGAGTCCAGCACCCACATGGAGGCTTACACGTCTTTAATTTCAGTTCCAAGGGTCCAGTACTCTCTTCAGGACTCGTTGACCATGTAGACAACACACCCATATACATTTTGAATTTATAAACAAACAAATGATTGAGTGAATGAGTGAATGAATGAGTAACTGGTTCTCCATTGCGGCCTCCCTGGGGCATCTGGCAACATCTGTGGGCATCGTACTCTAAACTGAGAGGGTGCTGCTGCCATCTAGTGGCTCCATCCAGATACACAGCTAAATACCCTACAACAAAGGACTACCCCACCCTGAGTGGCCAGGTTTCAATGAGTACTAAAGGACTGTGGTAACAGAGTGGTAACTATGGTAATGAGCCTTAGAGCCTTGGCAGTCAGGATGAGGGTGCTGAAACAGAGTCTACATAGAGTTAAGCAGGGAAGAAGAGGAAAGGAGCTTTGAAGGTGGTGAGTAGACTTGGGGCTGGGGCCACATAATCTAGTGAGTGGGCTCGGGGCTGGGCCACGTATTCTAGTGAGTGGGCTCGGGGCTGGGCCACGTACTCTAGTGAGTGGGCTCGGTACTGAGTTATATACTCTAGTGAGTGGGCTTGGTGCCGGGTTCACATATTTTAGTGAGTGGGCTCAGTGCTGGGGCCACGTACACTAGTGAGTGGGCTTGGTGCTGGGTCACGTACTCTAGTGAGTGGGCTCGGTGCTGGGTCATGTACTCTAGTAAGTGGGCTCGGTGCTGGGGCCACGTACATTAGTGAGTGGGCTCAGTGCTGGGGCCATGTACACTAGTGAGTGGGCTCGGTGCTGGGTCACATACTCCAGTAAGTGGGCTCGGGGCTGGGGACATGTACCTTCCTAAGATGGGACTGAGAAAACCAAAGAATGCATCAGGGAGAGAGGGAGAGACAAGAAAGGGTGAGGGAGGAAGGGAGTGAGAGAGAGGTGGGGGGGGTCCCTGGGCACGTTGTACTCTAGGGATGAGAAACACATGTGGTAGAGATGTCCAGGTGACAGGTGGGCATAAGAGAAGCCTGGACCATGAAGAGAGATAAGGG
This sequence comes from Myodes glareolus, assembly GCF_982192425.1. Classification (NCBI taxonomy): domain Eukaryota; kingdom Metazoa; phylum Chordata; class Mammalia; order Rodentia; family Cricetidae; genus Myodes; species Myodes glareolus. The sequence goes on along the minus strand of NC_142035.1, from coordinate 13,727,054 downwards.
ACAAACCCACATTTTAGAGATCAGGCCTATTTCAACAGCATCCAGAACTGCTAGGTCGGAAACCGTTCACAAAGAACCCTGAGGCTGGAGCAAAGGCAGATGACCCGTGCAGACAATGAGCAGGCCCTGAAGTGCAAAAGGGACCAGAAGCAGGACTTTTGATCCACAGTGGCCCTCAGAAATGACAGTTTCAAGAGTGAGTGAGTGAGTGACTCTCCAGTTTGTGTCAAGTACACCTCTCCCTTCTGCTCCACGGCATCTTGAGAGAGAAGCAGGGAAGCAAGCCTCAGGCTTATCTGACAGAGGAGAGCATGGAGGGGCTGTGGGCAGGCCAGGCCTTTCTATTAGCTTCTGGCAAGCAGTGAGTGGTGGCAGGCACCTCGGGTACTTGTTTGCCTCACACCACAAACACAGGCTGGGCAGTGCCTCAGGTTTCCCCACAGGGCCTAGCAAGGCCTTTAGGCTTATAAGGTTCAGAGACTGGGGTTTGAGTAGAGCTGTGATCAGCAGATGGACTGCCAGGATTCTGGGCAGATTCTTACCCCTGATGATTGGTACTCAGGAAACCATTCCCTAGGACAAGTAGCAGACTGTCCCCTAGAGTCTGTGAGAATTCTGAATCCAGTCAGGAACCGAGAACTAGGCACAGTACCCTGACTGACATAGTACTACTTTCCTTCAGGGTCGTTCTGGGGAGATACACCATTAAGTAGGTTCTGTTCTCTTTGTCAAAGGAGGGGTCCCCTCTCTCAATCCATACACACTCAACATCCTAAGACATCTCCTGGCACCTGTGCGCAAGGCCCCAGGCCAGGCGTCCACCTCACGGGAAAGCTGGCCAGAAAACTCAGCTCCATGTAGCAGAGAAAATGCAGGCCAGTCACCTGAGCAGCCAGCTGGGCAGCTGCAGTGAGGCCTCTGCCTTCCTCGGCACAGGAAACAGAAAAGGCCGGTGGCTCCTGAGAGAATCACAGCCCAACAAGTGAGCTGGGACAGGGACTCGCGGATCACAGAACAAACGCAGCAGGAACAAGAAGCTGTAGCCTAAAAGCCCTGAGATGGGAAGGGAGCTGAGTTTAAAATATTGAGGAGCTAGCTGGGGCATAGCTCAGTGGTAGGGTGCTTGCCTGGAACATGCAAGGCCCTAGGCTCAGTCTCCACTACTGGAAAAAAAAAAGGTAGATCCTGAAGAAATAATGTTGGACTGGCAAGATGGCGCAGTGGGTAAAGGCGCTTGCTGCCAAGCCTGAGTTGGGTCCTCAGAGCCATGTGGTAGAAGGAAAGGACTGGCTCTGAGACAGGCCCTCTGACCTCCACTTGTGCACAGAGGCACGCGCTCCCCCAAATTAAAAAAAATACATAAAGTTTTTAAGGAAAATATTTAAACATTCAAGTCAGTGTCTCCAAGCTGATATAAGGATGGGCATTTTCTATGAGAAAAGAAAGGACAGAGAAATGCTAAGTATTTTCTTGTTGATTGGAGAAAATAGAAAAACAACCCCCTCAGGGAAAACACGAGAACAGAATGCTCAAGAGATAACCCTCTTATGGAAGCTGGAAGTGAGGAGAAGGAAGCGAGGGGATCCCGATGGTGGGGGCAGGGCTTGGGAGGGTTATCTGGGTGGCCAGGGCAGAGGAGGAGGCAGGAAGAATGCACACGCGGGAGGAACTGGGGAGTCTTCAGGACCGGGGCAGGGCTTCTCTCTGCAGGGACAGACTGGAGGAAGGAGAGACGAGCAGGCGTGATGGCCTGGTGAAGTACCTGACACCAGAGGCCAGGTGAGAAAGAGGAGGTGACAGTTACAAAGTCACAAGAGCCACCCACTTCTTTCTCCCAGACTCCCTGAGTGTTCCCTCATTCACAGGACTGAGCAGGACACGGGCATTTCAGGTTCAGAGGGCAGACCAGCAGTCACGCTGTGCAGTGTGCACCACAGCCTCCATCCAAACTCAGCAGAATCCCACAGAGAACAAAGCCCATCTCCAGGCAACGGAGGCGACGGAGGCAACGGAGGCAGATGGCCAGCCTGCAAGCGCTGTTGTGTCCCATGAGAGGCACACAAAGCCAGGAATCATGGGTACCAAGCCTGAAGGACAGCTGCCACAGGAAGTAGTGCTGAGGCTGAAGCAGGCCACACCCCCCGTAGCCATCTGGGATGAAGTCATAAAATCAACCACTGCTTCTCAGGAGAAACCACACCGTCAGCACCAGGGGCCAGCAAAGAGAGCCTCAAACTCCCTTTCCACCTAAATGGGGCTGGGGTTGATAATGAAGATGCATGGCTCCCAGTGGCCAGAGGAGCAAAAATACAGTTTTTAAAGGCTTAGCATGTGGGCTAGGACATAAAAAGGCAAAAATTAGCTCTCAGAACTTGGGCTGGAGGTGGCCTCCAAACAACCCAACATCTAAGGTGCAACTTTGGGATTATGACGTATGAAAAGTTGATCCAGCAGTCTATAGCCCTCAGTAGAAAGGGTATAATAAAAGTGTGTACTCGATAATGCTGTCATACTCGCATAAAGTAATTCAGGGAGGGAAGTTAACAGTGACTGGAACATTGTACATAGCACTAGAGATGGGACCAGTGAGTTAGCTCCATGGGTAAGGAAGCTTGCCACCAAGGCTAACCACCTGAATTTGACCCCCCATGACCCAGAGGGTGAAAAGAGAACCCCCCACAAGTTGTCCTCTGACCTCCACAAGAACACTGCGGCATGCACACACTCCTCCCACCACCTACATAAATAAATACATTCTAAAATAATCATATTACAGCTGATAAACTATTGCCATTTTGTCATTCTATGCCATAAAAAGGAAAGCAAAAATTACCAGAAAATGCATGTTCAAATTTAAAGTATTATTGTTTAAGTGGGTAGAAGGTACACGACAAACGGTTAAAATGTGTGTTATACAAGGGAAGACGAAAGTGAAAAGGTAGAATGTTTCCATAAAACCAACACTCAAGACCGCTGTGCGCATCCATGTGACGTCACAGGTGGAAACAGTTCCTGAAACAAACAGCAAAAGGAGGATGCCAGGAAAGTGAGGATGTGGTCAGAGGAATGGAGATGACCGGAAAGGAAGCGCGGTTACCAACAATGCAAAGAAACTCATATGAGGAACAAGCGGGGGATTCACCTGGGCTGTGTTCATGTCCGTCTGTCCTTGAAAACTGCAGAGGCTGTGGAGAAGGAAGAGGGTAAAAGCCATGAGAAATACTGTCACTGTCAAGGTCCTCAGAGCCTTGCTGACAAATGACTACATGGGGGTGCGATGTCACCCCGACCCTTCAGATGGGTGAGTAGATGGATGCTCGGGAAGTTTTACTGCTACCTGGAGCGCAGAGAAAGTGGCCTCTCATCAGGAAAGCCAGCACTGGCTTCCTCCCAGCGTTTCACAGTGATCATGGCCTCTTTGGCTTTGGCAGCAAGCAGACAGGCACAGCATCACATTAAGCTGGGAAAGAGACAGCCAAGCAAATGATTAGAGCAACTAACTCAGGTCTTCTGCGTGTTTTGATGTGTGGGGTTTAATCTTATGAACAAAGGGTAGCAGTGTGTCGAGCATCGTGATGCCAGCACTCAGGAAACAGAGGCAGGAGGATGCAGCATTTGAGACCAGCCTGAGCTACATGGAAGGCCCTGTTTCAGACAAACAAACTACAAACCAATAAGAGAATCTTATAAAGGAAGGTGGGAAGGAGAAAGGGTATGAACATGTGTTTAAGTGCGTGTGTATATACGTATGTGTGTGTACATGCTGGGGGTGGACAGACAATAAGACTGTCTCTCCCTAGCTCGATATGTAACACACACTCAGGAGTTATTATTCAGGTGTTTTCTACTTTTGTATGTTTTGAATATTTCTGCAATAAAAGGTGTAAATCATTTACAGGTTTTGTTTTACTTTAAGACAGGGTTTCATTATATAGCCCTGACTGGCCTGGAGCTCTCAGTGTAGACCAGGCTGATTTCAACCTCAGAGAACCACTTGCCTCTTCTTCACAAGCTGCTGAGATGAAGGATGTGGGACATTGAACGTAGCATGTGTAAAACAATTTAACAATGAAGATGCTCAAATATCTGGGTCTCGCTGATGCTCGTGGTCTGGTCACTAGCAAGTAACTTGCAGGCAAATGATAATGACCTAGTTACAGTTCCAGTTCCGGGAGACTGATGTAGGTAACCACTATTATTCCACGACGAAACCGAGGTGAGAAATGATCGAGCCATTCTTAAGGAGGGCGAAGTTTCAAACCCTGGCAGACTGTCCCCAGAAATCCTGTAGTTAAGGATTACTAATTGCAAAGCAGAATGACATGCCCTTAAAATGGTAGTGGGAGCTATGGCCCTGAAGTCTAGCTCTGTCTGTGAGTGTGAGAAGGAGGGTGATGGGAGGAGCTTCCAGGAGGAGGGGACGGTGCATCTGCCTGAACTTCCTCATCTTGTTCCCTCACCATCCTCCCACGGAAGTCTCTGTTGCCAAGCAGCCTACCTCTTGTCCACCTCCCGTGGCTGGCCCAGGTCACCTCCTTCCCTTGGAAGCTGGCCCCGCTGTTGCCACTGGACAGGTGTCTACTGAGATGACGTCACAGGGCAGAAGGCTCAGCAAGTGCTTCACAAGCTGAATGTGGACACTGCCTGTTTCTTGGGCTTCTTCCCTACAGTGTGGAGCACTGCACCCAAGAGAGGAGGGGTCTCCCATGGGGGAGTCCTGCTTCTGATGTGCTCTTCTTTCTTCCTTATGGGAACCGTGATCCAGAGAACTCTGAACCTGACTGGAGGGAGTAAATTCAAGGAATTGGAGCCTTTGGCTGAATATCTCTCTCTCTCTCTCTCTCCCTCTCTCTCTCTCTCTCACCCTATCTATCTATCTCCTCTATCTCTCTCTCTCCCTCCTGAATATCACTGTTCTCTACAATGGTGGTCTCAAAGTGAACGTCCATATCAATGGTAACAGCACCCAAACTACACAGAAAGTCGGACTTAGAGACCTCTCCATAGGCATCCCAAGCTTCTGTACCCAGGGGCTGCTGAGCCTTGTCATCCTAAGCTTCTGTACCCAGGGGCTATTGGGCCTCAGCACTTTGGCTGATTCTGGTATAGACTCAGAAAACTGCTGGAAGCCTAACTTAAGTTTGTAACTGCAGTGGGCACAGGCAGGTGGCCTTCATTAAAGAGTGATCCCAGAAGCCCCTTAGGAAAGACTCAGGGTTCCTTTCTCCAAGCAGGTCCAGTCGTCCTTGAGGAGGAATCGTGTGGAGCATGAGAGAGAGAGAGAGAGAGAGAGAGAGAGAGAGAGAGAGAGAGAGAGAGAGAGAGAGAGAGAGAGACTAGATTGAACAGAGCTTGTGATGTGGAAATAAACGATTTGAGGTTTGCATCCTCACTCTTCAGCAGACTCCGCCCCTCACCCAGCCCCCAGTCTTTCTTCTGTTAGAACAGGGTTGTAACAGTGATCTCAGAGCCAAACGGTGCTTAGGGCTTAATGAACCCTTTCAGATCCTGAGCAAATGCCACCATCCCCGCTAAAACCTATGTCAGGCACTGCCCAGAACACCTAAGAGGCAGGTTCAGGGAAGAACTCCCATGTACGGATGGGAAAACTGAGTCTTGTATTCCTCTTCTTGCCCATAGGGACTCGGCAGTAGTGCTGGAACTTGAGCTAAGAATCTGAGGGCAGCCTTTTCAGCTACAGAACCCTCACTGCCCTTGTCCTGCCAGCCTCGGACAGGTGTCATCGGACTTGGTGCTCATCCCATGAAGCCGTGGAAGTCACTTGCCAGTTGCTACGGGGCTTAGAGCACCAGCAGGTGGCTCTGATATCCGACGGTTGCTATGGAGCTTAGAGCCCCCAGCTCACTTTATCCGGACCACCAAGTCCGAGCCCAGTTTCTTCCCCTTGAAGAAGCCCACCTCCACCAGCCCGGAGCACATTCAGGGTCAGTGTCAGAGTCCTCCCAGGACCCGCGCAGGTGTTAGTTAGCACGCAAGCCGCCCCCCGAGTCTGGCACTGCAACCCTCCAAATTGGCTCTCACCCGTGGGCGCGTCTGACCTGGGGACCGGGTCTCTGAGCGACGCGTGAACCCTGAGGATCTGAGGGTTTCCTCCAAGCGCAGCGGGACGCGGGAGCGAACAATGAAGATGAACTGCACATGCGCAGCACAGCAGCTAGGAACCGGTTCCCGCGACCCTCTTAGCCTCCATCACATTCCAGACTCCGTTCCCACGGCGCCCGCGCCCCTCCCAGAGCCGCAGAGCTCCTGTCTAGCTGGAGAGCTGTGCCTAGCCACCTGCAGCACCGTGGCCTTAGCGGCAAAGCCACTGGGAGAACAGTCCTGTCCACACCAAGCGAGAAAAAAGCAAGCAGGTGAAGTGTTAATAGGAAGTAAAACCACGCATTCTTATCAAAGATCAACATGACCCTCAAGTTTTCTCTGCTCATGCACACGACATCTGCACACAAAAACTGGCTATCAAAAGCAATTCCCCAAAATCGTAGACAAAATCAAATACTCAAGTCAAGGGGGTATACGAGCAAAGGAGCCAGGAAATCAATTTCTTCCCCAGAGACGACCATGGTTAATATTGGGTGATATGTTAAGGGTTTTTGTTTTGTTTGTTTTGAGACAGGGTTTCTTTGTAGCTATGGAAACTGCCCTGGAACTAGCTCTTATAGACCAGACTGGCCTCGAACTCACAGAGATCCACCTGCCCCTGCCTCCCAAGTGATGATTTAAGAAAAAAACAAAAACGGATAGTGGTGGCACACACCTTTAATCCCAGTCAGCACTTGGGAGGCAAAGGCAGTCAGACCTCTGATTTCATGGACAGTCAAGGCTACACAGAGAAACCTTGTCTCGAACAAGGAAAAAAAAAAGATTAAAAAAAAGTTTGTGCATGTGTGAGTGGTTTTGTGCAGGTGAGTGTGGGTGTCCGTGGAGGCCAGAAGCATCGATCCCTGGAATTGGGGTTACAGGCAGTTGTGAGCCACCCTAACTGGATGCTGGAATAAAACTCTGATCCTTTGCAATCATTAAAAATACTTTTAATCACTGAGCCATCTTTAAAGTCCCTGGACAATGCAGCTATTGAAAAAGAATCCTAGGAGTTTAATTTTTGATTTTTTAATTTTTTTTTTCATTTTGGATTTTTCATTAAGCATATTAATTACTTTCTGTGTACAGGTTTGTATGAGTACAGATACCTTATGGGTCCAGCAGAGGGCGTCAGATGCACTGGCGCTGAAGGTACTGGTGGTTGTGGTTGTCTGACATGGGTGCTGGGACCTGAAAGAGCAGCCCCTGGTCTTAATCTAGAGCCATCCCTCCAGTCCCTGGAAATAACCAAAGACTTGCAGGTCAGTATGCTTTAAGATGATGCACAAATCCATGACCTTTTGTCTCTTCTGCGAGTGACAATGGACTAAATAGTCTATTCACTGTGGCATTCAGCATCTAGAAATAGGTTTACAAGTGCTGGGAAGAACTCTCAGGAAAGTAATCATTGCTTGCTCCTGGGTGCCATTAAAACTGGAGGCTGAGGCTGGATGTAGTGGTACATGCCTTTAATCCCTGTGCTTGGGAGGCAGAGGTAGGAGGATCTTTGTGAGTTTGAATCCAGCCTGGTCTACATAGAGTATTACAGGACAGCCAAGAGTGACTCTGTCTACACCACCACGAAACAAACAAAACAACAAAAAACCCTGGAGACTGTCCTGCCAAAGGAAGAGTATATGCTCCAACGGCCCCTAAAGACTGCCTTGCCAAAGGAAGAGTATATCCTCCAACGGCAGCTCAGTGAGTGGAGCGATCCTGTCCCTGTTGCGCTGTTTTTAATGTATCTAAGTTTCATCTGAAGAAACAAGTCCCTAAACAACATTAAGAGTTATAATTTAGAGTATTATCAATTAGACATGAAAATCGCCCCTGCTTCCGGCCAAGACAGGCTTAAATGCAAGAGTTCATAAGAATTTCTAGTGATACGATAAAGGCGAGATGCCCTTGCAGGAGGCTGAGTGAGAGAGAAGAGGTCCTAAAGCACCATCTCAGGGAACTAGGGGAGCCAGGATGGGAGAGGAACCGCACTATCACATGCACCTCATGTGGACGGGACCCGACCTTCTGACCTCAAGCCACCAGGCACTATATAGGAAATATAAAAAGATTATCTCCTTTAAAACATGGCCAGGGATCAACAACAGCACCTACCAAAGACATGACTCAAAGCTTTTGCTCTAGAAAAAAATCTCAAACCTTACCGCGAAAAAAAAAGGTTGGAAAATACATTTTGTAAGTATATGAAAGAAATGGTTTACTGGCTCCCTTTAATTATCTCTTACCCATTTGTAAGAAGATCACAGTTCCATAGAAATGATCTATGGCTACAAAAGACTAGTAATAAAAGGGAAATGCAAATGAGGAATAAATATGCGGACGCTGGCCATAAACTACAGCTAAAACCACACGTTTTTAAATACTTCTTTGCCTTCACAGTAGGCGAAGATTATAAAGAAATATGATATCAAGGGTGGCTGAAATGTGGAGAAACGCTCATTCTCATAAATATCTTCCTGGAATGCGATTTGTGGGACAGTTGGAGGTCTCTCTGCCTCAGGGCTCATGCTTTGTGTTGATGCAGCCATTCTGTCTCCAGGGTTATGACTTAAGGGAGCAAAGTCCAAAAACACATGGATGCCACGGTCCTCGGTGTTTGCTGACAGGAATATGTGAGGGGGAAATTAATTTACAAAAACTATGAGAATCCACCAAGTGGGATAGAGGACAATCATTAAACACTACAGTGTATAACACATTAACATATAATACATGGAAGTAGGCAGAGCTTATAATGTACATTTAAGATTTACTTTTATTATTTTTAATTGTGTGTGTGTATTAGTCAAAGTTCTCTAGAGGAACAGAACTGATAGAATGAATGAATATATATTCATGTATACACACACATATATATGTATATATGTATACATATACATACACACACACACACACACATATATATGATTTATTAGTATGCCTTACAGGCTAAGTCCAACACTGTCTATCTAGTCCAACAAAGCTGTCTACAATGGAAGGTCTAAGGTTCCAGGAGCTGCTCAGTTCATGAAGCTGGATGTCTCAGCTGGTCTTCAGTACATGCTGGAATCCTAAAGAAGTCGGCTCTCATTCCAGTGAAGGAATGGACTTGTCAACATGAGCAAGCAGGCAAAGGCAGAAAGTTTCCTTCTTCCATGTCCTATAAAGGCTGCCAGAAGGTGTGGTTCAGATTAAAGATCCAGATGAAAAGTGGGTCTTCTCACTTCAAATGATTTAATAAAGAAAAAACCCTTCACAAGTGTGCCCAGACTCTTGGGTTTCAGATGATTCCAGATGTAGTCTGGTTGACAGCCATGAATAGCCATCATGGGGTGAGTGTGTGTGTGTGTGTGTGTGTGTGTGTATGTGATATGCAGGCACATTCAGAGGCCAGAAGAGAAGGTTGGATTCCCTGGTGCTGGAGTTACAGTTTGTGAGACTTCTAATATCGGTGCCGGGTTTGAACTCAGGCTCTCTGCAAGAACAGTGTGAGTTCTTAACCATTGAGACATCTCTCCAGCCAAATGCATTTTTAAGTAAAATATACTTTATTTTTAAATTGTGTGTGTGTGTGATTGTATCAGTCACTTTTCTCTTGCTGTGATAACACCATGACCAAGACAACTTACAGTAAAAAGAATTTATTTGATCCTTTGATTCCACCACCATCACAGCAGGGAATCCTGCAGCAGGTGACAGACACAGCAGCAGAAACAACCAAGGGCTCACATCTTGAACCACAAGTGGGAAGCAGAGAGCAAACCAGGACTGGTGTGAGTCTTTGAAATCTGAAAGTTCATCTCCAGGGAATACTTCCTCCAGCAAAACCACACCTCCGAAGCCTTCCCAAACAGTGCCATCAACTGGGGACTAAGTGTTCTAATGCTGACTATGAGGGACAATTCTCATTCAAACCACCACAGTGTCACATGTATGTGTGTACCTGTATGTGCCTGTATGTGCATGTTACCTTCCTCTGTCACTTTATTTTTTGAGACAAGGTCTTTTCACTAGACCTGGAGCTCGGAGATTGCCTAGACTAACTGCCCAGGGAGCACTAGGGATCAACCTGTCTCCATTCCCCATCCTCTCAGTGTTCAAGGTTTTTATGTGTGTGCTGGGGATTTGAACTCAGGTTCTCATGCTTGCTGGGCATGAGTCATTTTTACAGGCCTCCGATAAAATATACATTATATAAGAATATAATATCAGGCTAAAGAAACAGTGTAACAGTTAAGGGCTTTCTTCTTGCTCTTGCAAAGGACTTGATTGATTCCTGGTGTGAAAAGTCCTTTTGTATATGTGTTTTATCAGTTAATGAATAAAGCTGTTTTGGCCAATGGCTTAGCAGAATAGAACAAGGCAGGGATTCCAAGCAGATAGAGGAGAAAAGAAGGCTGAGCCAAAGAGAAACCATGTAGCCACCACCACAGGAGACAGACACTGGACACTGGACGGAACCTTGCAGGTAGGCCACAACCACGTGATGACACACAGATAAATAAAAATGAGTTAATTTAAGATGTAAGAGCTAGCTAGAAATACACTTGAGCTATTGGCCAAACAATATTGCAATTAATACAGTTTCTGTGTGTTTATTTCAGGTCTGGGTAGCTGTGAAACAAACACTCAGCCTCCATCAACAATCTGCCACACAACGTGGGAATGAGTCCATGCTTACTGGGACATCCCACCTCCGCCATGCTTCTGGTTTGCCAGTCCACTCCTGTTTCTTGCCCACCCATGGACCACCTGCCACTGCCTAAGACCCTGACCCCATTCCTCTGCCTTTGCAGACTCCCCCATTTTGCACATCACAGCTGAGGGGAAGCTTTGGGTGTCTTTCTTATTCTGGCCACCAAAAAAAAAAAAAAAAAAACAAAAAAACAAAAAAAAAACCAAACCTCTCTCTCCATGTACAGAATTGCTTTAATTGTCCTTAATAACTGCTCTTAATTCGTTAAACAAAACATACTTGTCAGTATCTAAGTAGGCAATAAGCCGTGAAACCAAACCAGGATTGTTTGTGGGCAGCTGCTCATGTCTCTCCTAATCTCTCCTCATCTTTCCTTCATGCGGCTACAACTGTGACACCTGCTGGCCAATAAATATTATTACACCCATTCACTGAAATTTCCTAAAGGAGGTAAGTTAATTGATAAATTTGAAAATTATATGATCACTGACAATGTTACCATTCAGGAATTTAATAACCATTTTGCTTATGCTATGGATGGTATTCTACAAGGTTTATGTAATTTTCCTTATACATCTATTTATTTGATTTTGGAAATTAGCTTTGTTATTCATATTATATCCTTAACAAAATGGTTTGATAACAGAGCCAAAATTGGGGCACTTTTAGAAATGGTACAGTCTTTACAGACTAGTAATGAACAGCTAGCTGAAAAAATTAATACCATTAAAAAGGATAACATTAATTTTACAGACAAAATTCAATCCATGTCAAAGGGTGCTATGTTCAAATTCTTAAATACTGTTTATAAATGATTGTTTATATTTAAAGGGGGATATGCTGTAGAGATAAATACTTTGCATTGATATGGATCTTGGTCTATTGATAAAAATTTAAAGTCAATTTTGTTATATGTATATTTCTGATCTTGATTAAGGCATTGTGTTTGTGTAGCTCATTTAAAAATGTAATGTATAATTAACAAATACAGGTTAATAGATAGTCATCTATAATACTCAAGCTTGTAGTCATGTTAGTTAGGTTGTCTAGATATATAGAGATATATTTCGGTTAGATAGATCATCTTCAAACCTTACAAAGACCTACGGAATATGGCATTTAGAATGTTTTAAGAACTTAGGATTTTTCATGACAATGAGACACATCTGCTCCTGGCAGCACCAATCTACTTCAAGAGGATGATGGGCATTAAAGAGGCTCCTTGTAGAGTTTGCTAGCCATTTGGGCAAAAAACTGCTCTTGCCTAGACTGCTTGATGTTATGCTGTATGAACTGGACATGCAGGACCCACAGAAAAAAAGACTACTGAACTTGCCTAAAGGTTAGATGGTCCTTCAGGGTTCCTGTTATATAAAAGTCTGCTAGATATTCTGCAGGACACAGAAGAAAGTGACTGACAAACTGCCAATATAGGCGGAACTGTCTTTGAAATTTCCTGCTTCATGGAGAAGTCTGTCAGATGCCAGATACTATATGGGCCTGTAGGCTGAAGGTAGATGCTTCAATGATACAGAAGAACTTTGAGTAACTGTTCAGGCAGAGAGATGTCTCTGTCAATTCTAGAGTTTTGGAAGTTGCTTATAATGCATTTCCTGTTTACTTAGATAATATATCCTTCTAGAGTCTTTGGTGGAGTTGAAGAATAGATACAGTTTTCCTTAGTTATGATAAAAGATAAAGTAGATATAAATATTGTAACTGTAATTTTTGTTTGATACATGCTTTATCATATGTAATTTACTATGTTAAAGTTAAAACCTTCTTTTTCATTTAGACAGAAAAGGGGAAATGGTGTGGGAAGTCCTTCTGTATATGTGTTGCTTTTATTGGTTAACAAATAAAACTGTTTTGGCCATTGACATAGCAGAATAGAGCAAGTTGAGAATTCCAAGTAGACAGAGGAGGAAAGAAGGCAGAGTCAAAGAGAAGCCATGTAGCCACCACCACAGGAGACAGACACTGGACATTGGATGGAATCTTGCTAGTAGGCCACAACCACGCAGCAATACACAGATTAATAAAAATGGGTTAAGATGTAAGAGCTAGCTAGAAATACGCTTAAGCTATTGGCCAAACAGTATTACAATTAATATAGTTTCTGTGTGTTTATTTCGAGTCTGGGTGGCCAGGAAACAAATGAGTTGTCTCTGCCTACACATTCCCAGCACCTACACCAGGCAGTTCCCAACTTCCTCTAACTTTAGATCCAGGGGATTTGACCTCCTCAGGTGCCTACACAGACATACCTAGGCACACATACTATGCACATAATTAAAAATAAGAATTAAAACTGGGAGTGATGGCACATGCTTTTAGTCTAAAAACTTGGGAAGCAGAGGCAAATGGATCACTTGTGAGTACAAGGCCAGTCTAATCAGGCTACATAGTGAGATCCTGTCCTAAGAAACACCCTCCCCCCCTTTAAAAAAATAAGAATAAGGATCTGAGAGGTGACTGTTCCAGAAGGCCCTGCTTCATGTCCCAGTTCCAGGAGATCCAACATCCTCTTCTGGCATCAGGAGTCACCAGGCATGTGCCCTGCACAGATATGCTTATAGGCAAAACACCCACACCCATTAAAAAAAAAGGATTAAGTCTTTAGAAATTAAGACTATAAGCCATGAGTTGTCTTTTTAATCATCTGCCCTTCCAAAGGGTTTAAAAGGAAATGCGAGTACCAAAATTTAAAAATCTCACCCATAACAGCAGAGAAATCTCTGAACAGATTTTGTTTATAACAGCCTGCAAATATCCCTGACCTCCATTACTTAGCACTAACCTCCTGGAGGACCCAGGATGGGGTGGGTCATGCTCAGGAGTGGGAATTGGCATTCTCTGGGGAAGGCATCGCCCTAATGCTGCCTCTTTAATTTCACCAGTGTTAGCATGATGTATTTAGGGCTCGCCACCAAATTAACAGCACAGTGCATTATGGTGCTTGTTTAAGCGTCTTTGTTGTGCATTATAGCATCTAATTTCCACTTCAAAGTAATTGGCCTCCGTGAGTCCTTTTTTGCAGGCCCCTAAAAGCACTATCACTTAATGACTTCGGGTGAGGGTGGTGCGGTGATTAAGTGATTTACAATTTTAGTAAAAGTGAATGCTAAAATGATTAACCAAGCCACCAAATAACTCAAAATATTCTAAAACACAATGGGTTCCTCGGCGGCAGCGGTACCCATGGGCCCCGCCGCTAAATGGGTGCATCTTGGTTTATGTTGAAGTGATGCAGCCAAGTGTCACAACACACACTAAGCTCAGAATTAGCACTCACTGCTATTTGTATTATTGTTCTGCCCAACTTCCAGAGCTTGGGAAGGCTTGTGCTGACTTGGAGTTTGTGCCTCAGTACCAGGCTTAGGTATCATTTCATCTGTACACCTGGAATTCCTGGGCACTGCCTTCCACATTTCCTGTGGTGCCATTTCAGAGTGTGGATACAAATACTTGGAAGTAAAGGAGAATGGTGCCGACCTTGTGACAGTCCTTACCTCTCTGTAAATGACTGCCTATGGTCAAGGGGACTGTGAAAGTACTGTCAACCAGGTAAAACCTAGAACCCCTGCCCCGGGTGGGGTAAAGGGCCTGTAAGGATTTTCCAACTGGGGTGGGGACCCATCCTGGATGTGGGTGGTACTGTTCCCTGGGCTGGGCCCTGGACTGAATGAAAAGGAGAGAAGATGCTGAATGGTGAACCTGCACTCACCCCTTGTTTCTCGTCCATCCTGCAGGTGTAATGTGGCCAGTCACCTGGAGCTCCTGTGCCCTGACTTCACACCATGGTGGGCTACAAAACCACGGGCTAGAACAATACCTTTTCCCTTTAACTTATGGGAAAAGAAACCAAGACAGAGACTGATGGTCAATGTTTTAATTTTTATTGGCAAAAGTGCATTTATTTGGTGTGTAACGGGTATGCGCCTCATAATGATGCTTCGGCTGACGAATGCCACAAAGACAACAGGGGGCCCATGAGATTGAAATGGAGTTGGAAACTCTTATTGTGGGTGAATGTGAATGGGAGATGTCCCCCATAGGCCAGTGTGGCTGAACCCTTGCTTCCCACCCAGCAGCTGTTTGGGAAAGTTCTGAATCCCCTAGGAGGTGGGGCCTTAGTGGAAGTGGGTCACTGGGCACAGGCCTTGAAGTTTTACAGCCTCTAACTCCTGTCACCATGCCTGCTGCCACACCTTCCTTGCCGTGGTGGACTGTGTCCCTCTGGAATCATAATCCAAAACAAAGCTTTTCTCCCTTAACTGGCTTTCAAGGGACATGTTCTTACAGCCACGAGAAAGTGACTATGTCAGGCAGTTCCTTTACTGTGTCGTTTCTGTTTAGATACACACGGTTGCTAACCTGCATGGTGTCTCTGTCTGCCATAGCATACTGCACAGGTTTGTAGCCTGGAATATATAGATTAGGTATGTCGCAGGCCACTCTCTCTGGGCTTTTGGAAGCATGTTTTCTGAGGACAAAAGGCCTCAGGAACCCAGCAATGGTATTCTAGTCCTGAGTTCTTTCTTTCTGATGCATCCTAGGCTGAGAAAATAACTACAAGAACAGTCTTGAGTGACTCTGAGTGGGACTCAGGACAACACTGTCCACTGGTCTGGTCTCCGCTTATGTTGTGGTTTAGAAACTGTAGTTGATTGTTTTTTACTCTTTACTCTTTGGGGGCCCGCGACCCAGCTCCCAAATAATCACAGAGAGACTTATTCTTACTTATGAATGCCCAGCCTTAGCTTGGATTGTTTCTAGCCAGCTTTTCTTAATTATCCTGTTTATCTTTTACCGTTGGGCTTCTACCTTTCTCTGTTTCTGTATATCCTTTCTTCCCTTCTTTTTCTATGTCTGGCTGTGTGGCAGGGTGGCCCCTGGCATCATCCTCGCCTCCTTTCCTTGCTCCTTTGTCCTTCTATTTATTCTCTCTGTCTGCCAGCCCTGCCTATCCTTTCCCTGCCTTGCTATTGGCTGGTCGGCTCTTTATTAGACCAATCAGGTGTTTTAGGCAGGCAAAGTAACGCAGCTTCACACAGTTAAAACAAGACAATGAATGCAACATAAAAGAATGCAATACATCTTGGCACCATTAAACCAATATTCCACAGCATAGATGAAAGTAGCACATCTTAAATATTCCACAAGGAACACCACAGAAGGCGCCACTTCTATGACACCACACAGTTTGCAGGCACAAGTTCATCTGCTTTTGAGGTCAGCCTGACTCTGTCATTTGATGCTCACTTTCTCTTCCTGACTGTTCAGCCTGTAGATTGCAAGCCAAGGAATTAGACGTGGGCTCAGCCAGGTGACAGCTTCTCCACGGTTGCCTACTGTCAAACCTGTTTACATGTGTGTGTGTTTGCATGTTTGTATAGATACATATATAATTTTAGGTTGCAGACCACTGTATAAGTTCGAGAGAAAAGGCTATAAATCTAGCAGCTTCTGAGAGGAGAAGGGAAGCAGCCATGCCTTTGGAGTTAGGGTCAGCAACAGACCCAGAAAACAACTGTGGTCTCTGCTTTTGACTAAATCTGGAATGACAGAAAATACACAACTTGGGGACCTGGAGAGAGCTCAAACTACAGCAGAGGGTCATTGACTGGGACACCCTACCAGCCATCTGGTGGCCAGAGATCCTTGCTGATAGTGTTCCTGTGTGTAGAAGGATTCTAGGGGTAGAGCAGAAGATGCAGCTTTTGAACCCTTCACACTGTATCTGCTGTGCAGGAGGAACCTAAGGCTTTCTTCCCAAGGAGTCCCACTGACTTCACACAGTCCAGACGCATGCTATGAGCAAGTAGCCCGTTAGAGGGCGCTAGGTCTACCTGAGACTAGAAAATGCAATCATTTTCCATTAAGCTAGCTTCTGGGGGAACCAGGAGGGATTTCAACATGGTCTGACTGTATGGAGTCAGTGGACAACGTTCCCCCTGCACACCTGCAAGCAATAGGGACTTTCCTGTGATGCTCTAAGGCATCTTATGAAAACATCAGCTGAGAAAACGAAGATTTTTCTAAATATCAAAAGGTTCTCCACAGCGGGATGCTACGAAGGACGGATGATTTATAAATGCAAAGCAATAGGGCAGAACTGAAGGCTGTCAGCTCCATCAATACTGAACAATTTCTAAAACCTGCCTCCTGCTTTCAGAGAATGAATTTACTCTCCACTTCGCTGGCAGAATAGGAGCAATTATAACGGGAGTCCACAAGTTTCCACTCTGTCCACCCACTCATTGCCAGCGTGCGTCACGGAGGACCAGGCAGGGCAACGGCATCTCTATCATTGAGACTCCTCTCCCCTGTGCAACTGACTCCAGCTCCACTCACTGCCCAAAACGGAACTTCCTTCCATCCTTGTGCTTGGTTTTGTGTCAACTTGACATAGACTAGGGTCACTTGGGAGGAGGGAACTTTGATTAGTGGGCGCCTCCACCAGACTGACCTGTGGGGAATTTTCTTGATTGTTGCGGAGGGGCCCAATCCACTAGGAGTGGTGCCACCCCTGGGCAAGTGGTCTTCGGTGGTATATAAAAAAAAAGTAGGTGGAGAAGCCAGTAAACACTGCTACTCCACGGCCTCTGCTTCAGCTCCTGCCTCTAGGTCCTGTCCTGATTTCCCATAAGTATGGACTACAAGCTCGAAGGTGAAATGAGCCCTTTCCTCCCCAAGTTGCTTTTGGTCATGGTGTCTTTAACACAGCAATAGTAAGAAAACTAAGACCCATGTCCTTCCTAGAATTTCCTGTCAACACATAAACATGCAATTAACCCAATCTTTTTTTAAAAAAATCACATTTACTTGCGTGTATGGGGTTTTTGGTGGATATGGATGTGTGTGCCAGTGTGTGGGGGGGGCAGGAAGAGGCAGCAAGAGGACAGCTTGCAGGAGCTAGTTCTCTGCCTCTACCATGTGGGTCCTGGGGATCAAATGCAGGTGTTTGCCTTGGTAGCAAGTGATCTTACCCCGTATACCACATTGTTCACGAAAGCTGAAATTTGGAATATTCTCAGATTCTCTGTAGATTCAGTAAACAAATGCTAAGTAAATAAATGATCAGCCTTGCTGCAGAGACTCCCTGCAACCTTAGCCTTGCTGCAGAGACTCCCTGCAACCTGTGCAGGGGGCTGCAAGGCTGCAGCTTTCACCACCCGTGCCGGGGTGGACTTTGGTGATACAGTTGTCTTCGAGCCATCCCCGCTCCTGTAAGCAACGCCCCCATACTCCTGTTAGTAACCCCAACAGACTCACTGGCTCACCAAGCTGGACTCTAGTGTAATCGTTACTTTGGTCTGGAATAGGTTTCCTTTCTAGGGTGAGTAGGTATGTTGCATCTCCCCAGTAAAAGTCTCACACAACAAACATCTATTGTTATTTTAATTTGGTGAACGTGGGGGTAAATTTTAGGATGCCAAAAGACACCTCACAGCCTCTAATACCTCGAATGTGACCTTATGAAAATAAGGCCGTTACAGATGTCAGTCATTAAGATGAGGTCATGCTTGAGTAAGATGGAACCCGGATCAGACGTACACAGACACACGCAGTGAGAACATGCTGGCACAAGCTGCAGGCAGACGATGCGGCAGAAGCCCAGGCAGCCTCCAACAGTCACTAGAGGGCAGGCCTGCAGCACCCTGGGTCCTGTGAGATGAGATCCATTCTTCTGGTCAGGGTGGTAGTTTCTTCCAGCAGCTGTAGGAAGCTCGCAGACCCTACATGTCGCTGTTCCCTTTGGCTGCTTTTAAAGATGTTTTTCCATTTAGTTTTAATTTGTATGTCCTAATTTTTAAAACAACTTTAAAAACTACTGTTATGCTGTGTGTGCATGTGTGCACTGCAGTTCACGTACGGTCAGAGGACAAACTTATGGAGCTGGGTCTCTCTGTCAACCTCTACAAGTGACCTGGGTTGCTGGCTTGCAGAACAGGCACCGTTACCTGCTGAGTTTTCTCACCAGACCTTGGAGTTTTACTTTGATGTGTCTTGTTATTTTCTGTGTTTGGGGTTCACTATTCCTCCACTTGAGGACTTACTTTTTTTCCCATCAGACTTGAAAAATACATTCCCCCAGCATACAGCATTCTCGTCTATACACTAACTCGCACTAATAAAGGCCAACAATTCAGTCATCACAGAATCGTGATTAGCTGCATAACCCAAGGGTAAGCAGAAGGCACAACTAGACAGCTAGGGCACAGATTTCCAGAGAGCAAAAACACCTACACAAAACAGCCCACAAACTCCTCCATACGGATCTGTGAGAGCTCCAAGGGCAAGAAAAGTAAGGATAAGGCTACATTCTGACAAGGCTGACAAAAATGCGCAAGAATTCTATCAGTGAGTTTTTAAAACATTTTAACTTTTCATTATTTATTTTGTGTGTGCGTGCATGACATATCACACTTGTGGAGCCCAGGGTAACTTGGCAAGAAAAGCAGTTCTCTCCTATCATGTGGGGCGCAAAGACTGAACTCAGGCTGTCAGGCCTGCCAGCCAGCAGCTCTGCTTGCTAGTCCTCGTCAGGCCTCTACCAGTAATTTTAAAAACAGATGATAAAATTCCATTTGCAGCAGCAACCAAATCTTTTAAGTAATTATTAAAAATTTCAGGAAATGATTACTACTGATACGCATATATTCATGTTCCAGTATGTATATATTATATACATGGAATACATGAGCATTCACAAGTATGTCTTTACCTTACTGCAGGATATAAAATACAGACTGAATAAATAGACTGCTTTTGTTCACACTGGGATTTCTGATGGGCCTCAGAGGGCAGCTTTCCCCACCCGAGAGCCCAACATCACAACCAGAAGCAGCAGACAGGTCAGAGAGAGACTCTCATTACCAAGAGTTGGATGATACAACTTAGTCTGTCCACGGAAGGGGCTGATTAGCCAAATGACAGCACATGCTGCTTTGCCAGCTTGGTCACAGCCAAGGCCCAGGACAAGAAACCCAGGGGCTCTCCTTTGTTTTGTCAATGAAATAAACTCACTTCAGTGTCTTAGGAAATAACAACCCATCAGAGAGCAGGGCTGGCTGGGTTTGTGGAAAATTCCACGGATGGCTGGCCAGCAGGACTTGGCATTAACCCCGTGTGAACAGATTCCGGCCAGATGCACGTATCCACACTATGTGATTCTATTTGGCACCACAGAGACCTTTGCTCAGAAGCTGATAGGTAAACTCTAAATAACACCCTTATGGATGTGGTCATTAGAAAATCGAGACTTTTTTGTTTTTAAACACTGACATAATAATCAAACCCCTAAGGGGGCAGAGGTATTTAAAAATACTAGAAGCAGAGACAGTGTTTTGAGTCAAACACTCCCCAAATCCTTTTCACTATTGAAGCTTATTACGTCTTTGTTGTTCTCGCTATGGCCCCTGCGTCCATGGCGCCTGGCCCACTGTCTACTCGGTTCACCTGAAGGCTCCTGGAGGCACTTACATGCCACCTCTCGGCTTCAGCCTCCTCACTCCTGTAGATAAAGGGACTGGGGTCTGTCACTAGACAACAACGGGGACAGAGGACAAGCAGGCTGTACCATCTGAGCTGTGAATACGGTAAATTCATAAACAGAAACCATTCAGTTATCACAGGGACAACAAGACTGGATGCTCACGTCTGGCAACACAAGCTATGTAAACTGACTGTGGACGGTAATCAGGTAGGGACTCGTATTTGTCTCAGGATTTGGAAGGGAGGCAGGCACACCCGGTGTAGTGTTTGAAATGCTGAATGTTTTCATTGTAACACTGAAAGTCTGACGTTCATAAAATAAACTGTATGTTGCCTACGTGAGTTCTCCGGTGTGAGGGGCTGATGTCAATAGAAAATCTCCTGATAACCCATATGCTGACAAGGTCTCACTCCTTGATGCATAATCCAGGATTTGAGCATTATGTAAATTATCTGTTGCCTTGTTGGAATTCACTTCTTGTGAGTTTTCTGATGTAAAAGGAAGTTTGATTTATGGCGAAATGTTTTCTTGCACGTGTTACATTCATAGGGCTTCTCCCCTGTGTGTATTTTCTGATGCTCAGTCAGAGTCCAGAGCCGACGGTAGCTTTTCCCACATTCATTACATGAATATGGTTTCTCTCCGGTGTGAATCCTCTTATGCACCGTGAATGCTGACTTATGGCGGAAAGACTTCCCACACTCTTTGCACTTATGTGGTTTTTCCCCGGTGTGAGTTCGCTGATGCTCAGTAAAGGAGACTTTCTGGCAGAAGGTTTTCCCACACTCTTTACACTCATAGGGCCTCTCTCCTGTGTGTGTCTTCTGATGGTGCCGGAGAGCCGACTTCCGGCAGTAGGCCCTCCCACACTCGGGACATTCGTACGGTCTCTCCCATATGGTTCTCTTATGTGCAAAGCGGCGGGAGCTTTTGTGGACTGTGCGCTTGTGCTCGTGACTCTCCTTTGTGTCCGCCCTCTTCTGCTCACTGCAGTTTGACTTCGCGGCGGGCGGGCGGCCCCACTTACTAAGTGCACCGTGCTTCTCTCCGGTGTGAGTTCTCTGGTGTATCGTGAGTGTTGTTTTAAGGTAGAAAAGCTTCCCGCACTCATTACACTCGAAAGTCTTCTTTCCTCTGTGGATCACCTGATGCGCGACAAGGGCAGACTTTGTGCACAAAAACTTGCCACACTGGCGGCATTTATAGGGCTTCTCCCCGGTGTGGCTTCTCAGATGCACATTGAGGGCCGACTGGCAGAAGAAGGTCTTCTCACACTCCGTGCACTCGTACGGTTTCTCCCCTGTGTGGATTCTCTGGTGCGCCGTCAGGGCTGACAGACAGAAGAAGGTTTTCCCACATTCCTTACACTCGTTGGGCCGCTCTCCTCGGTGGGTTCTTTGGTGCACAATGAGGTAAGACTTCTTTCCGAAGGCGTTCCCACACTCCTTGCATTTGTAAGGCTTCTCCCCAGTGTGGGATCGGAAATGCTCAGCCAGGGCTGACTTCCGAAAGAAGGTCTTCCCGCACTCGTTACACTCATAGGACTTCTCCCCGCCATGGATCCTCTGGTGCACGATGAGGGCAGACTTGTCGATGAAGGCTTTCCCACACTCTTTGCATTTATAGGGTCTCTCCCCAGTGTGAATCCGCTGGTGTCGAGTGAGGCTTGCCTTTATACGGAACGTTTTCCTACAATAATTGCAAGCGTATGGCCGCTCTCCCGTGTGGATCCTCTGGTGCACGATGAGGGTGGACCTCTTCGAGAACGTTTTCCTGCACTCTGCACACTCGTTCCGCTTCCTCTCCGCACACTCCTCCGTTCCTGCAGAGGGGGCTGACTGCTGGAGCACGGGCTTCCCGCCCTGGTCGTGTTCGGAGGGTTGACTTACAGACTGGACATTCTGGTCTTTGGTAAGATCTTCACCTTGACCCCTAACATCCCTAACTCCATCACGTTTGTTGCGTTCTGTCCCAGAATGGCCTTTGTCAGCCTTCATGTGGAGCGGAGGCTTCTCGTGGTCATCGGGCTCAGCAAGTACCTTTGCATTTGCTTTGCTTTGCTTGGCGACAGTTTTTTCTGAATTAGCTTTCAGGTCATTTCCACCTGGATCATATTTATGAAGCATTTTTTCTGAAGAAACAGTGTTCATGTCTAGAGCAACTGTTTTCTCAAACAAAGCAGCTTTTTCTGGCACTGTTTTGTTAGTGTGGGCTAAAACTGGCTTCAAAGGCTTGTCTTGTATTCCCTTGTCCTTCTCTAAGGCATCCTCGTCTTCTGGAAGGAAGGAATGGAATTAACATTAATACATGAGTTCTATGTACCTTTGAAATGACAATTTCAAAGGCCTGTACAAAGGCTTTATGGGGGCCAAGTCTTCAGGGCCGGCTTTCCAGTGTTAAAGAGATTCAAGTGTATCTCTTACTTTATACATTTATAGAGAAAAAAATGAACAATAACACAAGGGATGGGGGGAAGCAAATTCACCTCTACCAGCTTACTTAACTATGCCAAAGAAAGAAGAAACTAGCAAAGACTATAAGAGCTTTGGACTGGCAGAAACATTCCAACATGGGACAGTCCCCAACATCTCCTGGAAGTGTGGCTGACGGGTGACACGGATGAGGACATGGTGGGAACCGAAGAGCAAAGTCGCCAGGCAGAGACCAGGCAAAGCCGACCTCAGAAAGCCAGTGTTCACCAGGAAGAAGGGGCAAACTTGAGAACTCTGGAGTTTGTACAGATGCAACAGAGAATGGAAAACAAGAGTTGGAGATGATGTCGGGCGGTGGTGGAGCATGCCTTTAATCCCAGCACTCAGGAGGCAGAGGCAGGTGGATCTCTGCATTCGAGGTCAGCCTGGTCTACAAGAGCTAGTTCCAGGACAGGTAGGCCAGTTACACAGAGAAACCCAGTCTCAAAAAAACAGAAAAAAAAAGAAAGAAAGAAAGAAAGAGAGGAGCTGAGTGGGGATGGACTGCAAGAACGCAGCAAGTGCTTTGGCAGGCACGGTGGGGGAAGAATGACGGAATCAGTGTGTGGTGAAGGGCTTGGGTTCTGTGGACAGAGTACTTAAGTCAAACATTTTTATAGAATACATTTCTTTGGGAAGAACGTTTTAATATATACAGTATGGGAGCTAGTTTCCTCAGTCACTTATAGAGCTCAACGCCCTAGAAGATTTCAGAAAAAAAAAAGATCATATAGGTGCCAGCTGTGATCATTAACCAGTCAGGGTCTCGAATTCTTTGGTTTTTACCTGCTCGGTCTTCACACTTCCCTGCATGGTTCTGACTTGGCGATTCTTCCACTATCCAAGGCTCTTTGCCTTGCTCGAGTTTTAAGATCACATCTGGTTTGCTAACACGAAACCCTGTTAATGAGAAATAATAGGGAACTTGGAGCAAGCTCTGTGGACTTCAAGGACTAAAGGCTGGGGAAACTGAGCAACCAAGATGCCCCACAACAACTCAATGGGGCTGATACAAATGAGTGAGGGGCAGGTACACGCGTGTGCATGCGGGCATGCGTGCACACAACTGTCATCATCTTTCTCCCTTGTTACTCAAGGAGAGAGAACTCATTCTGATATTAGCATGTTCTAGTGGCACAGAAGAAGGGCCAGCTCTGGGGTGCATGCGGAGACTGCGCTCACCCGCCGAGATGAAGTTCCTGTAGTTCTCCAGCATCACGTCCCTGTACAGGAGGCGCTGCGTGGGCCTCAGGGACCGCCATTCCTCGTGGGTGAAGGCCACAGTCAAATCCTTGAAGGAAATTGATCTCTGAAAGGACACGTTTCATTTGAGATCATCAGAACTGAGCAACAGCAAATCTGTGGGAATATCAAACGTAAGGAGGGTGCTGCCACGGCCAACGTTAGGCTATAAGAGATGCTTCATGGGGGACGAAAGAGAAACTGCTGTTTATGAATGAGCGTTTTGAATGTGCGGAGCTTATACTGTGCCCTAGATTCCCAGGTTACTGACTCGTGCGCAGTATGGCTCTTGCTCCCACGGAGCGCCCAGTAATATAAGTGACACAGACGGAAACTGCTCCTCAGGCAGGAACACACATGCTAGACAGAGGGTCCTATTTTGTGCCATCGAACTTCTGTGAGAGGATCATTTTAATCCTCATGTGAGGTGTGTCTTGCCATAGTGTGCTCGCTGAGAAATACACTGAGGCAAAACATGCATGACAGCCGAAGAGCAGTAGGAAAGGAACGCTGTAGGGGAAGCGGGCAGAGCACACGGGTACCTACCCAGGTTTCTGCAACACATCAGTAACACACTTGTCCATGTATGAATGACCCATGTATTTACCTGGAAATCGTAACGTAACTCTACAAGCCATATGTTGGTGCCAATAAGCATGTTAACACCATTAACAACTTGCTGTTCCCGTGCTTCTGCCCGCAACATGAATATGAACAGAAGTGCAGGGGCTGCTGCGGGGCTCCTCGTCCTCCACCCTGGAGACCACTAGTATGAAACATGCAAATCCACAGAGGTAAACACTAGAGCAGCAGGACCCAATGTGCACACTGGAGGCAACCCTGCAGCACATGGGTGACAGCAAGCCACGGTCTATGGGCTAAATCCAGTCATTGTAGCTGAATCTGGTCAGCACCTGGGTCACACTTTGCCCGTGACTTTCTCATCCAACAACTGCTGCATTCAGAGCTGAAGGAGACTGTAGCCAAGAAAACTGTACACAGTTATTATCTGGCCTCCCAGAAGAAGCTTGCTGTTCCATGCTGGAAAACGTGGGAAACAACAGCTAAAAGGTCCAGTCAAAGGGGAAGAAAATTAGGATGCCCTTCCACAGGGAGCATCAGTGGGTGTGAGATCAAAGTACTCTGCTACTTGAGGACCAAGATGGAGTGACCACATGTGGAATGGAGACATTATGAGCCGGTTGGATGGCATGACCGGAGCTGGGCACACGCCAACATCATACGCCAAGAGACTTAACACATACCTCATTTTCTTTTGCTCCCCCTCCCCGTTTTTGAAACAGTTTCAGACTGGAGCCCAGGCTGGCCTCAATCCATAGCAACTCTCCTGAATTAGCTTCCTGAGTATTGGAATTAAAGGCGTGAGCCGCTACACCTGGCTTTGTACCTCATTTTCTTTCTAGCTTGTGTAACTGAAGGATTAACAACCTTGGCAGGAAACAGTGGGGGGAAGAAGCACACTGGACAGACGGACTGTCAACATTATTTCTTTTTGGACAGCAGGACTCCTAGTGCCGTTAGAGGACCCTTGCAGAGAAGTAAAGCAAGAATCCCACACTGAGGTTCTTCAAGGCAGGAAGATTTTAGAGCTCACAGGGTTGCACGGCAAAACTCTACATGAGAGCAGAAAGAGTCATGTGACGGCTAGGAGTGGTCAGAAGTGCACCTGAGGAAGGGACAGTCACACGGTCAAGTGCAACGGAGAATTCGGAGAAGCACGGGGTGGAAATGCCTACTGGGCTTGAAAATAACTAATTCTGATCACAACAGAGGTAGCAGACGTGGACTGGGCTGACATTAGACAGGTGAGTGAAACAGATGTACCACGGGATCTAAAACCAAACTGTGCCTGTGACGCCTGATTTAAAAGCAGAGCTGAAACACTCAGGAGACCTAAGGAGAGTTACCAGTTTGAGGCCCACCTGGGCTTTATAGTAACTCTTTCAAAAAAAAAAAAAACAGGAAAAAAAGCACAAAAGAAAAAATACTAAAAAGAAATAGCAAAAGGACATCGTTTGAGGTACAGGTAACAGGTAACCCATTTATTTGAGGTTTTTCACTCACTCCCTCAAGAGGAGCAATCAGAAGGCTGTCTATCCCGACAACAGATTAGACATCTGTAATTACTAGGCCTTGCCGAGGTGAAGATCCACAGCTGTTGTTGGTATAGCCAATGTGGCATCATCTGCTCAAAGACCCTATGAACATGTTTATAAACCAATGACAGAAAAACCATGGTAACAGCCTCCTTCACATCACTGGGGTCTTTCTTGTACAACCTGAATAAACCTACCGGGATGTATAATTTGTTTATTTCTTTATTTTTCAAGACATGTTTTCTCTGTATCCCTGGCTGTCCAGGAACTCTATGTAGCTCAGGCTGGCCTCAAACTTAGAGATCCACCTGCCTTCCAAGTGCTGGGATTAAAGTTATATACTGCCCTGCCCCTCAATAAGTTCACTCTTTTGGTATTGATCTGATTCCCTTATTTTCCTTGAGGCTGAATTTTATATATTTCTACCATTTCACCTGAGTGCATATGTTGGAAACCAATGACAACCCACTGCCTAAGTTGGGAAGTGAAGCCCTCAGTGAGTTACCTGGGAACTGTCCATTTTCAGGTGCTCTCCAGAAAGGGCCAGGAATGATGATCGAAGGGCTGGGTGAGGAAGAATGGGGTCAGTCACAGACACACCGTGGAAGGAAAGGACCCTGTGGCCAGTATCACACACGAAGCAACTGCTTGAGGGAACGCCCACGAGCAGCTCTGAACGGCCAGTCCAAGTTCTTCTCACTGTGTGGATGGAAACAAAGGGGTTAATTACTGAATTACTGTCTTACTTATGCCGCCTTAAAAAACAAACAAAGCACACATAGGAGTTCATATTAGATGAACTGAGCTGAGATCAGAAAACCCAGACAGAAGGACTGAGGGTTTTAAGATGATTACTATTCGGCTCCCCTCCCCCAACCTTAACTGCGGTTTCATGAGAGGCCTCTGATTAAATGTGGTAGAGGACAAAGGCCTGACCTGGGAATCAACAGGCTGGAATTAAATTCTTGGCTCTGTCACCAGCAAACTACCTAAATGGTTAAAATAGCTGCCTTGCTCATTTGAAAAGAAGGTACTTTTAAATATCTGAAAAACCTTCTCTCTAGGCACACTATGTCATTCTATATGGAGTCGAAAATCCCAGGGTGGTGATGGACGTGGTTTGAGCAACTCAGGCGAAACGGCATGCGTTTGTTCTAAGTGATGGAGAGACCTTTCCCTCATCCATGGCAGGCATCCTTTCCCTCCAAACGACAAACCCTCAATGAAGCGTCATTCAGCCCAACCTGGACTTGCTCATTCCCTCAATCACAGCTCAACCGGTAAGCAACCCCGAAGGTTTCCTGGTTCAAGGGCATCCGCAGGACTTATTGCGATCCGATTTTTGCATGCACACACCTCTCCTTCCCGGGATGCCCGCCCTGAGGCCTGCAGCCCCTTGACGCCCCGCGGCCTCGCCCGGCTGCTGGACAGTAGCGAGCCTTCGCGGGCCCAGGACGGGCTCCGGTCCCTCCGATCCTGCCCCGAGCTCGCTACTCGGTCTTCCTCTGGCTCCGGGGAAATCTTCTTTTATAGTTCCCAGAAGGCTCCCAGGAACCGCTGCTCTTAGCAGCGGGAGCCTTGCCTAGAAGCGCTCGGAGAACCGGAAGCGCATCCATCAAGGCTCGGAGACGGCGCATGCGCAACGCCTCGGTGCGGCGGTTCCCACGGTTCTCCAAAGGGTGCTACAGGCTGTCCGGGACTACATTTCCCACAAAGTGCTGCGGCCTCCGCAGACGATTTCCTCTGGCGCTTGATTTTAATCAATGGGCTGTGAGCCATGGGTACAAAAGGAGTGTGAGAAAGAAAGATTACAAACCTGGAAAGAAATCCCAACGATTATTAATCAATAATGACTAAAGGTTTCTCTCAGAATCGAAAAATAATGGCGAAACTTCCCAAAATTACAGGAAACACCTAACAATTGAAAATGAATCAGACCGTCTCTAAATATCTTAAAAGAAAATAAGAGCCATACTGTTTACTCCCGACTGTCTGAGTTTATTGACAGGTGAATCTCTTCTGCCTATTTTACACAAGGGGAAGTCGCAATAATTAACGGCAAAATACTTTAACAGTATACTTTTTCGGTTATTTTATTTTATACGTATGGATATATTGCCTGCATGTATGCCTCTCCATCACTTGTGTATCATGACTGGTGTCTGAGTATGTCAGCAGAGGGTATCATGTGGTTGCTGGGAACTCTGGTCCTCTGGAAGAGCAGCCAGTACTCTTAACCATTGAGCCATCTCTCCAGTCCCTCAACAACATAGTTTAACAACACCAATTATATATAATGCAAGAAATACAGAAACTAACCTTTCATCCATGGGGACAAATTGTATATATGTATACGTATTAAAAGAGTGAAGCTACATAATATGTTTTATTCACGGGAAGGCCTGGAGGTTTCTGACACAGTTATCTGTTATCATTAATACCAAAAGGAACAGCAAGGTGCAGAGGCTGAGAGATGGCTCTCAGTGAGTCAGACTTCCAAGGATTCGATGCTTATGTATTGATTCCCACATTGAACGTGGCTCTGTTGTGGTTTTAAACAAAGGGGGCATCAAAAGGGACACCGCAGGTTTCAAAAAAAAAACAAAACAACAACAACAAACAACCAACCTGTGACGTCCTGGCAGTCAGGTTTGTCTGCAATGTTCCTAAAGTCTGTGCAAGACTTTAGTTTGTTATGCCCAGTCCACGGTGTCCCCAAATACCACCAGGGAGACTGACTCACTGAAATGCAAAAGCAAGGTTTATTGGGTGCATGTTACAAGCCTGCCGGGACCTTGTCAGCGCAGCAGCAAAAGGAGGTAACCCCATCCTTCTAGAGAACACTATTTAAAGGCAAACCCCAGAAAAGTTACTTTGCAGGGTGTGGGGTGATAGGTTCAATCCTGATTGACTGACATTTGTCTAGGAGTGTCCTGGTGAAAAGCGATGGGTGTGTGCTGGCAGGTGATCCTATCTATAATAGTTGGAACATTAAGAATTTCCTTTGGATGGTCTGTTCCTGGGTGGTGCCTGGGTAATCTCAGTTTGTGGTCCTTCCCAGAACAAGGTATTGCCTTAGGGTAAACTACTGAGACTCAGGCCTTTGTTGAGCATGTCACGACTGAGGCCTACAAGTCACCTAGTTACTAGAGATCAA
This sequence comes from Myodes glareolus, assembly GCF_982192425.1. Lineage (NCBI taxonomy): Eukaryota > Metazoa > Chordata > Mammalia > Rodentia > Cricetidae > Myodes > Myodes glareolus. The sequence continues at coordinate 13,697,770 of NC_142035.1, read as the reverse complement.
GTGAAAATCAAAAGAAACAGAGAGGCAATGAAGAGAACAGACGAATCTTTCTCAGCAACCCAGCCATGCCTCACCTTCCAGGAATCCTTGTCCCAACTTCGGACTCAAGGAGTGAGACTTCTTTAGCACTATATGCAGTCAAGCTCCTGGGTGCCTCAGCTGAATAAAGAATCTCATGAAGTCGAGCCACACAGTCAATCAATACCAGTAAACGTATAGCACAGGTTTGAACAGTGATGGAGTGATGCAGTTTCCCGTAGTGACCACTAGATGGCAGAAGACTCCCCAGCCAGCTTTCCTCGGAGGCTCCTCGTTCGCTAGAAAAGCCTCTGTGTGAAATCGCAGTAGCTGAGGGGGTTTAGTCAAGAAGGCCTGGTGAAGCAGGCGCTGAGGAAGGCTCTAACTCTTTCTGATACTTTAGACAATGTACCCAGCTGCCATTAATGTGGGTCAAGTAATTTGTGGGGTCTCTCTCTCTCTCTTTTTTTTCCGCCTAGCCTCATGAAACAGGTACATTGTTCTGATAACACTTTTCCACTGGGGACTATCCTAACCTTTACTAAGAATTCCACATATGCTCATAGGCTCTGCATTGCACTGCACCCGAGGACCCACCAATGTCTACTATATGAACAGAACCCACTAGACAGAGCTTTACCTAACCTGTAAAACTGTCAAGATCATCCACAAAATGATGGCCCTTTTTTTTCCTAGTCAAGATGTAGGTGTTTGATCTAAGTCAAACTTGCCATGAGTCTGAACTTGAACCCTGAGCAGAATGGGAGATTGATTCATTCTGGCATGGATGCCGTAAAGAGTGCCCATGATGCCTGCTACGTGGATCTCCATGGCTCTGCTGGTCCTGGACCTTCCCAACACCTACCGTTTGCTTTTCGAGTCACTCAGAAATGCATTCTGTTGCTGACAAACAAGGAGCCCCAGTGGTCAGTCTACACTTCAGACTAAGATGGAAGCTAGATCCAGAGAGAGGGTCCATGTTAGGATGGAGGCAAAGTCTCCATCCATTATAGGCTTTCTCATTCATCTCAGCAACATTTGGGAGACCGGTTCTGTGCCCGGAGCTGCTCTATTACAGCAATTTATTTATTATAATATTTTAATTCATTCTTTGGGAATTTCATGAATATATAGAATATGTTACAAACCAAATTAGTGCTGCCAGTAAGTGCATGGTGTGGGGGCCATCCACTGAAGTATGAGCAACCCCCAGGAGCCACACCCTTCAACATAATGGAGTCCCCACCCCAGTAGCCATTGGTTGCTAATAGTTCCTTAGTCAGGAGTGAGGCCTCATGTGCCCCTCCCCAGTCCATTCCAGAATATTAAAAGGCTTATTTAGTATGAGCAACGACAGCAGCTGTGAGTTCAGAAGTGCAATGATTCATTTATCGTATGTGTATGTGTGTGTGTATGTGCACGCACACACATGTGCATATGTGTGCATGCCACAGAAGACATGTGGAGGTCAGAGGACCATCTCAGGGGAGTTGGTTCAATTCTTCCACCATGTGGGAGTTGGGAATAAAGCTCATCCTGTCCCAAAGTGTCCCCCTGCTTCCCACAGAGTTGTCTAGACATCATAAGGTCCCTGAGGTGACTGATGTGTGTGCCCCAAATTCAGATGCTGATATCCTAGCTCCTCAAGTAATGGTGTCAGAAGGCAGGACTTTGGGGGTTCCTGTGGTTAGACCTCCTGGATGGGTTAGTGACCAGTGAAAGGACCCCTCGATTGTTCTTTCCCAGTTCTGCTGTCCTACAGAACTCAGACTGGCAACCACACATCTGTTTATCTAGTCTGAACTTATTCTCCTTTTCATTTTTAATACACCTGAATGTACTTAATTCAGAGAAATTATATTAAATGTAATAATCTGATTTTATGCCTGAAAAGAAAATATCTAAACTTTCCCCCTTTCTTCCTTACCTCTTTCCCTTCTCTTTTCTTCTCCCTGTGTGTGCACAGTTGTGTGTGTGTGTGTGTGTGTGCATATGCATGTGCATGCACATGCATAATCCTATGCACACCTCTGGGAACATGCAGGGCACAGCACAGCCTTTGGTACTGGTCTTCCCCTTTCCCGTGACTGAGGCTGGCTCTCCCCTTTTTCTGCTGCTGTGGGCTAGCTGTAATTCCAGCGCTTGGTGGGTGGAAGCAGGAGGATCAAGAAGTTCAAGGTTATCCTTGCCTGTATAGTGAGATTGAGGACAGCCTGGGCTACATGAAACCCTTTCCCAAAACAAAATAAACAACAAAAAGGGAAAGAAAGGACGCCATCTTAATTACTTTTCTATTGCTGTGACAAAAGGCCATGACCAAGGCAATTTACAGAAGAAAAAGTTCATCTGGGACTTAAAGTCCATGACTATCATGATGGGGAGAATGACAGCAGGTGGGCAGACACGGTGCTGGAGCAGTAGTGAGGGCTCACCTCTTGATTTGCAAGCATGAAGCAGAGAGAGCTAATGGGGAATGGTGTGGATCTTTCCATACCTCAGAGCCCACTCCCAGCAACACACCTCCTTCAGCAAAGCCACACCTCCCAATCCTTTGCAAACAGTTCCACCAACTGGGGACCAAGCATTTAAATATATGAGCCTATGGGGGCGATTCTCACTCAGACCACCGCAGAAGCGAAAGAATCTGTTGTAGCCGCAGTTACAGTGATGTGTTTCGTCCCCTCTGTGTTTGTGATGCTGATGCTGTGGAAATGAATGTGAACTTCGTGTTCCACAACAGTTAAACAGGCTTTGGGGCTAGTGCCCCTTCCACTCCACTCTCTCTCTCCACGGAGCAAACGTCTTTGTATAGTCTTCAGAACACTTGATTCTCTTTTACTGCATGGGGTGCTGCCTGACTCCCCGATCCCAAAAGTCAATCGAGAACTTAAAATTTGTCATTTTAATCTTGTGGTTATTATTTTACTGTGGGGAACTCAAGGCCACTCATGGCTAACCAGAGACCAGGTTCATAGCCAAGGGCCACTGGATGCTAAACAAATGTGTCCCTTCTCTGACATTCAAAACCGAGCAGAGCATCTTGTACTTCCATTTACTAAACTTGACAAGTCTAGATGGAACAGCCCTGGAGGAGCAGAAAACAGTAAAACTGGTTTTTTTTATATTTAATAAATATACTCATTAATAAACTCAAACTTTCCCATAACTGTAATTTCTGAGGATTGAGAGGCTTCTAAGTCAGAGGAGTGCTGAGGTGAACCCACAGGCAGAATCTCCACGTGGATGTTATCAGGGCAATCTCCCTGGAGCGGAAGGAACTGGACTATCCTGATACCCACCAAAGTTTCAAGACCATGATTTTGTGCACAGCCCATGTGAAAAAGCAGATTGCGCCATCATTATGTAGATAAGGAAACTGAGGATCCGAGAAGGGCAATGTTCTACCCAAGGTCACATGGAGGCCAAAGAGGAGTCAAGCGACTTAAGCCCCTGTGACTCTGGAGTTATTGTCCCCTGCCTGGGCTCCCTGGGTACCCAGGTGCCCGTGGTGCAGGCCTGTTTGTCCAGGTGGTCATTCCAATCTTGCCTCCTCTGGAGCCGGCCCTGCAAGTGGCTAACTCTCCTGGCTTCCTGGACAGGGAAGAAAGAGGCGGCAATGGCATGCCGAAGGCGCCAAGCGTAGGCCTGCAGCACTAAGGTGGCACCTGCTAGCAGCTGCAGGGCGCCCGCGGTCAGTGCGGCCCTGACTTGGGGCGGTTGAGCCTGAGGTAGGGGGCAGTCATGGGGCATGGAGTATAGCTCCCACTGGAAGGAGCGTTGTGCTGAGGCAAACTTGCTCTCCACTGGAGGCTGGTTGAGGACGAAGAGGATGAAGTCTAGGAGTTTATACGAGGCCTTCAAAACAGAAAAAAGGATTGAGTCAGAGGCACCATCGGGCCAGTCCCTATCCCTGCCATCTACAGAACGGGTCAAGGGCGGGACAACTGTACCTCAGTAGCCAGCAAAGCGGCACCACACAAATGTTACCCTAAGTACTTTGGAGAAAACTTTTAAAGCTGGGGATGTATCAATGACTCAGACGGTAGAGTGACTGCCTAGCGCATGGAAGACCTGAGTTCCACCCACTCACTGGGCACACCAGGGTGGTAACCCACACCTTTGATCTCAGCAACTGAGGAGGCAGAGGTGGGTGGAGCTCTCTGTGATTTTGAGGCCAGCCTGGTCTGCTTTATCGAGTTTCACGTCACTCAAGACTACATAGTGAAGCCCTGTCTTTAGAGAAAAAAATAAAAAGTCCCACCAATCGATGCTTTGGTGTTGTGACGGTCTCATCAGCTTGCTAGAATGGTCAGCACTGTACACTCTGGGTGTATATGTGAGGATTATTGATCATGGGGGGATCAGATCATGGGGGCTCTGTTCTAACCAATGATTCAATTCATTGATGGGTCTACAGCACAAAAGCCTTATGGGAAGGAGGTGAAAAAGTAGGAGGTGGGGCCACGCTGGAGAAAGCAGTCCCTGCGGAGCGTCTGCGGCCGCACCTTGCCCTAGCCCCTTCCTGTGTTCCATTTCTGTTTTCTTGTTCTCCATGCCTCCACACCATCTGTCTATGACTCCCAGGCGTATCCAGAGATGATGACTCAAGCCCGCAAACCTAGGCCAAAACCCAGGACTGAACAGACTCCGCCCACCTGAATAATTCCGAGAGCGTTCACCTCCGCGCACTTACGTCATACTTGACCGTGAGAGTGACGGGGACAGTGGGCAACTTCTGAGCCCAGGCCACAGCTGCCTGCGCCAAGAGGAAGGCCCCATAGTCTGTGGCTGCTGTCACAGCTGTAGCGACTAGGAGCAGTGCCAGTAGCCCCAGCCTGAAAAGACAGCTCAGCAATTCCTCATGCGACAGCTTTGGCTGGGCTGTTTGGAGCAGCCAGGGAGGTGGAGAGGCCAGCAGATGTGTGGCACCAGCCTGGGTCAGCTGCTGAACCAGCTGCCGGGTGGCATAGATATTGTCGAAGCGCAGGTCAGTGAGGTAGCGGTGAAGGTACCAGGCGGAGTCGCCCAGGAGGCCCAGCATAAACAGGCCGGTGACCACCCGCTGAGTCCTCAGTGCTGCCTGGGTCAGGAACTCCAGGCCAGAGAAGTCCTCCAGGATCTGCTGAGCGGCCATATGCATGTGAAGGCGGAAGGCTGAGCTGTTGCCCTGTACCCCAAACGCCAGGCTCCGACTGCCTGCTTGGCTGGCTGGGCCCAGCGCCTGGGATGCCAGGCCCAGCTGGTAAGTGGTATTAAGCAGACTCTCCAACGAGCCCTCAGTAACACAGCACAACACTTGTCCGGCTGCACCCACATTGGCTAAGACATTGGGCACCACGGCAACAGCCAAGTTGGCTACACTGTAGGACAGGAGTAACCGGCGGCCCTGCTCAGAGCCCAGGGTAGGCACACTGAGCGCAAATAGGCAGCGGATGGGGGGCACCAGGCCCAGGCTCAAAAAGACCAGGAGACCACAGACAGTGGTGACCAGGGCAGGGGGTCCCTGAGGATAAAGCTGTGAAGAGACCAGCCAGTGATGAAGCAGGCCTGCGATGACACAGGCCAGGGAGGCACACAGGAGCAGCTGTGTCAGAAGTTCACTGCAGCTGGTGGGGACAGGCTGGGAGAAGGCATTCCAGGCAGTCTGCAGTGGGACAAGCGCCTTGTGGATCCCCAAACGCCAGCATTTCCATCTGCACGCAAGGAAATAGAGGATCTCTGTGTCAGGATTGGGGTGGGTATCCTCTGTCCCACCAGCCAGGTTGCTAGTAGAACCTACTCTTATAGCCATGGGGACAGGCACACCTTCAGATAGATCAATCAGAGGTATTCCACCCATGGGGGCAGGGGTAACACAAGCTGAACCAGTCAGAGCTTTCCCCAGGAAGTCTTTACAGGGCTGTCAGTCAATAGCCTAATGTATTCAGTACTTGAGGATGTGGGCCTGGGTGTCTGGACTGAGGCCATGGTTGCCGGCTCTGAGAGCAGCAGGTAAGGTAAGTTTTGGAGGGGGAATAAACATGGCCGAAAGACAGAATGTAGCAAGAAGAGAGAATGATTCCCTTCCCCACAGTCTGTGTGACTCACTGTTGGTCCCATCCATGTTCTGTACAGATCTCAGTGTCACCCCTATCATTTACAGGCAAGGAAAGGTACCAGTTGGTCTCTTGGAGACCTTTTCTCTTCAACCAGCCCTGTATTAGTCACTGAAATCACATTTATTTATTTTTTTTATTTATTGTGTATTACACATGGGTGTCTGCATGTCAACATCATTCTCCACCTCGATTTCTTCATTACATTTTAATTTTGTGTGCGCTTGCTTGCATGCCTCTGTGCATGTGTGTGCATGCATGGGGGGTGTGCACATGTGGGTATGTGGGGGTTTGTGGGTGCTTGCATGCCTCTGTGTGTATGTCTTTGCTTGTGAGTGTGTGTGTGCATGTGTGTGCATGTGTATAGAGTCAGAGAACAACTTGTAAGAGTCACAGGACGACTTATTCCCAGGATCTGTTTCTTGCCTTGTATCATCACATGGGTTTTAAGGATTGAACTTGGGTCTCTGGCTTGGTGTCAGCACTTTTGCTGACTGAGATGTCTCACGGGCCCACCATCACATTTTTCTGAAGTGAGGTCTCTCATTGGCCCGGTGCTCACCAATTTACCTAAACGGCTGGCCTGCAAACCCTAGGAAGCTGTCTCCACCTCCCCAGAGCTGGGATCACAGTCAGAGCTGGGTTCGCGGGTGCATTCTCTCACGCCTTGCTTTTCTGCATGCGTCATTGGCATCAGGTCCCCGAGCTTGTGCAGCAGGCACAAGACAAGAGACAGCCGAGAGAGCTGTCTCTCCAGCCCTCAGCGAATTACTGTGAGCTCAGCATGGAGACAGGGCAGTAAGGGAAGCAGACTGCCTCTGATCTCCTAGGCGCTCACACTAGTGACAGCAGAAAGGAAGTTACAACACATCTGGATTTTGAGGTCAGTGTAGCTATCTTTTGTTTATGTTTTAACAAGTAAAACTTGCCTGAAGATCAGAGCACAGAGCTAAGCCACCAGAGGCCAGGCAGTGGTGGCACACACTTTTAATCTCAGGAGCTCAAGGCAGTCTGAGGAACAGTACAGTCTGAAAGGCAGTCAGTTTGAGGACGGGATCGCCCCTTTGGTCTGAGCATTGGTAGAGGTGAAGAACTCTCTAGATGCTGGCCACTCTGCTTCTCTAATCTTCAGCATTAACTCCTATATCTGACTCTGGGTTTTTATTACTAAGACCAATTAGAATTCCTGTTACAGGTCAAACATGAAACATGGATGTCTGGTTTATCACTGCTGTCTTTGCTGCAGGTGGCTGGGTGGAGCTGGACATCCACTGCCTCTAGGGCTTTATGTCAGAGTGCGCCCCCTATAGGCGCTTGTCACTGCTGCACACCCAGGAGTCTTCAACTCCTGTACCCCCTTCCTGGCCTCTGAGGACATACATACTACATACTACATACTACATACTACATGCAGCATGATTTGTTTGGGAACAGGGAACTGAAATAATGCCAAGGAGCATGTTTTTAAGAACCGGAAGCCATGTCAGGTGCTCAGTCAGCCGGGTATTATCAGCGGCAGGGAGTATCATAGCTTTCTCTCTGAACCGCATCCTCTGCACCCCCTCTTGTTCTGTTCCCACACAGCCTTACAGCCATGGCTGTTATTTCTATCCGACCAGGAGGAAACCGAGACCAGAAAGGGGAGGGTTCATTAGTGGTCTCAGTCGGTGAGGGGGAAGACTTGAGACTGGAGTTCATGCCCGTTTTAAGGGCTGCTGACTTTTCTTGCCTGTTCCCCTTGTGTCCCAATACCCAAACCTACCCCAACCTGATGAGGTGTTCCGCGGCTCCTCTGTTGTCCCTCATGGTCCTTGAGAGCTGAGTTCAGGCAGCTGCCACGACAGCCATGGCAGGTGGAGAGGAAGTGTGGGGATCGGAGCGTCCAGTCGCTTCTGCTTTCGTCCCTTTAATCAGACCCTCCTGGCTGCCTCATCCTGCCCAGCCAGGGGCCCAACTCTTGGGGGCTGGGCTAGCTGCTTCATCCTCCCCTGAAAGGCAGTCAGGAGCAGTCAGGGGTGGGAGGAGGAGGGTGAGAGGAGACATATTTTCCAAGCATTGGCTGCGATCCTGAGGGCAGGAAGGTAGAATTAGCCCATTTCACGGAGGAAGAGATTGAGGTTCAGAGAAACCATGCAGCTCAATCACAGTAACACCAGACAAGAGCTCCACTCTGCTTCCCCGTCCCTTCTCCCATAGTTAAGCCTTCCAGGAAAACCCAATCCTTGATTCTGGGGATGCAAACCCACAGGAGACCCACAGGGACCTGCTAAGGCCACACTGTGCTGTTCTTAGCACCACGTACAGACACGGAAAGAGAATAATAAATGCAGCCTATATTGAAAACTGTAGGTGCTCAATAGTTGCGAGTCCCTGTAGTGATTGCCCTGAAGAGGTAACTACAGCCCATACCTGATGGGAAAGCTCAGCCAATCACATCTAGCTTGGAGCCAGGCAGGTAAACAGGGGTAGATAGGTGTGTGCGCCCTCTGCGCGGTGCTTGCCTGACCCCTTTGGATATCGGAACCTTTACTCCGGTCACGTGAGTTTCCCCGTTTTTTCAATTATTAAATTATATCTGTTGTTTTGAGCTGAACTGGTTATTTTAGTGTACCTATCAAATATGCATTCGCTTACACATCCCCACCTGGCATGTAGAAACTTCTCCCTAGCACCAGTCCCCCATCACTGTCTACACCAGGACTGCACCCAAGAGGCCTCCTCCGTCATGGGATTGTCCCCCCCGCCCTCCCCCACACACACAAAGAACAGAGTTGACAGCCAGCTGTCTTCCCTTATAAGGATATCCTGCTGAGTCATGGGCTCAGGCCTGATAGGGAAAAGGACTTCCATAGAACAGAATCGAGGGAGACACGAGCGACCAGACCTTCAGAGGGCCGTGAACCCCTCCAGGGAGCCAGAAGCCTTCACTCACCCGCTCCCACCCATGCCCAAAAGTCTTGGCACACAGTAGAGCCCAGCAACTGTCAATCCTCAGGTCTTATGGGGCTGCTACTCTCCTAGAGTTCACATGAAGTTGCCTGGGTACCAGGTATCCCCATGGGACACTCACACTTCGGTGCCAAAATGACCAAGGTTTTAAAGCCAGGAAAGAAGGAAATAGTAAACAGGGAAGGGAAGAGAGGGAGCAGACAGACAAACGGACAGACAAATAGACACACACACACACACACACACACACACACACACACGGGGAGCGGGGGCAGAGGGATATTAACACTTTTATTTTGCTGGCCAGTCTTTATAGGAGGCTTGGGTCCTCTGCTGTCTAGGACTTCAAGGAGCTACTCAGCGGGCCTCTTTGTAGAGGCAACAGATCTCATGCAAAGGCAAGCTTTCACACTGCTGTGCGGTGTGACCTTGAGCTAGAGCTGTTCCTACCTGAAGTCTTGGCAACATTTGCTATGTGAGAACAAAGCATCTACTCCATGGGTTTGGAAATACAAAGTATTCAGCAGGGAGTACATAAATGTTCACGCCATAAACCCTTCCCGCTGGGTTCCAGCCTTGCCTGGGTGAAATCCAGGCTGCTCAGACTTGATTGCTCAGGCCAGATGTCCTCCATACACCCCAACCCCATCTCCACACCCCAGCTTGGGTCTCATCAGGGTGGGACTGCATCCCATAAACCATGGCCAGACTCTGCCCAGTTCTGTAGTTGGTTGGTTAGGAAACTGAGACCGTTTGGGGAAGTCTCTGGTGACTGAAGGGGAGCTGGAGCACAGAGCCTGGGGAGCAATAGGCAGGAGATATTTGGGGGTTCTTTTGGCATATGTACATAGTCACCCCTACTCAGGCAAGGCTGGCCTGGCCTCAAGGCCCACAGCATCCGGAGGGGCTTGAGTCACCAGATGTCAACAGGACTGAGCTGGGTGTGGGAGTTTAATCTTAAAGGAATCAGAGGCACAAGATGAAGAGGAAGTAGAGAGTCTTCAGCGGTTCCTGGGGCCACTCAACTCCCAGCCCCACAGCGCGCTGTGTCCTGGTGCATTTTAGCGCAGTGGGGAGAGGATGGCTGCAGCACACATGGCTGAGAATGTTCGGGTGGCTGTAACCTTCCCAGCAGGCTGTGGAGATGGCTCAAGCGTTAAAGTTTTCACTGTGTAAGCATGGGAACCTGACTACTAGCCCCAGAATCCATGGAGAAAGGGCAGCCAGCAATGGTGGCGTACACTCTTAGTCCAACCTGGGCAGGTGGAAACAGTGGGGTCCCTGGAATTGGCTGGCTGGCTAGCCTGACTGAACTGTGTCCTGAAGTTCAGTGTGGTCAGGGGGCAGCTGCTGAGAGTTGTCTCCGGCCTCTATAGGCACTCACATTAGTGCACCCATACGCACACAGACGTGGGCACACACACACACACACACACACACACACACACACACACACACCACATCTTATCAGAGGCAACCTAACAGAATCAGAATGGGAGCCACCAGCAAGAGCCATAGAAGTTTCTGGTAACAACATAAAAACTGAAAACCAGCAGGGTAGTGGTGGTGCACACCTTTAATCCCAGCACTCAGAAGACAGAGGCAGGCGGATCTCTGTGAGGCCAGCCTGGTCTACAAGAGCTAGTTCCAGGACAGGCTCTAAAGCTACAGAGAAACCCTGTCTCAAAGAAAAAACAAAAAACTGAAAACCATTTATTAATGTGTGTGTGTGTGTGTGTGTGTGTGTGTGTGTGTGTGTGTGTGAGAGAGAGAGAGAGAGAGAGAGAGAGAGAGAGAGAGAGAGAGAGAGTCCAAGAACAATCTGAAGAGTTAGTTTTATCCTTCCACTGTGTGGGTCCCAGGGATTGAACTCGGGTCAAAAAGCTTGGCAACAAGCCTCTTTACCTGCTAGGCCATCTTGCCTGCCCTGAAATTCCTTATAATGAAGTATTTGTCCCACTGAATGTATCCCAGATATGACCTGCTTAGCATGTAAAAAATACACCAGAGCATGACAGGATAATTTGTATTTATTTTTGTATCACTGAAAGTACCCGAGGGGAGTCCCTCAAGCTGTGACCTAAATGTTTGGTGGGCAAATAAATGGCAGCCACCCCCATCACTTCAGAAGGTGCTGTGGGCAGTGCTGCTCTGGGCAGTCAGAGGCAGTGACCACTGGGCCTGAAACAGACCTTCCAGCTCAGACTGTGGAGTCATGAGGTCGTATTCCCTCATAGGCCAGGAAGGTGGCCGAGTGGAAAGCAGAGAGAGACAGTACACAGAGGTGGGACTTGGGGCAAGGGGGTCTTTATGGTATGATCTGTTGTGGAATAGAATATTTGTTTAACTATGCAAAGATGTGTTGATTTGTTTATGGTACATTTGTCTAACTGTATAAAGATATGTTGTATTGTTTATGTTGCATTTATTTAATTATGTAAAGATGTGTTGGATTTGTTTTACCTTGCCTGCCTAAGGCATCTGATTGGTCTAATAAAAAGCTGAATGGCCAATAGGTAGGCAGGAGAGGGGTAAGGGGGCGGGCAGGCAGAGATAATAAGTAGGAGGAGGAATTTAGGCTTGAGGGAGAATGAGGGAGATAGAGAGAAGATGCCAGGGGCGGGCAAGCTGGTTAGCCAGACAGCCAGTCAAGGAGCCACCAGACAGCCAAGACACCGAGGACTCAGGAAAGCAGGACAAACAGAATGAAAGAAAGGTAAAAAGTCCCAAGGTAAAACACAGATGAAGAAAAACAGGTTAAAGTAAGTTATAAGAGCCGGCGTGATAAGCCTAGCTAAGGTTGAGCATTCATAATTAATAATAAGTCTCTGTGTCATGGCTCGGGGACTGGCAACCCAACAAAGCCTCCTACAACGATCCCCACACCAGCTGCTCAGCTGCTGCCCCCGCTACTTCATTTGCTTATATCTGGAGTCAGGCTCTCACTATGTAGCCCAGGCTATCCTGACATGCCTAACTCCTGACCGTCCTGCCTCAGTCTCCCGAGCCCTAGGAAGACAGGGTGCACCACCACACCCAGCTTGGCATTTTGTTTCTCAAGAAAGATAGAAACCCACATTCAGAGGGGTCATTCCTGACACTGAAGCTTGGTGACAAAGGAGAGAGAAGAAAGCCTTGGCAGGCACTGCTGTGGGACAGGGGGAGCATTCTGACATGGTAAGCCATGTGTTGGGGGACTGGGGAGCACTCTGACGGGGTGAGCCATGTGCCATGGGACTGGGGAGCATTCTGACAGGGTGAGCCATGTGATGTGGGACTGGGGAGACTCTGATGGGGTGAGCTACGTCCCGTGTGGCTGGGGAACACTCTGACAGGGTGAGCCATGCACCATGACTGCGGGGTCTGTTCCTTCCACCCCTCTCCTCCTCCCTTCCCCTGCCCAGGAGTGACCTGGAAAGGCCACAGGAAGGCTCTGTGTGTTTTGGTGGAGCACATGGCATTGTGTGTGCCTACTTGACCAAGTCATAGTACCAATGGTGGTTCAACATTATTCTGGCTGTTAATGTGAGGGTGTTTTTGATTAGATTAGTATTAGGTCAATGGCTTGGGGTAAAGAAGATGGCCCTCAGGATAGGGGTGGGCCTGGCCCAGTCAGTGAAGGGAGAGCCTTAGAAGAATGGGTGGGGATTGGGAGGGGGGTCTTCAGCAGATGCTGGCCTTCTAATACCAATTGACGTTCGTTCTCCACTCTCAGCTTGCTAGTCCCCGTGTGCTTTATCCCACCAGGTGGGGGCTTCACCAAGTCTCCACAGCTGTGAGACCCCCTAAGACACATCTTCTTCTCTTTTCCCTTCAGTGAGATGCAGCAGCCTTCGCCAGCTGAGATTTCATTCTCTACAATTCCTGTCAACCATAAACCATAGGCCAAAAACATGAAATAAATTAGAACTAAGATCTTCAACTTCTGTTCTGAATGCAGTTGCTTACCAAGGTCCAGTCTGGGACCTGGGCAGTCACCTGAGGAGTGATCCCAAAGGGTTAGTGACTACTGGGGTCATTCCCGCCCTAGCCAAGTTCTGTTACAAGTTTTCATGTTTAGGCAGCCACCGGCAATGCCACAGGGCCTTTGCTCATGTTCTGGGAGGTGCTGAGGTGCTGGGGCCTCCACGGAGCTCTGCCCAAAGGTCAAGGTGTAAACCAACCAATCAGTCCCAAGTCCGCCATGCTGGGTGGGTTACCGGGCACTGGAGATGACAAACCCGGCTGTCATTGACTTGTTTGCCCTTTCTTCTGGCACTCCTGGCAGGCTACAGATGAGGCCTAGTGCATTTCGTGTGACGCAGTCTTTCCTGTTCCCACACCGCCGTGGGGAGTGCCTCTGTCAGGGCCCTGTGCACAGCCGGCTCTGTATAGGGGATCAGTGATGCCCTGAAGACTAGTCCTGGGAGAGGTAAGGACAGCTGCCGCTGTGAGGGACAGAAGTCGGACATTCAAGGCCCAGTTGATAGCCCAGAACCTGAGGTCATTGTTCCGTCCTCCTCCGGACGCCCCCCACCCCCATATTCTCCTTTCTACAGAGCTATGAGTGTCCAGTCATTGTGTCCGGCTTCAACCCATTGCCACCTCCTCAGAGAAACCCGCCTGGAACCCACGGTCTGAGTCAGCCCATCATGTGGCCACTTAAAAGATGACTGTCACTCATTGCATCTATGTCTCCTGCCCCACCGCTTGCTCTTTCTTCTACATTTGAGTCAGCACATCACGGGTTAAGGGCCTGCTGAGTGGACCAAGCTGAGGAGTAAAGAAAGGACAGAGGGCATGCTCAAATCTTTGGTCAGTTCATGGAGCAAGTACTTACTGAGCGCTGGCTACATGCCAGCACCTGGCTCAGACATCTGAGTCCCATCAGGGAGCCAGAGAATGGCTTTTGTTTATACTGTACAAGGTGAGGAGTGGAATGAACAACAACAACAAAAAAATGCCCTGGGTAGTAGTGGCACCTGCCTTTAGTTCCAGAACTCTGGGAGGCAGAGGCAGATGGATCTCTGTTAGTTAGAGGACAGTTGGTCCACAGAGGGAGTTCCAGGACAACCAGGGCTATTACACTGAGAGATTCTGTCTCGAAAAACCAAAACAAAAGAGTAAAACATAAAAATAAATACCACAGCACTCTGACAGCTGCGGAAGTGTGAGTGTGCACAGGGGAGACCTTGCAGAAAGGCGAGCCGGAAGTCAGTTTTGCAGAAGTTCTAGACCAGGAATCTGGGGTTTTGTTTTGAGAGACCAAGAATCATCAAATTCGGTATTGACCAACATTCTTTATTTGAGCGCATTTTTGATCAGCAGTATCAGAAATTGTGAATCTTGTAGTCACAAGGCCGTGGGCTCCTTGGTGTGTGGTCTGTCCCTATCCCCCGAGGGACACCATCATCCATCCCCGGAGAGCTGAAGCTGATTCAGTCTGGTAGTGTCCCTCTGGCTCAGGGCCCCCTCAGCTCTGGGAAAGCACTTTGACTCATTTGTGTCTTATCAGAAAGTGTCCATCCCTGGGATGCCCACCCTTGGAAGAAAGTGAAGGCTCTACCCCCGGGTGTCAGCGGGGTTCCAAGATGCCCGCCGTCCCCTCCCTGCGCTGTTCACAGGATGCCCGAAACTTAAGCTGGGAGTAAGAACAGCAGCTGCCTGCTTCCTGGCTCCAGCCTCTGCTGGCAGGCTATCTTGGGGTCTCCATCTGCAGACATGCCATGTTTTTTTCAAGGCCTTGACTGATCTTCAGATGTTTCTCTCACCATTAAAGACTGTGACCTTTGCAATTTAGACATATTGACCATGTGGGATGGGAGTTGAGAGGCCAAACCCAGCTGTGAGGGTAAGAAACAGCCGGCGGCCTGCAGCCACGGAGCCCAAGGACCACAGATGGGAGGGTCCTAGATGGATAATGAGGGCCCGGCAGGGCTTGACCTAGAGTTATGGCCTAAGGGAATCAGATGAGAAAAGAGAACCCTAAGCATCTTGGGTAGACACTTGAGCTAGGGTTTCTCAACCCCCCATGACGTTGCTTGGGGGACTGGAGAGGCAGCGAAGAGACTCCCGGAGGCCTGTGTCCTCCCTCCGCCTCAGGGAATGGAGACAACCTCCAACTGTTGAGTGTCTACAGGGGAGATGGTTAAACAGAAAAGGGCAGAATCCAGTCTGCAGTAAACAGCTGTAACACCTGGCCTAGAACTTTGTAGCCACAATGCCTCCCCCCAGCAGAGTGGTGATGTCTTCAGAGACCTAAAGCCAGTGGCAGCCGTAAGCAGGGATAGCCCCCCGCCCCAGGTGTGCAAGACAAAAGCCATTTCAGGTTTGTCCCTCGTGACTGAAGTGGACTTGCCTGCACCCTGACCACAGGCCAGCTTAGTGAGAAAAGCCTGTCCCTCGGGCAGCAGATCCAGGCGATAGCTGGTGTTGGGATGCATGAGAAAGAGAGAGAACGTGCTGCAGACAGTGAGCTTGAGGCCCGAGCGGACCACTGGAGGGCATGCATCCTTGCTTGCTGCCTCCAGTTAGATTACAGAAAAGAATTGCTCGATCAGCTTGTAGGGTCCTAGCAGCAAGTGACAGCAACAGCCCTTGGGGAAGGCCCAGCACAGAGGGAAGTCCCCAGCAGAGCTCAAAGGATTTGAACTGTGCTGTTGGTCAAGGTGGGTGGCAGGGCGGTGACGTTGGCAGAGTGGGTGTTGGCCCAGTCTGGGAAGGTACCCAGCTGGAAGATGGTCTGTGCCCAGGTGTTCATGGCCAGGCTGAGCAGCAGGACGCCCATGAGGTTCATCAGGAGGCCGGTCCGCACCTGCAGTGGAAACCGAATGAGCAGAGCAACAGCACAGGCCCTCAGAAGCAGGTGGGAGACAGGGGCTCAGCCCACAGCTGGCAGTGCACAGCTGGCAGTGCACAGCTGGCTCTCCCCATAGCTGGCAGTGCACAGATGGCTTGGCCCACAGCTGGCAGTGCACAGCTGGCAGTGCATAACTGGCCCGGCTCACAGCTGGCAGTGCACATCTGGCTCTCCCTGTAGCTGGCAGTGCACAGCTGGCAGTGCACAAATGGTTTGGCTCACAGATGGCAGTGCACAGCTGGTTTGGCTCACAGCTGGCAGTGCACAAATGGCTTGGCTCACAACTGGCAGTACACAGCTGGTTTGACTCACAGCTGGCAGTGCACAGTTACCTCTTCCTATAGCTGGCAGTGCACAGCTGGCAGTGCTGGAGCCAGCCACAAGTGTAGGCCATGGAGGCTTCCCAAGACCAAGGCTGGCCCCCAGGGCAGGTGAATCCCTCCCCTGAGGATCTCTAGGCACCAGATACCTGGCTACGGAGTGGCCTTGGGTTATGCCCATTAGCCACAAATGCCACTTTAACAGAGTTATAGATTCCCCTTTAGTACAGAGAAAGAAGAGCCTTGCCCAATAGTTCCATCTGATCATTATGCCTCTCCCCACATTTAGCATACCATGTAGACACACATGACAGGTACACACTCATGTTCATATGCACACATAGGCACAGGTGCGTGCACACACACACACACTGGAAGTTCAGTTAAGAAAATTCTTCCCAAAGTGAAAAATTGAGATAGGGTCTCATATATCCTAGGCTGGGGCGGAGGTTGGCCTTGAACTCCTGATCTTCTTGCTTTTGCCTCCCAAGAGCTGGGATTACAGCTGATTTTTCTATACTCTGCTTATCTGCTGTTTCCACCGACGTGTTTAGACAGCACCTTGATTTAGGACTCGCTCTGTTCTGTTATTATGAAACTTCATGAAGCTGTTAGCACACCGAAACACGCATTTGGCGGCACCTGAAATCTGTGTTCCTGGTCATGTTCACTTATATTTGGCTCCAAATAAATCATCTCTTTTTCTCACTGAGGTAAGAGCTGTTTCTGCTTTGACAGCTTCAAGTTCAAGGCCAGCCAGGGTACAAAGTAAGACATTTCAATTGTTCCAGGCCAGCTTCCTGGAAGCCCAGACTCTACATCTAATAATGTCATTCCTCTCAAAGCCCATGCGGTCCTAGAGGCCCCGGCTCTGTGGATCTGGTGACACATTTGCTCGGGCTGGGCTCTCTCTGCCTGAACAGTTCCCCCTCCCCTCCACCTTTCATGGCCTCTAGAAAGGCTGGTGGGTCCTCTCCCCAGAAGGGCCATCTTGGCCGCCCCTTCATTCTCTTTATATCCCCAGCATCTTCTACCATCTTCTCACTTAGCAATTATGAAATTTACATATTTTTAACACTTGAGGTCAGCCTCCAGCCACAAAAGAACTCTCCCAGGAGGCAGGCGGCTTCCGCTACCTCACTGCTGCCCCCCAGTGGCTGGAACACAGATTACACTGGACAAACCCAACTAAGGAGAGAGATCTGGAGAGACTTCAAACTGGGGCCTGGAGAGACTTCCAACTGGGTGATGCTGGTTCCTCTGGCCCTCCACTCACCTTCCCCCTCCTCTTTCCGGACCACTGCTGGGAAGGCCCAACTTACCATGTCTTTGACCAGCAAGTGTCCACTGGCGAAGGCAATAGAATTGGGAGGCGTCGAGACTGGCAGCATGAAGGCATAGGAGCAGCCAACTGTGCCCGGGATCATCAGGTACAAGGGGTGCACACGCAGCCGAATGGCCTGGCCCAGAGAAGTCGCAGTAAGAGACCAAGACAGTTGGAAAGAGAGTGCCAAAGCTACAGAGAGTGTCAGAGTGACAGAAAATAGTAGACACTCGTGGGAGAGGGAAGGAGACAGAGAAATATAGCCAGACGCAAACACACGACACACAGTCTTAGAGAAATGGAAGGCTTTCTTAAGGTCTGGGATGACAGGGCCACACTGCATTTGCCCGGGGAACAGGCAAAGAAACTTTAGAAGCTCTCTTCCCATGTGAGCTAGCGTGTGGTGCTAGGGTCCTCCAAAGTAACTGATCCAGAGGTCTGAGTGGGACCCAAGACAGTGCGTCTCCCATAGGCTCTCGGAAGCCAGGCTACAGCTGGCCCAGGGCCGGGGGCCGAGAACTAAGGTTCACATAACCAGGCTTCGCCTTGCCCTTCGCTACACCATCCTAGAAACTACCTTGGGGCACCTTTGGTCAGAGCCTGGCTGGAGTTGAGAGACCAGGTGTGTGCCCCCCCATGCCCCCATCAAGCACTGCTATGTTCCTAAGATGGAGAGTTCAGTGAACCCGACCCAAAGTGTGGGCATTTTCTTGATGGCTCTACCATCATCCCCAGCCAGCAAATATTTTGATTTGGATCAGAAGTCTGCATGTCCATTAGGACAATGCTTAATCAGTCTATCCATTTACAGTGGAATCTGTTTCAGGGGTTGAAGAAAGAATACACAGAAGTCTGTGCCTGATACAGTGTCAACTCCATTAAAAATGGAAACATAAAGAGATGAGATAAAGCCAAGCCACCTCTCAAGGTGGAGACCGTACTGGTAACACTGTTTTGTCTGCTTTGGTTCTATGATGGGTGTCCTATTGCTTGCTTTACTTCAACCTTTTTAAATATAAAACTAAATCACGAGTTTTCGAGACCTCCTCCCCCTTTTTGAGACCAAGTTTCTCTATGTAGTCCTGGATGTTCTGGAGCTTACTCCATAGATCAGGCTGACCTTGAATTTACAGAGATCTGCCTGCCTCTGCCTCCCACATGCTAGGATTAAAGGTGTGGGCCACCAGATCTGCTGGGTTTTAAATCCTAGTATGAAATCTACATGCTGGCGGCTTGTGCCTTTAGTTAGTCGTGGCGGGATCTTGGCCAAGCGCTGGCCTTCCTGCATACTGGCACTTTCTCCTGCTTTGTTTTCCTTCTGCCTGGCTTCCTCGGGACTTTGCTGGATACATCATAGATTGCAGTACTGTCTTTATCCTTCCGTGCCCTGGGAATGGCTGGGCTGAGGTGGGAACTAGAAGGTTAGCAAAGGATACTCTTGCCTAGCAAAGGAAGGTTCTGGATAAATCACCCTTACTGTCCCCTCTTCCCAGTCCAATCCATCTGAGACTGGTGGCTTTTAGAACAGAGGGTCTCAACAGAGTGAGACTTGTCCTCCCAGGAGAGTGTTGGCAATGTCTGGTGACATCCTGGATTGCCTCTGTTATGTGATGCTGTTGGTCTCTGGTGGGTGGAAGAAGGGGATGCTCTGATACTCCACAGTGCAGGGCAATTCTCCTTGCAGAAAATTCTTGGTCTAAAACAGGAGGCAAGAGTTCTGTGGCTGGACTTTCCCCTGGGCTGGGCTGGCTACTCAAGAGCTTTCATGTGATCAAAGTTTGACAATCTTTTCCTTCCTAGGAAACACAGCATTCCTCGTGGGTTACTTAGCCTAGACCTCGCTTAGGTGTTCCTTTAAGGACAACAACCCTGTCAGGAGCTGGTTCTGTGGTTCATGCTCTCCTGTGGATTCTAGAAGCAAGCAGGGCAGCTAGGGCTGTCTGGGGAAGCTCTATAGCAGGGGACTTTGAGTTGGGAACTGGGTCAGAGGTGTCTCTTCACCCACGGGAATCCTCACCAGCTCTGCTAGGACAGGCAGGAAGATGATGATAGTGGCTGTGTTGCTGGCAAACTCTGTGAAGAAGGCGATGACCGCAGTGATGAGCAGAACGGCCAACACTGGGGGCACGTGTTCCAAGGGGTGCAGCTGCCCACCGATCCACGCTGACAGCCCTGACTCCTGTGGGCAGACATGCCTTTGGTCTCAGTTCACCCAGAACCACCCTTCACAGGCAGCCGCTAGTGCAAGTCCCTCCGCCACAAGCTCTATGGGCCGTAACCCAGACTCCTGGGATCCATCCCATCATCTATTTGGTTAGAAAGCAGAGTCTTTGTTTCCATTTGAGTTCAGCACCCGAATTTCCAACTTGAATCGGAAAAGGAAACAGATGGATCCTTATGGCTAAGTCTCATTTCTTCATTGATGGTCACCACTCAAAATGCCTGCCATTCCTTCCATAAAGATTAAGTTTCGCTACGATATGGTGACACGCTCATATGTATAAAGTATATTATATCTCTTATACTATCCATAATATAAAATATGTAATGGTTAGTTTTGTCAACTTGACACACTCCAGAACAGTGGTTCTCAACCTTCCTAATGCTGCAATCCTTTAATACAGTTCTTCATGCTACGGTGATCCCCCAACCACAAAATTATTTTTGTTGCCACTTCATAACTGTGATCTTGCTACCATTATGAATCATAATATAAACATCTGTGTTTTTTGATAGTCTTAGGTGACCCCTGTGAAAGGGTTGTTCAACTCCCAGGGTTGAGAACTGTTGCCCTAGAGACACCTGGGTAGAAAGCGACAGTAGGGATTGTCTAGATCAGGCTGGCCTGTGGGAAAGTATGTAAGGGATTGTTTTAGTTATGTCGGCGGATGTGGGAAGAAATAACCCACTGTGGGCACTGCCATTCCCTGGGCTTGGGTCCTGGACTATGTAAGAGTGGGGAGAGCGAGCTGAGTACACGTATGCAGGCATTCATTGCTCTGTTCTGACTCTGGACACAACATAGCCAGCTCCCTCAAGCTCCTGCTGTAACTTCTTGACTATGATGGATGGGAATTGTGACTAGAAATAACCCGTTCTCCCTCAAGCCGCTTTTCTCAGGGTGCTTTAATCACATCGGCAGAGCATGTATCTGATACAGCAAATGTGACATAATGTGACTGCTGATAGACCTACGGGAAGCCCTAAGGATCTTTATTATGATAACAACAGCATAGAATTCATCATTAACATGCTATCATTAGCCACCAGTCTAGAATCGCCATTATCAAGGTTTTGCACCTGCTGGTACCTTCTGGCACCTGCTGGCTCTTCCCTACTATCCTGCCCCTGTTTTATTAGAGAAGGAAGAATCCTTGTGATTTGCCCATGGCCCCATAGCAGTGACTGAAATATCCACCGGAATCCGTATGAACCTCTAAAAAGTTTCTTACCTTCTCCATCTTCCTCTGGGGGAGCTGGTCTGTTACTCAACTCAACTCTTAATTAAGAGCAATGCCCACCTGAGTGTGGTAGCTCACACCTAGGTCAGTATTTGGGAGATGGAGGTAGGAGGATTCATGGGCAACATAGACAGTACCAGGCTAGCTTGGTGCTGCCTCAAAGCAAACAAACAACCTAAATCAAAGCAAAATGAAACAAAGGAAGAGCAATGTCCAAAGTGGACCATGGTTTCTGGGGTATGAAAGGACAGGAAGTCCCCCCACCCAGACTTCTCTCTCTAACCAATGCTACATAAATGTCAGGGTACCCTCTCTACTGCCTTCTCTAGGAACTACCTTGGTTAACACTCTCCCACCATCAGATACGTCTTCCAAGGACCCTAATCCAGGCCAGCCTCCTAGAGATCCCAAAGCTAATGGCCCCTCGAGCTCCTTGCCACACCCTGGTGGCGCAACTCAGCAAGGTCCAGGTAACAGTGCAGCCAGCAGGGACCCCCACCCCCTCCTTAGGGCTTTTCCTGAGAAAGGTAACAGAGCTGTGGGTTTAGGGGCCAATCCAAGGCAGAGCTGGATGAGGCCCAAACACTGAGAAACAAATGCCTACCTACCACCGCCTGGTAACAACCCGGCACCCTCAGGCCCAGGGTACAACATCCATGAGAGGTGCTCGATGCCCGCTCTGTGTTGAGTGAAACATTCATTGCTCATGCTGAAGTTGTATTTATTATTAATTTATTTACTTTTGTAATACCGGACACAGAACCCAAAACTTCACGACTCTGAGGTTAATGTTCCACCACTGAGTTCTACCTGAAGGCCAGACTTTTCTTTTTACTTTAGAACTAAGTTGCCCAGGCTGGCCTTGCACTCACTCTGTAGCCCAGGTTAGCCTTCAACGTCTGATCTTCCTACCCAGGTCTCCTGAGCAGCTGGGATTGCATGCCTGGGTCACCATACCTGACGTCAGAAGCTGCCAGTTCTCAGCTGACTCTGGGTCACAGCAGTTTCTAGACACAACACATTTGTTCCTCTGATTTGCCTTAGGAGCTGTTTTCAGGGCCCAAGCAGTAAGAGCTTAAGAAGCTATGTGTGGTGGCTCATACCTTTAAACCCAGCACTGGGCAGTAGGAAACGGGATGACCAGGAATTCAAGACCAACCTTGGCTACATAGCAAGTTTCAAATCATCCAGGGTTGCCTGAGTCTCTGTCCAAACAAACCAGAACCAAAGAACCAAAACAAAAACAAATAACAGCTTAGACATATTTCACTCCGGGAAAGTACTTGTAGGGTTTAGGCATTTTCAGCAGCCTGCAGAGTTCTGTGAGAGGCTGAGCCAGCCCTCCAGGCTACAGGGAATGCCGGGTAGCTGGTATTCCCTCAAACCATGGCCTGGTACAACATGCACAATTAACCGGAGAGGCAATGCTGACAGAGACTGTTAATGACCAGGCAAGTGGCCAATTGAGAGCTTCCTGTGTCTGGGCCTCTGAGTGAGATGCCTCTTGCCAGCATCCCAATGCCTGGACTTGGGCTCCTCAGTGGAGGGAATCTCTTCCTCTAAACTTCCTGAGGTTCTGTTTGGGACACTAAAGGGATTTCCCCCAGTCCCTTTCAATTCTTCTAGGAACCATGGTTTGGTTTCCTTGGAAACACAGCCCCCAGAATTCCCAGGAAGGCCAGAGACCAGCAGTAGTACCCAGAAGCAATGGGTAGAGCTAGGAGGAGGGGCTTAGCACGCTTAAGTGTGCTTTGCAGCTAACCCCTTCCTTTGGTGTCATTCTGGATAACCCCCTTCCCTGTGCCTCAGTTTCCTTATCTGTAAACCAGAGGTCACAAGGGAGAAAAGTAGTTGATCTAAAATACTTAGTAAAGTGCCTGGGCACCGTGAGTGCTGTGTGGCCAGCTGTCCTTAGCGTTCACCAGATGCCTGTGTGTTGGGGGGGAGGACGGGAACGGACAGACATAGAACTGACTGACTCAGTGCCCGACCCACTGTTAGGGTCTCTAGGGAAGAGACCCAAAGGTGACCAGCAGACCCAATGCTGATGGATGGATACTGAGCTACGAGGGTGGTGTCTCTCTTCCGGTTTTCCTCAGCTAGACCCCCCTCTCCCCACTTTCCTCACTGCACAGTGCGGCCCCATTTCTTAAGGAACACTCAAACTCGGTGTTCAAAATCCAAAGTCTCCAGTTGAGGGACTAGGAACTGGACAGACAGACAGACAGACAGGAAGTAGGACCGCAGATAGACAACAAGGGTAGCAAGTTACTCACTTCTTCCTCATCTTCCCGACCTGAGACAAAAGCCTCCAGCTTAAAAAGGTCTGGCGGGTGGGCTTTTCCTCCTGATAGTGTTCCTATCTTGCCAATGGACCAGGCCAACAAGTTCAAGGCCAGATCAATACATGCTTACCCCCAAATGGTCTTTGTTTTAACAGACCAAGCATTAGTGAGGGTGGGGGTTCCTTAAAGACCTTAAAACCCCAGCCCTCGTGGAGAGGCTGGATTGCAGCCTCCCAAGTCCCGGCTATACTCTTGCTCTGCAAATAGTCCTCTCTCTGTCGCTGTCCCTCCCTCTCTACCTGTGTGTGTGCACGCTTGCAAAAGTGTGTTTCCTCACCCCTAACAAAAGCCTTCTTTTTACCAGCTGATTCTGCCTGAGATTTTCCCTGTGGCTGCTTCGTGTGCTCAACTCTTTCCTTGCTTTTTAATTCCTTAAGTGGCAGAGAAAACGAACCCAATCAAGGCCCCAAGAATGTATCACCGGGGCCCTGGGAAATCTCTCTAAAGGCCTCTCAGAAGACACAGTAGACCCAGCTCAGCGAACTCATTCTTAGAAGAGACAAGGCAAGTCTGAGTACAGGGAAGCCGGTTGTGACTGTGTGGGCATTTAACCGTTGCAGCACTTCAGAGCTCTGTGACCTCAGGTAAGCTACCTAATGTCTCTGTTCTTCCACTTCTTTAAGAGACCGTAAGAACTGAATGGATGGGGCTGGAGAGATGGCTCAGTGGTTAAGAGCACTGCCTGCTCTTCCAAAGGTCCTTAGTTCAATTCACAGCAACCACATGGTGGCTCACAACCATCTATAGTGAGGTCTGGTGCCCTCTTCTGGCCTGAAGACATATACACAGACAGAATGTTGTATACATAATAAATAAATAAATATTTTTTAAAAAAAGAATTGAATGGATGTGTAGGAAAATGGCTGACCCTGTCATAAGCACCTAAAAGGATTTGCTAGGTTTTTAGTAACCTGATAAGCAATAGAATATTTTCCTCGATGCTGGGCACTTTCCCAATCACTTTGCTAATATTAATTTAATTTCCATGACCATGCATGAAGAAAATAATGTAATCATTTCCATTTTAGGGTTGAAGAAACTGAGGCACAAGGAGCTTGTGTTGACTGGTTTCATGTCAACCTGACACAAGCTAGAATTATCTGAAAGGAGGGATCCTCCATTTAAAAAAAATGTTTCCATGCTATAAGGCATTTTCTTAATTAGTGATCAATGGGGAAGGACCCAGCCTATGGTAGGTGGTGCCATCCCTGGGCTGGTGGTCCTGGGTTCTGTAAGAAAGTAGGCTGAGCAAGCCAGGAGGAGCAAGCCCCTTCCATGGCCTCTGCATCAGTTCCTGCCTTCAGGATCCTGTCTGTGAGAGTCCCTGTCCTGAGTTCCCTCAGGATGGTCGGTTTCCTAGAAGTATAAACTGAAATAAACCCTTTCCTCCCCAAATTGCTTTGGCCATGATATTTCATCACAGCAATAGTAACCCCAACTAGGACAGAGCTAAAAGACATGTTCTGAGCCCAAACTCAGAAACCTAGCCATGCTGTAAGGTTCACAGCATCATTGCCAAGGTTATCAGTCATACATAAGAATCTGATTTCATACTTGAACGCATTGGCAGAGGAGACCACTTCCTAAATATAACCCCAGTAGCACAGACATTGAGAGAAACAATTAATAAATGGGACCTCTGAAAACTGAGAAGCTTCTGTAAAGCAAAGAACATGGTCAACAAGATAAAATGACAGCCTACAGAATGGGAAAAGATCTTCACCAACCCCACATCTGACAGAGGTCTCATCTCCAAAATATACAAAGAACTCAAGAAATTGGTCATCAAGAGAACAAATAATCCAATAAAAATTGGGGTACAGACCTAAACAGAGAACTCTCATCAGAAGAATCTAAAGTGGCTGAAAGTCACTTAAGGAAATGCTCAACATCCTTAGTCATCAGAGAAATGCAAATCAAAACAACTCTGAGATTCCATCTTACACCTGTAAGAATGGCCAAGATCAAAAACACTGATGACAACTTATGCTGAAGAGGTTGTGGGGTAAAGGGAACACTCCTCCATTGCTGGTGGGAGTGCAAGCTGGTACAGCCGCTTTGGATGTCAGTGTGGTGATTTCTCAGAAAATTAGAAACAACCTTTCTCAAGACCTAGTAATACCACTTTTAGGTATATGCCCAAAGGATGCTCAACTGTGCCACAAGGACATGTGCTCAGCTATGTTCATAGCAGCATTGTTTGTCATAGCCAGAACCTGGAAACAGCCCAAATGCCCCTCGACTGAAGAATGAATAAGGAAAATGTGGTTCATTTACACAATGGAGTACTACACAACAGAAAAAAAATAATGACACTTTGAAATCTGCAGGCAAATAGATGGATGTAGAAAACTTCATAGTGAGTGAGGTAATACAGACCCAGAAAGGCAAATATCATATGTACTCACTCATAAGTGGCTTTTAGACATAAAGCAAAGAAAAACCAACCTACAATTCACAATCCCAGAGAACCGAGACAACAATGAGGACCCTAAGAGAGACATGCATGGATCTAATCTTGTATGAAAAAGTAGAAAAAGGAAAGCTCTCCTGAGCAAATTGGGAGCGTGAGGATCATGGGAGAGGGTAGAAGGGGATGGAGGAGGAAGGGAGGGGAGCAGAGAAAAATATATAGCTCAATAAAAACAATTGAAAGCAAAGAGGAAGGGGGTGTACTCAGAAGGTCAGAAAGAAAAAGGGAATGGGAGTGGAGGGAGTGAGGGTCAAAGTGCAATGATAGGTAGGTATGAAATACCCCAGAACAAAAAATTCATATTATAAAAAACCAAAACCAAAACAAAACAAAAACATGACACACCAAAATTAACCAGAAAAAAAAAAGAATTTGTCTCCCAGTCAAAAGTGGCTGACGGAGGACACACGACTCCATCTGCCCCCAGGACTCACCGCCTCTGACTTAACCTCAAGCTCCCAGAGCTTAAGTGACAGCTTTGTCCTGAAGATGTGATTTACGTATTGACACACACAAAGGCCCCCGAGGAAGACCAGGCACAGCACGCTCACCTGCCAGCAGCTTGGTAGCTGTGAGGTTGTGTGTGCTGGTGGCAATGGCAGGGACCCACTCTCTTCTAGAAACTTCGCTGGGGTGTTAGCATGCTCAAACTGGTCCCTGACTCAACATGGGCCTTCTGAGCACTGGGATGGCTAACCTTCAAGTCAACTCAACTGAACTTGAAATCACCATGGAAACACCTCTCTGGGAGTGACTGCAAGGATGGTTCCAGAAAGAGTCCACTGAGAGGACCCGTCCCAAGGGCTGGGATCCTGACTGCATAGAAGGAAAGTGCTTGCTGACTGTGGACACAGCGTGACCAGCTGTCTCACACTCCTGCCACCGTGCCCTCCCTGCCGTCACAGACTGTGTCCTCAAAGAAAGTTCTTCTTTCCTTAAGTCCCCTTTGTCAGATAGTGTCTCACAGTCCTGAGGCAATGACGAAGAGAGGCACCATTAAGTGTCAGGGCCACTCCCAGGTGTCTGGACCGGTGCTGGGGACAGGTGGCTTCATATTTTTGCGAAGAGGGCACCAAGAAGTGAACAGTCATTTGGGAGTGACTGGGTGTTAAGGGGGTCAGGGAGTGGGACTTTAGAGACCATGGCCCCCATCTCAGAGCCAGAGAAAGTTCACTAGAGAAAGTCCTGGGGTGGAAATGAGTCTGACAGGGTTGAAGAAGAGCAAAGGGCCAGAGGGCTGCAGGGAGAAGGAAGAGGGAGGCAGGCACAACAGCAGGGGGGAGGGAGGCAGGGGCTCCATGTGTGTGGCGCCACGCATAGGCCCTGGTGCGGAATATACAGGGTGTCTAGCGTGTGCTCTGCAGCAGGTGGCCTGAGATGTATTGCTACGGCTTCTGGGGAATCCACGTGTCTGGGCCCACCGATGCTTCAGCCAGGGACCCTCAGTCTTGGTGGACCCCACTGCAGCCTGGTGAAGGCCCTGGGCAGGGTCCAGAAACCACAGGGTATCACAAGCATCCTGGTGGTTCCTGGGCCAGATTATGCCGCCTGGGGACAGAGGCTGGGGTGAGGGGCATCTGGTAGACAAAGGCCCGACTGAATGGAAGCCCTGGCTGGCTGCCCAGTACTGGCCTCCCAGCATGCACCGTGGCCTTGCATCCCAGTCTTGGGGCCGTGCCCCTCTACCAATCCCCCAGCCTGGAGAAGCCTCTGGGGTACTGGGTCTCCAGCCCCAGGGCCAGGCTGCGCCCAGTTACTGTAGCAAAAGATGCTTTAGCCACTGAATTGTGCAGCCCGAGCCTCCCCGCTACCGTCCACTGGCCTTTTCTCTAATGTCCAATCCAAATAGTCAACCACTCCGGCCATGTCCCAAGTACTGTCTCATTTATAACACCATGTGACAACTCTAGCAGGTGGCTGCCCTGTCGTTCCCATTCTATAAATAAGGAAACTGAGACCCAGAAGACTTAGCAACTTAACTAACACCACACACAAGAAAGTCCATGATTCTAATGGAGACAGTCTGCTCCCACTGCATGGCCTGACCTTCCAAACCTGTACAACATACTACTTCCTCCAGGAAGTCTTCCCAGATATACCATGAGTCTTAGTTAGGGTTTGCTATTGCTGTGAAGAGGCACCATGACCATGGCAACTCTTATAAAGAAAACATTTATTTGAGTGTGGCTCGCTTACAGTTTCAGAGGTTTGGTTCATTATGATCATGAAGGGGAGCATGAGGTGTATGGGCAGACATGGTGCTGGGGCTGAGAGTTCTACATATGGCAGGCCACAGGGCACAGGAAGTTGACTGACTGTCACTCTATGTGAAGCTTAAGAGACCTCAAAGCTCCTCCCTATGGTGGCAACACTTCTTCCAATAAGGCCACACCTCCCAATAGTGCCACTCCCTTTGGGGGCCGTTTTCGTTCCAAACACCACACCATGTAAGAAGGCTTTTCAGCCTTCCTTAGCTCAGAGACACCCTGAGCTGGCAATGGTTTTGAATGCCTGAGGTGGAGCGAATTCTCAAGTACTCGGCCTGGACTCTCCTGTATGCCCCCTTCCCTTGGCTGAGCAAACAGGATGAGCAATTGGCTTCTTCTGTCTTTGTCTCCTGCCTGTAAAATGGGGACAGGAACAGAGACTGTCCCTTCGCTTGTTCCCTGGAGCTGCAGTTGGAGACTGGTCACACCTTTTAGCTCCAGACTCTATTCAACAGCAGGTCCAGAATGCCACGTCTCCTGGGTCCACAGTGGCCCACTGATCCTGGGTGGCAGCCCTCACTCTTCCACAGCCCAGTTCCTCCTGAGCCCACAGCCTCCTTCTTCCCTGGCTCCTCCCTTGCCATAGTGGCCCCTCCTCTCTTCCTCCAGTGCCCACAGCAGCTTCTTCAGGCTTTCACCTCACAGCCCCTAGTCCTCTCAAACCAGCAGCCTCCTCCTCCCCTTCTCAGCCCCCCTACTCCTCCTAGCCTGTTATCCTCCCTCCTCCTCTAGCGCCTGCCCCCAAGTCACCCCAGTTCTCACCTCACAGCCTTTGGCCATGGCAAAGCCACCTCCCAGGAGAAGGATGATATTCCAGGGCACTGTCTCCTGGGCTTTCTTCCAGCTCAGCAGAGGCACAGTCTCTGAGTTGGGAGCTAGGTAGAGAAAGGGACCTGGTCTCATTCAGGGTTGCTTGGCTGTGGGGAGGGAGGGTAGCCCTGAAGCCTCATCTCTGTGGCAAGTCAGGCCGCTTCTAACATTCGCTTTGGGGCTGTAGGGAGAAATCCCAGCCCTCACTACTCTGGACCCAGACTCTCCACATGCTGGACACTGTTTAAATGTCTCACCAGCCTTTCTGGCCAAGGTCTATTTTTTTCCTCATTTGCAAGAGAAAAGGCTTTTCTCTGTGGCTGAATGTGGGGAGTGTGAACCCAGAAGTAGCTTGGCTCTTGGTTCTGAATACCCATTCTCTAAGAAGAGAGTGGGTCTCTGTCCAGCTCCTGTGTCCCAGACTACAGCCCAGGAGGGCCAGGAACTGCAAGCCCAGGGTCTGTGGGGACTGTGGACCCAGAAGTGGTAGATTTGGCCTTTTGGTTTAGAATGCCCTTTCTCACAAACAAAGGGCAAAAAGAGGAAGGAAACTGAGAAAAATAAACTGCAGGGTCCGTGAGCCATGGCACTGTGGGGTGGGTACTGTTTCCTGGAAAGTGGCACCAGCAGCAGTGGCTACAGTGGGGCAGATGGACAGCAGACACCTGGTCCTGGGGCTGGAGGGAGGTGGGCTGGGCTCTGCAGGCCCGGCCTGGAAAGGCAGGTGACAGCCGGATTTAGGACACCAAGTTAGCATCCCTGTCATAAACTGGGTGCCTTGAGCCAGTGACTCCACTTCTCTGAGCCTTGATTTCCTCATCTCTGAGATGGGATGCCAACCCTTCCTTCCAGGACTTAGGAGTGTGAGGGGCTCAGCCCACAGCAAGCCCTAGACCTTCGTCTGACAATACATCCCACATGTCCACCATGGGCTTAATGCTTTTCCTGATGTCACATCCACAGAAAATGTATGGAGGCCAGCTCTCTCCTCAGAGAAGAGACATTCCCCAGGGAAGACAGATAATAAATAAATGCACATCAAAGATGGAAAATACCAAATAAGTAATAAAATAGAGAGATTAGAAGGAGGTATTCCCAATGGTGCATTCGGGGAGGGATTTTCTGGGGAGGTGGTATTTGGGCAGAGCTCTGAATGATGCAGCTGAGTAAGCCAGGCTGGCATTTGGAGGAAGAGCTGGTTGGACAGGGAGGAAACAAGATCTAACCTTGTCACCATCACCATCACCATCACCCTCACCATCACCATCATCCTCACCATCGGCACCATCGCCGTCGTCCTCACCACCAGCATCATCACCATCGTCCTCACCACCAGCATCATCACCATCGTCCTCACCACCAGCATCATCACCATTGTCCTCACCACCAGCATCATCACCACCGTCCTCATCATCAGCACCATCATCAATGCCGTCACCATCACCAACATCATCACCAGCACCAGCACCAACATCATCACCAGCACCATCACCAACATCATCACCAACACCATCACCATCATCCTCAACATCGGCACCATCACCATCATCCCCACCACTGGCACCATCACCATCATCCCCACCATGAGCACCATCACCATCATCTACTATCAACTACAGCGCAGAGCCCAATTACCGAGGTCCTGGGCCAATACTGACTGGTTATTAAAGAGAGACCTGTAAGTGCCCCTGAGACCGTGAAGGGAAGGCAGTCGGTGTGGTACCCATGTACTCTGGGTTCTATAGCTCATCTCTTTTTAACTAGGTCTATGATCTTTGTCAGGTGACTTCTTCTCATGGAAACTCAGTGGCTCCTTGCCAAGACTCCATGGAGATCCTACTCAAAGCATGGAGATCCACTACAAAACATTGCCTCAGTCACATCTGTGCAAGCCACCTGGTAACCCAAGGATGGCCATGCGTGGAGTCCCCAGCCTGGCCACACACTCATTCCAAAATCTCAGGCTGACAGCCCTCTTCAGAGGGAACATGGTAACTCCATGGACCTGACTGATCATAGCAAGTGATTTCATGCTCCTGTTGGCCCCACGTGTTGACTTTGCAATTTGAATTATATGGCAATACCTAAAACTAGGGACATTTCAT
The DNA here is from genome assembly GCF_982192425.1 of Myodes glareolus. NCBI lineage: Eukaryota > Metazoa > Chordata > Mammalia > Rodentia > Cricetidae > Myodes > Myodes glareolus. The sequence goes on along the minus strand of NC_142035.1, from coordinate 13,666,765 downwards.
GCAGAAATCTGGATTCTTGGCTCCTTAGAAAATCAGATGGAAACCAGTTCAGTTTTGGTGACAAGCAGCGAAAACAGGGACATTTTCCCCCAAAAGTGGAATTGTAGGTGTGAGTGTGTACAGACCTTGATGTTCCTAGGGCTGGAGGTCCAGCTTGATGGGCTTTAGAATTACCATGCCAACAACCTTTGTGTATGTCTGTCAAGGTGTTTACAGAGAAGTTTAACTAAAGAAGGAAGACCTTTAGTGGGCGGTGCCATCCCATGTAAGGCCCACCCTGAATGTGGGCGGTGCCACCCCATGGGGTGGGGTTCAAGATTGAATATAAAGGCTCCAGCTGTGACCATCTTACCTTTGAAGTCAAACCACCACCTGAGTGATGGCTTTTGGGATGGAAAGAAAAACAGGATGATAACAATCGCCACACCAGTGACAGCATCTGAAACAAACCTGCAGGGAGAAGACAACAGCATGTGACTCTGGCTCCTGCCAGGCCATGGACTGGCAGACTTGTAAGCGAGGACCTGCAGATGGGGAGAGGCCTGTGGAACCACCAACCTGTGTAGTGCCCAGGTGGGATGCAGCTACCCAGGTAGGCCCAAGCTGTTGTAGAATATTAATTGAAGATGTATTGCATTTGTTTATGCTGGGGACTTTGTATTTTAATGATACAAAGATGTATTGCATTCTTTTATATTGCATTTGTTTAACTCTGTGAAGCTGTGCTACTTTGCCTGTCTAAAACATCTCATTGGTCTAATATAGAGCTGAACGGCCAATAGCCAGGCAGGAGAAAGGGTGGGTAGGCGGGGCTGCCAGGCAGAGAGAACAAGTAGGAGGGGAAAGGTGGGAAGAGGAGATAGGGAGCAAAAGGAGAAAGAGAGGGGGACTCCAGGGGCCAGGTACCCAGCTACACAGTCAGCAATGGAATAAGAAAGAAAGATATGCAGAAATGAAGAAGGGGAGACGCTCAGGGTAAAAGACAGACAGGATAATTGAAGTTAGGAAAAGCAGGCAGGAAACAAGTCAAACTAAGGTTGGGCATTTGTAAGTAAAAAAAAAAATGTCTTCATGTGTGATTATTTGGGAGTTGGGTGTCAGCCCCCTTCAAAGAGATAAAAGAAAGAGAAAGAAAGAAAGAAAGAAAGAAAGAAAGAAAGAAAGGAAGGAAGGAAGGAAGGAAGGAAGGAAAGAAAGAGAAAGAGAGAGAGAGAGAAAGAAAGAAAGAAAGAAAGAAAGAAAGAAAGAAAGAAAAAAGAAAGACAAGCCAACACCAAGCCATTACCCAGGATGTCCTAGGGTATTTTGCTGCTGTCAGACAAAAGCTTGCCCTCCTGACCTAGAATAGGGACTTTCTAAAGAGGGAAATTTGAGAGGCACAGGATATTGGGGTCCATAGAACACATATAAATCACCTAAACTTGGGCCCTAAGGACCATCCTGCAGATGTGTGTCTAGCTTCTGCTTGGTTCCTCCTGGCACAGGCAGCGAACCAGCCTGTGACCACTGTCCACGCCAGCCAAGTCCAGGCCCACCAGCCTCGCAGCTCTTCCACACCCGGCTTCCACACTTTTAAGGACTCATGCTATGTCTTTGTGGAAACTTGGTAGACACAAGGCCTTTGAGGCAGGTTTTGGGTGGTTCATGAAGCAAAAAATGACCCACTTAAGGCCAGACCATGGTCTGTGGAGAGAATGGGCCTTAAACCCTGATTTTCCCGGCTCTTAGTTCAAAGAAGCCCAGAGTCCGTTGCTAACTCTTGCAGCTCACACCAAACAAGAGCATATAAAATTGCCATGAAGATGGGGTGGGGGGCAAGGCCAATCGCCCATCACAGATGGAGCACTCTTCTGCCACCATCATGGGGATGAGCCTTGTGAGGACGATGGGGACACGGAAGTACTGAGATGATAATCCGTGGGGTTACCCAGTGGAGGGGAGGTGACTGAGATAATCCGTGAGGTTACCCTGTGGAGGGGAGATGGCTGAGATAATCCGTGGGGCGACCCTGTGGGGGGAGATGGCAGCACATTTCCCGCTCTTACAGGTGGCCACTTCTCCACCCAGCTACTGTTCTTGTAGACATTTAGCTTCAAGAAATAGTCAAGCTTTTACACACCTACCCTCCAATACCTGCCTGCTACGCTCAGGGAAAGGCCCGTGCTTAACATACCGAGAAGGGCCTTGGAGACCGGTGCTTCTCCACCCTCCCCTCACCGTGGCTGTCCTTCCTTCCCACCAGCTCCTACAGTTGAGTCTGTTCATGCTTCAGCCTCAGAAGTCTTGAGTGCTTTCCAGAGCGAGTCACAGTCAATGCCCCTCTGCATCGTTTCTCCGTGCTGCTCACTCACTTTCTCTGTACCCAGTCCAAGCTGCAGGTCCTTGACTGTCCACACCTGCTCTAGTCTGTGCCCAGAGCCGATGTCCCATGCTCAGTGTGTGACATAGGAGAGTGAGGAGCAAACGGCACACTGAGTCACGTAGCTCGTAAAGGCTGAGCTAGGGTTCGAACCCAGTTTTGTCTGAGTGCTCGTCACCTGAGAATCCAGAGTTATCCACAGAACCTCTTCTGGGAGGTACTGCCCCTTCAGCTCCACACGGTCCATCGCAGAATCCCCACCCCCCCACCGAGCCCTGCCTTGTGGGTCTGCAGAATCTCACCCAGGGTTGAAGAGGCTGGCCCAGCCAGGAATGAACTTCGGGTCCCGGGAGAAGAGGAGGATGGCAAACGCACAGAACAAGACAAAGACGGCCTGTTCAGCAAACCTGCGGTGCAGAGACGGAAGCATGCTCAGCATCCTGGGCTCAGACTGGAGGTGAGAAGGGCAACTCCCTCTCGGGGAATCCCAGAAGGAGAGAGGGTGCCCCAGGGTGGAAGCAGTTCACAGCTGCCCAGGGTCCCCAAAGGCTTCTATTGTTAAGGGGAATTGGTCAAGTTCTTACAGACAGAAAAAAAGAAAAAGAAAGATAGAAAAGCAGAAAAAGGGGGACAAGCCAGGAGTGATGGAGCACACTTTTATTGCAGGCACTCAGAAGGCAGAGCCAAGTGGATCTTTTTGAGTTCAAGGTCAGCCTTGACTTATAGAAAGCTCCAGGATAGACAGAACTGTATAATAGAGAGATCCTGTCTAAAAATAAAAATATAGGGTCGGGGGGACAGAGAAACAGTCATGCAAACATACTGACAAGCACGCACAGGAAGTGACAGATACTCCAAGAGGAGCATCCACAGGGAGAGGCATGGCCAGACACAGGAAGGGGGTGCACAGAGCTGAAAAGTCAGACTCCCCAAGTCTGGAAGAAGCGGCTAGCAGTGTGTTTAGCTCACAGACTGAGAAGTGGAGTCTTAAGGCACATAGGAAATAATGACCAGACCACTCTTTGAATTTGAGCTTGCTGAAGCCTACATACTTTCATAACATGGGAAACACATTAAACAGGCACACAGCTCTGGGAGGCAGCATCAGAGAGCCCATGTACTAGAAGGAGAAAAGTATCTTAGAGAAGACAGGGAAGAAGTCCAGCCAAAACCAGCCTGAGCTGAATGGTCCCGAAGGTATCTGCCCCAGCACCAGGGCAAGGCCTTGAGGTAATGCCCCAGAAACCTCAAAGGCCAGCTCACTCACACCCTGACACTCGCTCATACTTGGTGGGCCCCAGGTTCTGGAACTCTTCTCGGATCACGGCTCGAGCTTTGTCCTCAGCTTCGGCTCTGATCTCAGTCTTCTTCTTCCTCCAGCCCCTGGGAAGAACGGCAAACTTAGGAGGTGTGACAGGAGACGGGATTACGTTACTCTTGAAATTTTCATTTTTTTGTTTATTCACTTATGCATTTATGGGAGCCTGGCATACACGTGGAGGGGAGGTCAGAGGGCAACTTGCAGGAGTCAGTTCCTTCCTACTGTGTGGGTTCCGGGGATTGAACTCAGGCTGGCAGCCTTTACCTGCCAAACCATCTTGATGATCAAGGGTTTACCTTCTTAATCACCTCCCCTGTCCCCAACCAGCTGCAGCAGCCCTGTCTGAAGACCGTGACAGCCTGATGCTTGGCCTCCTGGCCTCTGTCTTTCCTTCCTAGAATGTATGTTTCAGCCGGCCTTTCAGACATGTGAAATGGAATTGGCTATGTTCTTGGGCTTTAAATCCTTGCACGAGTCAAACACACACATGGATGAACCAAAAGTCAATGGAACAAAACAGAAATCGACTCCACCGCAAGTGAGAGCTCAGGCCGGGGTGAGGACAACGTCTCAGACTGGCATGGAGAGGAGGGCCATTCAATCACCGTGCTGGATGCGGACCTCGGTGGATTGAGAGTCCAGAATTTGTTTTCAGCTCTAGAACTGGGTGATACTTCATGCCATGAAGTATTTATTTGTTTTTTATTTTTGTCTAGGTTCTCCCTACATGATGCTTCCTATTGTGACCCTGACAGGATTTAGGATCACCTTTGGCCATGCCTGTGAGAAACTGTCCTGGTTAGGCTAACTGAGGTGGGAAGCCACATCCCTGGGGCAGGGAAGCCTGAACTGCATAAAACTGGAAGGAAGCTGCTCAGAAACAGTCCTCTCTCCCTGCCGACTGACTGTGGATATGATGTCACCCGCTGCTCTCACGGCTCCCTGTCTTGACCTCCCTGCTGTGGTGAACGGTTCCCTGGAACTGTGAGCTGAAATGAACTCTCCCTTAAGTTGCTTTCACTAGGGCAGTCGGAGGACGCTGGCACTGAGAAGTGGGGCCTCCGTTGTGATAAACCTGACCATGCAGCTCTTGGGCCTTTGGAACTGGTTTATGGGAAGAACGGGGAAGCGCTTTGGAGCGTTGGGCTAGAAAAGCCTTCGAAAGCTGGAAGATGAGCTTGGCGGGCCCATTCTGGTGAGAACTTGGAGGACAAGAATGCAAACAGAAATGTAGCTGGGTTCAGGGCTGGGGGGGATCAGAGACTCCGTCAGCCCCTGGAAAGGGGTTGTCTGAATGATATTTCAGCCAGAAGATGGATTGGCAGGTGCTGGACTAATGCGTTCAGCAGAGGAGGTTTCAGGGCAGGAGAATGTGCAGTCCTGAGAAGCAGCTCTAATTGGGAATAAGGTCATCACCGTGGTAGAAAGTCTAAGCCAGGGAGTGTCCACTGCTCCGTCAGAGGGCCAGCACACAGGGGACAGAACTAAGAGCTGGGAAGGTGGCAGAGTTCAGAATTGCACAGAGTGAGATTGGGACCCAAGCCATGGGCTAAGTCTGGCTGTGTTTTCCTGGTTGAGCTGGCTCTCAGCCTGGGCTTCTGCCGTCAGATCTTTCGAAAGTGTCCGAGGCCAGGAGCATCCTGTGGGCACCTCTCTCTGTTCAAAGTGTTTACACCTCAGCTCCGAAATGGATCCTATTGGTCCCACTCCACAGACGAGCCAGTCAAGGCTTGGAGATGAGGGGAGGTCACTAGGTTGGAGAATAACTGTGCCACGCCCGCCACCCTCCAGCTCAGCTCTTGCACAATTCCTCCCTGACGACTCTAACCTACATCCGCACAGTACCTGGCTCACACTTCCGTAGTCTTTCCCTCTAAATAGACTCACCACTTTCATTAAAGAAATGGGTTACAGTCACTTGTGGTCCCACACACATCATTCCAGCACTGAGCAGGTGAGGACAGGAGGAGGGCTACATAGTGAGACAAGGGGAAGAAGTATAGCCCAGGGACAGAGTATTTGTCACATTCATAAACAGAAAATAAGAGTCACTGTCAAGGGGTAGGGGAGATGGCTCAGCTGGTGAAGTTCTTGCCCTGTCAGCAGAAGGACCTGGGTCTGATCCCCAGAACCCATGTCACAAAGCTGAGCATGGTACAGCATGCCTCTAATTCCCCAGCACCAAGATGTAGAGACTGGGTTTGCTGGCCAATCAGTCTACACTATTTAGTGAGTTCCAGGCCAGTGAGAGATCCTATAAAAAACATAAAACAAACACCAAGGGTAGGGTGGAATGGAGGTACCAACACCCAGAGGCGTAGGCAGGTGGATCTCTGTGAGTTCAAGGCCAGCCTGGTCTACAGAGCAAGTACCAGGACAGGCTCCAAAGCCACACAGAGAAACTCTGTTTCAAAACAAACAAAAAGAATGACACCTGAGGTCTTCAGGGTCTCAATATGTGTGAAAATGCATGTACCCCAAACATGCAAATATACACTCAGAGATACACACATGGTGAAACACACACACACACACACACACACACAGAGAGAGAGAGAGAGAGAGAGAGAGCCATTGTCATAAGCAGAAAGAAACTGTAAAGATGAACATGAGAGCAGCGCACAGGATTACATCTTGGTTCGACATCATCACTGGTCCAAGCCATCCTGGAAACCAGGGTCACCTTTCCTTTGTTCAAAGGTCAACAGGTGGGGCCCAGCAGGGAGGCTTGGGCTTTTCCGTCCTCCCTCTAGAAGAAGGTCCCTCATACCTCCAGCTCATTCCACCGTAGAGGAAGGAGATCCAGAGCCAGCCAACCAGAAGGAACAGCAGCATGAGAGGGAAGGCGAAGATGAACCAGGAGCCGAAGTTCACCACATCGCACTGTGGAAAGAAACTGGCAAACAAGGAAAAGCAAGGGTGGCCGTCAGATGGGACCATCAGTGCTAGGCTGGAGGCCTCAGGGGTCAGGGCAGAGTGAAGGATCCTGGGAGGACTGGAGGAGAGGACTCCTCCCCCTTCCTCCTGTGGAGGGTCTGGTTCTGACTCAGTGGAACCTCAGTGCCCTGTGCGCCTGGGGGGGGGGGGGGCAGACAGTGAAGTGGGCAGGTTGCACTATGGCAAACTCAAGACAGCATGCCCAGCCAAATCTGAGCTTCGCTTGTTTTTATGCCTTGTTTAAATGCTGACTTTTCTCTCAAATATTTCTTGTAACTCTAACAGGGAACACACCACATCCTGGGTAGGACTGGGGGGCACACATCTTTAAACCCAACACCCAGGAGGCAGAGGTGGGCAGTTATCTGTGAGCTCCTGCCAAGTCAGAGCTATACAGTGAGACCTTGTCACAAACAAAAATGAAAAACAAACAAACAAAAAATATGGTACTAAATTGGATAGGAAAAAATGTTATAAAATGCTTTAGATAAAAGAATATGGACACATAGCTACCAACAGCCAGTTATGAATAAATAAACAAGACAGAACAAAATATGAGTAGCTATTGTCTGACAAATAAACAAAAATATCGATAAACTGAAGGGTGAGACCCTGAGAGGATTTCATCCTTAGTTTTCTTTATCTGATTTCTATAATAAAAAAGTACACCTTATAGTCAGGCATATTAGCTAAGAAAGAGCATATTAGTTAAGAAATATATTAACATATCAGCAGATATGGGGCAAGTTGCATAAATTCCTATTATCAAAATAATACTAAAAGGAAAGTGATCAAAATGTCCATAATTGATTAAGTATAATACCCCAGATAGGATTATTTCTAGTTTTTAGAATGTATATTTTTGTAACATTTTAAGATAAAAATCAATCTATAAAAGTGCACAAACAATATGATAAAAACAGCATTAAATGGCAACCTATAGTATGGATATACTCAGAAAAGACTAGAAGGAAGTCTGCTGTCAGTGGGATTGAAGGTATTTCAAGTTTTAAATTTTTCTGTATTTTCTGGAAGTTTATAGTGTGCATGTTTCATTTTGTCACCAGAATAAACCCATAAAATGTGTTTGTGCAAAGAGCAGCTAGCACAGCATAGCCATTCTAGTCTCCCAGGTTCCTGTGGGGCTCAGTGAGCCTGAGAGACTCCCCTGTCTCAGCCTCCCAGTGCCAGGATGACAGGTGTGCACCACATCCGGAATTTGACCTGATGCTGAGGCTCTAACTTGGGTCCTCATGCTGGGCCAACCCCGGCGACCTTTTACAAAACCCTCTCTGTGCTTCCTGCTTCCTGAAGGTCCACGTATTTTACTAAAGTCAGCATGACCGGTGGTTCAACATGAGGAAGCCCCATAGCCCTCCCTGCTTTCTTTTTTCAGGCTGGAGCCCAGACCTGCTCATGTGTCACAGAAGAAAGCCCTAGATATCATCCATCCCCTTCTTATTCCTCGCTGCCCAATTCAGGCCCTGACTACAACCCAGAGCCCATGATTACCTGTCTGTCTCTAAGGAGGGGCTCCATAGACCCACCCCCAATATCAAGCAACCAATGGGAAAGCAAGAACCAAGAACTGGAAGGCTAAGCCCAGATTACCCTAGACCCAAAGCAGGACCATCGGGCAGATGGAAGGATGCCAAGAGTTTGTGCATGTCAGTGGACTAAAGGCGTGTGCTCGGAATCCTGGGGTCTGAAAATTAGAATCTTGAAACAGCTTTACAAACCAGAGCCTAGGCTAACAGAGTGAAGCCAAGCACTGTGGAGCCCTTCTCTCCTGTTCTCAAGTGTGGGACCAGCCACAAGTTGGTGTCTAGAGACCCTATCTGCTGGTAGAGGGACTCTCCAACAAGGACCGGCTCAGAGCTGGAAGCCTCCTCCTGGCTCACTCTTGCTTTGGGCCAATGCCTCCTGCTGGGAACTAAGTTTTATATTCTGTCCATCCCACCATGGTCTTTCAGGGTGTCTCTGTCTTCTTGAGAAGATGAACGCTGGGATTTGTATGCTATGCTTGTGACTCCCTCCCCTACCCCACTCTTTTCAAAAACCGTTTGTTTATTTGTTTTTGAGACGATGTCTTGCTAGTGTCCAACTTGTGAACTACAGTGATCCTCCAGCCTCAGTCTCCTGGGGCGACTCCAACTGCTCTCCCTGGTCTTGCTGGTTCCTGAGACTCCCAAGAGCACTCACACCTCAGAGCCTCCGTTCTTTTGGCTTCCAGAGCCCTCATACTCTCACTCTGGGGCTCTTTTCCGACTTCGTCTCAGCAAACAAATGTCCCTGACGGACAGGGACCCCGTCTTGTTGTTCCTGTACTTCCACCCACTCCATTTTATTTCTACGCCATACATAGCACACAACAATTTGCTTTTTGTCTTTTGTGCTTCTGTGACAGGGACTCAAGTAGCCCGGGCTGACCTCAAACTCTTTGAGGATGACCTTCAACCTCTGACCCTCTCGTCTCTAACTCCTGAATAGAAGACAAGGCGTGCCACCCAGCATTCATTTGCTCTCTGCCCATTGCCTGTCTTTTTCCCACAAGACAGTCACTGGATCGCCATCCTTGGCTGGGAAATAAGTAAGGGGAGGAAGAGAAGGATGACCTTTGGCCCACAGGGGACACTGTATCTAACTGTGTGTGTGTGTGTGTGTGTGTGTGTGTGTGTGTGTGTGTGTGTGTGTGTATGCATATGTGTGCTTGTGGAGGCTGATGTCAATACTGAGTGTCCTGATCAATCACTCCCCACCTTACTTTTTGAGGTGGGAACTCTCAATGAACTTGGAGTTCACTGACTCAAGTACACTGGCTGACCAGTGAACCCCCAGGGACCTGCCTCTACCTCCCCAGGGCTCAATTACAGGCATGTTCCACCACACCTCGCTTTTAAATAGGTTCTGGGGATCCAAACTCAGGTCCTCACGCTTGTACAGCCAATGCTTTGCCCGCTGAGCCATCTCCCCAGCCTGGCACTTACCTCTTGAGCTGGCCAAGCAGGATGAGGTTGGGGGCTGTGCCTGTGAGCGTGGCAGTGCCCCCGATACTGGCTGAGTAGGGAATGGAGATGAGGAAACCCTTCCAGATGTTTCTGCGGTATTCCTCCTCCTTGGAGTCATCGGGCAGTTCCGGTGGGGTCTCTGCCTCCACAGGGTGGCCTCTGTGGGAATGGACCCAGAGAGAGGCAATTCAGAGCAGTCAGAAGCTCTGGCCCCAGAGGGAGTCAGCCACCTGACACTCTGCTTTCTGCTTCAGGATTCTTTCTAAAGTCAGAACCGCCATGGACCCTGCAAACCTTCAGCTCAGATACTCTGCCCAAGGAATTTACCCCAAGGAAACAATGAGATCAGCGTCCCAGTTGGTAGCAGGGTGAACTACAACATTAAATACCCTTTTACCCAAAAGCAACTAAGTGTCCATCTAAGGGGAATTAGCTACATGCTGAGTCTCCTTCTGGGTGGGGACACCTACACGGCTGTTAAAATGTGTCCTTTCAGGGCCAGTGAGATGACTCAGCAGGTAAAAAGACCCCTGGAATTTACATGGCAGAAGGAGAGATCTGACTCCTGCAAGGTGTGTTCTGGCCTCCACACACGTGAGTGGGCATGCATACTTGTGCATACATAGTCACAAACTCAGACAAAATTAAATTTTAAGAATGTGATTAAATGGGCGACTTGAGAGGCATCTGGTAAGAGAAGAGTCTGGATCAGGAATCACACCAGCAGTAGCTGACATCACCGCCCAGGCTTTCGTTGTAAAAATATTCATGTAATACTGTGTCTTGTGAATATGCAGTATTCTAGTCTCCAGTGGAGTACACACTCTGCTTTCATTTCCTTCCTTGGGAATGGAATTATGGTGTTCCCCCATTTTTATTTCTTCCTTGAATTTTCTGTGTCGTTTTCCTTGTATACTTTGGGGAAAGAATGAAACAAAGTTACTAATTGTTTCTTTGAGAGACTGAGGAAACCAGAGGTGGCATGGCCTACGATTCCAGGACTCTGGAGGTTGAGGCAGGAGGATCTTGAGTTTGAGGTCCACTTGGGCCACACAGTGAGAACACCCGTCTCAAAATCAGAGACCTGGATTTGCCTGGAGTGGTTCACCAGTTAGCCCTAGGGGTTTTCTTGTCTCCACTCCCCAGTTCTGGGGTGATGGGTGTGCACTGCAATGTCTGACTTTTGTTTACTTGGATTCTGGGCGTTTAAACTCAGATCCTTAAACTTGTGTGAGAAGCACTTTACAGACAGAGCTACCTCCCACCCTTAGGGGCTGCTACAGAGTGCTTATATGTGGCTAGAACTAGGAACTGTACGTAAAGGGTCTGAGGTGGGGGGGGGGGGGTTACAACTAAAGCAATCAGTTCACCACAAACACGTGTCTCAAGACATATTGCTGTTTTCAGTTATTCCTCAATAAGTCAGGAAAAGAAAAAAGGAATAAAGATTTTAAAAAGAAATTGAAGAAATTGTATGGTTCAACAGGCTTGTCTGACATGTACAACGCCCTGGGCTTGAATCTCCAACACTAGCGTGAAAGTGAGGTAATTGCCCCTGTGTAACCAAGCCATTTCCAAAACATGTATTTGAAATTGTATTTTCAAAAGTAAAATTGATTTATTGCAAAAGGACCTGAGTTTGATCCTTGGAACTCACATGGTGGAAGGAAGGAACCAATTCCTGAAAGTTGACCTCTGTCCTCCACATGTGTGCAATGACTATGAACACACACACACACACACACACACACACACATACACACACACTAGAGAGAGAGGGGTAACCATGGAATGGGCAGGAAGCTAACTCCAAGACTGGGGGTCTTGTTGCTTCCCTCTTGAAAGGAGGGACACAGAGGAGTAGACCATGAAGTGTCTTTATGTGCCTGTGTGCCTGTTACGTGCATGTTTGCCTGTATGTGCATGTTTGCCTGTATGCGCAGGTTTGCCTGTATGTGCCTGTGTGCCTGTGTGCCTGTTATGTGCAGATTTGCCTTTATGTGCATGTTTGCCTGTGTGTGCAAGTTTGCCTGTATGTGCCTGTGTGCCTGTTATATGCAGGTTTGCCTGTATGTGCATGTTTTCTGTTCCTGAATATGCATATGTGCCTACATATACACGTATGTCTGTGGAAGCCAGAAGTCAATCTTGAGAGCCATATTCAGTGGTCACCCACCATTTTTGAGTGGCATCTCTTGTTGGTCTGAGCTCACCAAGGAGGGTAGGCTAGTTGGAATCTCCCTGTGGCCATTGGGCTTGGTATTTTCTTTCTTTCTTTCTTTCTTTCTTTCTTTCTTTCTTTCTTTCTACATGGATTCTGGGATCAAACTCATCTTCTTGTTTGTGAGATGAACACTTTACTGAAAGTTACCTCGCCAGTCCCATGGTTGCCTTCTAGTTTGACATAATTAAAAGTTTTGAGATAGTAGTGTCTTGCTATGTAGCCCAGGCTAGGCTCCAACCCTCCTTCATCCTTCCTCAGTTTCCAAAGGGGTGTGATTACAGGGGTGTGTGTGTGTGTGTGTGTGTGTGTGTGTGTGTGTGTGTGTTTACACCTGGCTACTGGTTGCTTTTAAAAAAAGCAGGGCCTCACCTAAGCCAAGTGGTAAAGGGCAAAAACCTAGACCCTGGACCAGCCAGAGAGAACTTGGGGCTGGTGCAGCACCCAAGCCTTGTCAATCACCCCATTGAATCATTCTGGGAAGTCTCCAAGAATGTGGTCAGAGCTTACCCTTCTGAACTGGCGAGAAACTGCATCTCCGTGGGCACTGTTGGAAGTCCGTTTCCCTTCACAGCAGCTGGGAGAGAAGAGGAGGCATATTAGTGACTGCCAAGGGCACTGACTGGAAGTTTCCAGTTCCTAGGGAACAAGATTTCACCACTAAGATGGTGCGCCATTTACTGGAGAAAAGATGAGGCAGGTCAAGGGGGAGAGGAAGGAGGGAGAGAAGGAAAAAGGGATAGAGGGCCCTGGAGGGGAGTAAAGATCAGCACCCTGCATTCCACACTCCGACCCACCATCTATGTTTGGAGGGGGCCCCTCTGCCAGGCTGACTAACAACCCCTAACTCAAACTGAGGCCAATCTGAGAGGCCATTGCCAAAGGTTACCTGGGAAGGACGAGCAATGTGAGAAATGATCTCCATTCAATTCATTCATTCATCTAATCCATTCATCCAAAACACAGCCACTGAGCACAGACTATGTACTTGGGGTACCCAGTGCACAACACAGAACAAGGCCCCTGCTCCCATGGAGGCTGTATTCTAGAACAGAAGACAGACAAGCAAATAATAATGACAGTTTCAGTAGATGAGAAGATAAAACCAGGCTAGGAAAGAGAACGTGACAGCCACGTGCCACTGATGCCTGGTCACTATGACCTGATGGCATTCGATGATGCCTGCAGGATGACAGTGGCCAGTCTATGAAGCTCCATGGGAAAAGGCTCCAGAAAATAGAAACATCAAGTATACAGGCCCTGTGGTTGGAGGCACCGGCAGTGCTAAGGAAACCTGGCTAGAGGTGGGGTTTTTCATCAGGACCACTAGCTCCCCGATAAATGACACGGTGACTTATTATTAATTATAAATGCTCGGCCTATAGCTTAGACTTATTACTGACTATCTCTTACAACTTAATTAGCCCATATTTATTAATGTACATACTGCCACGTGGTTCATGGCTTGTTATGTCATCTTCCACATGCCCTGCTTCCTCTGCAGCCGGCTAGCAACTCCGCCTTTCTTCCCAGTATTTTCTCAGTCTGACTTTCCTGCTTAACTTCTTCCTGCCTAGCTTCTGGCCAGTTATCTCTTTATTAAACCACTGAGAGCAGCATATCTTTACAGTGTCCAAAAAGATTGTTCCACAACACCTGGCATCCGGAGACAGTAGTGAGTCAGGAAGGGTTAGGGGTGACAGAAATGTCCTGCAGGATGAGAGACTTAAGAAGGAAGATGTGGAGTTATATTTTCTAGCTATCTCTAGGTTTGGGTGGACTACAGGGAGCTGGCTGTAGTTAAGTAAGAGCATGGTGACTGGGTGATCACAGACACTGAAGTTGTGCAAGTTATGTGTGTGTGTGTATGTGTGTGTGTGTGTGTGTGTGTGTGTGTGTGTGTGTGTTTCTCTTCTTTTAAAACCAAGACCTCATGGCTACTAGGAGCACAGGGCTGGAACTCAAGTAGCCAAATTTTTACAAAATGGGCCAAGCACGAAATCTTGTGTCTCTTGTGTGCACGGCAGTGAGTGATGAGACACAAAGAGGCTTGTCACAGGGGTACCGCCTTCCAGCACAAAGTAAACAAGCAGAATACGTAAGGTGGGTGGCTGTCCCAGGAAACAGCACAGGGAAGGGAATGAGACATCATTTTCAAGAGTCTGACTGACAGGACACTTGGGTGAGGGGGACATCTGTCATCTCTTAGCAATGTGCTGGAGGTGAGGACAGGGCAGGGGGTGAGAATTCCAAGAGTGGAGATGAGCAATGGCAAAGGTCCTGAGGCAAAAGGGGCTACAAGTCAAAAGAAGCCAGTGGAGCTGGAGGTGCGCACGCACTCACTCTCTCTCTCCCATCTCTCATGCACACACACACACACACACACACACACACACACACACACGAACATGTACACACAAACATGCACACCCAGTCACCATTTGATTTTTTTCCACTTAGGAATTTCCTTCTAGCCATAGGTCACACAGTCATCCTGTGCACTAGGAAGGAGGGCACACATGGTCAGCCTTATGTGCTGGGAGGAAGGGCACACACAGCCAGCCTTATGCGCTGGGAGGAAGAGCACATATAGTCATCCCTATGCCCTGGGAGGAAGGGCACATACAACTACCCTTGTGCACTAGGAAGAAGGGCACACACAGTCAGTCTTATGCGCTGGGAGGAAGGGTACATACAGCCAGCTTTGTGTGATGGGAGAAAAGGCACACACAGTCAGCCCTGTGCCCTGGGAGGAAGGGTCTGGACTCTTGTTTTGGCCTCTCTCAATGTCACCCACTAGCCTGGGGATACCCTTCCTGGCTCCATTGTCTTGCCAGCACCAAAGAAGAACAAGACTCTATGGTGGCTGATGGCATCAATCGTGGTGTGTCCTAGGATGCCACCTCCCTGCCGAGCACAGCAGGGGGTCTCAGGTGAAAGGCCAGGTCCACTTCCCCTAGATTGCTGAGCAGCTCACAGCTAGGGCAATGGGACACATGTTCACATGCAGTGCACGGAGGACACGGCCCAAGGCACTGAAGCAGGAAGTAAAGGGCTGTTAATAGCATACAGATGGTGGGAGGTGGAGTGGAGGTGGAGCGGAGGTGTCACTCTCCAGAAGATGACCTCTAACCCAGTGACCCCTGGCCCTCACCTTCTCTGGCTTGCCCTGTATTTTTCCTACTGGGCCCCACGTATCTGGGGCAGCATCAGACATTGGCAGCCCTAGGGACTCCCTCGGGGGTGGGTCCCACTCAGAGGGTCTGTAGGGGCTCTGCAGTGGGCAGGGCCTTGGTAGTCTTGACAACATTGGCAGGAGATTCTTTTGTGTAGTTGGGGTTGAGACCTACAGGTCTGTAGTCACAGAAGGGAAACAGACCTACAGTGTCTACCCCAGCCCTGGTGGTGGGCATGATTACCCCAGTGCGTCTCATGTGGAGCCTGGCTGCTCACTGCCTACATCAGAGTTGGGGAGTTCCATATGAGATTACATGTGATTCCACAAGGCATAAGAGCCTTGGTGTGTGCACCTGTGGGTAAGGGTGGGGGTTCATATCGATGGCAGAATGGTCTCTATTGGGCACTAATTTTGATGACAGTGATGAGGGTGAAGCAGAAGTTGAAAAAAAGAAAACCCAGGAAAACCAAGGCAAGCGTTCCTTGTTTGCCATTTACTCTGGCTATCTTACGGCATTCCTATGACCCAAGTAGCCTTAGAGACTGAATGGAAACAGATCTGTGGGCCAAAGTCTCTAGGGAGCCTTTGCTGAGTCCTGAAGACACAGGTCAGCCCGGAGCTTGGTACTTACGTAAGGGCTGCACAGGAAACAAACCTTGAGTGTACACTGTGTGGGAGGGCTGGACCTGCTTGCTTGCCATCACACAGGTCCAGCAGCCATGGAGATGGGTTGCTACCGTCCTCTGCATTTGGAAAATGAGGCCTAGAGAGGCTGGTCAAGGCTGGGGACAAGAGGACCCAGTGGGTTAGAGGCAAAGCCAGGCCTATACTGTACCTAGGACTGATAATTTACCCAGCTCTCTCTCTTTCTCTCTTTCTCTCGCTCTCTCTCTCTCTCTCTCTCTCTCTCTCTCTCTCTCTCTCTCTCTCTCGCACACACACACACACACACACACACACACACACACACACACACAACTCTCATGCCGTGTCCAGGGCACTTGCATGGGCACTTAATATATCTGACACAGAACTGATCAGTATTCCAATTTCCCTGTCCAGCCTCTTGAATTTGCCTCAGGAAAGAGCTAGCCTATTATGTTAGGTAACAAGGACCCTGTGGAGGGTCACCCCCCAACATACACACATACACATTAAGTAGTTTAATGAACACAGTCCATTCAGTACACCCAGTAGGCCGGTGGTAAGTGCTATGGCCTCCATAGGGTGAAGAGAGACACTAAGGGGTAGTACAGATACTAACTGACCTGTTCATTTGCTTCATCACTACCTGTGTGCATCTATTGAGCACCTACTGTATCCCAGCACCAGCAAATGCCATTCACAAGATGAGTAGGAGTGACGCTTCGCGGGCTTGGAGAGAGATGTTGGACCGAAGGCAGATGATCACATGACCCCTCTCCCAGGGTGGGAAGGACACAGGTGGAAAGGCAGCGAGGACCTTACTGCCCACCCTGCCAAACTGTTGAATGTGCTTTGTTGGTGGTGTCTTTGAGTTCTGTGTGTGTGTGCGTGTTCGTATGTGTGTACAGGCTTTGAGACTAGAAGTCAGTGTTGGTGACTTTCTCGTCACTCTCCGCCTTAGTTTTCTGAGACAGAGTCTCTCCCTGAACCTGGAGCTCTGGCTAGGCTGGCCACGGATGCCAAGGATCTTGCTGTCTCCACCTCCCCAGTGACGGGATAATAGGCACCTACCACTCTGCCTGGCTTTTCACCTACGTGCTATGGCTCCGAACCTGTGTCCTCAGGTTTGCACGGCAAGTACTTCACCAAGTGAACCATCTCCCCCATCCTGTGTTTGCTTTATCTTGTTTTGTTTGAGACAGGATCTCACCACATAGCCCTGCTGCCTTTGTACATGATGCCTTCCTTTCTCTGCCTACTAAGCACTGAGATTACAGGTGTGAACCATCACACCAGCCACATAATCGCCCCTTCCTCGGTCACAGGCTCTTGTTTCATGCACATCACAGGCCGTACATAAGACAGACTAGTCCTGACTTTCTAGGTTAGAGAGGCCCAGGATCATGGCAACTGGCAAGTGAAGAGTGAAGGAGGGAACCAATTACCTCAACCTGAATGGTTGCTACGACTCCAGCCATATGAATGACACATGTGGGTGGCCTCTTCCAGGCAGAGAAAAGGCAGAAGAGTATAGTTTCAAAAGCTAGGCAAACCTCTTGCTGGCTGAGGGGAATCTCCTTGACTGAAGCCTGGGTTAGAACTGCGCTCCCTACAGGTAGATGATGCAATGACAAAATGCCAGGGAACATTTAGACAGCAGTAGCAAAATAGGAAGGAGAGGAGTCAGGGACTCCCTGTAAGGTGGAGGACCTCTTGGGGTTCTATCTAGCGATCCCCACCCTACACCAGCATCTTCTCCTGTAGGTCCATGTGCTCAGAGCTCTGGACGAAACATTTTGCCTTTGTGAGCCTCCATTCCATTTCTTTGTCTGCAGAGTGGGGACCACAGACATCAAATGAGCTAATGAGAAGCTGAGCCAAGCTGACATTTAGGGTCTTGAGGAAAGGACAGTTTGTGCTGGCATTGCTGTTGACCTGGCTATCAGTGACCCTTGTGAACTTGGAGCTTCTGGAAAACTCCTTGTTCAAATCTGACTCCACTAGCAACCTCCCACCTGTCTAAAGCACAGAAACTGAGTGAAGAGGGCCGCGGTCTTTACCCTGGGCTCAGCACTGCTCTGAGCCCCCAAGGTTGCTCACTCACTTCCAGGCCTCTGACTCCAGGGCTGCGACCTCCCCACCGCCTGCAGGGTAGGAAGAGAGGCTATAGATTTCTATCACAAACATCACTGGTGTGACTTTTTGGTGTGACTTTTAGTGAGTCCCCTCTCCTTTCAAGGTCTTCAAGTTTGGGTTTTGTTATAATGGACTGGACATTCGAACATTCATGTGGCCATCCTGTGTGAGGCAGGAGAATGGAATAAAGCGAATACAGCCCCACCCCCAGCCAGCCCAGCTCAAATGTCTAGTGCCACAGGTTACTACCATAGGAACCTCTGGGGTCCTCTTCATCTCTCTTTGCTTCTTCTTCAAATCCCACTTATCAAAATGAGGATGTTAGGAGTCCACCCCGTTCAGACACAGACCCTCAGAAGGGCCCTCCAACACAGCAAGCACTCAAGGGGCATGGTTCTTCCGCAGACACATCAGGTAAGACAGGGCACAGGTTCAGCTGAGGTGGAAATGAACGAAGGGGTAGTGCCAATGGTCTGATGCCACCTCAGCATGACCATCTTCTCAGAGCCCCACAACGTGGGAGGGAACCGTTTGAAGCCCAGTAAACCAGCATCATAGAGTGAGGTCAGTCGCTCTCATTTTTGTAGTCTGGATCAGGCCTGCCCTGGTCTTGCCATGACCTGCCACACAAAAACAGCTCTCGCATTTTTAAATAGTTTGAAATATCCAGAGTTTGGGGGTGGCCCAGTCGGCAAAGTGCTTGCTGGAGAAGCATGAGATCCTGAGTTCCATCCTTAGTACCCAATGAAATTCAAATGTGGCCTGCGTCTGTAACCTCAGCACAGGGAGGTGGAGATGGGATGGCATGACCTGTGTCTGTAACCCCAGCGCTGGAGAGGTGGAGGTGGGACTGACCCCGGGGCTGGCTCACCAGTTATTCTAGCTGAATAGGTGAGCTCCTGATTCCTCGAGAGAACCTGTCTCAAAATACATGCTCCATGTGCACCTCCCTCAAACGTATATGAACATGTATAATATACATGGAAACACACAAGATTCATAGAAAAAGAACATTAGGGGATGACAAAATGAGAAGAGATCTTAATTTTGGCTCCCACACGTGACTTTTTCTTGGCATGCAGTCTGCACTGGCACTCCGCCACCTTCTTCAAAGGCAGAGTTTGGAAGTTACAACAGAGTGGCTCACAAGCCTAAAATGTTTACTGTCTGGTTATTTACGGGGAACAGCTGCTAACCCCGCTACCTGGCAAAACTCCTGTGTTACCTGGAAGGCTCTGGCCTTGTGACAACCCAGCTCTGCTACTTCTCCAACAGTGACAGTCTGGATTTGTCCTTCTGCCGTGGGAAAACCCCATCTGTGAAGCACTTCTAAGTACATCTAGTTTTCAAGGCCATGCATGATGAATGAGTAAACACGCATTGCCAAACACAGACAGTCTGTGAATGGTGTATGGATCAATGTACAATATGTGTATGAATCTATATGTGTGTCTGTATGCAGTGAATGTGTGTGCATTTATATGTATGCAATGTACATGTGTATGTTTGTGTATGTAGGTGTGCATGTGTGTACAAGTGCATGTGTATGCAGTGTAAATGTGTGTCCATGTGTATGCAGTGTGCATGTTTGTGCAGGTACACATATATATGCACATGAGTATGTGCGTACACTATATATGTGTATGCAGATGTGCATGCATGCATGCATGTGTATATGTGTATGCAGGGTACATGTATGTGCAGATGTACATAAATGCACATGATTGTATGTGTACATGTGTACACGGACGTGCATGCAGTGTACTACATGTGTGTGTCTGTGAATTGTTCTTTAGGAGTCATTCTTTTTTTTTTGGAGACAGTAGTCTCACATGCAGTGCTGACTGGTCAAAAATTCTTGTGTGGTCCAGGAAGACCTTGAACTCACAGAGATGAGCTACCATCCAAGTGTTAGGGTCAAAGACATGTACCATGATGCCTGGCATCTTGTTTTTTTTGGAGGGATGGAGTCTCTCACTGGCCTGGGAATTACCAATTTGGTCAAGCTGACTGGCCAGCAAGTCCCTGGGATCCACCTGTGTTCCCCTTTCCAGTGCTGGGATTACAAGCACATGCCACTTCACCTGGCTTATAACATGGACTCTGAGGATGGAACTTGGGTCTTCAGACTTGTGGGACAAGTCTGTTCTAGGCGTGTTAACATATTACCTCATATCTGCAAAGAGCATAGCTAGCATGGTTTCATGGGTAATACGACCCATGGTTCCGAGGATAATGCCTGCTGCATTTATTGGCGTGGATGGCCCTCTGGGGAGTGACCAGAATGGCCATTTTTGTCAAGGTGACACCCTCATCTTTCATCCCAGGAGGCCCTCACCAACAGTCACGCCCACTCAGCAGAAGGCAGAGGCTGGAAAGGCAGAACCACAGGAGGCCCCATATTTCTGCCATGTTTCATGGACCAAACTTAGACACCTGACTACCTAAGACGCAAGGTGGGAAATTCAGCCTTCCTCAGCATAGTGTGTGTGCGTGTAAGTTCTGTGATCAAGGAAGAAACAATGCTGGAGGTGAGCAGGCCATTTCGGCCCACATGGGCGTAGATTTTAGGCCTCTCTTAAAGGCATCAATAAAAAGTAAGACATCTTAAAGCAGAAGTGATGGGGCAGGCAGCCACTTTTTCACCGTGAGAGAGAATCACAGGGTTGCCAATGAAAGGTCCCGATGTACCTGTGCCTCCGAAGTGACCCCACAATGCCTTTCTCTGATTCTGTCATGTCTGAACAAAATAAGTCCCTATGTTTTTAAGACACTGGAAGATGGACATGCTTTCTATTGCTGCCAAAAGAATTCTCACTGATGTAGCCCTTTTCTGGTCACACTGCCTGGTTCAAAGTCAGGCTCAGTCACCTTCTCTCTGCGTGATCTACAGTGGTCACTTCCATCTGAGCAGTGCCCCCCCCCGACTCCCACCACCCCCACTCCCACCACCACACATACACACTTCTGAAAACACAGCAGCTGCTAAGAGCCCAGCATCAGAGGGCTGAGACGTCAGATTTCTTGGTCAGTGTGGTCTGTGACAGGAGTCCTTATGGCAATATTGCCTCTCCTGCCAGCCTTTCCTCTGAGATGGAGTCTCACTCTATACTCCTGGCTGGCCTGGAACTCACTATGTACACCAGGCTGGTCTGAAACTCACTGAGATCAGCCTGTCTCTGCCTCCCGCGGGGCTGGGATGTTAGAGGCGAGTCCCCCCTACAGCCTGTATCCCCCCTCCCATCACGGAGGGCACTAGCAACAGCAGCACACGGTCCTCTTTGCAGTTGGCTGGAGAATTATCTGAGCATTTGCGTCTGGGAAAGAAACTGCAAACATCAGTGTAACCTCATTAAATTCTTATGGCATGCCAGCAGGAAGGGCTATCCTGGACCATGCTTTCTCCAGCATTGCCTGAGAATTTGCACAGCCCTTGTTCTCACTAGTCTGGGGAAGGGGCTGCCCATCTGATATTTGCCAGCCTCATGGCTTCCCTAGGTGCCCTGCTGGGTCTCAGTGCTTATGGGCACCTGTTCAAATGCTTACTAACAAACTTAACTCCAGCACCTACCTACTTCCAAATGTAGAGGAAGCGTGCCAAACCCATTGCTTAGTATACAATGAATGCAAGTCTTAAATCTCCAGGGTTCCATGGTTTGGCCCATCTGATTCTCAATGAATTGTCACCATTAAGACATAAGAGTGTGCCCAGCCCGGGTCTGTATCCTGGGCCTTCTCCAGTGGCCTGTGGACCTTGCTCATCTCCCCCCACCTGCAGCAATGGTGTCACCCTGGCAACCCTCCAGCCTCACCTGTGTTCTTATCATCCCGATCAAGGTCCTTCCGAGCTTCACGGTGGCCGAAGAGGCTTTTGAGGATGGCGTTAGCGATGGGCAGCATCATGGCAGTGGAGGCCGTGTTGCTCAGCCACATGGACAGGAATGAAGTGGTTACCATCATCCCCAGAATGAGCCTGGGCGGAAGAAAGAGTTAAGATTGGATCTAGGACACGGGGTCCAAGAGGGACTATGGTCTAGTTTCCTGACCCCGGGGAGTCTAAGGGGCTGGTTTTCCAGGAGAGAAGTTAGAGTCCAGAGAAGGCAGATGAATAATAAATAGGGGAACCACTGCCAGACTTGTTTGATTCGGGGTGTGTGTCAAGGCACATGCTCAGTTCTCTCTTCCCACTTGAAGGGGGGGTTCTAGGATCTAACTCAGGTCACCAAGTTGGAGCAGCAAGTGCCTTTACCCACTGAACTGTTTTGTCCACCCTCGGCTTGTTTTAGATCCAAGGAAAACTGAGTTTCTTGTGCTTAAAGGGATCTGGTCACGAAGTCAGTTCAAAGCCTAGGGTTTCCCTGCCTTGCCCTTTGGTCCTTAATGGTTACCACTCCAGAATGAAGTGACCCAGCACGAGATCTGCCGGCTGGTCCCCTCCCTGCCCTGCTCCCACTCCTGCCTGCACCCACTGTTCACCCACTGCCAGCACAAAGCCCACCGGACTGCGTCTGTTCCCAATCTCTGTTTGGCCCACCCCCATTAGCAGACTCGAAGTGTCATGGGCTTTTCCACCAGGAGCTAAGTTAATACACAGAATGAAGTAGGAGGTAAGTGGAGGCTTTATCAAAGATTAAGTCCTGTCATCGGGATGGGCCATATCACAGGCCTGGGTTGTTATTTTAAAACCCATGAGTTATACATCGTGCAATTAACAGCCTTCTACGAAGACTGAGAGTCGGCAGACTGCCGCAGGGGTTTGTGGGAAACAATACCTGCACCTATAGAAACACTCTTCTCCTTTGGAGACAGAGGGCCTTGGCCTCAGTTCGAGGAGCCTGCTGACACTATTCTAAAACCCTGTGCACATGGCGGAGGAGCCCGGGGTCCAATTCAATCTCCAGTGACTTTGCAGTTTATTTTATTGCTTCTTTTTGAGACAGGGTCTCATTGTGTTTCCCTGGCCATCCTGGAATTCACTATGCGGACCAGGCTGACCTTGAACTCACAAAGACCTACCTGTATCTACATTTTGAGTGTTGGGATTAAAGGCGTGCACTACCATGGCTGGCTTTAGATGACTTTTAAGCATATAAAGGACACTGCCACCAAATCAACGGTACATCGCTTGTGCGCGGAACCCACCAAATTGTCAAGGAACTAGTAAGCCAAACGTGAGGAATGACAGCTTCTTGGCCCAATGGTCAAAGAGGAAGAACTTGTGTGCCCCCACCCACCACAGGCCACCCTGTGGCATGACCTTACCTGGCAGGCTGGACCCCAACCAGCATGAGGACCTTGAGAGCGATTCTCCGGTGCAAGTTCCATTCCTCAATGGCGCTGGCCATAATCAGGCCGCTAAGGAAGAGGAAGTTGGTGTCGAGGAAATACTGGGGGCAGACCTTGCTGGAGGGTAGAATGCCCATGAAGGGGAAAAGGATGATGGGTAGAAGAGCTGTCACCGACAGGGGCAGGGCCTCCGTGCACCAGTACACCGCCATCAGTAGGATGATATACAGGCAGCGGCCCTCCTGTGCGGGAGATGGGACAAACACGTGGTCAGTGAATTGTGGTCACATGGTCAGTGACTTGTGGCCAGGCCAGAGGTGCTGTGGCAGGAGTGGGGACACCAAGACTCCCACTCAAGAGGACAGATCATTTTGCTCAACTATAGAATGGAGAAGCTGTCTCTATGCTCAGCAGACCCTGTTGGAGGTATGTGAAAACACCCCCATGATCTCTGTGGGAAACCCTGAGGAAGAGAATGTTCACAACGGACTTTTACAAAATCATGGAAGGTTTCCAGTCTTCGGGACTGTGAGCAATAAACTTGCATGTTGATAAACTACCCAAGGTAAAACATTTTGATACAGAAGCTCAAATGAACTGAGACATCCTCCTGCCCAGTTTGTAGCATCGCTGCTGTTCACAGCCGAGATATGTTTGGCTTCTCCTGGCTTCAGATGCACATTTGACCAAGACTCCCAGGGAAACAGCATTCTGGGACCAGTTCGTTACCACCACGAAGTTTGGTGGCTTTTCACGCAAGATGACGGCAGCATATCGAATGCCATCACCCAAGCTTCCTTCCAGCACCCTTGCCCTAGGCTCTGCATCTTGGGTCACTGCCACACCTTGATTCAGATCCTGTCTCTGGGTCCTTTGAAGAACCATTGAAAGAACAAAGTCTTCCAGGAGACAGCAGCAGCTTTCTGATCTGGGGCTAAGAGGTGTTTGGCACAGGAAAGGAGAGGGGATGCCTTCTGCCTGTGCTGGAAGCTTCTTTTGTGTGGGAATCGAAAAGCAGTTGTGTTCTCCAGCTGGACCCAGAGCCTGTCTAAGCCAAACCTAGCTAACAAGGGCTAGCATTGTTTACCCAGCATCCATCTGTAACGCTCTGAAACAGGCAGATGGGAACATAGGCTGTTCTGTCGCGGTTTGGTTTTTGGTTTTGTGGAGTACCAGCAACTGAACTGGGGCCTTGCACACGTGGGGAAACCTTATAACTCTGAGCTGTGTCTCCAGCCCTCCTTTTACCTCTGTAGATTTTAAGTCAGGATTTCATTAGTTGTCCATGTTGGTCTTGGACATATGTCAGAGGCCAGGCTGGCCTTGAACTTTACTCCTTCTGTCTCAGCTTCCCAAGTATCTGGGATTACGGGTCTGAGTCACCACGTCTGGAGGGAAATATGTGGGTTTTTTTTCTTTAAAACGCATGTATGTGGATGTGTGTGTACATGTGTAAATTGTTGCATGTGTAGAGGCTCGAGGCTACCTCAGGGTTCATCAGTAATGCGGCCTACCTCTTCTAAGACAAGATCTCTCATTGGCTGGAGCTCATCAATTAGGCTAGCCTGGCTGGCCCATGCACTCTGGGGCCTTCCTTCTGGCCTCCCCAGTCCTGGGATCATGAGCAGAGGCCTCCATGCCCAACTCTCTGCATCAGTTCTGGAGACTGAACTCAGGTCCTCGTTGTTGCATGGCAAGCAATTCACCAACTGAGTTGTCGGCCTTCCTACTCATAGTTCTCGAGGAGGTACATGAATGTGGTTCAGAAAGAAAGGTGTTATTGCACCACACTCAGAGAGTGGACGACGCATTCTATGTGGGCAGAACCCCTGCAAAGGGGGGTTTGCTAGGGGCTGATCGGGCCTCATGTAATTTCCATATCAGAAGCCCAGGTGCATCAACCCAGGCCATGTGAAATATTCCCAAGAAGAGTTCTAAGGCTAGAGAAGTTTCCAACTACTGTTCCCCTTGGCAGCCACTAAAACTCCATAACAGATGCACTGAAAGCTGACAAGTCACAGAATCACATCTGCATTTGTTTAATGCAGTTTCTCAAGATGCCTTCATCCACAGACTAGAGCACTCCTGAAGTCTGCCCATCTTGTACTCCGTGGAGCAGTTACGAAACTGGCCCCATTGTATGTAACCTGGGAAGATACCAGCATTCACCAGAACACTGTGCCTGATTCTGTCTCCCCAGTTAGGATCAAAATTCCACGAGGAGAGGGTTTCTGTTTGTTGTGTCTTATTCTCTTCTGTGTTCCAGAACCTAGCACAGTCCCCTACATATTTAGTCTTGGTACTTCAGGGGAGGTTGGGTAAATAAATGTATGAATGAGCAGATGGTCAGATGAATGAATGGTTAGATGGATGGATGGATGGATGGATGGATGGATGGATGGATGGATGGATAAGTGAATAGGTGGGTTGACAGATGAGTGGATGGGTGGATGGATGGGTAGGTGATGGACGGATGGGTGGGCACTCTTGGGTAGGCCCTAGCTGGAGTTTCAGGATACAGAGGCATGCAGGTGAACAGCTGCCCTCTGCAGTTGCAGTAGGGCAGGTGGCTGCAGAGCTATGGCTGCAGACTCCTAGTCTCAGCGCAAAGCAGCCTACTCAGTGTCCAGAAGGGCCCTAGGTCCTGTAGGAGAGTCCAGAAGGATAATTAGCTATAAGCCAAGCAGAGAAATCGGGAAGACTTTCAGGAGCTCTCAGCTCTGTGTCAGAGGGTTTGCACTTCCACAGAGTCCGAAGGTCAAGCCCTCCCTCTGCTGTCCTGAGGCCTTTGGTGTGTGTGTGTGTGTGTGTGTGTGTGTGTGTGTGTGTGTGTGTGTGTGTGTGTATGTGTGTAGAGCTCACAAATAACATTCAACCTAAAACTTTCAGACAACAATGTGGCTTCCTGGCTAGTTAACATTCAGGTTGAGACTCATCAAACAGGAACCAAGAGGAGGAGCCCTGGGGCCGAGAGTGTCCAAGGGACGATGAAGAGAAACTGAACACCTTAAGAGGAACAAGTATCCTGAAAATGTCTCTCTTTCAGTTCTCAGAAACAGAAAACGGAAAGACTCTAGCATCGCCTTCGGAAATCAAATCAGACACTAAAACCATCCCTAGTCCTCTCCTGGCTCCCCCCGCCCTGCTGGTTTTAGCTGTGACTCTGCTGAACTGAACTGGAATTGGCAGGGTTTGTGTCTTGCACACAATTCTTTGAGACCCGCCAAAGAGGAGCACTTCCTATTTCAATCTTTGGGCTCAGTACAAGCGGGCACTGCCTGGACAAGGGTGTTATAAGAGAAGAAAGTAGGATTGAACATGAAAGAGTCAGGATGCACAAAATACTGGAAATGTCAAGCTGAGAAGCTGAGGCCCATTTTCTTCTCTAACCTGATTCATGTGACCAGGTCAATGTGTCATGACAGTAGCAATGACATTTCCTGAATATTTCCTAAGTCCCAGGCTTCTCACTCACCCACAGACTCAATTAATACCCCCAGCAACTTCCATGGGGCCACCATTACCTCCTTCCTCCTTTCAGAAGGGATTGTAGAAAGCCATTCATTTCAGTCACACCCAGAAAGCCAAGGTCACGTTTTGTTGCAGCTCCTGGGCTGATAAGTCTGGCCAGGAGTCTTGATTTCCCAATTCTTCTCTCCAATAGAAACTCAATCTTTACAGATGTCTCCAGAGACAAAGACCCTGGCAGGAAGCTGACAATGCAGCAGAGCTTGGACAGCACATACATCAGGAATAGGTTTCGTTATTTTTCTGGTTAGCAATGGAACAGTGCTGGTGACCCCAAATATCTTCCCTTGCCCAGCTGAACACCCTATATGCAAATGGATTCAGAGTTGCCAGGGGATTGATAACCTTATCTCCTCCTGACCCAGCTGGGTCTGGGGTGGAGACAGAACTGATTCAGAGCAAAGCTCTCGAGCATTTATTGATAGCGGAATTAGTAGGCGGGGAGGGGGCACACGGCTATAAGTTAATATAAAGTCTTTTCTATTGTGGTCTCATTGCTGGAGCAATAGGGGATCAGCCACAAAGAGGGTCAGAGTGGAACAAGATGCCACCTTTGATGATGAAAGGAAAGAGTGAAGTCCCCCTCCCCCCGCCCAGGTGTGAAGAAGCAGTGGGATTAAGATTTAGCCCCAGGAGGAACCTTGTATCGGCAGATATAGCCTCAGAGCAGCTCAGCTGCTGGGGACAATACCTTCTTCACTGTGCATGTACCTGGGCAGGGAGCATCCTTAGATACCTGACAGTGCAGAGTCCAGAGCAGCTGACTGCAGAGACTCCAGGACCCTGGACAGGAAGCAGGTTGTCTGAGTGGCAGCGATGGTCAATCAGCATTGTGACCGACGGCTCAGCATTCTGATGGCCACTGATTTTAGTTGTTTGGGGGTTTTGGAGTAAAAAAAACAGGGCTCAAAACTACTGCATACCCCAGGCTGCTCTCTAACTCAGTGTCCCTCATTGCCTCAGCCTCTTGACTCCTGGGATGACGGGAGCATGCTCTCATGCTCAGCTGGTGTGCACTGTGGCTAAAATAGACATAAAAGCTAAAACCTCACCCAAGCATGTGCCATTCTTCACATTGAGCTCCAGCCTGCCTAGAGGAGAGGACTCCAGGGGCAGTATCAATGAGAAAGGGTCTAAGATAGCCCATAGTACTAATTCATGGACACCCACAATTCTAGTCCCTAGCCCCACACTCTCCTCCAAGACTTGGTTCTGACAAACGGCCCTAAGTCTGTGGTGAGCAGTCAGTGAGGAACCTCACACAGCCGCTGTGAGAAATAAGAGGACAGAGGATGGGGTGGGAAAGGAAGCATCAAACACGGAAAGAACTGTGCTACAGAGCGGGTGCCACAGAGCAAATGCTCCTCCACAAAAGGCTAAAGAAGAAGGGATGGCCTCCCCCAAACCAATCTCCAAATAAGAAACAGAAACCCCAGACAGGTGCCACAGGACTGTAATCCCAGTGCTGGGCAGGCTGAGGTAGGAGGCTCTGAGTTATGTCAGTCTGGGCTATGCTACAAGCTCCGGGCCAGCCTAGTGAGACCCTGTCTTAAAAGAAAATAAATAACACCATGAAAATAAATTGATAAATGACTCTAACAATAGACATTCAATAGAGGGTGGTGAAAACCAGGGCACAGGCAGTAAGTGGCAACATAAAGCCAGCCTGTTAGAGACAGTGACTGAGGTAAGGATTCAAAACAAACACAAGGCAAGAAGATCCCACAAAATGAGAGTCAGGTCTGATGGAAGGTACACACCTGCAATCCTAGCACCTGAGAGGCAAAGGCAGGTGTAGAATCATGACGAGTTCAAGTTCAACCTGGACTACATAGTTAGAACCAGTCTCAAATAAATGCTCATATATACACACTCCACACTAAAAAGTACATATACCATGTATCTACACACAGGCATACACACACACACACACACACACACACACACACACACACACAAACACAACACACACACATATTAGCTGTGGAGATTTAGAACAGAGCAATGAATAAGTAACTTTTTTTAAAAAAATGAGCTCATCTCTAAGATAATTCTTAATAAACTACACATTTCAAAATGCATTTTCAGTCATTTTTTTAAAAGAAAATAGTTTATTTTGTATATGTATTTGTGTTTTGCCTGCACGTATATATCTGTGTGAGATTTCAGGTCCCCTGGGACTGGAGTTACAGACAGGTGTGAGCTGCCAAGTGGGTGCTGGAGCTCGAACCCTGGTCCTCTGGAAGAGCAGCCAGTGCTCTCAACCTATGCGCCACCTCTCCAGTTCCCGTTTTCAGGCTTTTGTTCCCACAGGCTCTTATGGGATGCAGACGTCTCAGAATCCCGATTCTCAATTTTCAGAGGAGCAAACCGAGGCTGAGGGTGTTTGGTGATGCATCTGGAGAATTCTGCGGCACCTTATCCCCATCCCAGGCCTCCAGACCCTGGACGGTAATTCCACTTACTGCAATTTTCAGTGGCTTCCTGGTGAGCCCAGTAAGCACTTGAAATGTGACTAGTGCCACCAAGAAAGTGGAATTTTAAAATTCACTTCTTTAATTTAAGTTTGTGACATGGGACTATGGTATTTGAACAGGCATGCAGTAGACTGTCCTTCTCTTCCTATGCTAAAGACTGCTTGACTACTTCCCAGGTCCCATCTGTAGCTCTGGACTGGGACATCTTTCTTGCAATGGCACCTGGCCTCTCAGACGGCCATCATCTCCAGGCCTCATTTTCTGGGCCCTCCACTGTCAGTATTTTGTTCTGTTTTGTTTCTGAGTCATCCGATCTCTCAGCCAACTTCTCCTCCAGAATCAGAACCTCTGGGCAGAACTAAAAGCAAAGGAGTTACCCAGAGTGATCCAGAAAGGAAGCTGGGATGCTCAAGTGTCTCCTCAATGACCTCTAAGAAAATTCAAAGGTACCAGCAGCTGCTACCGCAACCTGCCTGGAGGAGGAAAGGGAAGCCAGCACTTCACAGATGTAGCTGGTAGATGTGTGGTCATGTGGCTGATGTGTGGTCATGTGTGGTCATGAAACGGGGCCTAGAGGCAGAAGTGCTACCCATTTGCTCTGAGGCGCAGTGAAACTGTGACCGCCGTGGGTTCTCGGCCTTGGCCCACTATTCCACTGGTGGCCAGGATGCAGACCTGTGAGCGCCGTATGTGCTCTCCATGGTCCTGAAATTTTCCCCAGCCTTTCCGGGTCTCAACTTTTACATCTGTAAGCTGGGGATTTTAAGACAGAGCAGACCATTTTAGCACAGGGCTCTGGGGTCCTTCATAGTCCCTCCATGTATTGGTATCACCTTAAGGACTGAAGGTGTGAGCACTCCCTCAGCGTATCTACTCAATACCTGAGGTGTCTGTGGCCAGCAATTTAAACCATTTCAGGCTGGGCATGGGGATACACACCTGTTATCCGGAAGACAGAGGGTCAGCAATACTTTCTGTCCCTAGGAGCCTGAGCCCCACTTTACCCCCACCCCTCCCTGTGGCCCTTGAGACACTGAAGCCCAGTCGTGGCTCTAAGCTACCCTCCAGTGGGGCGTTCCTCCCCATGAAGCATGTTCTTTCTTCACCCAGAGTGCTGTCAGAAAAGCAAGTCTGATCTATGCAGGGGTTTTGCTCATGTGAGCCCACCACTTACTCTGCCGTGCCCTGCCTGCAAGCCCACGTGGCTTGGTTTGTACTGTTTCTTCATCCCTGTAGCTGGTATCTACAGACCTGAGCATGGAGGTGAGCAAAAGCCCTATCTTCACGGAGCGTGGGGCTAGAGGGAGGAGCGAGAATGGGCTGTGGACCAGCTATCAACTCCAGCTAGTGAGAAGAGGTTTAGCCTGAGATAATCCCACCAACAACCACAATACATGAATGAAGATAAACTCTCTAGAGAGAGGCCTTTGAAGTGAGGCTGAGTGACAAGGCCCTGAGGAGGGTTCAGGCAGCAGTGGGCAGGCCTATCAGAGCTGTCCCTTCTCAGCCAGAGCTTCCACTTTTACCCCGACCTAAGCCCCAGGACAGACCTTTACTCTGAACCTTACTTGGTAGATCAGTTCAGCTTTTGAGTCAAAAGTCTTGTGTAGCCTAGGCTGGCCCCAAACTTATTACATAGCTATTGTCAGCATTGAACTCCTAGCCACCCCCCTCCTTCTACTTTCTGAGAACTAGGACTCTGGACATGCACCACTGTGTCCTACAGCACAGCTTGTGTACCTTCCCCCAGACTGGAAGCCCCTCCCCCATCCTGCTCTGTGGGATGCCCTGGGCTCACTTTTGTCCTAGTCCAGAGAGGATCAAGAGCAGAGTTGGCAGCTGGTTGCCCCTTGATTCAGCCAAAGTCACACCAGGGCTACCCTGACACTCTGACTGGAGCCCTGCCTTCTCACAGGAAACATTGTAACTCCTCCGCCAAAGTAGGTCCAGCTTCAGCGTTTAGGTCGGACCTCGCCACAGGGATTAAAGTCTTTACACAAAGCACGCAGGGGGGTGGGGAGAAAATGCCGTGTCAGAAAGTTAATTTTTGAGCTGGGGAATGATTTCCAGGCAGTCCAGGTGACTTTTCCCCCCTTGCTCCAGGCTGGCCCCTCAGCCAGTGAGGGAAAGAGAAGGAAATAGCCAAGGGTAGGGGCTCACAGAACCCCAAATCCACTCTAGCATCTCCTCCTTCCACTGGCTTTCCTGAAACCTTTATCGGAGTGCGTGTGGGCGGTGACCAGGATGGTAGTAGAGAGTCAGGTGACCCTTAGGGGATAAGGAAGGGAACCAGCTGCCCACAGTGCTACCTGCTCCTTCCTTGAGGCTCATGTAGGCCCTGTAGCAGCCCCAGGAATGCACAACCACTGTGAGGCCTCAAACTTGGGGCTCCAGCAGGGAAACAGCCAAGCAGGGCTGGAAGTGTCAGGCTTAGGGGCTCAGGTTGTGGTGTGTGACCTTGGCCAAGCCACCTCCTTCACTAAGACACACTTCACATATAGCATGGGAACAATGGCCAATCTTATTACCAGAGGGGCTGGCCTCCGGAAGGCAGGTAGTCCCCCACAAAGCAGGTTTGGGACCTGGGGAGCGGGGACAGCAGTAGACAGGGAATCGAGAGGGAGGAAAAACCTGGACCCATAGGAACCTGCGGCTTAAGGAGTGGTGTCCAGTGCCATGGTGCCTGGATTTAAATCCTGCCTCTATCACTTAACTCTTCTCAAAAGAATTTCAACATCTTAGCACAGTTGTTGTGAGGGTTCTCTATCCCTGGCAGCCAAGCATGGTGCAGAGTCACATCTGTGCCCTACAAATGCGAGGCCACTTCCCGTAGATGACTGTCATTTTGTGCACTTTACGAGCTTTTTACATTGTGTTTGCCCTACCTGGTGGCCTAACACTCTGACGGCTGAAGCAGGAGGATTGAACTTTGCAGCCAGCCTAGCCTACATCTCAAACAAAGCCAAACGAAAGGTGGCAGGCCTCAGACTTTCCATCTGACTTCTGCAAGGGACTCGAGGTCTTTTCTGTGATATCATTTAGACACGGATGCTGAGGGCACCAGTGTTTGGAGCACAGACCACTGGTCGGTGGCCCACAGGCCTAACAACACAAACAAGAGCCCAACAGAAACGCGCGCCACCAAGCCAAGAAGCAGACTAGTCAGAGGCTTCCACTAGTAAGTGAGGGACCCTCAAAGGCCTTGGAGACCCGGAGACAAGGCCAGGAGGCGTCATCCAGTCCTAGGTGCAGACTCTGTACCACAGCTCCCAGACTTCAAGAGCTCTGGGGCAAGTGTTTCTCACTTCTGAGCCTCCTCGTGTGTCAGTTTGTAAATGAGGTCTACAGAAGGCGCTCTCAGAGTACCAGAAACCTGTAAGTCTGACTCTCAGGCTCCCCTGTCTGTCTCACAGAAAGCAACTAAGCCCCACTGGGCTCTCAACAGGGGAGAAAGGAGGCACCAGAAAGGACAATGCTGCCCCTGCCCCCACCCATCCACAGGGGAGAGAGCAGGGACAGGAGAGCGGGAATGTTGCCCCCTGCCCCCGCTCAGCGCTCAGCGCAGTGCTGATCCCTGGACTCATTAGTAGATGTCCCGACAAGTTCAAGCTTCTGGAGCCATTCATTAAAAGTGGTCCTGGGGCAGCTCACACTCTCTGGCTGCCTAAGCCCTCACTAATCATTCACAAAACACCAGGCAGGCGGGCACCAGTCAGGAATGGCCCCAGATCAGGAGTCCCCGCAGCCTGACTCAACCCTCAGCAGACTGTGTTCCACTGGGAAAAGAAGCTGACTCACTGTATGACCTTGAGTAGCTCCTACCCTGTCTGTGCCTCAGTTTCCCCAACTGTCCCACAATCCCATCAACTCTAAATGTGGAGTTGAGGAGAGGCCTCCCATGCTTAGCAGTCCAATGCTAAGACTGACTTTCTCTGGCTTGGGGAAAGTCCATTCCTGGTGGGATGAGCTTCAAATCCCATCTAGGCTGTTCCAGTCTGTGACCAGGGTCCCTGGGGGTTGAAGGTAGAAAGCCTAGACGGTCAAGGTCATCCTCGGCTACCTGAGGAGTTCAAGGCTAGCCTGGCCTACCTGAGACCCTGTCTCAAAAATAAAAGAATGCTTCCTTTGACTTATTGAACACATGAATCTGAGGCGCCTGTGTGCCTGGTACTGGTGCAAGACTGAGCGTGACAGATGGGTCCAGTGTGTCTTGCGTCTGTTCTGAGGTGAGTCTGGTGAGGAAATGGAGGCCGGTGAGCAGGTGCCTGGCTTCTACTCAAAGGGGGATCTAGCCCAGCCCAGACGCTTCATGGGTTAGATGCCTTATCGCCTTGTGTCCATGGCTTCCTGGCATGGGGTCACTTGCCCCATCTCAGTGATCTGCCATTGTCCTACCCAGGAAACTGGTTCTGTGCTCCCAGGCCTGGCCCTGGGACCCTCCAGGTTCCTTTTGACAGGGAGCCTCTACCGCTCACAGACCCTCCCTCTCTAGGGCTCTTTGAGCCAAAGATAAGAAGAACGAGAGAGTGGCCACTGAGATTGTTCTCTGCACAGGCAGCCCACCAGCGCAGATGAACCTTATTCCAGCTTAGAGGGAAAGAAAGGGGCTCTAAGAAGTGAAGAGGAGAGGCCTAAAGGGTTCATGGATGAACCCCATGTCCCGTTAAAGCCACCAGTCACCGACTTACTGTAACGCAAATATCTACGCTCCATGCTAGCCCTCAGTACTGCAAAGGGCTGCCCAAGCACCCCTAATGGACGTTGCTCCTCAGTTTCTCAGATATGCAAACCAGTCTCCCTATCACTGCTAGCTGCTTTTCAGCAGTTTTTCTTCTTCTTCTTCTTCTTCTTCTTCTTCTTCTTCTTCTTCTTCTTCTTCTTCTTCTTCTTCCTCTTCCTCTTCCTCTTCCTCTTCCTCTTCCTCTTCCTCTTCCTCTTCCTCTTCCTCTTCTTCTTCTTCTTCTTCTTCTTCCAGAGGTGGAAACTGCAGCATAGAAAATCTGAATATCTTTCCCAAGTTCAAAGAACCAGGAAGGGGAAGAACAAGACTAGCCCGAGCCACTCTACCACCTGCTTCTGGAGTCCATACCCAACCTGGAGGTGACTCTGCAGGCTGCACCAGCTCACGGTAGGCAGGCCCCTGCTCAGTACACAGCAAAAGACCTTCCGCGGGAAAGGTTCTATGTGCTCTTCCACTTCCTGCCTACCCTCTGGCTCTGCCTGGAGGGTGGGTAGAGCTGTCTATAGGTTCCTTCTTGCTAGAAGGTGAGACTGAGGCAGGGAGGACTGGGCCAGAAGCACCCTCAGGGTGATTGTCTCAGCCACAGCAGCTTGGTCAAGTAGCTGAGCTGCACCAACCCCAGTCTGCGGTTCTGGAGTCTCAGTTCCACTGGGTGACTCCTGGAAGGACGGGCCCATTGTGCTGAAGGGCAAGTCGAGGCTCAGAGAGGGCAGCAGCCCACCAGTGTTGCTTATCTAACACCTGGAGGTGAGGTTTCAGGCCAGCTTGAGACGGCTGCTGTGCTGGGAGGTGCGGTAAAAGGGGAGTTTGTGCTGGACAGGGTGGGGACATTGAAGAAGGCTGCCCAAGGGAATGCCTTCACACGCTTATCTGGGACTTATCTTAGCCAATCATACGCTAAGCTGGGACTCTGGACGTGTCTGGAGCTCGCCAGAAGACAGATTTTTATGGAGACTGGAATGGACATAGGTAGTCGAGCCGGAGGTGGGGAAGGGAATTTAGGCTTGGCCACTGGGTTAAGGCCTGGCTTTTCAGCCAACTGTATAATATTGAGCCTCTCTATGCCTGAGTCGGTGATATCATCTGATGAGTGCAGGGTGGCCCTAGCACCTGCCAGGTGCCCTGGGGAAGCAGCCCTGTCTCACACGTGTTAGTTCTTTGGTCTCTCTAGATGTCCAACTTTGCCATTAGGAAAGTTGGGCCACAGTGGGATCAGCAAACCTTGGGTACTGCCTGGCCTCAGAGGGTCATGGGAAGGTAAGGGCTGGGAAGCAGGGTCATCCTGGCTTTCCTGGCTCTGGTCATCCCCAGGCCTAAGCCCTCTGCCTTCTGGGCTCCTGGGATCTAGTGGTACCTTCCTTGAAGTGGCGGAGATAATGAAAGATAGTCTTGTTCCACCTTCCATCACCCAGCTGTACCCTGCATGTACTTGTTCTCTCTCTCTCTCTCTCTCTCTCTCTCTCTCTCTCTCTCTCTCTCTCCCTCTCTCTCTTCCTCTCTGTCTGTCTCCTGAAAACTGTTGATTCTGGGGAGTTGGGATGAGATACAATGAGAGGGAAGCTTTCTCTGCCCCCTTTAACCCTTCCTTGCCCTGTGTGTAACCAGAAGCAGCCGGGAAAACCTCTCACGCACACTGAGCAGGGCACTCAAGAGGAAACATGGTGGGCTCCTGAGTCACTACCCACTCTGTTGATGACTTCTGGGTCTTGAACCATGCAGTGGTAAGGTACGGGGAGAATAGCAGAGACCCACCATCTCTTGTGTAACAGGATGACCCAGGCATACCTCTCAACCATGAACCCTGAGTGTGCTTCTGGCCCTCCTCGCCTCAGTCTCTCCTTTCAGGAAGAAGGAACCTGCACCCAGCTCTGCTGACCCTCCAAGCTGACCGGCCCAGGGAGGAAGTGGAAGCACACACAGAATTCTTTCTTCTGGGATCATCCTTTCATTCCCTCTACCAGAACCATCCAGTGTGAGGAGTCAACGACACTGACTGTGAAGGGCTGAATCCAGCACTGCACACAGGCACCTGAGCCAGGCAGAGGTTTGAGGGCCAGGGTGCAGACCATCAAGGTTCAGCCATGATTTCATCTCATGCTAACTGTATCTGTGGACAGAGGAGTTGCTGAACTTGACCCCATGCCTCAGTTCACCCGTTTCTAAACAGAGTGGCTGTGACGAGTGAGGGAGCCAATGCAAGGCTGAAGCATTGCTTGGTATGGCATGTGTGGTACATCCTCTAAAGAGAGTGACCTCATTGTTCCTCTCCACCTTTCTCCAGGAAGACAGTGACCCTGGTGCCTCATTCACGGTGAGCTTCTGTAAATCAAGGCGGAGGGGGAGCCTCCAAAGGGAATCCGTAGATCAGCGCCTGGCACAGGTGTCCTTGCAGCCAACATGTGGTGACCAGGAGCAGCTGTTGGCAAGGCTGGGGAAGAAACGCTTCCTGTGCGCCGTGCAGTCTAGGCAGGGCCATACCCCCGTACCTTACTCTCTCCTGTGTTCTCCAAGAAAGAAACTAGGGGAAAAAAATCCCGTTCAAAATACATCCCCCAAAATTAAGTACTTGTGAATACAGTTAACCAAAGAAGAGAAAGACCTCACAATGAAAATGTCAAGTCATTAAAAACAGAAATCACAGAAGATACCCACTGAAGGGAAGACCACCCACGGTCCTGGATTGGTAGACTTAATACTGTGGAGATGGCTACCCTACCAAAATTAATGTGTGGGTTTAATGCAATGCCTATCAAAATTCTGATGCCACACCTCACCGATCTAGAAAAAAAAAACCAACCCAAAAATTCATATGGGATCACAGATAGCCCAAGCAACCCTAAGGAGTAGAAACATAGTTGGAAGAGTCACCACACCTGACCTCAAATTATACTACAGAGCTATAGTGACAAAGACAGCCTGGTGTTGCGTAAGAGCAGACAGGTCAACCGGAACAGAATTGGAAACCTGGAAATAAACTGACAAAGCCACTTGGGTTTTGACAAAGGAGGCAAAAATGTACATTGGAAAAAAGAGAGCTTGTTCAACTGGTGCTGACAGAACTGGGAATCCACCTCCAGAAGACGAACATTTGATTCCAGCTTTCACCCTACCCAAAAATCAGCATGAGAGAGATGAGAGACCTTAAAATCCAAAACATTGAACATCCTAGACAACAGCCAAGGAAGACCCCTCAAGGCAGCAGGGTCAGCAAGAACTCTGACCAGAATACCTCCGGCCTGGGAGCCAGCACCAAGTACCAACAACTGGAACTCTGTGGAGATAAAGTCAGCACACGGAGAAGGAAACAGCTGGCAGAGTTAACAGTTGGCATGGGAGATTCACGGGATGGGCAGCAGTCTTTTCCAAGTCTGCTTCAGACAGGGGCTAAGAGCAGAACTTACAAAGAATCTCAGAAATTAAAAGTCAAGGCAATAAATCCATCAACAAATGGGCAAATGAAAAGAATAGGCAACTTCCAAAAGGAAGGAGGGAAGGAAGGAAGGAAGGAAGGAAGGAAGGATAGAGAGAGAGAGAGAGAGAGAGAGATAAACACAAATAGCCAATCCCTAATTCTGAAAGTGTTCAATATCCCTAAATCAGCAATATGCAAATGACAGGATGTGGGGTTTTCTGGGTATATCCCAGGAGCAGAATAGCTGGCTCATGTTAGTGCTATTTAAAATGTTCTGAGGACCCTCCAAGCAAGTTTCCATGATGGTCCTATGAATTTGTATGCCCACCAGCAGTAAGTAAGGGTTCCTCTTTCTCAACATCCTCTCCAACATTTCTGTCAGATTTTTTTTTTTTAGTATTATAATACTTATTTATCCCTGCCCTAGTAGTGAGTGCTCTTAACCATTGAGGTGTCTCTCCA
Source organism: Myodes glareolus (assembly GCF_982192425.1). Lineage (NCBI taxonomy): Eukaryota > Metazoa > Chordata > Mammalia > Rodentia > Cricetidae > Myodes > Myodes glareolus. The sequence continues at coordinate 13,629,054 of NC_142035.1, read as the reverse complement.
GTCCCCTGTTGTCATGCTTCTCAATAAAAGACATTGTGACTGGGACGAGGGACTATCTCAAAGTAGTTTCAATTTGCCATGAATCAGTCAGGGCAGCTCAATGCAATGCTTGAACTATTCTGTACCATGGTTGCTTCACACACCCGTGTGGAGCTGCCCTGAACATCCCTGAGCTGGCATATGAATTATGAGCTGTGGTTCTTCAAGGACTTCTGGCGAGTGGGGAGCGGTCCCTCCCCGCAGCCTCCTGGGTTGGGTTCCAGCATTTCCCCGCAGAAGAGTATGACACATTGAACACCGAGGCCCCTCTCAGCCCAGCCTACAAACTAAGGTATCTTTGGGAAACTGTGGGTACCCACAGGGCTGGGTGGCAGAGGCATGCTATCCTGGAGAGCCCTTCTCCAGTGTCTTCGTCCTTCGGGTTGCTGCCACGCCTGGTGTGGGTTTCAGAGACAGAACATGGACACTGGTCCTCTCATCTTGCAGGCAGCGGCAGCCAGCCTTTATTAGGCACCTGTCGTCACCAAACATTTTCGTTTTCCTGGCAAGGGGGTTTCACTGAGCCACTCTGCAGGAGAGAAAGTTGAGGCTGGGGAGCTGGGGAGGAAAACAACTTGCCAGGAGGCTGCGTGGGCCACGTGTCTCTTTCCAAGTCCCTGGTGCACCTGCACTGGAGGCAGCAGCGTGGCACTGGCATGCTGACTGTGTCTTCAGGGTCTGGGGTATCAGAACCCTTGGCTCATCAGTGCCGAGAGCACCGTCCTGTGGGGCTGGGTCAGGACACTCGATCTAGCCCCCAGCTGTGCCACCAGGAACCACGCGGGCCTGTTTACACACCTGGCAGAAGGATGGACAAGTGGAAAGCTGGCTGGGCCTCAGAGGACTACGGCTGGGGCCCAGAGCTAGGGATGCCCACAAGCGATGGGAGGCTGGCCACCTAGCTGGGAGGACTCCTAGGATGCTCTGGGGTTCCCCACTGGGGAGCCCAGGCCTGCTTCCCTCTGTCCCCTGACCTCAATCTCCCAGCTGAAGAAGCAGAGGCTGTTGTTTTCAGTTCAAGTGTGCCACAAGCCAGATGTGGGCAGCGGTTTTAAGAGGCGTACACACTCTGAAACCAGGACCTGTGTTTAAACCCAAGCTTGACCTCTCTGCTGTTGCCAAGTGCCCTCTATGTGTCAGACAAAGTCCTAGACCTTAGGGACCCAGAGGGAACCATAGCAAATGGGGCTTTGCTCTGACGCTGCCCGCAGCCCAGGGTGAGAGGACACTGAACAAAGCAAGGGACCTGTGCACAACTCCGTGCAGACAACAAAGCGAAGTAGCTTTGCAGGGGTTCTGCGGGGTGAGTGGGTCAAGATCTTTCAAAGTGGTCATCCAGGAGGACTCCCTGGAAGTGGTGTCCTTGGGCCTAAGACCTCAATAACCAGAAGCATCAAGCTACACAGATTGGCTCAGGAGAGTTCCAGGACAAAGAAGGAGCAAAAGCCCTGAGGCAGGCTCATCTGGGCAGGTGCGAAGACCCGGCAGGCTCACAAGTGTCTGGATGGATAGTAGTAGGTAAAGAAGCGAGGACAGGAGAGAGTTTCTGCTGCCGGTGGTCTGATACTGGGAGGGGCCGCACCACCCAAGATGCACAGATTCCTAGAGCTAAGACGTCTGCAGCATTGCTCACACGGCGGAGGAACCATTGCAGAGCCTACACTCCAGCTGCCTGCTCAGAGGGACTCACGCTCCAGACTGCTCTTCACCTCCCCAGATCAGTCCAGGACCAGACACTATCTGGGGACAACCCTGTGTCCCAGAGCCCACTGAGGTCCTCCCAGTGGGCAGCCTTGATCTATAACTCTGCCTCAGCCCTACCTCAACTTTCATTCCTATAGAAGAGTCTCCTCCCTCCTTCTTTCCCTCCCTCCCTTTGGCTCTTGCAGGCCCTGGGTTTCCTGGGCACCCTTGGTGGCATGGTGGCCCGCTCCTGTTTCTAGGCACCCATGAGTGTGACACGCTTCTTCCTCCATGACAATCACCCTGTGTCTAGGAGCTCACTGATAAATCCCGGCACCACGAGAAGAGGTGGCAGGTAGACAACAGCCTGATGTAGGGCAGGACCCTGAAAGTGACTCAAGACCTCTGCTAATGTTCTTGGTGCTCTACTGCCTGGAGTCCTGGAGGCTGCCTTTTCTGATGTATGGGATCGATTCCATTGAATACAATGTGCCACACACATAGTAGGCTCTCAGCCAGACTCAGAGTAGGTGCTCAGCCAATGTGACTTCTGTCAGTTCCTACTCTCCGGGGTCAAGGTGCCCTGAAGCATTGGAGGCCCTCTTCCCTGCCTCTCCCAGGATTGTCCTGCCCTCCTCCACCCTGTTCCTACTCCATCCAGGCCAGGAACAATCGATGGGACAGATGACCCAAGGACCGATTATCCCTGTCACCCCAGCACTATGGGGACAAACAAAGCTTTGGCTCCGCCTGGGAAGCACCCTACGGCAGCCACCAGCCAGCACTAGCAAAGCCAGGCCCCAGGATCTGCAGGGGTGGGCAGAAAGGAGCTCAGGGGCTCCTCCAGGGTCACCGGAGGATTTGTGAGAAGCGTACCGCGAGGGCTTGGCTGGTGACCAGCATTCCTTTGCTCTCTTACGCAACATGTATTTGCTGAGTGTCTACTACACGTCGGGCCCCACGCTGGACTGAAGACACCGCAGCGACGGGGACAGGAAACCCTGTCCGGGGGATTGTAGATGGCATGCCGGTAGATACATCTAATGATCAAGGTGGTGAGGGGAAGGGGCAGAGAACAGAGCAAGGTATGCAGATCTTTTGTTTTCTCTTTTAGACAGGACTTGCAGGTGGGGGTGGAGAAGGCCTTGGAGGAGGCGAGCCACATGGGTGAAGTGAGAGTGTCCACCTCTAAGGCTCCTCAGGAAGCAGTGGTTCAGAGAGAGGGGAACAGGTGCAAAGACCCTGGGGTGAGAGGCAGTTCTGAGGTCATCATGCCACCTTCCACCTCCAATACCACCTGGTCCATCCTATATAACTCATGTGATAACGGTTCACCTAGATAACAGGAAGGGTCTTCCCTTCAGTGGGTCACCTCCGTGAAGTTCCTCTCCCACACATCACACAAGACCTTTGGGCCCCACCATCTTTGGTGACCATTGTTCAGAAACTTCCTGAACTTAAGAGCCACCAGCCATCACGTGGGTGGTCCCTGCATTTTCGTAGGAGGACAGTGAGCAGCCAGGACCCCCAAACACTCTCACAGTCGCCCAGTGGGGCAGGAGTTCATGCCGAGCCTGCCGAATGAGGTAGCAAAGGTCAGCACAGAAGACTAGGTGGGACACAGAAGGCCGACAGGCTGTCCCTGTGCCGCCTCTTCCTTCCATGGCCACCCGCTGGTATGAAGAATAAGCCAAACATAAGAAAGGGTATCTCTGAACTTGCAGATGAACTACCAACCCCTAAAAAGACGACCACCCTAGGTCAAGCCTCTCCAGAGACAGCTATGATGGGCAAACTTAAAAGTGTGTGTCGAGGAGGATGTTCCCCAGGGGGATCCAGCTGTGCCCCAAGGCTCAATGCAGCCTCAATTGCAGTTTGCTCAGTGCCCCGTCGGTGCAACATTCTGTAGCTGTCCCGTCTGGAACGTTCCAGCCACTCTTCCTCAGAGCATCCTCAGCGTCACCCACCAGTGCAGCAGTCTGAGCCTTGTGGGGATCAGAGGGAAAGAAACCACTTTCTTCCCCCTGGAAGACAGGCTGGCAAGCAGACGGGCTGGCGTTGATCACAAAGCACGTTATAATGGTCTCGGTCACACTCACTAGCTATCCAGGGCTACCTGTATACTTCCACCTCCTGAGACAGCCACTGGTGAAAAACATGGCAGACTCTTGGCTTCCAAAGTTTCTAGGGTTCATGGAAAAAAATCCTCAAGGTGCTGGGGAATCTAGGCCTCAACTTGGCTCACTCCATTCCTCTCAGGTCAGACCTTGTGTCCTAGTATAAGACATAGTGCCAGGAGCTTCTCTGTTCCTGACCCCGGCTTCCCGCAGTGGACCAGTTCCATCTGGATCAGTGACCCCGACACATCAGAAACATTTGGCCCAGAGGCATCACAGAGGTTGAAACCAGGGCTGAATTGGGGCAAGCGCTGCTATTCCACAACACACCAGATGGCAGATGCCCAGGCCCTCTGAGTTCCTTCCCTTTTCTGTCACACTCAAGCATTTCCAATGCCACCTACATGGTGACCTTGGCTTGCCTTGGCCTCAGAGGCTTCCAGGAGGCCATCTGATGACAAGGGAAAGGGGGCAGACACTATAGATGCTCCGAGCTGTAATTAACATTTTCAGACTGGCCCACCAACCTTAGAGAGGTCACATCTACACGGCCTGCAAGCTATGAACCAAGCATTAGCAATAAAAAGAAAGGCCCTCCATGGAATCACATTTCACGTCACACAAAGAATAGAACAAACCAGCTCGTACCAGCCAGGGTCTTGAGAAGAACTATCTAAATCATTCTGTGCGCACAGGGTTCAAGCCTCCTCGCCCAAACTGACCCAGCTGTCTGTCAGTCACTAAGAGGCAGTGGCATCTAGGGTCACATAAAGAATTCTCACCAGGGAGCCCCACCAACAAGGTCCTTGCTAGATAACTAAGGCACCAGTCCAGTGTGCACAACCTTACCTTCTCAAACTGCTCTACAGTGTCGTCTACGAATGCTTGAGAACCCACCATTGAGTTACCAAATATATATATATAAATCATCTATATATATAAATCATTTATATATATATAAAACATCTCATGATGTTTTTACTAAGCTTGAGATTTGTGTTGGGCCACATCCGGCAGATTACCTTGCTGAGTCTTCACATCCCTGCTTGTCAAGGATGGAGGCAAACCCCGTCACCTCCCTGGTTGAATGGAAAGTACAGGAGACAGCTGCAGAGCCCGGTCTGAGACCTTTCCTCATCAGGGGGCCCAAGCTGCCATACTCCCTGCTGCCCACGAATCCAACACAAGGTCAGGCGGCTGTGGCTGTCCCACTCAGTGAAAGCCAGGGTAGGAATGCCCTTTTTCTTGGTGAGACCTCCTCAGAGACCCGTGCTGGTGAACCCGCTCCTAGGTTTACGGTTTTGTCTCTGGGGCAGGGCGCACAGCAACCATGGGACCATTCAGGAATACTACTCCTATATGACCACTGCCTTTATCCAGACCTCTGTTGGCCCCTAGGACCAGCATTCCAGCTTGACCTTCCATCTTTTCCCGAGCCATTTGCACCAGCCTCTACCAGCCTCTCATTGGTCCCCAAAGGCAAAGAGAAAATCATCCCATTTTAAAGCTAAGAAAAGTGAGAGCCAGAGAAGGAAGGAAGCTGGGGAGCCCCCCAGGCCAGCAATTCGCCCAGGGCCCCGTTGGTCTTGGCAAGGGTGACATACTCCTTCTGTAGTTATTTATTTGCTCTCTTCAAAGTCAACAGGGTCTGATAGGCTGGAGAAGTGAGCACCAAAGAACTTGTTGTACAATAATCTAGAGTCACCGTTTCTTGTCAGGCATGATGGAGACCTTCTGCAGGTTGCTCCTGGGGCCCAGCTGCTTGCTCTTGGGTGTCATATTTTAAATGACAGCTTCAGCTATCTTTTATTTTGTGAACATTGACTAATTTATTGACGTGGCCAAGAACCTTCTGGAATAGGCTAAGTGTGATGGGGTCTCACACCCTCTGGGTACTGGTACTGGAGCCCCTAGGAACTGGTGTGAGCCCTGAGCTCATCCCAGCCTTCCCTGGAAACAGCAAAGGCCCTGGGTTCTCGGCACTTGGGTCCTCACTCGAAGGCACTCTGAGAGTGTTGCTGCCTCCAGCTTTAATTGTCCCAGCTTGAGCTGGGCTTCTGTAGAGACTTTTCAGAGGTGACGCATTCAGGTGGTGTCTCCTCTAGAAAGCGCTCAGGAAGGTGTTGGTCTCCAACCATTGAGCAACTTGGTACAAAGCAAAAGCAGCTGGCACGCATTAGGCGCTTACTACATACCAGGCTAGTTCTAAGACACCGACGTACACTGACTCCTTCAAATTCACCGTGAGCCCGAGTTGCGTTATCGCATCCCCTTTTTAGATAGAGGTAAGCAAACCAAAGTTCAAAGAGGTTAAGAGACTGACGGCGGGTCACACATTTGTCACTGTGAAGGGAGATGCCCCAGTAGCAAGCAAGCGGTTAGAACTCAAAATCTAGAATTCCTTTAGAAGTGGGGAAGAGTTGGAGCGCCCAGAGAGGCAACGAAGGGAGAAGAGGGGCCGGTGTTCCCAATGGGAGGCAGGCTCAAGAGGGGAGGGTCTCGGCCCGGGGCCACCGTACCTTGGGCGGCAGGGCGAAGAGCACGGGCAGCAGAGCCAGCGGCACCAGCAGCAGCACCAGCAGGCGCCGTGCGCTCCATACCTTCTTGGCCAGCGCCGCCAGCGCCGCCATCCGCGCGATCGCCGAAGCGCGGCCCGACTACCCCTTAGCGGCGGGCAGGGACCTAAAACCCCGAGGGGCGGGGAGGAGCCACGCGGAACCGCCCCGGCCGCGCCTCCTGGGCGGCAGAGAGTCGGGGGACAAGGAGCAGGGAAGGGGCCCCAGGGCCCCCACCCCGCAGACCCGCACCACGCTAGGCGCTCTGGACTCAGGTGGGAAATGGGGAGAAAACCAGGTGGGGCTGAAGGCCTCAGCACTGCCACCCCAGTTCAGACCCTTCGGGACAGACCACGCTGCTGTGACCCACAAATGGCCTCGAGTGACGGGGCTTGCAGCCTCTTCTAGACTTGGAGGCTGGTGGGGAGTTGAAATGAGATAGTGCTTTGTGCAAAGGGTGCAGTCACCTGTGGGCGGGAGTCTTCCCTTTGCAGTGTCAACTGCTACAGACTGATGGCTGTGTGTTTTTGAGACAGGCTCTCATTTAGCCCAGGCTGGCCTCTATCTCCCTATGCAGCTGAGAATGACCTTTAACTCCCATCCTCCTGTCTCCACTTACTGAGTGTTGGCATTCTGGAAGCTTGCCAACACGGCGGGTTATGTATGGAGTGTAGTTTTCTGTCGGAGCCCCAGAAGGGCAGCTGCTGGGTCAGCTTAAGATCCAGCCTCTACTATTTTAAGAAAATGGGGAATCTTTCCTCCGACTCTGCACTTTACATTCCTGCCAGCAGCTCCTGGGGCCGCTTCTCGGGGAATGCTGTGTGTGCAGCTTCGGATCATCGGGACTCTACTGGTCCCCGAGGTGCTGGGAAGGGACCCAGGGCCTTGCACATGCAATGCAAAAGGCGTGAGGTCTGACTCTGCGTTCTTCACTGAGCAGGTCCCCCCACCTCCTTAGTAGTGTGCCATGTTTCCCCATTGGCTACTGTCGCTGGGTGCCTTGTCCTCAATGCTGGGCTCTGGGCTTCTGTAGAGAAAGGGCCTTGTTGGGAAGTTTCTTGCTTTTTGTCATTTTTTGTGGGTTGTTTTTTTTTTTTTTTGGTGGGGATATTGAACAGCATTGAATATACAGTTTATAGTCTATAGGCATCATTATTTTACCAGTTTCTGTCAAATATGAAAACCATATTTATCTCCTCTATTTCTAACACTGCCACTACTCTGCATGCATTAAGAATCACGGCAGAGCTGTAATCTTGGCCTCAGCTTCAGACTTAGAAAACCCAAGATCGTATTACCATGGCTGACTTCGATATAGCCACATTAGTTTAGTATTCTCTCAGACAAGGCAGAAGGTGACAAGGAACACCAATGCTGACTTCTGATGACACATGTGCTATGGTTCATGCATGCCCACACTCTCACACGCACACACCTATGCACATATGCAGAGCTTAAAAAAAACATAAGATAACTCAGCAGGTAAAGGCATCGCCAAACCTGGCAACCTGAGTGGTTTGATCCCTGGGACCCACACAATAGAAGGAGAACAATGACCCTGCAAGTTGCCCTCTGACCTTCCACACACAAGTGGTGACACATCTCTTCCTCTCTCTCTCTCTCTCTCTCTCTCTCTCTCTCTCTCTTTCTCTCTCTCTCTCCCCCCCCAGTAATAAAATTTTTAAAAAAATACACAAGAGAGAGAAATGGGAAGGGAGGGCCTTGCGCTCGTATCTCCGATGATTCCAGTAACAATTTAACCAGTTTTTAATTCCTGTCCCCTGCTGATGGTGTCCATCTTAACTCTGACTGTCTGGGAAGATCTCTCGGTGTCGTGGCCTTGGTTTGAGTTTGGTCCAGGGTTCCGTTGTGTCTGTTTCTTTAGAGTCCACTGAGGTTCTGGGACCTGCGGAGACATGTCTTCTCCAGCTGTGACATGGACCCAGGCATTCTCCCCTCAAATGTTTCCTTCTCCCCACGCCTTCTCCTGTCCTGCACTCCTTAGAGTGCTTGGGGTCAGCATGCGAATTTCAGAGTCGTCTACATTTTTCTGCCTTTTTCCCTCTGCGTGCTCCTAAGTAGCCTGTCTTTGGTTTCCCTGGCTTGTCTTTCATTGCATCCATGTGTGCGGGGCTCAGTCCTTGTACACAGGGTCATGCATTTGATCCTGGTGTCTTCATCTTCATTAGCTTTTCGCAGTTTCGCCTCAAGGGAATTGCCCCCTTTATTTATGAATGTTATTCTTTAAAAAGAATCCATTTTTTTGTTCAAGTTTTAAGTCCCAGATTTTAAAGACCCAAGCCAACCTCAGATCTTTTGATTCTGTTGACATTCACATTTTTTTAAAAAACATTTAATTTTATTTCTGGGCCTGCGTTAAATGTCCGCCATCCGAGTGTCCACGGAGGCCAGAAGAGGGCATTTGATTCCCTGGAACAATAGTTTGGTCATGAGTCGCCTGATGTGTGTGCTGAGGACTGAACTCTGATCCTTCATGAGCGCAGCGTGCACTGTCACTAACAGAGCGAGCTCTCCCGTGGTCCCACGTCACATTCTGTTTGTTAATCTTCAAACACACTGTGGACACTCTGTGTGAAGGATCAGCAGAGAAAGGCGTTCATCCCATTTCCCTTTAGAAGGGGAGCTTGGTCTTCACAGGTCCCAGCTGAGCCAGGCCTCAGCCTCTGTGTAGCCCCAATTGCCTCTGGCTTCAAATGCTCCAAGGAAGGAGCTGGACTCTTCCCACAGCAGGATGGGAGCTGAGCACCAGGGAAGCCAAAGCTCTGCCTCGGCTCCCAGCATCTGTATTAGGGATGGCAGGAGGTGCCTCCCTCCTGGAAGGCTGAGTTGTCATATATTTGTTTTGTTTTGTTCTTTTGTTTTTGGTTTGTTTGTTTGCTTGCTTGCTTGCTTGTCTGTCTGTTTTGGTTTTGCAAGACAGGGTTTCTCTGTGTAGTCTTGGCTGTCTTGGAACTCACTCTGTAGACCAGGCTGGCCTAAAACTCAGAGATCTGCCTGCCTCTGCCTCCCGAGTGCTGGGATTAAAGGCGTGCGCCGCCGCCACCCAAATGCTATAGGTTTTTTTGTGATTGTTGGGGGGGGTCTCCTGTTCCCACCAAGGCCGCCTCACATCCTGGCACTGGAAGAGTCTTCTAGCAAGTACTGCTGTCATTCATCCGATGGTGGCAGGATGTCAACCCGTGTATTTTTGGAGGTCTGAAACACCGTGCATGGCCGTTTCTTAGATACCCCATGTTTCACTCAGTTGCTGGTAGCCACAGTTGGTGGGAGCAAGGACACCTCTTAGTTCCTCAGTTCCATTCTTCATGTGTTGTAGGCAATGTTGGGGGGGGGATTCAATCATACTGTGAACCCCAAGCTCACATTTATGTTAATTAAACAAATTAACCATGGAGGCTGTGTTAGCAACTAGTTGACAGAGGGCATCCGGGAGAGACAGAGAGCCACGGGAAGAAGTAGGGTGATGCTTGGAGGTTCATGGCTTTTTCTGGCTTGGCAAAGTTGAAGCAGGGGTCTTTCAGAGATGCCAGCAAAGAGGGAAGGTTAGCTAACTGTGACCCAGTCTCTCTGAGTTTGCAGGGTTTACCCCAGCCTTTGAATCTTGAGTCTTATTTATAAACAGAATGATAGGTTTAGTTTAAGACACCTTTAGCAGCAGCAACAGAGTCAGTGCCTGCGGGAACAGGATTCCCACCAGGCTGCACCCAAATGGCTGGGGTAACTGGCGCCGCCTGGTAACTGTGGAATTGCCATTACAGGCTGAAACAGCAGTAGATTAAGATGCAGCCACAGTGCCGAAGTTAAAACAAGTTGGACGTGGACCACTTCAGCCTTGACGTCGGTTCTCTGGTCTCCTTGCCCAAACTTCTGTAGTGTCTTGCTTTTGAGGGAGTCCTCCTTTTCCCCGGCGATCCTCACTCACTCCAACCCTTCCCTTTGGTATCTTGTCCTTGTGCGTGGTGAACCCCACAATACCGGGCAGTTGAACTCCTTTGTAAGGAGCTTTTGTTCATGCCAGTCTGACCGTGGGGCACATGGCTGGCTCCTTGGCTGCCTAAAGCGAGGTTCCTGCTCTTGGACAGCTGATCTGGAACAAGAGTAGCCGGGGCTTTTCTCTGTGATGAGAAATGATCTTGCCATTTCTGCTAACATGCAGTTCCTTAGGTGGCTGGCTCAGTGGATAAAGTATTTGCTATGCAAACTTGCGGACCAGAGTTCAGATCCCCAGAACGCATGTAAATACCAGATGGGCGTGGCGGCACAGAAAGTGGAGATGGGGGGTACCCAGAGTAAGATTGACCATATGGGTGAACTTTGGGGTCAAGCGAGAGACCCTGGGGTCAAGTGAGAGATTCTACCTCTGTGAATAAGGTGGAGAGTGGCGGGGAAACCTCTCAGTGTCAACCTCAGGCCTCCACACATATGCACACAAATAAGTGCACATACACCCATACATATGCTTTTACCTACATGTGTTAACACGCATATACACACGCACATGAACCACACACACACACACACACATACGTGTGCAAAACACTATTTCTGTAAGGCTTCTTCATGTCCTCGGCTCTGTATGAACTATTTCCACTGGTTCTTTTGCAGCCTAGAAAGTCTCTTTCCCGGTGGGGTGGGGAGTGGTGAAGTGGAAGCAGACTCTCGGGGTTGTGAGCCTTAGCTTTCAAGGGCTAAGCCGTCTCTCCAGATCCTGTGTACTCTCTTGTTAACGTCCTAGACCAACCAGAAGTGCAGCACTTTCGATATGGCTGCGTAGACTATAGGGACTTCGGAGCACATGGTGGCCAGGTGTGGGGCCCCAGAATTTATGAGGCTGACGGAGAGGATGGAAGTTCAAGACCAGCCTGGCCTACCTAAGAAGACTTGTTTCAGGAGTGAGAAAAGTGGGTATCCTGTTGTTCGAGCTCGAATGACATGAGAGTATGGGGCTAGGCCTGACCTGGTGGTGTGGGGTCTGTGGGTCTGGTGTGGTGTATGTGTGTGTGTGTATGTTGTATGTATATGTTCATGGCGGTAGTTGCATGTAGGTGCCTGAGCATGCATTTATATGTAGAGACCAGAGGTTGGCAGGCATTGATGTCTTCCTCAATTGCTTTCAGCCAGCAGTTCAGCTGGGTTGCTGCTGATGAGCTCGAGAGAGTCACCTCGGCCTTTGCCTCGCTGGAGCTGGATTTGAACTCAGGTCCTTTGTGCTTTCATGACAAGCACCTTACCAACTAAGCCATCTCTCCAACCCACCATGAAAGAATATATATAAAATCTGGGAAGGGATAACTTAAAGCCTAGCAAAGTTCTAACAGGAAATAAAGCTTGTTGTGTGCACACATTCCTGCACTCCCAGCACTTGGGAGGTGGAGGCAGGAGGATCAGGAGTTCAAGACCAACCTCAGCTACAAGGTAAGCTTGAGGCTAGGTTGGGCTATAGGACATACCACCACCACCAAAAAGAAAAGCGAAAAAGAAAAAGTAAAATGAAAAAAGTAGATTTTATGACTTTGACTCCTTCGTGTTGGCCGTGGTGTCAGGGTGCTTGCGAATCTTGTCACAAGGGGACTTCTGTATATTTACATATACAGAAGCTAACATATAAGAGTTAGCTTTATGGAAACATGTAACTATAGTTCAGGCTCTGGAGAGAATTGCCAGTCAGTTTTAACTGTCAACTTGACACAGCTTAGAGTCACCTAAGAAAGGAATTTCAACGGAGGGATTTCCCAGATATAACTGGCCTGTGAGTATATCTATGAGGGACTGTCTTCATTAGTAGTTGACGGAGGAGGGCCCAGTTCTCTTCAGGCAGCACCATCCCCTAGGCAGGTGGTCTTGGGATGCATAAGAAAGCATAAGGCAACAAGCGGCATTCTGCTGTGGTTTCTGCTTCATATGCCTTCCTGCCATGATGGGCTGTGACCTGGGATTGTGAGATGAAATACACTTTTCTCTCCCCTCAGTTGTTTTTGGTCAGAGTGATTCAAAGCAACAAAAGGCAACTCAGGAAGGGATTAAATGGGATTAAATGATGCTTCTGACTTGTGTGATGTCCTGGGTGTCGATTTCAATTCTTCTTATTCATGAAATACCAACAGTCATCACTCCCTGGGTGCTTATGTGGAGTCTGGCGCAATCTCAACGGCTTTCTTCTGTGGAATAATCCTTTTGTACATTGTGAAGATGTATTGCCCTCATTGGTTTAATAAAGAGTTAACTGACCAATAGCTAGGCAGGGAAGAGGTTAGGTAGGAGAGCCAGACTGAGATAACGCTGAGAATAAGAAGGGTGGAGTTGCCACGAGATCCCAGGAGAAACAAGATAAACATGCAGTGCTGAGAAAAGGTACTGAACCAACTTGTAGAATGTAAATAAGAAATAAGGGTTAAGTTGTAAGAGTTAGTTAGTAATAAGCCTAAGCTATCGGCTGAGCATTTATAACTAATAATAAGTCTCTGCGTGGTTATTTGGGAGCTGGCTGGTGGGATAGAAACTTCCATCAACAGCTTTGCATGCTTCAGGCCATTGAAACTGATCCTCAGGTGCCTCATTTTATAGAGGGGGAGACTGATACAAAGAGCTTATGAAGCATATTCAAGAATACCAAATGGGGATTCAAAGCACAGTAGTGTATCCCGAGTTCACAAGCTGAGACCTATACAGCCATGACCCAGTGTGGCTGGCCCTCTGTACTCACAGGCTCGTGATGTCCCTTTGCCATGTCAACCATCCATCATGGTTCCAGAACCACAGACACCAAGGGACAGTTATGTGTGTGTTTCTTAGGTGTGAGGTCACTGATGTCAGTGATAGCATGGGACAGGGCCGTTGCAGCCAGTGCATGTCTCCACACTCCAGGTTTTGGCAGGTACTGTAAACTTCAGTGGGTTGTGTGTGCTCGCCCTCCAAGCTGATCCCCACCTCAGCACCCATGAGAAAATGTCCAGCATGGTGATTCCCAACCTTATTTGCATGTGGGAACTCCTGGGAGATTTATTAGAGATGCTCGCGCCTCCCTGCCCCCCAGTGAAGTTCCACACTGTGAACAGTCATCCCCCAGCCTCTGGAAACTGGGAGCCTACTTCCCACCTCTAGAGCTCTGCCTGTCCTGAACAGCTAATGTCAATAGAATCAGATAGTGTGGGCCCCTTGTTGTCTGTGTTTCCCACTCGACATACTCTCCATATGCATCCCTGTCTTAGTGTGCACTTCACTCCTCTTCATGGCTAAATGAGAGTTCACTGTGCAATGTTACACATTTTATCGCTCATTCATCAGCTGACAGACATTAGGATGATTTGCATTTTTGGCTGATCAGAATGGTGCTGCTTTGAGCATTATATACCCAAGTGTGTGTGTGGGGGGGGGGGGTTTGTACACATACACATATGGGTGTGTGTGCATGTGTGTGGAGAGCAGAGGTTGACACTGGGTATCGGTAACTTGTTTAATTACTCTTTAATTTTTGTGATTGATGTCTCACCGGGACCCAAGGCTCACCAGTTAGGCCAGGTTGACTGGCACAAAGAGCCTCCTGTTTCTGCCTCCCTGGCACCAGGATTGCAGGGCACACCAATATGCCTGGCTTTTTATGTGGGTGCCCGGGAGCAAATTCATTCTTACAATTTATATTGGCAGTGACTTTACTGACAGATCTGTAGATCAGGTTGGTGTTGAACTTACGGCAATTCTCCTGCCTCAGGTTCTTGAGAACTGGAATGGCAGACTTGGAGTGGGGTGGTAGAATTTGGTCTCTTGCCAGAGTCACATGACACTGTGGTACATTCCTTCATTCTTTGTTTGTTTCTCTGTGTAACCCTGGTTGTCCTGTAACTCATCCCCTGTAGACCAGGCTGGTCTCGAACTCAGAGATCCCCCTGCCTCTGCCTCCTTAGTGCTGGGATTGAAAGCATGTGCCACTACTGTCTGGCGATGTTCATTCATTCTTACCTTTGATTTTGGGCAAGTGAATTTTCAAAAATTTATTTCACCCGTGAATTTTCAAAGCCCCTTTTAAAATAAAATCTACTTAAGTCTACAAGTGATCTACAGGACGAGACTAAGTACCTGGGGGCACAGACAGCGCAGTCCCAGTGACCTTGGGAACTCACAGGCCTGGGAAGCCTTGGGTGGGCGGGATGCCGGATGAGAAGCCCCAGGCTCACCCTCAACCCTGTCGAGCTACAGCATTCCTGTAAATCCCAGGGCAAGGGACTTCCCAGTGGACCTGCCCCAGGCTGTGATGAAACCTCCTCCCATGACCCCAGTCAGCCCAGCTCGGCATCATCAAAGGGAGCAGAAAACCTCTAGTGAGGAGGCCAGGCCTGCAAAGGGCACAAACCGACCCACTCCCTAAGGTCCAAGTGCACGTTGCTGGGACCAGGGAGTATCAAAAGGAGCCCTGGTGGGCTCCCCTGTTCCAGAACAAGCTGAGAGCTTAGAATGGGGTGCCTGGCTTTAGAACAGAAGGGGCTGTCCTGTGGCTCAGATGTAGCGACAATAACTGAGTCGTAGTGAGCCCAGGAGCCTATTTCCAGATCCAGCCAGCAGCTGAGGGACACCCAGGGCCAGCCTGCAGATGAGAAACATTGGGAGACAGCCTGCAGCAGAGGAAGAACTCTTGCCTCTTACTTCTTCCCAGTTACGGTGCTCAGGAGGCAGGTCAGGCCCTCCTAGTTCTGGCCCTGCTGGTGCTGCCTGGCTCCTCTCCTTCATGTGTCCATGGCCTCCCAGGTGGCTTCAATTGCCCTCCTCACAAAGCAAGAGAGTGGAGCTCAGAGATGCTGGTTGTGACTCAGGCCTGTGTTGCTCACCCTTGGCCACGCTGTCCTGAGGCCTCTTGAGCCAGACCCGGGTGGTCCTGGGACACCCAAAGCAAACTAGAAGATGTGACTCAAGGCATTCATTGTGCTACCAAGTTGGTAATGTCAGAGAGAGGAAGGCTTTGTGATCCCTGGTGGGATTCTTACTGCCATCGATGGAACTGGTTTCCAGAGTGCTGAAGAACTCCGTGTGGGAAAATGACCTCAAGGTAGTAGGGCAGCACCTGGAGAACTGAGGCAGGAGAATCATAAGGTTGAGGCTAGTTTGGGCTATATAGCGAGACCCTGCCTCAAAGAGAGAGAGGAGTGGGGAAAGAAAGAAGAAAGGAGATCAACATGGGACTGTGTAGCAAGTCCGAGAGTGGTTAATGCTTGAAACCACTCCAGCGTTCCTTCCCAGGACGACTGCTCCTCCCTGCTCCTCCCCGGTGCCACTGTCAGCAACTCCCAGTGGGACACTGCTCAGAGGCTCCAAGAGCAATATTGGCTTTGAGGCAGGTCCCAGCAGAGCCCTCAGGTGGGGGCTGGGATTAGCAGCCCCCCTCGTGGCCTGGGGGCCCAGCAGCTCATCCTCGGGGATTTTCCTTCCTATGGGGAGGGCAGTACTCTGGCTCCCGGTAGAGGAGGAGACTACACACAAGTGGCTTTGATCGCATCAGACCCCAGCATTCTCATTGTTTTTTGTTCCAAACCCCAGGCCAGGATTACATTCAGCTTTGCCTCCAGCAGAGAAGTCAGTGGGTAGGCGGGGCCTGTATATGTGTATGGAGCGTGTGATCTCTCTCTGTGTATTGTGTGTATGAGTTTATATATACATGTATGTGATGTATTTTCAAGGATATGTATAGTATATGTGTGATGTGTCCTTATATGTATGTGTATATATATGCATGTATATGTATGTGTATTTGTATGTATGCGTATGTTATGTCTAACTGTGTATATGTATGTATTATTATATGCATATGTGTATATATGTAAGTAAATATGTTTATATAGACATGCAAATGTGTATGTATGTATGTATGTGTATATATATATGTATATGTATGTTTCTGAATGTGGATGATGTGTGTGGATGTGTGAGAGGAAGGCTCACACCACCAACCTTTGACACTCTCCAATAAGCAGCGGCAGGTCCTGTTCACTTCCTAACAAGTTTTGGTAGTAGAGAAACACAGAGAGAGCATGCATGGTCTATGGTCAACCACCAAGTGCAGGAAAGAGAGCCTGCCCATCCCTCCAAGAGCAGCCAAATCACTGTCCTTCCTAAGATGCTGGTCTGGCTGTCTCTGAGCTGAAGACAGGGTCACAGGAGCACAGTCTCTGAGCTGAAGACAGGGTCACAGGAGCACGGTCTCGTTTTGTTTCTGCTGCTGGCTAAACACCGTCAAAATGCAGCTTAGGGGAGAGAGGTCTTATTGTAGCTGCAATTCCAGGGCATCGTCTATTATTTTAGGGAATTCACGGTGGCAGGAATGTGAAGCAGCTAGTCACATCCATTCAAAGGCAGAGAGAAATGAATGCATTTCACCAGTTTCATTGACTGTGCTTGCTTCCTTGCTTGCATTCTGCTGGACCCCCTGCCAAGGGAATGGTGCTGCCCACAGGGGTCTGGGCCTTCCATATCCATTAAGTATGACAGTGCCCCCCACCCCGGGCATGCCCACACGTTGTTGACCCAATATATACAATTCCTCACTATGATTTTCTTCCCAGCTGACACTAGGTTAAGTTCACAGTTAAAGCTTACCTTCACGAGGGCCTGGGGTGGGAGCTGTCATGCTGAGTGTGGAGGGAGACAGAGAGGAAGTGTGGAATTGTGAGGTGATTTAGAGGTGCCTAGGAAACCCCAGGAAGGCCTGCAGACTGCCTGCTCTGGGGTTCTCCAAGGCAAGTGAAGAGGTTGGAGATGGGAAGACATCCTCTCCCCTCTGACACTCGGAGGGCACTATGGCAGGATTGTAGGGCCCAGAAGCAGCCCGAGTGAAGGACAGGGAGGAGGAACGGAGCTGGAGTGAGGGGAGCACACACCCTTCAAAAAGGGGTGAGTAGGAACAGAGCCCACATGGCTCTCTCCTGATGCTGTTTCCATGGAAGTCAACTCCCTGGATTTCTTCACCCACCCAACCCTTCTACATTGGTAGCTGAAGACTGCGTGGGTCCAGTCAGGAGGCCTGCAGGTGCAGCAATGTCTGGCCCACACCAATTGCTTTACTTCGCAGGTGGGGAAACTGAGACCCAAGGAAACCTGGACTCTCTGAGCTCACAGAAGCAGCTGGAAACAGATTGGCCAGGCCTTGAGTTCAAGGCTGTGCTCTGAGTCCAAAATATGTCTGGAATGGGTCTTCTTTGCCTCTGACTTTTATCTAAATGGATGAGACTATATTCCCCAAAGTCCCACACAACTAAGCAAGGCAGCAGGAGCTAGAGACAAGCATGGTTCTCAGGCCTGGGAATTCTCTATACAAGTTCATATTCTTTGGACTTCAGATAACCAAAAACCTACTGACAGCAGCCTGTATGTGAGTGATAAGGAGATGCTTACTTCCATGAGCAGAGAGATGGGGAACAGGGCCGGGGTAAAGCTATGGCAGAGGGCAGGTTCAGTCTCCACCTGTGCTGTGACCTCAAACTCTCAACATGGCTACAGAAGCTCCAACCAGCATTATTTTAAAAGCAGGAACTATCGTAGGGCACGGCAGCACACATCTTTAATCGAAGTTCTCAGGAAGCAGAGGCAGGCAGATCTCTGTGAGTTCAAGGCCAGTCTGGTCTACAGAGTGAGTTCCAGGACTGCCAGAGCTACATAGTAGTAAGACTCTGTCTCAAACCCTGGCCCCTGAAAAGAAAAGCAGGAATTGCTGAGGGGTTATGTCTGGACAGGGAGAGAGCCCTCGTGTCCTCTCCTGCCAGAGGCACCTTTGCAGATCTGCCCTGGTGTCTCATTGCCCAGCCAGCAGCCATGTGCCACCTCTCTATCAAGGACTAGCTTGATCCTCCCCTAATGACTTCCCAGACAAAAGGTGCATTATGCAGTGACCACTGGAGTTGGCTCTGTAGGAAGCCCAGGGTGTCTGACAACTCTGGGGAAAGCTGACTCAACTCCTTCATCTGGAAGAGGCTGTCTCCTGCCCTCCCAGCAAGCATTTCAGCTTTCTTCTTGGCATCCCTTTGCTTCTCAACTTGTTAGAAAAATATTCTTCAGCGAGGGAAGCAGGAACTGGACTGGCTACTTGGTTTACAGTGGGCTGCTTTGGCCCGTCCTCAGGCCTAGCTACTCTTACAAAGGACTGCTGGGGCCCGTCCTCAGTCCATGAACATCACCACCTGAGTGGTTTCACGACAATGCTTGCTCATTGTGGCCATGTCCCATGTGAATGGTGACATTCGTGTTTTGTGGTGTATTCTGATGTGTATGTGTGACTCAATTTCCCTTAAGGAAGGACTGAGGTTTCAGGTAGGGACAGCAGTCAGCCTCTGACTGTTTAGCCTTGCAGTGTAGGTCTCCTGTGTGCACACTGCTCGCTCAAGCTCCTGCTTCACCCCGGGGAAGCCCACTGAAGTCTCTAATGTGGGATAACAAAGGGCTGGCCATCCTGTCCCATCTTCCGACATCTCTGACGGCCATCTGGCTGTGGGTGTTGCTGGCCCCCGTCCTGGCTCGCCTCTCCCAGCCTCCTCCTGCTCCAGTGACTCAGAGACAAGCACCACACACAGGCACAGCTGCCGGTCCTCTCTCCAGAGGTGCAGGAGGGGGTCCAGGCCTGCAGCTAACAAGCAAGAAGACACAGGTGGACAGCCCACGAACTTCCTAACATTGGGGCAGCATAGCTGGATTGAAAAGGGATATTTCGGCAGTCAAATGCACCTGCTGCGAAGCCTGAAGACCCGAGTTCAATGGCCAGGACTGACAAAGGCGGAGGGGGGAGGCTAACTCTCACGTGTCCTGACCTCCTCGTGCAGTGGTGCGGCACACCCCGCCCCCAATGTAAATTGTTTAAAAATTTTTCAGAAAGTGTTCATCTCCCTGCTGAGTGTGAAGGGACGCAGGGCCAGGCAGGAGCAGGAAGCCCCTTGAGGAAGTCCTGGTGGTCAGCAGGGACCAGGAACCTCAGGGCCATCAGTGGGATTTCCCCATCACTGGGGCTGCCCCACAGTCCAGCCAAAGTGCTCACCCGACACCTGGGTGAGGATCAAGTGAAGAAGAGGATGGGGCAGGAAGAGCCAACTACTTGCGTTTTGCTTGTGGCACTGAGTGACCACTGAAGTGGCTGCCAGTGCGGATGAGAAGTGGTGTCTGCTCAGCTGAGACGTCGGCGAGCTGAGCTGATGGGCAGGTTCACGAGGGGAGGGAACAACGGCAAGCAGGGGCGCGGGGGGAGGGGAATGAGGAGGGTGTCAGGAGGGAGGAGGGGAGAGAGGGCGAGGGACCTCTGCACCTCTGCCTGTTCCAGAGTGATGACAGCATGCCTCTGGTGGCACAAGACAGAAACTGTCCTGGAGTCACATTCCCCTGTATCAGAAGGCAGACTGAGTTTACTTGCCCAAATTGTTGGTGAGGGGCTGCTAAGGGCTTCAGGGCTGGGTGGGCAGCAACGCCCTGAGTAGGAAGGCAGTGAGGTGCTTGCCTGGGTGCAAAGTTGAAGTGCTGAAAGTTCAATAGCCAAGGCAGACAATTTAAGTTTTAAAATCATGTTGGGAGCCCAGGGTGGTGGTGCACACCTTTAATCCCAGCACTTGAGAGGCAGAAGCACATGGATCTCTGAGTTTGAAGCCAGCCTGATCTACAGAATGAGTTCCAGGATAGCCAGGACTACACAGAAGAACTGTCTCAAAACAAAACAAATTGATACGGTATGGTTTATGGCAGCTCATAGCTGCCTGCTTTTGAAAAAGTCTTACTGGGGCCAGTATTTGCTCTTGCTTTTGAAGTTACAGCTCACGCCCCACCCCCATCTCCACAAGTGGGGCCTTCCCAAAAGAGTACAGTAACACTGTGTAGCATGGCCCACTCATCCCATTTACCAGCATACTCTTCATGAGGCACCCACCATGTCAAGTTTTACAGAAGCAGCCGCTTCTCATGTACCCAAGGACTGGTTCCATGAGCAGTTAGTTACAGTAGAGGAGTGCTGACCAGGGTCCTCAGGGTTGGACATGTGTTGGTGTCCTGTTGGACTTCCCCAGCCCAGATTCTCAGTGACTTTAAGCTGGTCTTCATTACTCTGTGCTTGCTGCCTCCTGCGAGATGCTTTTATTATTTTTTTTATTTTTAATCCCAGTTTCCCCTCCCTCCTCTCCCCCCAGTCCCTTCCTCCACCCCACCCTTTCTGTTCACACCTCCCATTCCACTCCTCCATTTCTGTTTAGAAAAGGGCAGGTCTCCTGTGGATATCAACAAAACATGGCATATCAAGTTGCAGTAAGACTAAGCACCTCCCCATGTATTAAGCTGAGCAAGGCGACCCAGTATGAGGAGTAGGGTCCCAAAAGCCAGTAGAAGAGTCAGAGAGCCCCTCCTCCCGCTGCTAGGAGTCTCACAAGAGGACCAAGCTACACAACTCTAACATATAAGCAGATGGCCTAGGTCAGTCCCATGCAGGCTCCCTGGTTGTTGGTTCAGTCTCTGTGAGCCCATGAATCCAGATTAGTTGATTCTGTGAGTTTTCTTGTGGTGTCCTTGGCCTCCTGGCTCCCACAATCGTACTCCCTCTCTTCTGCAGGATTCCTCAAGCTCCACCTAATGCTTGGCTGTGGTTCTCTGCATCTGTTTCTCCTGCAAGATGCTTGCAGGAGAAGCATCTTAGTGACTCTCAACTGGGCTAGCGCTGTCAAACCTGGGGTGAGTCGCTGCCATCACTTCTGGTGACCCTAGGGCAGATTTCACAAATGGGTTGGGCTTTGCACCAAGCTGTTGACTCATCCCAACAAACACTTCCCGCTCCCATGTAGTCTGAGGAGATGGAGCTGCACTGGTCCCCTGGGCCCTTTGTGAGACTCCACCCCTGAGCTACATCAGTACCCATCACAGTCAAGAACTGGGTGCAGATGGACAGAATTCCTGCTGGGGCACCTACTGGGCTCATCACCTCTAGGAACAGCCTCTCCCTCTTGACACCCGCCGAGATCTGCCCTCAGTGCTGCTGCCACCGTTAGTGCCACATGGCACTAGGTACACCTGGGCCAAGTGGTTCACACCATGCTCAGCACTGCTTGGACTCCAGGCAACTGTAGCAGACGGGTAGATGCAGCTGTAGCCTTGTGGAAGCCAAGTGTCTCACTTGTACTCCTGTCCCATAGCTCTCTGTATGCCAGCAACCAATGCACCAGAAAAGGATGAAGCAGTCACCCTGTTTAAAACCCTAGGAGGGCCACAAAGAAAACTATCTTGATAGGGGACCCTGCATGAACTGCCCTGCCCATCTCCTCACCCGTTTTCTGCTCCTCCTCCTCCCCCTCAGTTGTTGCATGCCAACCTTGTCCCGCAGAACTTCTCACCAGCTTAG
The DNA here is from genome assembly GCF_982192425.1 of Myodes glareolus. Taxonomy (NCBI): domain Eukaryota; kingdom Metazoa; phylum Chordata; class Mammalia; order Rodentia; family Cricetidae; genus Myodes; species Myodes glareolus. Next base: position 13,607,302 of record NC_142035.1, on the reverse strand, counting down.
TACGTGGCCACCCTTCCACTGGAATGCCTTCCCTAAGTTCTTGAATTTGTTTGCTGGCTTTCTTCAGACCTTCCCTCGCCACTGAGATGCGCTGGGCCCTATAGGAAAGGAAGTACAGCCTCCCCTCTTCTATAGGAAAGGAAGTACAGCCTCCCCTCTTCTATAGGAAAGGAAGTACAGCCTCCCCTCTTCTCAACTCTCCAGGGCCAGCACAGCGAGCGCTAGGATCTGCTGACGATGTCTGTGCATCAGACAGTCATTTCTCCATGCAACCTCCCTTACAGTATGTGAGGAAACTGAGGCAGACCATCTCAGTCATGCTGAAAAGGTTACTGCTTGTTCCTGCGGCCCTTAAGTCTCTGAAGATGTTACCCACGTCAGTTCTTGTCAAGTCCGTCATATCCAGTGTCTCACTTCTGGATCAGAGGAAGGCCAGGTATGGTGACGCAGTCACTGGGGTGGTGGAAGCTAAGCTAGCCTGGGCTTAGTTTTAGACCTTGCCTCAAAACAAACAAAACAAAACAGGAAACCCCTAAACCTCAGTCAAAGAATGCTGGCAAGAGTGCCTCTTGCTTCCTGTGGTACCTGAGACAGCAACCTCTGTCCAGCCCACCACCCACCTACAGTGACAGCATCCCGAGAGCTGACTACGAAAACTCCTAGCACAGAACATGCCACACAGTGAGCAAAGCTCACTAGCAACAGCTACCCAGTAGGGGTCATGTGTATCCTCTCCTGGCCGTCTGTCTGTCACACGCTGGCACTCAGGTGGCAGCAGCAGCAGCCGTGAATGGACTAGAAACCGGGCTTACCAACTTCATTGCAAGGCACTTCATCTTTGTCCTGCCTCCCCACCACTTGAGATACACCAGCTCCCTTCTCTACCCCATGAGCTTCAAGACCTATGGACACTGGAACGGTAAAAACCTACACGTTGCTGCGTTCTAATCATCTGAAAGCTGTAAATCTGCTTTTCTACAGAAGAAAAATTCGGAATGCTATTTTTGCATCTTTTTATTGTGACTTTCAAAAATATTTCAAGAATTTATCCATACTATATTATGTGTATAATTATGTGTATGTGTGTGTCTGGGAAGAGGGGCCTCTGCATGTAAGTAGAGGTGCCTGAGGAGGCAGAGCCATTGGGTCCCTTGAAGTCTGAGTCCTGGAAACTGAACTAGAATCCTTTGGAAGAGCGAGCATCACAAGGCCACCTCTCCAGCCCCTCAAAAGCACCCTTTATAATAAACTCCAAATACACCCATGTAAAAATACACACCTAAAACACGCTTCGGAAAGCAGTTCACCATATCCCAGTCAAGAGTCTGTATTGCTCTCTCAAATGATGGTTATATCCCACTAAACTGGCTTGAAGCACAGTCTTCATACACGCACCCAAATCCCAGCAGGTTAGAGGAAAGAGAGAAACACTATCCCAAACTGAGTCCCTGTCTTTATCTCTCCAGGCCTACAGTATTGTTCTCAGCTCAATGCCACCTGGAATGCATGAGGTCCACAAGCCACTGTTTGGGAAAAAGCCTATTTGATTTGATCTGAAACACCCAGGGCTAGGGCTGGGGATGCAGCTCAGTTGGTAGAGCGCTTGCCTAGCACGTGTGAGGCCCTGGGCACTGATAAAACAGGAGTGACAGCACACACCTATATTCAAGGAGTTCAAGGTTATTGATCCTCACCATACACAGCAAGCTTGATGCCAGCCGGAGTTACACACCCAGTTCTACCTAGACCAGGCCTTGTGCACATTAAGCTCCTGCGAACAGTGAACCGCAGGTGATGGTGGCACAGCACAATCGCAGGCCACTTAACAACGACCCCACTGCCTAGGCCCAGACAACCCACAGCATTCTCAGGGGAGACAGTCACTATAGCAACTCTGCTACCCGACCATGGACCGCTTTCTCCCTCTCAGGCGCACTTCATCTAACTTCTTCAGCACTGGACCGGACTTTTTGGATGAAGTACCATAGCTCTTCAGAAAGGCTTCAAACACAGTCTCGGTGTGGGGGTGGGTGCTGAGGAAGGCCTTCTCCAGGACATAGAGGTCAACGCCTTTATCTTCCGGCAGCCCCGAAACAAAACTCAGCCCGAAGTCGATGAGCACAATGTTCAGCTGCCCCAGGGGCCGCTTCAGGAGCATGTTGGAGGTGGTGAGGTCCCCGTGAATGAGGTCTTCGTCGTGCATTCTAGCCAGAACCTGCCCGATTCTCCTGGCCAAGCCCAGGAGGCACTGGGGGTCTTTTTCGGTCTCCATAGTGGACTGGATATAACCTCGAACAGTCACTGAGTCTTCGATTTCTTCCATATACAAGCAGTTAGAAGCATAGTCCACAAAGAAGACAACCGGGGCAGCGATCCCTGCAGTGGAGACACAGGTGCTAGTGTGAGTATCTGTATGAAGGAGGCGTCACCTGCTCAGGTGGGGACAGTTTTTCAGTCTAAATCTACTTACTCTGGAGAGGGCTCAGGAATGCTGTGGGAATGATAGAACTTAACCAGAAGCTTGCCTAAGCCCTGCTCTAGCTCTGCAGGACTATGGTCCAGCCCAGGGTGCGTCTGCAAGTGTCAAAGCTTGCTCCCCTTTCTCAAGTCACCTTAGGACTGGAATTCATTGCTACTCCCTTAAAAAACAAAGGAAACAGAATCCAGAAGGGAAAGCATCCTCCAGTCTGAGCGGCGACCTGACTAGCAGGAGGCTAAGCAGCAGCTCATCTTACAGACCCATCTTTTTCCCAGGACAGGCAGGTTCAAATCCCAGTTCCCTCCTTATTAGTGGTGAAACCTCAAGGTTCCATTAGCTTCTCTATATCTCGGTCTCTGATACTGTAATGTGGTGACAATAGCTCCAATTAACCCCAGGAGTCTCTCCTGACAGTCAACCTCGCCCAGGGCTCTTTCCTAGAAACCGGAGACCTGTCGATGGGGATCAAGTAGCAACCATTCTTGTCTGGTAACTTATGAAAGAGGGTGAAAAAAAAACTATGAACACTACTTTATAGCTCCATTAAGTCGCTAGGACAAGAAAATACCGGCCTGTTCACTGTTGAGTTTTCCCAGGTGGCCCCGCACCTATCAGTGCCCTTGTGCCGAGTAAATGCCTAAACAACTGTAAGTGTAAAAGCAAAAAAGGTCGGTGCGTAGGGACCACAGACAGCCCGTCTGGTGGCTGTGGAAACTCGGGCACTTTCATTTTGTGCCTCAGTTTCTCTGGAGGACAGTTCTGTTGGTGGGAGTGTGAATGGTACTTTTAAAGAAAAAAGTGAATCATTTCATGAACTCAGACGTTTACTGAATGCTTTGTAAGCATTCAAACATATGACACATAGACCTTCTCTAAAGGTCACATCCCTGAGATTCCCATTACACGCAAGGAAACTGAGGAGCGCGGTGCTAAACGACTCGCTGAAGAGACACGCGTGAAGCAGCGCTTAGAGTCTGAATCCGGTGAGTCTGGCTTCGGACACGCTCCCGGTAAGGCACCTGTTGCTTAAAACTACCAAATGGAGAGGGGAGGACGGTGAGCGGAAACGGCATAAACGGGGAAACTGAGGCTAAACTACACGTTGAAGGACAGTTGCCGAGCAACAAACCAAACGGAAAGGCGTTCCGTGCGACGCCGGGAGTCCTTAAACACCGCTCTGGTCCCGTCTCCCGGGTCTCGGAGCCCTATGCAGTCCCGTCCCGTCCCGTCCGCCCCATCTCCCGGGCCTCGGAGCCCCGTCCACCCCCGTCCAGTCCTCCTCACCCGCGCGGCGGCAGCGGAGCAGCGCCCGCGCCTCCTGCACCGTCCTCCGCCGGCTGAGCCGCGCCTCCAGCGCCGGGTGCCGGTAGCTCTTGGGGAAGCGATGCTTCACCACGGCCGCGCGGCCCTGGAAGCGGCCGCGGAAGACGCGCGCCTCGGCGCCCTGCTGCACCAGCTCCAGGCCGCTCAGGAAGAGCCGGCTTCGCTCTCGTGCCGCGGCCAGCGCCTCGGCCTCCGCCTCCCGCTCCGAGGACGTCTCCGCCGCCATGCCTTGGGCTCGTCCGGACCCCGGCAGCTACGCTTCCTCCCGCCTCGGAAATCCTCCGGCCTCTTCCGCCACACGACACTGGCCCCGCCCCACTTCCGCCCCGCCCGAGTGCTGCCGCCTAGCGACCTTTCGAAGCTCTGGCTTTCCGGACGCGCCCCTTGGCCTTTCCCGAAGCTCTTCGTCTATCTCCGTGATCACTCAGCAAATTTCGGGCAACAGCTTCTCACTCTTCGGCCTTCTCCGGAAGCCCGTTGGTGATGCTCAGACTTTGGGAGTCTCCAAGTTGGAGGCTCTTTTGAGAAAAGTCTTTTGTGGACGCTCTGCTCCTTCCTACTAGGGTTCTTTCCTTTCCGTTCCTTTTCTTTTCTTTCCTTTCCTTCCCGTTTCTTTCCTTTTTCCTCCCCACTCTTCCCTTCCTTTCCCCTCCCCTTCTCCTCCCTCTCTTCCCCTCCGTTCATTCTTTTCCTCTCCGTCCCTTCCTTTCCCTTCCCTTCCCTTCCTTTCCTTTCCCTTTACTTTCCTTTATTTTCCATTCCTCTCCTTTTCCCACTCCTCTCCTTTCTTTTTGCTTCGTTTTTGAGACTGTGTAGCTCAGGTTAGCTTCAAAATCATGGTCTTTCCATTTCAGTCTATGGAAATATGCTCTTAAGTCAGAAGGGAGGAAGGGGCTAGGTCATAGCTCTCTACCCAGATGCCACCGGTGCCTGGCATCAGCGTGTCAGCAAGCCAACACCTTTTCTCTAAGTTCGGTTTCCTCATCTTCAGAATGAGGATGCCTGGTTCTGCTGAGGCCAGGGTTTATCAGAATTAATGAAAAGGCCGATTACCATGCCTGTGGACAGGGGTCCTCTTCAGATGGCCTCCCTGCCCCTACCCTGCCCCATGCTCCTTGGAGTCCTATTGAAAATATAGACGAGAAGCCATTTGAACCAGGATTGCTATGGCACCAGCAGCCTGGCTCCGTGGTCCCTGGGTTTCGTTCATACTATGAAGGGACCCTTTTCACACATCAGACCCTTTGTGTGGACAGAATGTTTTCCAGCAAAGCTCACCCGAACCGGTTCCCTTTATATCCCCCAGTGCTCAAGTTTGTAGCTTCATTATCATAACTGTTTGTGTCCACACGGCCATTGCTATGGTGACCAAAACCGTTGGACCCTTTGCCTTAGAAATCTACAGTGCAAAGGCGCTGACCAGAGCCTGGCTTGCTAAGTCAGTCTGGGCTTAGCTCTTTAAACCCGAATCAAATGTTCAATGGCTCGTCACTTTTGCTGAGGATAAAGTACCTACACCTTAATTCAGTCCATGAGGCCCTGCAGGGAGCTCCTGCATCTCTTAGAGACCCACCCCTTCCCCCACTCCCACACACCTCCAACACCCTACCCCGCCCATCCTGCTCCCTCGGCACAGTCTTTGCATCTGCAACCTACCCTGGGGGAAATGTTCTTCCCGCCCCTCACCACCTAGACCCCTGTAGACATCCTTTTTCTGAAAACCAGGGTCACTTTCCAGATAAGGCCTTCTGGCCTCTCTGAAGAGAGGGACACCAATTCTTATCTGCCCTTGTTTTCTAGCTTCCAACCCTGTCTCTCGGACTTCCTTGACGCCTACCTCCCTCTACGGAGCTAGCAGTCAGGCAAAGGATTGTGTGGTTCCCACCCTTCCCCCAGGGCCAGAGAATGGGTACCGGCCCTGAGAGTGTCTTTGGGATAAAGAAAAAAATAGAACTGGTGCAGGCCTGTGTTCTCAGCTCTCAGAGGCTGAGGCAGGAGGCTGCAAGTAAGACTTGAGGGGTGGATGTTGGGGGTACTGAAATTCAAATTTTGACCTTTTAAGAATATCTTCGGGGGGCTAGAGAGATGGCTCAGAGGTTAAGAATACTGACTGCTCTTCCAGACGACCCAGGTTCAATTCCCAGCACCCACATGGCAGTTCACAACTGCCTGTAATTCCAGTTCCAGGGACCAGACACCCATGACAAAACACCAAAACACATTTTTTAAAAAAGTATTTTAACACTTTTTTTGAGAATTTCATACAATATATTTTGTGACTTTTTTTAAAAAAAAAATTGCCGAACGGTGAAGTGGAGTTGACAGCTTCTTGTCTGTCTGGGTGCTGAAAGGGCAGTTTAGAGATGCGGGTGCAGACCTTAAAGGTGCTGAATGAGAAAGTGAGTTGAGCGGAGAAATGGGACACAGGCTAGTCCCCTGCTGGTCCCTGTGACTTTACCGGAGCGCAGGAGGCTGGAGATAGATTAAGGGTGGTGGTAGGGACCCTCTTCGTTTGGTTTCCTGGAGCAGATAGTAGTACAGTGCAGGGTTGAGTGGAAAGTCAGCTACGCAGGCTTCATCCCAAGATGAAGAAGAAGAAGTCAGAGAAGAGTGGTAGGAGCAGGAGGCTGCCAGTCCGAAGTGGGCTGGCCAGCTACGTGCCACAAGGGCCAGCAAGTTCCTACTCAGAACAAGAGCCAATGCAGAGAGCTAGTGTCTTCTACAGTAGGGAGGGTCCTAAGAAACGGAAATTTTATCCAGGAAGAGGGGTAGAAATGGACAGAATGGCTGCAGAAGAGAGCGACTTTCTCCAGGACAAGGGCGGCCATTAGCAGTTGTGAGAGCTTACCCCACAGCTAGCTCTACACACAAACCTAGCTGGTGTTTCACCCTTTCTAGAATTCTACCGCTGCAGAGAGAAGCAGAAAGTTTATCTCTCAAGCTCTTACCCAAACTGCAAACAAACCTCTTTCCATTCACCACTTCTTGCCTCCTAGACTTCTGACGAAGCCTGCAACAGTACCCCTGAGACCCCTGAGTCACTGAAGCCTGCCTCCAAACATCCGTGGGTGAGGGTCACTCATCGTAGGATGACTTAGGTGCCCCCGGTCTGCTCCAGCAGCAGAGCGGGGACAGAACATGGCACTATGCTCTGACCAGGGTACACTTGAGGGGCAGAGAACAGAGGTTTCCCTTTGGGTATAGTACCATCCAGGGTGGGGACATTTTCATTACTCATGACTAGAGTGGTAACAAGTAACCAACAAGCTTAAAGGAAATAGCCGGGCAGTGGTGGCGCACACCTTTAATCCCAGCACTCGGGAGCCAGAGGCAGGCGGATCTTTGTGAGTCTGAGGTCTACAGAGTGAGTTCCAGAACAACCAGTGCTTCAGCTGCCTTCTCAGTTCTCTTCATGTGTGAAAATCAGGCCTCAGGCATCACTATCCTCCAGCTACTGCAAGGTCTATAACCAGTTTACTTTGTTTCCAGACGTTAAAAAGAGATAAATTCACAAAACAGATTTCAGTGCAATTTAATAGTATTCCTTTCTTTAAAGGAACTTGTTTTACAACAACTGCTCTCAGTAATCAACCGCCTGTGTCTCATGGTAAATGGCTGGGCAGAAAGAAAGTGTAGCCGGGTGGTGGGGGCGCACACCTTTAATCCCAGCATTCGGGAGGCAGAGGAAGGTGGATCTCTGTGAGTCTGAGGTCAGCCTGGTCTACAAAATAAGTTCCAGGACAGCCAGGACGGTTACACAGAGAAACCCTGTCTCAAAAAAATCAAAGAAAGAGAGAGAGAGAGAGAGAGAGAGAGAGAGAGAGAGAGAGAGGGAGAGGGAGAAAGGAAGAGTAAAGGTTATGTAAGATTTGAGAATAAGAAAGCTTAACTTCTGAGGGTCTAAAAAATGTTTTATAAATTTGTAAAGTTGTGAGAATATAATTTAAACTGAGTGGTGGTGGCACATACCTTTAATCCCAGCACTTCGGGAGGCAAAGACAATCTCTGTGAGTTCAAGGCCAGTCTGGTCTACAGAGTGAGTTCTAGGATACTCACAGCTACACAGAGAAACCCTGTCTCGAAAAAAACAAACACTAAAACCCAACCACTCCAAAAGAATATGATTTAAGATATATGTAAAAATTAAAATTTCTGACTTCTTTGCCTCTCTGTGCTATTGTTATACTAAGACCCTAAAAGTTCAGAGTTTTAGCATTAACCAGTGGAGTTCTGATAAGATATTTATCCAGCTCTAGGAAGCAATGACTTCTACTACCTTAGTCACAAGCTCAAGATTTTAAATTTTCTTTGGTTGTCTTCTAACTGTAGACTTAGAAGTGCTTCTCATGATGCTAAAAGCATCTGTTATACACTTATATACATCAAGTTTTCTGGATAGAGTAAAGTATGTTCATAATTTTGACCTAACCATTTTGGGTTCACAACTTCTACTATGACTCAAAAGTGTGAGTCTACAGCCTACAGTGTGGGGTTCAGGACAAATTACAAACAGTGGTGAAACTAACATACCTGAAATTTCTGCCTTTTTTGTAAACTTAAAAAATTCTTGTAAGCTTCAGGAAATCAACTTAAATCCACCCCTCATAGGTCAAATGAACTCCAGATAGGTAGTCAATCAACAGCCCATTTCCTTACCTGCCTATTCCGCTTATCTTGAGGGTGGAATCTCTTCGGGTTGCTTAGCCTTGGTACTCACCTTCCCCAACAACCAGGAACAAGGTCTAAAAGTTTCAAATGCACACCTAAGGGGGAAAAAAAGTTACCCTGAACTCCTTAATTTTACCTTCTGTCCTTAATATAACCATAACCATAACCACAAACCCTAACCCTAACCCCTAAATTCTAACTCCTAACCATAAACCCTAACCCTAACCCTAACCCCTAACCTCTAACCTCTAACCCTAACCCTAACCCCTAACCCTAAGGTAGGTTATTGTTCCAGTAACCCTCCAGTTCTAGGTGTTCCCTCAAAATCTATGTCCCAGATAGTTTCAAAATGGCTAGCTCCAGGTGGTCAAGCCTCACAGATTCTGCCTGTACTTCCCTAGCCCTAGCTGGTCCTACAGAGCCTAGAAAGTGGGTGAAATGCCTGTTCTTCCAAAACTTGGCCAGTGCAGTGGCGATGTCAGTGGAGCAGCAGGTAGCAATTGAAGTTCAAGGTGTCACCCACCAGGAGCAAACTCTCTGATAGGTCAATCTTGGACAGGTAAGGCCCTGAGACCACAGACCTGGAATGCCTTTGCCTCTGCTGTGCCTTTCCATGTTTTCTGCTGCCATCTTTCTCTGGTATCTGGCATGGTGTTAATGAGTGTTGGGAGATCCCCACTGCCTGTAATACAGTGTGTTTATCTCATGGAAACATCCTGTCCTATTGAGCATTTTTACCTGTGGGTTATTATGAAGAAACTTCCTTCCTAAATGGTACAGCCTAATTGAAACAATGATTTTATATAATAATAATAATAATAATAATAATAATAATAATAATAATGTTAGTTTAAATAGAGTTTTGATGATTAAAAATACAAGGAAGTGTCACACAGCTAGGATTCATTCTATGGAGGAGCCGCATAGACTGGGGCTTAGCTTAATGATTAAGAAAAACAATTGAGTACCAGCAGAGCAGCTAGCTTAAGTTCTTTTAACCTTAATGTTGGGAGATGTGTTCACAGGTTTTGGAGTGCACCACAGTTGAAACAAAGCTTTAAAAATAACAAAGTTAGACAAGATATTATTGCCAAATAGCTCTGAGGTGAAAAACCCAAGAGGACAATCTAAAGTTTTAGGAAGGCACATAGTTGAATGTGGAACTTGTTAAGGTCAGGAAACGGGAACAAAGCAGCCCAATTATCATTAGCTGGCGAGCCTTTCTTTCTAGGATTGGTTGACAATTAAAGGTGATGATTAATTCCTTATACCCATTTCTGCCCTCAATCTCCTGATAGAAAAAACTATTAATGTGTGGGTCTGTACCCTAAAGATTTAAAGTAGAGCTGACTGTTTCTTTTTCATATATAAAAGTTTAGGTTTGTGATTCTTTTAAGACTCCTTATAAGATTGCCTTTCACGATAAATGATGAAGTAATTGACCTTTTCTTTGTAATTGCAAAATACAGCCTGCCAGTAAAAGACCTACAATTTGTGCTACAAGATCTGACTGAGAAGAATAATGTACTTGCCCACATGGTTAATCTAAAACAAGTTGCTTGGGTATGAATGAATGTGGCTTTCTTGGGATAATTTGTTTTTCACCTGTAATACACAAAATGTTTAATCATGTAAGGGACATGGAAAACATGCTGTTTTTACTGTTTATTTTGTATTCATTGTAATCATTCACTTGAAAAAGAGAATGTAACCACATTGTGATTCTTGTATTACCTGAAAGATTTTGCTGGGATATATAAGCTGTAAGGGAAAGAATAGAAAGAGAGCTAAAATGGGCAAGAAGGAAAACATTAGGAATGAGAGAAGTAGACGGGAAACATCAAGAATAAAGGAAGAGTTAGCAGGAAAACATTTAGACTGAGGAAAGGAAATCACCAGGAAAATAAAGACTAGAGAGCACAAAAGAAGAATAAAGAAAAAGCCTGGAGGAAACCATCAAGAGAGTGTGAGTGTCTTTTCCCCTAATCCCCTCAAATAGAGACAAAGCGGATGTTGTGGATTCCGTTCAAGCCCCATGATGCTTGGAAGTTGGCCCCCTAGGCAGCAGTGGCCAGCATCCCAACTTTGTTGAATCCCCCCAAATGTCACTGCCCTAGACAACAGGAGACAGTCTAAAAAACATGGCACCTCCATTTCTGCCTCACCAGCTATCCTTTCCAATTTCCTCACGTTTTATAACAAACAAAAGGGAGGAATGTTAGGAACCACCCACATTCCAGAACCAGGTGCCACCCTAGCCTGCCTTTGGAGACTCGGCACCAGCAGGTGCCACCCAAGCCTGCCTTTGGAGACTCGGCACCAGCAGGTGCCACCCTAGCTTGCCTTTGGAGACTCGGCACCAGCAGTCATTGTCATCACCAGCTGCCAAGTGCAACATGCATACCCTTTATAAAGGCCCAGCCATTACGCGCCCCCCCCCCTCACTCTCGTTCCCACTTACAGGGAGCCTTTCACTGTCACCCCCCCCCTCCAATAATCTGTATGAGGTCCATTGTGTGGTGTGATCTTTGCATCATTTTTTGGCCCCAATATACCAATGTTCTCTTCTGAAACAAAACCCTAACATTGGAGACCCTCTCTGTTTCCTTGCCTTTTTGGTTTCTGGTCCCTGGGAGCCTTCCTAGCATAACTCAATAGATGCAAACTAAGTTAATCACCAAAGACAGGACAGATAAAGGAAGCATTCCTCTTTGGTGTGAATTAGGTCTTGCTCATCAGCACACCTCATGTGCCGGACACTGTTGGTTCATAGATGCACACACACCCCAGGTATGGCCAGGGAGTCTCAGTTCCGACACTCGGTTCTGGAAAGAGACATTCTTTATAATTAGGAAGGTGAGCTATGGGAATATGAGTCTGGGTTATCACAGAGATCTGTCTGAGAAGAGGCAGAGAGAGAATCTCTGTGTTCTGTTGATGCCATTTGAGAATAAATACAGCTGTGCCCGAAGCCCTTTAGGACACCGAGACTTGCAGTTTGAAGCATCTTGACCTCTTGGATGACAGATAGATAACAGGGCCATTGACAAATAAAGTACAGGTCCCTCAACCTCACACAGTTAAGGGGAACACTCAAAGGATGGGAAATTGGTAAATATCCTGATGGACCCCCAAGGTTCTACAGGACTCTTTTGTGCTGATTTGCTATGCAGCAATTTGGTAGCAGACGTGAACTATTACATGCCTACACACACATACCCTCAGCAACACACATAAACACAAAGTGCAAACACACATGCACACACATCTCTCTCACACAGGGCAAATGGAAGCTGTCTAGCCCTCTATGTTCTTCCCATCAGTCATGTTAGATCTCCAGACCCTGCCACTCCTGGTTGCTGCTTGAGGAAAGTAGGTGTCAGGTCCAAAAAAAAAAAAAAAAAAAAACCTCCATCTCCCCAATTCTGGTGGTTAGACAAAAGTCAGTCCCCCTCTACCAAAAGGAGCCATTTTCCTTATCACTGGCAGAAGGGACAAATGGCTACCTATGGTGCCTACTAACACACCAAAGTCCATGTCGGCCTCTAGCTCCCTCAGTATCACAAGTACCTGCTGGCATCCTGGCTCTTCTCAGATCTTTTCATCTCTTTCATTTCCTGAATTTCTCCAGTTCATGGGCTCTATGTGCATGAAACCCTGGGTCTATATGGCCCAGCATTGTATAAACTGGGCAAGGCAGTATGATGTGGGAGTCCACTCTTTGTGCTGTGATTACCATTAATGAATAAAGAAACTGCCTTGACCTGTAGATAGGGCAAAACTTAGGTGGGCAGAGAAAACTAAATGAAATGCTGGGAGGAGAAAGGCAGAGTCATGGAGATGCCATGGAGCCGCCAGAGTCAGACATGCTGAATCTTGGCCAGTAAGCTACTGCCACGTGGCAATATACAAATTAATAAAAATGGGTTAAATTAAGATGTAAGAGCTAGCCAATAAAAAGCCAGAGCTAATGGGCCAAGCAGTGATTTAATTAATACAGTTTCTGTGTGATTATTTTGTTTCTGGGCAGCTGGGACGAACAAGCAGCCGCCCCCTGCAACAATAGTACACATCTGCAATCCCAGCCCTGCAGAGCTAAGGCATAACGTTCAGAGTTTGTCCTATAGAGTCCTTGGCTCTATTGTGAGGCCAGCCTGAGTTACATGAGACCCTGTTGAGGCTAGGAAAGGAGGGGAGGGGGAGAAGACAAGAGAGAAAAGCAAAGGACAAAAGAAGGGCAAGGAAAAAAAAAATAAAATAACCCTCCTGTGATGGAAAATTGTACATACTAGGCACAGGTCCCCTGACCATGACAGGCTAAGCACAGGTCCCCTGACCGTGACAAGTTGAACTCCAGCCCCACTGCTCAGCTGCCCAGGGAGTCCAGAGTAAGGTTGTCAGTGTCTTCTGTGATGGTCTAGAGTTTGACCACCATGCAGACTATTCCCTCAGCCTCAGACAGAATCCACAGGGCCCTGTGTAAATGAGTGGCCGTGGCTGCATGCTGCGTGGACAACGCAGACAGCTGGCTATGGCTTGCTACTGCCTGTGTGAACCTGTGGCCTTTAGTTTGCTAGAGACCTCAGCACTCCACAGTGCCCGGCTTGCTCCCTTGTTTATAACACTGTGCAGACCTGCATGGATGCTGTTTGATTTGAACTTGCAAGGCCTGTATCACCTATCAGTGGGCTGGGTCCTTTGACTCTATCAGAATTCACAAATAAGTGAGGAGTGGCTCTTCTGGTGTTGGCAGACGTGGACCCTTGTGTGTCAAAGGCTTATGGGTGGGGCTGGCTGACCTAGAGGCTTGCAACTCCTGATAACTAGGGGCTCATGGTCCAGGCTCTAGTGCCAGAGACTTACAGATCCAGGTGCTCAAGTTAGAGACTGATCGATCTGGCTTTGGATTGCCACGGTCCAGTAATTCACAGCTTGTGGAATTCTTGGTTCTTTGCAGCAGCAGTTAGCAGCAGTCAGGGTCAACTAGTGTCACAGGTCCCTCGCCTCAGTGATTGAAATAAAATTGACACCACAAAGGAACTACTAATACTCTCACTGAGGAAATATTAGTATCTTAGGGTTGCTATTGCTATGATGTTTCATGACCAAAAGCAGCATGGGGAGGAAAGGGTTTATTTGGATCACACTTCCTCATCGTACATTGCTCCTCACTGAAGGAAGTCAGGACAGGAACTCAAACAGGGCAGGGTCCTGGAGGCAGGAGCAGATGCAGAGGCCATGGAAGGGTGCTGCTTACTGACTTGCTCTACATGGCTTGCTCAATCTGCTTTCTTATAGAACCCAGGACCACCAGGTCAGAGATAACACTACCCACAGAGGACTGGGCTCTCCCATATCAATCACTAATTAAGAAAATACCCTACAGGCTTGCCTACAGCCTAGTCTTATGGAGACATTTCTCAATTGAGGTTCCTCCTCGTAGATGACTCTAGCCTGTGTCAAGGGTACATAAATTTAGCCAGTATAATTAGGTTACACGAGGTAGACTTAGCTAAGGGAGCATATTTTCAGTGTAATTGCAAGAAAAATCATGTATCAATGGGCTTGTTAGAAATAGTTTTGTGCCATAATAGAAATTTATGCTCACTGAGAAACACTTCTGTTAAGGCTGCACTTGGAAAGCAGAAGCAGGAAAATCCCTGGGTTTGAGGCCACACTAGTCTATAGAGTGAGTTCCAGGACAGCCAGGGCTACACAGAGAAACCCTGCCTTGAAAAACAAACAAACAAAAAATGTTTGTTCACTAAGGTTGTTGCAGTTCAGTTCAGCCCATTCCCATAGCAAAGAAGACAGCCTGATTTACTACCATTAGGCCCATTCTCATATCAAAGAACATTCCTCTGAGAGCTCACATCTCATACCAGGACAGCCTCCACTAATCCCCCATCTGCTATCAAGTCCAGGTTCTCTTATGGGAAACATATTTGAATGGTTAACACTGATGCACTTATGAAATAACTCTGGCATCTTGTTTAAACTGTTAGAAGTGTAGCTTGAGGCCAGGGCTTGAAAGAGATTTAAGGATGACAGTGTACGTGAAATGTATCATTTTTCTCTTTGGGGTTGGCTTCCTTTTGTATGTTAGCCAGAATCAGTCAAGTACTACGATTAAAGGTTTTTTCCTTAGTGTTGTTATTAAAGGGTTTTTCCTTTATTAATCTCTAAGTGTTCGGCAGGACTGCTCCCCAGGAAAGCACATTTATTCTATAACACCAGGTGTCAGGGCACACAGATTCCCATAGTAGCTGTGGCTACTGGGGCCTCAGGTGTCAACCCCTTGCTCTTACAGGGAGTAGCGTTAGTTTGGAACTTTGGATCCTGAGCCCCTTTGTCCTTAGAACTTGGTAGCTCCCAGGAACTCTTCCACAGACAAGACCATAGTTCCTTAACTTAGCTTTTCATACCTTCTCTCTATTTTCATTGGCCTTGTCATCTCTCCTGCCTCTTTCTCACTGTTAGTTTCCAGGCTAGCCTCGGACTTGGGATCTTCCTGCCTCTGACTCTTTCAGCAAATCCTACTGGTATGTACCACCACATCTGAGTCACGGCACCAATGTTATGGTTACAGCATGAGTTGGAACCCTGGCAGATTCCATGGTGGGTGAGGACCATGGACAGGAGGTGAATACACCATGCAGGCAGAGTTTGAGTGTGGAGTTTAGTGAGATAAAGGGAATGGAGAAGGAAAGAGAGAATGGGAGAGAAAAAGAGAGAGAAAATAGAAAGAAGAGAGACAGAGAGAGATAGAAAGCTGCCTCCTCAGAGAAATGGCAGAAAGGAGGAGAGCAGGAGTAGGCAGGGATTGTCTCTTAAAGGGACAGGGTACTGTCTGCCATGCACAGAGGCATGGCGCAGGGCGTGATACACTGTACCAGATTCCCAAGGAGCAGGGCCAAGGTGTGCCTGGATCCTAACCCACCACCTCTGGGATTCTGAATTCCTGAGGAAGGACTCCTCATCCCTCTCTGAGGGAGAATAAGGATATCTAGGTTCTGCCTGCCGCAGTCATTGCAGGATGACTGGAGCAATGCCTGCTGGGACGGGAGTCCTGGCTTCAGCCACAGTAATTCTCAAGGTTGCTCATCCTCAGAGTGATCACAAGGCTTTCAAACCAGTGCCTTCAGGGCCATCCAGTCACTTGCTAGAGAAGTGATTGCTCAGTTGATGGCTCCCCTGCCAGGCTTTAAGGTATGAGGAAAGGGTCAGTCTGCTGCCACTCACAGACCTGAATGACTCTGCTCTGAGCAGTTTTACTTATTTACAGAAAAAAAAAAGCATGAGAGGGTGCTTATAATAAAAACTTAAAGAAATGCCATATCCAAATTAATAGTCTCTACAGCTTTGCACAGTATTTAAGAATGTTTACTGGTGCCTTGTTCCTGCCTCAGAGCCCAAGGGAACATAGTCCCTCTGCCTGCCTCATTTTACCTATGTTCTTGCTATGGGCTGACTCCAGGACATCTCCTAAATGGGCTACTTAGATGAGTACAAGGAAGGCCATTCACGTGGAAGCTTCACCCCAGTCCCTGGCATCCATATACCCAAAGAGTCTGGGATGTTTGGATTAAAGCTTCACCCCAGTCCCTGGCATCCATATACCCAAAGAGTCTGGGATGTTTGGATTAAAGCTTCACCCCAGTCCCTGGCATCCATATATCCAAAGAGTCTGGGATATTTGGGTTAAAGCTTCACCCCAGTCCCTAGCATCCATATACCCGAAGAGTCTGGGATGTTCTGGTGGAAGCTCCATCCCAAGCCTCCTCCCCCATCTCTCTCCAAACCCTGCTGCCTCTCAAAAAGTCTGCCAAGTGATAACCCCTCCCCAGAGATGCTCAAGACCACTCCCACAGAGTACTTAAACCTGCCCCCCAGAGAACAGAGGCAGGGTTTTCCAGTCTTCCTTTCCTGTCTCCTCTCTGGGGACCGTTGGTTTGATTTGGTCCGATTTGGACTGCTGTATCAGCGGAGAGACTCATGGGGCACAGAAACTTTTCAAGGCCACAGTCCTCATCAGCATTGGTCGTGACCAGGGCAGAGTCCTGGGCTTTTACTCTGAACCATATGATGCTGGAGTAAAGAAGAAAATAGAAGAGAGTTTTGTTTGTTTGGTTTTTTTTTTTTTTAGGTGTGAGGACTGAGCCCAGGGCCTTGAGCTTGGTAGATAAAACCCCCAATCCTCAAAAGAGAGTTTTTAGAAGTTCCTGTTCCCAAGGTTTCATCCTAGTAGGGAGACACAATAAATCATAGATCTGTAGTGTGCTTGAGGTCAAGGAGTCTTAGGAAGGCAAATAGGCCCCATCCCCTGGCTGTGTGTGTACACAATCTGGACCACACTTCCTCCTTTCGGGTGAGGCTCTCCTTTTATCGATCAAGGTAATGAATAGTGATGGAATATGTACCAGCTATTTATTGTTCTGGAACAAATTGCTACAAACCTAATGATTTAAAGCAAAATTAATCTCCTTATGGTGTATGCACCTGTCAAAGGTTGAGATCAAGGAGGATTTGCCAGTCAGGCAGGGTTGGGGGAAGAGACCTGAGCACACTGTGATCTTGGCTGAGGTTCAGTTCTTCACAGGCAGCTGATCTAAGGCCCTCAGTTCCCCACGGGCTAGGGCCTGGAGGCATCGGCACTGTGACTCAGTAGAGCCTTGCCCTCAGTGGGGGGGGGGGGGCTTCCACAGGGCATCTCACACTGGGCAAGTGGCTTTGTCAGAGCAGTGGCTAAGTGACCTAGAGTAAGGCTGACACTGCCAACTTTTGTAATCAGATTGTAAATGGCAGTTTGGCATCTTCTGTTTTTTAGAAACCTAGGACTTGACTACTGGCAGGGAAGCCAGAGAAGTGGATGGCTCTGGTACACAAATACCAAGGGGTAGGGACCATTCCGGTGTGTTTGAAAGGAGCTTCTTCCTTGAGGGGATCAAATGAAGAAGGAGACCTCCGTTTTCTGTGTCAGGCAGGCACACATCTCCACAGCAAGCATGAGTCACAAAGACCAAAAACATCTAGGCCATTCCAGTTTCTCAGGAATGGAACAACACTTACTGAACTGGCCAGTGACAGCTCCACAGAGGAAGGAAGAGCTGCCATATGGGACTGGCCAAGAGGAAGTGCGTGCAGAACGGTGGTATGGTAGGATGGTTGGCAGGGCTGCATCAGGAGCTCTGTTTCCCAGAAACTCCTTGTGGTTGGAATCCCAAATGCCCCCAACACACACACACACACACACACACACACACACACACACACACCACAAGCTCACATCTGAATGTCCAACTTGCCGGCCGTTTTGAGGGCTGTGGAGACTTGAGGTGAGGCCTGCTGTTGGAAGTAGTTTGCTAGGGGCCTTTGAAGTCATTCCCAGCACTCATTCTGGCCCAGAGCTCTCCACTTCCTGTCTGTCATGATCGGAGGTGTCTCTGACATGGGTTTCTACCAGCATGAACTCCACCATATGTTTCGAACTATGATGAACTGAAATCCCCCTAAACCATGAGCCAAACTAACCTGTTCTCTCATAGGTCAATTCTGTTGGTTGATTTGTCCAGGGCAGTGCCAAAGTACCTAGGCTTACTTAAGCAAGTGCACCATCTCCCTTGGCCTCAATTTTCTTGTCTCCAAAATGGGAATCGATTGGAGTAGTTCCTACCTCCTTAGGTTGTGGCGGGGTTAACAGGGAGGCAAAACACCAACAATGTTAAGTAATTTTCAAAAGTAATTTTACTCAATGGTTTCAGTTTTCAGTCCAGTTATTATTGCTGTATAATTTGATCTAAAACTTTGCAGCTTAACCAACCATTTCTTCCTTTCTTTTGAATTTTTCAAGACAGGGTTTCTTGGTATAGCCTTAGCTGTCCTGGAACTAATACTGTAAACCAGGCTGACCTCAAACTCAGAGATCTGCCTGCCTCTGGCTCCAGAGTGCTAGGATTAAAGACATGCACTGCCACCACCCAGCTAGTCAATTATTTCTTATACTTGAGCATGGGATTTGGGGCTCTTGAATCCAGTTTGTCACCGCTTCATGGTATCTAAGACGTGGTCTGGTCAGGACTCCTGGGGGCTGGGGTCATCTCACAGAGACTGACTGGGAGACGAGCAGAAGCTATGACTGTATATTGAGGTCATCTTCAGGCCACTTTGGTTAGTGTGGGCTTCCTCACAGCATGGCTGACAGCGGGCCTTTGTTAGCTGTGTGAGAGTCTCCCTACGTGGCCTGAGTTGCCCTCGAACTCACGGACCTCTTAATTCAGCTTCCCAGTGAGTGTGTGCCACTATGCCCCGTTAGTCAGACCCACCCGGAGGCTTAGCATCCCGGCGTCCCAGCCTCAGCCCAGTAGTCTCATAGCTTGCTACTCCGGGAAATCTCCTGTATACATACACCAGGGAGAGCGTGAAGAACTTGGGACCATGTTTTCAAACTGCCCTCACCGCCATTCCTCTCAGACCGTAAAAGGCCCTGCCCCAGAAGGTCTTGTCGACATCATCTCTTTGCAAGATATTTGTCTGTGTCCGTGACACGTGGGCCTACTTGGAGAAAGTACATACGTCTACTAGGGAGGCTGAGCTAGTGTGAACACATGAGTGTGGAAGACTGCGTGTGAGCATGGGAGGCTGCGAAAGGCTGTGCTCCCTTGTGTGCTGAGCCCGCATGTGGTCTTGGAGTGAGAACTAGTGACATTGTCCCCAGCCTAGGTGCAGGGCCAGCCACCCCCTGACTCCATATGGGTGCCCAAAGTCATACAGCGACAAACAGAACCCTTGATCTCCCTTCCCAGCCTCACGACACTCCCGTTCCAGTGTCTAAGTCCTTACCAGATGTCCTCTGGTTTGCCCGCTTGTCTCCATCCCAACTGCTGCCTGGGCGCAAAGAGCTCATCTCTCCTGCCAGCTGTCCAGCTCCCACCCTTGCTCCTGTACCCATAAGTTGGAATAGAACTCCTCCTTCCCGGACTGGGATATACTCAGGGGTAGAGCACTTGCCTAGCAAAGCACCCTCCCCCATATTCGTGGCCCTGCCCACTGTCTGGGCTTGTCTTTCCCTGGCCCATCGACCACTCTCCACTTGACCTCTCTGAACTCATAGGTTCCGGATTCCCAGCCTTCACTTGAGATGCTTCTTTGTTCCCCACTGGCTCCTTTGCTGTCCCCTGGGCCTGGTCCATCAGGCCCCAGCTGAAGTTTCTCCTCCTTAGACCGACCCAGCTGTCCCCAACTGCCTGGCCCAGCGCCCAGTCTAGTGTTGTGCCGCCCTTCCTGATGCAGCCGGCCCTTCTGACTTCTGTAACTCATTTTCTTCTGCCGTTGGAAAGAAAGCTCTTAAGGAACAAGGAGCGAGTCTGCCTTGTTCCCTGGGCCACCCCAAGTCTAGGCTAGTGCTCCTGTGGCTTGCTGGTGCCCAGACCTCCACGAAAAGTGAACGGTGCTAAATGCCTGGGATTTCAGAGGTGTAGTGTGTGTGTGTGTGTGTGTGTGTGTGTGTGTGTGTACACATGGGAGAGGCCTGACACAGGATGTGTGTGTGTGTATATACACATGGGAGAGGCCTGACACGGGGGGTGTGTTGTGTGTGTACTTGGGAGAGGCCTGACTCAGAGTGTGTGTGAGTGTGTGTGTGTGTGTGTGTGTGTGTGTGTGTACACTGGGAAGGCCAGGGAAGGGTGGGCCACAGTGACTGCGGAAACTATTTGTAGAGTGACAATTCCTCCCAGAAAAACTTGAAGTAAGTTCCCTTGTAGGGCAGCCACAGAATTTGCTGTCGCGGGGCGGTCCCAGACTACCCTCTGTCCCGCCCCCCAGACTCAAGCTGGCCAACGTGGCGGCGGTGGGAGGGCTCAGGCCCCAGCCCTGGGGAAAGTTCGTCGCCACCGCTACAGCAGGTATTTGACCAGGACGTGCCGGCAGCCTGCGCTGCTCGCTAGCTATGGGTAAGTCGCCAAGGAGCCTAGAAGCTCCGGGCTGGGAGAACTGCAGGCCTGGGCCTCCACCCGCCCGCACCCCCCATCCCGACTTCCCCGACCCAGTGTAGGAAAGGGCGCCCCTCCCCATGTCAATCCGCCTTCCCGGGGAGTGGCCTGGCCTCAGGGAGCCCCCAGGAGTCCCAATGAGATGATTCTGCAGACAGGGCTTGGGATGGTTTTGCATTCAGGGTCGCTTTGGGGTGCTGAGGTTCCCCGGGGGCTCTGCAGACAACTCTGGGGAGACTACAGCTCTGCAGACTGGGCCATATGCCCAGGAGCCAAGCCAGCCAGCAGGTTGCTAAGCACCCAAGTGCTGGGTACTACCCTAGGTCAGGACATTGACAGGCAAGGATTAGCCAGAACTCCTGTGCTGGGTTCAACTCCAGTGAGAGGAGAGGGATCATGTCTTTGCCACAGCAGGAGCCCAAGATTTCTGTTAACTTTTCTGAGTTCAGAAACTCAAAGCCATAGTCAGTCCCTCGTTCTTCAATGGATATATAGTTCAGGACACACACACACACACACACACACACACACACACACACACACACAGGCTGGGACACACAGTAAACAAGGGAGACTGTGCTCTCGGTCTTGGAGGTAAGGAATTGCGGGTAGTGAATGAGATGCTGTGTTACATACAGGGCTCCGGAGGCCTGGTGATGTGTTCCTTGGGTTGCAAAGTGAGCCAAGGCAGACCCAAAACCTTACCCAGAGGTGGGTTTTGCTGAGACATGGGGGAAGAACTTCCAGGTGGCAGGAATGCACAGTGGGGTCCAAGTCAGGGAACTCGGGATAAGTGGAGGCGCAGACTATTCAGGGCTCCGAGGGCTGTAAGGAGAAGTTTGGATGTTATTCCAAATGACAGGGGAAGCTGGAGATTTTAAGTTGCAGGTAGTAAATGGGGTACCTGGAACTGTCTGTTAAAACCCTACCAAGGCTGTCCAGTGGAGAGTCATAGGAGCTGACACTGGTTGTGATATAACTAGTGTCTCGTTTGCAGATAATGAGGTTCAGAAAGGTCCATTCTCTGACAGCCATGCCAGAGAATAAATATCCTCATTCTAGAAGGGAGGAGCAGGAGATTCGCAAGGAAAAACTGGGCCAAAGCAAGACTCAAACCCAGGAAGGTAATTAGTAGTTCCTGGAGATCCAGGTCTGGCATCTGGGACTCACGGTGTCACCATGGGAGCTTCCACGGGCTTGAGCAGCCTTGTCTCCATCAACTGAGAGACTAACGGCCACAGGCCTCTGTCTGAGCGGGCTCCCTTGTGGTTTTCCTTGGTGTATGGTTCACAGTTTTGGTACCTCTAACTTCCTGGGGTTTCCAAACCAATGTTCTGTCATCAGCTCCAGGGGCAGCAGGGTCCTCTGGGATCCACTGCAGTGGCCTCAGGCCAGCTGATTGTGGTGATATAAACCCCCGAGGAAACCACTTCCTAGGTGGCTCTGGGCCAGCATGGTACCCCCAAAGGCTCTCGGTACCCCCAAGGAAAGCCGTTTAAGTTCTAGCTTTGTTGATTCCATGGCTGGGACTTGGTGGATTTCTGAGATGCCCACAAAGTCTCCTACCTATCGTCCCAGTACAGTGTGCTTGGCCTGTTTTTTAATGGTGTGACTCTCTTCAGAGACCTTGTCTTCCTCAGCTCCAGCTTTACACAGGCTTCTCAGACTGGGCTGCTCTGCTCTCGCTCCCAACTCCTCACTGTAAACCTAGCAAAAAAGCAGCTAGCAACAGCTGTGTCATAGCCTGAATGCTGGGCTACCTTGACATTCCTGTAACAGCCAGCTTGATATTGTTAAAAATCACTTCCAAACAACTCTCTCTCTCTCTCTCTCTCTCTCTCTCTCTCTCTCTCTCTCTCTCTGTGTGTGTGTGTGTGTGTGTGTGTGTGTGTGTGTAGAGAGAGAGCAAGAGAGAGAGAGAGAGAGAGGTGATGTGTGTGTGTGTGCGCACACGTACGTAGAGGAGTAGGAAGAGGCGTATAGGAACATATGTGCCACACTGTGCATATAGAAGTCAGAGAACAAACAGCCTTTGGTAGTTGGTTCTCTTTCCACCTTGTTGAGGCGGGGGTCTTCCTGGTTATTTTTGTTACACCATGAGCTCTGGGATAGCTGCCCCCAAGCCTCTGGGTGATTCTACTGCCTCTGCCTCCCACCTTTCCAGAGGAATGCTGGGATTACAGATGTGACAACCACATCTGGCTTTCTGTAGGTTCTAGGACTCAAAACTCCAGTTGCCAGGCTTGTTCAGCAAGCGCTTTTACCTCCTGAGCCACCTCAGTGGGCCTAAAGTATGACTTTTAAATTTAGCTTCCCACAGAGCCTCAGGCTGTGAATAAATTGAGCATACATTCTTTGTTGGACTATAACAAATGGCCTCTAGTCCAATTCCAAATAGATCTTTTATTTCTGTCTTAAGCCTCACAGGCCTGGCCATCCCTGTCTGCATTCCTGCTAGTGCTCTGGTCTTCTGAGTTTCTCCTGGACACAAGCATTAAGCCCTGATAACAGCATTCTTGGGAATCTCTAGTCCACAACTCTAAACTCTTGCAAAACCCTCCCACCAGCCGGTTCCGTAGGTTTAAGAACCATGTAGGCAGGTATGGCCACAGCAACAATCCCACTTCTGGTACCAATTTCCTGTATTAGTTACTTTCTATAAGTGCAACCCAAATACTCAAGAGAGTAACTTGAAAATAGGCAAGGCTTATTTTTACTTCACATGAGTGTTCAGTCCATGGTTTCTTGGTGTTAGCATGGAGGCACACCTTGGCCCTGTACCTTGGGAACCTGGCACAGTGCATCATGCTCTGTGCCCTGCATCACGCCTGCATGCATGATAGACAGTACCCTGTCTCTTTAAGAAACAAACCCCACCTACTCCCGGCTCTCTTCCAGCTGTTCTTGCCACCACCAACCCCCCCTGCCCCCCCTCGCTTTCTCTCTCTCTCCCTCTGTCTCTCTGACTCTGTCTCCCTAGTCCCTCTAGTCCCTCCCCTCTACCCTTCTCTCAATAAACTCTGCACTCAAACTCTGCCTGCATGGTGCATGGTGTATCTCTCTCTCCTGCTCGTGGTCATCACCCACCATGGGACCTGCCATGGTCCCCACTCGTGCCATAGTCTTAATACTTGGTCCACTGCTTAAAGGCAGGATAATGTGGTGGTGGAAGCGCATGGCGGTAGGGGATAATGGCATGGTTGTGGAAGCATGGTGGGAAGCGCCCTTTTCCCTTTGTGGTGGAATGGAAGCAGAGTGTAGAGAAGAGAGAGGGAAGTAGGGACTTCCTTCCTCCAAAAAGGTCCCACATCCTAATGTTTCCAGAAACTTCCCAAATAACACCGTCAGCTGGGGCTCAAGTCCCCCAACAACGTGAGGTTTTTGTGGGGCCAATTCACGTATAGCCATGACAGTCATCTCACGTAGTTTGACAGAACCTCTGAGAGTGAGCTCCAGGACCAAGGGAGGGGAGGACAGTGGAGGCAGGCGGGGATCTTTAGATGCTTCCCTCATCAGGAGCAGGGAGGATGAGTGGCAGGACGGTGGGGGCAGGGATGAGGAAGGGGGTGGAAATCAGGATCCTCGTGAACGTTTGCCTCTGCATCAAAGTTGTCTGACAGTGGGGGAGAGGCAGGAGTGAGAGAACAAAGTCCTGTCACGCAAGCTGTTGTTAACCAGGAGTGCCGACCACTGGCTTTGGCTTTTTCTGGTCGTGAGTTTATTTCCACAGAGGTAATTCCCAAACACACCTCATTTAGTTGTGGTAAGACACAAATGAGTTATTAAGCTTGGTGATCAAAGCCGTGCCGGGACCAGAGACTGCTCTCGGTAAATCTGGCTATCACATCACCAGTGTGTGGGGGCGGGAGTGACAGATGCAGCTGGCTGCTTCTAGATGCTTCCAGAAATATCTATGTTTAAATGTACGAATTCAACGTAAGAATGACCTGGACAGCTTCAGTGCCAATGTGGCAGTTCCCAAACACATGAGTTAGTAAGATTATTATTAGTCATAATAGAAGGGGGGACATCAAAATAGCAACCCCAAACTTAATCCATTTGTGAAAAACATGCTTGGCAAGGAAAAGCAGTGTGGCGAGCTTGACTCTTAGGCTGAACTGGAAGGCATCCAGTTCTAACTGGCTCAGGGTTCTGAAGGTGGGGTGTCCCTGCCCGGCTAAAGGTAGAAACTTACTGACCTTGGGGATGTGAGCTGAGGGTGAGGGAGGTCATAGCTGACAAGCTGAGGGTGGGCGAGTGTTGGAGGGGACTGCTTGTTCGTCCCAGCCACCCAGAACCAAAATAATCACACAGAAAACATATTAATTTAACCATATTAATTTAACCCATTTCTATTAATCTGTGCATCACCACGAGGCTGTGGCTTACCAGCTAAAGTTCCAGTGTCTGTCTCTGGCGGAGCTACATGGTTTCTCTCTGACTCTGTTTCCTTTCTCCCAGCATTCAGTTTAGTTGACCACGCCTCGCTCTATTTCCCATATAGCTTGCTATAGGCCCAAAGCAGTTACTTTATTAACCAATGATATTCACAGCATACAGAGGGGAATCCCGCATCAGGGGAGATCATGGCTGACAAACACTGGGCCGCTGCTCTCTGTTTTCCTCCAGTGTGTCTGTTCACAGTCCCTTTTATGATCCCTGATGTTTGTGTTTCCATCTCATTTTCTTTCTCACCCTGTTCAAGCCCTCCAGGCTTAGTGGCCAGCAATCCTGAAATCTCCCATCCCATACCACTTGATTAACCTCTCCTTTAAATTCATGAATTCCATCTGTTCCTTGGAGCTGTTTTCTTGCGATTCTTCCTGGTTTCCTTACTTGAAGAAGAGATTTATTGTCATGTTATTCTGGAATTTCTGATAAAAATTGTCCCACACCATGGGCATGTGGCCCTTCTGTTCCCTGTAGATGGCTATTTTATCGTAGTCCTTCCTGCTAGTCTTTTGTGTTTGAGACAGGGTCTTGCTGTATAGACCACGCTGGCTTCAAACTTGCTGAACTCCTACTCTTTCTGCCTTAACCTATGGCCTGCTGGGCTCACGTCCTGCTTAATGTCTCATAGAAACATACAGTTTCATGATTTTTTTTTTTTTTGTGAGACAGGGTTTTGCTGTGTAACTCCGGTTGTCTTGGAATTCACTCCGTAGACCAGGCTAGCCTCGAACTTACAGAGATCTGCCTGACTCTGCCTCTCGAGTGCTGGGACTAAAAGCATGTGCCACTTTGACCAGGCTTAGTTTCATACTTAAGGAGGGAGGTAACGGGTCAGATATGTACCCCAACAGCTACCAACTGATCTTCTTGTCCTTCAGCAGTGTTGAGGCTGGAACCCAGGGCTCCATCCACTTAGGTAAGCACTCTACCGCTGAGCTGCACTCCTGGCCCCACACACTGCTTTCTAGAGTCCTTTGTCATTCAGACATTCTCTACTGAAGCTGGGCCAAGTAGCATGAACTTATAGTCTCAACTATTCGGAAGGCCAAGACAGAGTGATCTCTTGAGCACAGAAGTTTGAGGCCAGCCTGAGCAATTTGAGAGTCCTCAGAGAGGGGAAGAGACTGGTCTAGTGTCACACAGTTGGTGAGCTATACAATAGAATCTTCTCTTCTGACTATCTAACATATTGTCTTGTCCTCATTGCTATGTATATTAAAGCATCTTTGCATTCCCCTTTAGTTCCCCCAACTTAAAAGAAAAGAAAAGAGTAACTGTGCAGTGGTGGTGCACTCCTTTAGTCCCAGCACTCGGGAGGCAGAGGCAGGTGGAGCTCTGTGATTTCAAGACCAGCCTGGTCTACAGAGTGAGTTCCAGGACAGCTGTTACACAGAGAAACCCTGTCTTAAAAAAAACCAAAAAGAAGTAACTAGACGTTGAGACGACTCCATCCACTTCACTCAGCAACTCCATAAAGCATTGAAATCAATTGTTTAAAAATTAGACCAACAATTACCTCACTCCCTGTGTAAGGCCTGTCCCCTAAGAATGAGAGTCTTCATGTCCTAGTGACCCTCATTAGCTGGCCATTGTCAGCCTCTCCCACCTCGTCTCCTATCACTCACCCTTGCTAGACTCCAGCCTCTCCACCCTTGCGGATAAGCCCAGAGCTCTAAAGCTCTCCCACCCCACCTTAGCTCCACCCCTTACTGTGGCCCTGAGAACATGGTTTTGTAACCTCTCTGTTCTGCTTGGATGATGCTGATGATGGTAGAGCACTGCTGTGAATGCAAGCACAGCTTTGACAACAGTCTGGTCCTAAGTAAGGGAGGGAGGGAGAGAGGACAGACAACTGTCTGGGTGGATGGTGGGTGAGTGGGTAGATGGATGAGTGGGTGGGTGGATGATGTGTGTGTGTGTGTGTGTGTGTGTGTGTGTGTGTGTGTGGGTGGGTGGGTGAGTGGACGTTTGGATGGGTGGGCAGGTGTGTGGGTGCGTGGATGGATGGATGGATGGATGGGTGGTTAGATGGGTGGGTGGGTGGATGGATAGACAAATGGATAGGTATAAATTATAGATAGATATATGAGTTGATGGAGAAAAAGAAAGGAAGGAGAGTAAGGGAAGGGAAGTAATTGACTGACTGGAGATAGATAGATAGATAGATAGATAGATAGATAGATAGATAGATGGAGGGTGGGTGGGTGTGGCCTCAGAGACAGGCAGAGTAAATATATGTCTGCCTGGATGATTAGAGGGATGGAAGGATAAATGGATGTCTCAATGGAAGGGAGGAAAGAAAGATAGAAGGAGGGAGGAAGGGAGGGAGGGAGGGAGACAGGTGGTTGGGCAGTAGACAGCTGCGTAGATGGAGGATTGATAGACAGAAGGGAGGGAGGGATACACAGACCCTCTGGTGAGAGTCAGTCCGAGCCCTACCCGGTCACTTTTGTTTTCCAGGCCATCGCCCACCTGTCCTGCTCTGTGCCTCTGTGTCTCTGCTGGGTGGCCTGACCTTTGGCTATGAACTGGCTGTCATATCTGGTGCCCTGCTACCACTGCAGCTGGACTTCGGGCTGAGTTGCCTGGAACAGGAGCTCCTGGTGGGCAGTCTGCTCTTGGGCGCGCTCCTCGCTTCCCTGTTCGGGGGCTTCCTCATTGACTGCTATGGCAGGAAACGAACCATCCTGGGGAGCAATGTGGTGCTGCTGGCTGGCAGCCTGATTCTGGGTCTGGCCGGCTCCCTCTCCTGGTTACTCCTGGGCCGCTCGTCCGTTGGCTTTGCCATCTCGCTGTCTTCCATGGCTTGCTGTATCTATGTCTCAGAGCTGGTGGGACCGCGGCAGCGGGGTGTTCTGGTGTCTCTCTATGAAGTCGGCATTACTGTGGGCATTCTGTTCTCTTA
Source organism: Myodes glareolus (assembly GCF_982192425.1). Classification (NCBI taxonomy): domain Eukaryota; kingdom Metazoa; phylum Chordata; class Mammalia; order Rodentia; family Cricetidae; genus Myodes; species Myodes glareolus. Next base: position 13,579,485 of record NC_142035.1, on the reverse strand, counting down.
TGCCCTCAACTATGTCCTGGCTGGCATCCCTTGGGGCTGGAGGCACATGTTTGGCTGGGCGGCTGCACCTGCCCTCCTGCAGTCGCTCGGCCTCCTTTTCCTCCCTGCTGGTGCACAGGGCTCAGCGGTCCACCAAGACCTCATCCCGCTCCAGGGAGGGGAGGCCAGCAAACCAGGCCTGAAGAAGCCACGATACACCTTTCTGGACCTCTTCAAGACCCGGGCCAGCATGCGGAGCCGGACCGTAGTGGGGCTGGGACTGGTGCTATTCCAGCAGCTGACAGGCCAGCCCAATGTGCTGTATTACGCCTCGACCATCTTCCGCTCTGTCGGCTTCCGTGGAGGCTCCTCAGCTGTGCTGGCTTCTGTGGGGCTTGGTACTGTGAAGGTGGCTGCCACCCTGACTGCCACGGGGCTGGTGGACCGTGCGGGCCGTAGAGCCCTTCTACTTTCTGGATGTGCTCTTATGGCCTTGTCTGTCAGTGGCATAGGCCTGGTCAGCTTTGCTGTGCCTCTGGACTCAGGCCCCGGTTGCCTGGCCGTATCCAATGCCAGTAGGCAGATGGACCTGCCTCAAAGCTCGGGTCTGCTTAAGGGTTCATCTCCATCACCAGTGCTACGCACCAGTGGGGACCAAAGACAACCAGTCCTGCCAGTCACTGAGAGAATCAAGCCCCATCCAGTCACCACAGTGACTCTGGGACCAGCTCTGAATGCTGCCTCCCCAGTTCCCCCAGGTCCCATCTTGGAGCACACTCTGCTATGCTGGTCTGCGCTAATCTGCATGATGGTCTACGTGAGTGCCTTCTCCTTTGGATTTGGACCAGGTAGGAGGTAAATCCAGAGGAGGTAAATCCATTTAGTGGGCCTTATTCATCTATGGATGCATGTGCATTAGCAGTGGACAACTGAGGCTTGGGGGTTCCTTGTTTATACCAAAGGGTTCCTCCAGGGCTGAAACCTAAGCTTCCCGCCCCCATCACCAAATTTTAAACTTCAGGTCTCCTTCAATCTTGGATCTATCCCTGAGTGGCTGCATCAGAAGAGCTTTATCTGAGAGGAATCAGATAAAAACCAGACATACCAGTTCACCTAGGACGCTTCTTCTGTTGGCCCTGAATGTCTTGTGTCCCAGGAACCCGAGAGTGCGGCCACTCGTGGGATTCTTGCAGGGGTGTGGGGATGTGCGGCTGGGAGAATCTGGGACCGAGATTGTGACACAGGGCTCAGCTAACGAGGACAGGAGCTAGCCTGTCCAGTTCATGAGTGTCCAGAAACTCTCTTGCTCTCGCCCCAGTGACCTGGCTGGTCCTCAGTGAGATTTACCCAGTGGAGATTCGAGGGAGAGCCTTCGCCTTCTGCAGCAGCTTCAACTGGGCGGCCAACCTCTTTATCAGCCTCTCCTTCCTCGACCTCATTGGTGAGTACTCTGGCCTCGTCCTGGGCCACGTCCGTCTGGACCTAGGGACAGTTTTCACCAGAGCTAAAGTTCCCAAATTTGCTGGGTCACAGTGTCATGAAACCTGATGCAGCCCAGCTTGTGAACCCGAAGGAAATATTCCATCTCAAACCACCTAAGTGTGTGGGGTGGGAGGCTTCACACAGCCAGTCGTGAGCTTCCCTACTTCAGAGACTGTCCTTCACTCTTTCTTAACTCTGCTGATCACCCAGAGTCTTTTTTTTTTTCTTATTCAAGGTTTCTCTGTGTTGCTTTGTTGCCTGCCCTGGAACTAGCTCTTGTAGACCAGGCTGCCCTCAAACTCACAGAGATTCTCCTGCCTCTGTCTCCCGAGTGCTGGGATTAAAGGCCTGCGCCTCCACCACCCGACTACCCAGGGTCTTTGTTCACAAACATTCCTGCCTCGTGGTACAGAGGTGGCTACCAGCAGGCCTCTAGTACACCCCAAGTCCTGGACCTAGCCCTCATTGACCCAACAAGATCACTTGTCCCTCCCAGGGCCAATGGCCGGTGCTATTCTGATGCCCAGGGCTCCTTCACTCTGGGCAGTTTTTAGGATCGGGTTATTTTCTGCTCCCCCTGGTCAAGCATTTCCATGTCTAGCTCTGAGACTGTGGAACACTTTGGAGGAGCAGCTCTTCTGATGGTCTCCCAACCTTCTTTCTCCCTACTGCCCCTGTCTCCAGACATTTCTGTGTGTATGGGTGAACAAGACAAAAGGGGGAAGGAGGGGAGAGAGGAGGGACTCATGGTGAGTCCTGCCATATCCTCACCCCCATTGCAGAGATGAGAAAATGTTGTTCCTAAGTGCAGTCAGGTGTCAGAGGATGGAGCCAGGCCCTACAGACAGCCCATGGCAGATCCCGCTGCTCAGGGAAGCTGATGGGAGGGTGATGTTGGCTGGCAGAGAAAGGCACCCACACAGAACCTCACTTCCCCATCTACAGAGTCCCTGCAGTCAAGCCCCCTCTCCCTGTCATGGGCTGACGTTATCATCTCTAATGTGGTCCTTAGCCCTGGGCAGAGTCCTCCATTCTGGGTTGGAGCAGTGGCTCCTGTCTTCCTGTTCTCCTGGCTCAGGTCCAGTAAGCTGTAGGTCAGTTTGCAGAGTGCCCTTTTGTGGCCTTCTGGAGCAGAAGCTCTGGAGCCACCTTTGTCATGGTTGGCCCCTGCAGCTGGCTACATCTCCACCCAGGTGTTCTAACTGAGGGACTTTCCTCTCCATACATCTTGCCCTTACTGTGTTGGTGGCCTCAGCCTCAGGGACAGCCAGTGACTTGTCAGCCATTCTGCAAACCGGGCATCCCTGGCCCTTGCATGGGTGAACTATTGGGTTTATACCCTAGGACTTGTTGGCCGGCGTGGGCATCAAGAGCAGGGTGCTCAGCTCCTGGCCCACACTCCTGACATTGTATCCCAAGGTGCCATTGGCTTGGCCTGGACCTTCCTGATCTATGGGCTGACTGCTGTCCTTGGGCTGGCCTTCATCTATTTGCTTGTTCCTGAAACAAAAGGACAGTCACTGGCTGAGATAGAGCAGCAGTTTCAGATGAACAGGTATGTGGCGGATGGGGCTGGGGGCTAGGACGGTGCCTCCTAGCACCTCCAGGACCTCAGGCTCCTTCCTCTTCCTTTGGCCGGATTCTCCTATCTCCTCTTGCCTTGCTGCCATTGTCGCCAAGTCATTTTCCTTCAGCTACTATGTACCATCTGACAGCGGCTTTGCCTCGACCTCAAGGCTCAGCCCCTGGATGTGTGTGTGTGTGTGTGGTGAAGGGCTCAAACCCGGGCTTTGCATGTGTAACCAAGCATTCAACCCCTGAGCTGCCGTGTAGTCCACGCTAGCCTGGGGCTTGCTGCGGAGCTCAAGCCGACCTCATCCTTGCCAGTTTCTCGCCACCATGCCAGGCTCTCACAGGGAATTGGAAATTAATTACAAAACCACAGAGTATTGGAATCTTAAAAACCACCAAATCTTAGAGTCATGGACTTCGGTGTTTGTATTAAGTCCTTGCAGCTATGTCCCCGACAGGTACTGAGACTTTTGTGAATGCGGCAGAGGTCAAGTCTGGCCAGGTACTGTCCTCAATGAATTGCTGTTCAAGTTTGGAGGGGGCATAAATAAGCCAGCAGACCGCTGAAGGAGAGTGGCCTAACCTGATGGTATTTAATGAGAAGGGAAAGGAAGCCGCGTATCTTGCAGGAAGGCCAGATGGGCACGGAGAGGGACAGAGAGAGAGGATCAGGGGTTGTGGCTCAGTTAGAGCAAGGGCCTTTCTGAGTAGATGCAACTTCTGTTGATGAGGAGGGAGGCAGCCATGTAAAAATGGGGGAGAGGACATTCCTAGGTGGGGGATATTCCTAGGTCTTTGCTAATGCAAAGACCCTGAGGTGGCAAGGATCAAGAGATCCCCCCCCCAGCCCCACACACACCGTGGGACTGGAGGAGGGAAGGAGGGCCAGATCAGCCAGATGGAGTTAGATCACTTCCAGTATGGAGGCCACAAACAGGATTTCAGAATCTTAGCACCCTGGCAGAAATGAGGGGAGACAAACAACGGGGTGCTACGGCAATGAGAAAATGTCCTCACCTTTCTTGCGGTTGAGGTTTCTGACTGCCTGCTCTATTTCTGGGATGGCCTGAAGGGTTTTTTAAGTCACTGTAATGTTGAGCCAGCCTGCAGCTGAAAGAAATAGGTGGGGAATGGGGTTGGGTGAAGGGGGTCGGCTGACCTCCCAGAGCAGAATGCTGCTATGGGTGATGTGGGCGGGGTGTAGTTCCTTTAGCTAGGGTGTTGGTGTTTGAGCCGTTGCATGGAGGTGTACTGAGAATTCCCAAGGTACATGGTGACCCTGGTTGTGGTGAGGCGGGTGGGGTCCTGTGGCATTCAGTGGTTTTATTCTGGTGCCTGAAACAGTGGCGGCCGCACCCTGGTTATCAGTGATGTGGAGTTCAAGGGCAGCCAGTGAGGGAGCTGTTACCTGAGTGGGGAGAAGGCCAGTGGTTCAGAGCTGGGTGGAGAGGGAGTATGTTCTGGAGGAGGGGAGAACAGAGGCCCTGGCTGGCGTGATGGCCGTTGTGATGTTTGAAGAGTGGTACAAGCATCACACACATCCTCACAGGGACATGAAAGGGTCTGGCTTTGAGTTTAGAAAGGGCACAGTGACTGGATGGAGACACAGCCAGCTCGGAAGTACAGACTGGAGAACAGAGGTAGACCCGTTAGGAAGGGATCAGGAAGGGGTGGAAGAGGGTGGGGGCAGCGAGGTCCTTTGCTTACTGCCTGGGGAAAGCCTGCGGCTCTCTGATCATATGGTTTTCTTGGCAGGTTCCCTCTGCGCTTTGGTCACAGGCAGAACCCCAGCGGTATCCAGTACCACCTCCTGGAGGTATCCTCAGCATCCTGAGGGCCCAGTCTGCTTGGAAGGTGTTGGTATATTGGTTTCTGAAGTTCCAGCTCTCTGTCTGCTGGGGCCTGGAACTCATGAACCAAGTTTCCTTCCATAGTGACCCCTGCCCTAGTGGGGTCACTATGTCTCTTGCTGGGGTGAGAGATGAACCCCCAACTCTTCATTTTGGGTGTGAGATTCCAAGGACTAGCTGCAGGCATCAGGGTTCCCATGGAGTTGGCTTGACCGCATCGTTTGTAGTAACATTCTCTGTGGTCTCTTCATCAAGGGCTTCTCAGATGACCTGGGATGGAAGTGTCCCCGCTCACCAGCCCTGAACCAGCAGAGTCTGCAAGTCTCTGCCTTCGTTCTCCACTCGCCAGGATCTTAGTGATCAGGACCCTGTTTTGGTCACTCTCTTTCTCTTGTCCAGGATATTTATCAGACACTGGGACTCTGACTGCGGAGAGGCTGTTGCTAAAATGACTTTTAACCCTGGTCTCAGTTTTCCCCATATGTCCCACAGAAGCCTGGACTAGGCCTCTCCTAACTCTCAGACCAGGCATAAACACTCAGTGAGGGTCCTGTCATGTGGCCCTGGGACAGAAGCTTTGTTAGTAGGGAGTATACCTAGATTTGAGAGTGTAGCAGCCGGGAATGCAAGAGCTAGTCTCCAACATGTGACAAGTGCCAGGGTAGGACGGGGGACTTTAAAGGAAGAAAGAAAGAAGGGTATGGAAGGATTCACTGGTGTTGGTGATTATTACTTCTACTTTGGGTGCTATTGACTCCCCAAGACTCAATTTCTCCACCTGTAGAATGGGCAGAGTTGTGCCCTTCGGGATATATTAACTTACCCCATCTCCCTCAGGAGGATCTTCCGTGAGTCCTGCGGGCTTCTGCTCTCTGTGTTACGCAGGGCATCTCCTTTGGTGGCATTGTAAGGGGTCAGTCAGCTGGAGTTCAGCAAGTAGTTGAGGTCAGAGGTCGCATAAGGATATAAAAAAGACAGAGTTGGTTCCTGAACACTGGGTAGCTGGCCGCACTGGCAGTGTAAGCCACACCCTTCTGGTTTCCAAGCCTGGTTCAGTGACCTTGCTCTTTTTCTAGATATTTAATTTCTAGTCAGGGGCGTGCTGGATTCAACTTGTACTGGCTCCTCACAGTCGACTGCCACATGGTCAAGATTTCTGCAGACTGGTTGCTAAGCACTGCCATTATTTTTTTCAAAATGTTTTAATTTATAATAAACGGTTCGTGTAATCCTAATAGCCAATACTCAGACTTCATCTTCTCCAACCAGCAGAAGCTAGAGGATTGAGCATTCTAGGCCAGTCTGGCTTTAAACCTTGTCCAACTCAATAAATAGGTAAATAAAAAAGCCAAACCCGTGTTGCCACCTCCTAATTTCTCTGCCGCATTTCTCCCTCCTCCGGGCTTCTGGGTCATCCTCACGTGTGCCTGATGGAGACGGCAGAAGGTATCGCATGTTTGACTGATCCTGCATTCAGTGGTATTTTCACAGGAAATACCAGGCTGTGTCTTTGATTCCCAGAGGTGAGGGAACTCTGCAGAGCAGGGCGTGGTCTGTGGTTTGGCTGATTTTTCTGGAGATGAGAACTGTGGGGTCAGGGGGTAAGGTGCCGCCTGCGTGTAGTCGGGATATTGAAAACAGCACAGAAAGTGGGGTGTGTGTGAAAATCCTTCCACTCTGGGCAGGTCGGCAGACACTTGCTCGTGGCCTTGATGGAGGGCGGGTTCTGGTGTACGTCTGACCTTCGGAGATGTGTGTCCGTGCGTCCGTCGCCTAGCCCCAACTGCACACTGACTGTTTATGGAACACTCTGTAGACAAAAGGTTTTCCCACACAAATACATGCATTTTAAAATAAATTATTTTGGAAAAAGATGCACGTGGTGATTTATATTTCTGCACAAATGCGCATTTATTGTTTACCGTTCTCTGGAGGACCAGCCTCCAGCAACACAGAGCCCAAAGGGCATCCACAGAGTTGGCATATACTAAGGTTTTTCTATCTGAGCAGGTAAAGAAAAAAAAATGCTCATACACTCTCTCTGGATGGTTTCCGTCTTCATTCTTCTATATTCTTCATTCTGCGTTCTGTATTCTCTTTTTTCTTATTTCTATCCAGAAATGTCGCTTCTGTCTCTCTAGATATTTCCCTTCTAATTCTCTTGATGTTCTCCTCCTAATTCTCTCATTGTTGATACTCTCTATATATACTTTCCCTTTTAGCTTATACACCCCGGCAAAATCTTTCAGGCAATATAAAAATTACAATGTGGTTATATTCTGTTTTTCAATGAATAAATACAAGTTCAAAACCAGTCTGTTTTCCATATCCCTTATACGATTAAACATTTCATGTATTTACAGGTGAAAAACAAATTATCCAAAGAATCTGCATTCATTCAAACCCAAGCAACTTGTTATAGATTAACCATGTGGGCAAGCAAGATATTCTTCTCAGTCAGGTCTTTTACTGGCAGACAGCATTTTGCAATTACAAAGAAAGGACCAATCATTTTATTATTTGTCTTGAAAGGTAAGGAATCTTAAGGAACTCAGAAATCTAAACTTTTATATATAAAAAGAATCAGCTCTATTTGAAACTTTTAGGATGCATATCTATTTACCAATAGTTTTTTATATCAGGAGATTAATGATATAGTTTTTTATATCAGGCAGAAATGGGCACAAGGAATAAATCAACCCCTTTGATCACCAACGAACAAAGAGCGTTAGATAGCAACAATTGGGCTACTTTGTTTTTGTGTCCTGACCTTAACGAGTTCCTCAGCTATGTGCCTTTCTAAAACTTTTGATTGTCTTCTTGGGTTTTTCACCTCAAAGCTTTTATCAAAACATTATCATGTTATCATAAGGCTTTGTTGCAGCTGTGATGCACTCTGAGACCTGTGAACACATCTCCCAACATTAAGGTTAAAAGTGTGTAAGCTAGCTGGGCCACTGGGACTCTGTTGTTTTCCTTAATCATTAACCTGAGCCAGTCTATGCGGCTCCTCAATAGAAACTCATATGTTCTAGCTGTGGGACTCTTCCTTGTTTTATTTTTTTATCATCAAAATTCTATTTAAGATGGGCGGTGGTGGCACACGCCTTTAATTCTAGCACTCGGGAGGCAGAGGCAGGCAGATCTCTTTGAGTTTGAAGCTAGCCTGGTCTACAAAACGACAGAACAGACACCAAAGTTACATAGAGAAACCCTGTGTTGAAAAAGAAAAAAGCTCTATTTAAACCAACATTATTATTATCAATTAAACAGTACAGCTTAGGAAGGAATCATCTTCATAATAATCCACAGGTAAAAATGCTCAATAGGACAGGATGTTTCCATGAGATAAACACTCTATATTACAGGCAGTGGGGATCTCCCCACACCCATCACACCATGCCGGATACCAGAGAAAGATGGCAGCAACAAACATGAAAGACACAGCAGAAGCAAAAGGCATTCCGGGGTTTGTGGTCTCGGGCTTGCCTGTCTGAGATTCACCCATCAGAGGGGTTCCTCCTGGTGGACTGATGCCTTGGACTTCAATTGCCACCTGCTGCTCCTCTGCCATGGACACTGGCAATTGTCCATTAAGTGTCAAGGCAGAGTTGTGGCCTCGATAAGGTCCCTGTTTTTTGGGAGATTTTTGTTTTGTTTTGTTTTGTTTTGTTTTGTTTTTGAGACAGGGTTTCTCTGTGTAACAGTCCTGGAACTTGCTTTGTAGACCAGGCTGGCCTTGAACTCAGAGATCTGTCTGCCTCTGCTTTCCAAGTGCTAGGATTAAAGGTGTGCACCACCACTGCCCGGCCTAGGTCCCTGTTCTTGTCCTGACATTCTGGTTAGATGCTTGATCCATGAGAAATATAAAAAAAAAAAGAGGGAATTTTCAGCTTTTGAATTCTGGGTATTTCACGGATAACTGTAATTTTTTCTTAAAGAGAGCTGGCCTGGAAGGGCAGGGCTTCTCTGTGTAACAGTCCTGGCTGTCCTGCAATCCAGCACTCCTCGACCATTGGATTCACTCCCGATCTACCAACCATTCCAATATTTCACCTTCAGAATGAAAGAAAACCCTTCTAGCTGTAGTAACCTCAAGGCCATAAGACTAGGAGTGTTGGGGGACAGGAGAGGTCTTAACTCCCTATCTAGAACCGTCTAGCTTGTACCTGTGTTCAAGTGACTCCTATAATGTTCCATTTCTGTAAAAAGTTACTAAATAAAAGATCTTTTAACGATGCTTTAAAACATTATGTGTGTGTGTGAGTGAGTGTGTGTGTGAGTGAGTGTGTGAGTATGTACGTGTGTGTGTGTGTGTGTGTGTGTGTGTGTGTGTGTGTGTGTGTGTGTGTGAGAGAGAGAGAGAGAGAGAGAGAGAGAGAGAGAGAGAGAGTGTGCTGGTTCCCATGGAAGCCAGAAGAAGGCATCAGTTTCCCAGGAGCTGGAGTTATAGGTGGTTGTGAGCTACCTGGGATGTTTGGGAACTGAACCTGGGTCTTCTGAAAGAACAGCAAGAGCTCTTGATTGCTGAGCCATCTCTCCAGTCCCCAAATCTTTTTTTTTCTTTTTAACACTTTTAGAAACACTGAAAACCCTACATGTAAATGCTAAGGACTGCCCACCTCCTATATGTTACGGAGAAAGTTCTTGTGTCTGCACACTTCTTCCTCTGTGACGATAAATGAAGCCAGTTAAGAATGAAGACAAAAGAGGCAGTGTGGTGGCCCACGCCTTTAATTCCGATACTCTGGAGGCAGGGACAGATAGGTCTCTGTGAGTTTTGGGGCCAGGTCTACACAGTGAGTTCTAAGACAGCCAGAGCTATATAGTGAGACAAAAATAAATAAATAAACGCAGAAGGATAAGCAGAAATGTCACATCCTCCTCTTTTTTGTTTTATTGGGTTTTTTTTTTTGAGCCTGTCCTGGAACTCACTCTGTAGACCAGGCTGGCCCCAAACTCACAGAAATCCACCAACTCGTGCCTCCTAAGAGCTGAGATTAAAGGTGTGCTCCCCCACTCTCCAGTTTCCTGTGAAGCTGAGTTCAGAAATACCACGTCCTGGCCAAGGTCAAGAGCAGAGTCAGCGAATCCCAGCATCTGACTGTTTCTTGACTTCTACTTGTGTAGAAACTTGAATTACATGTGTGCCAAGTCAACATTCCAGTTTTCCTGGCAGAGACCGAGTCTGCCAGCGGAAACAGAGTGTTTTCGCTTTCTTTCTCACCCTCGCCTGTGCTTTTCTGCTTTCTCTGTGTGTGTCCTCTGCACTCAGCCCTGTGAACTTGCTAAGTTCTTCCAGACTTGGGAGCCAGTCGCCACCTTGTACCTCTGGTTTTGACAATCTAGGCTGGTGGTTACTGAGATATCATCCAAAAAACTTTCTCTGGGACCCTCTGTCAATCATCCTTCAACTTTTTGCAGGGAGAATTGGCAACTGTGCTGAACTTGGATACCACAGTTCATTGCCGTCTGCTGGAACTGAATGGGCTTTGAGCTGGGCACTAAACAAGTTGCTATGACGTCTTTGTTGGTTAAATCCAAACACACCAGCTCTTTACTGATTTTACTAACACTGTAGGCGCGAAGCAGTGCTTCGGGTTCTCCCACACTGGGGCACCAAGGGCCATGTGTAAGCGGAGACTGCTTTTTAGTTTCCTGACCACCCAGACCGAACAACCACATAGAAACTATATAATTACAACACTGTTTGGTCAGTAGCTTAGGCGTATTCCTAGCTAGCGCTTACATCTTAAATTGATCCATTTATATTAATCTGTGTATCTCCACAAGGCTGTGGCCTACTAGTAAGGTTCTGGCATCTTTCTCCTTTGGCAGTTACTTGGCGTCTGCCTGACTCTGCTTTCTTTCTCCCTGCATTCAGTTTAGTTTTCCCACCTAGCTCTATTCTGCCCTGCCATAGGCCAAGACAGCTTCTTTATTAATCAAAAGTAATAAAACATATTCATGGCATACAGAGGAGAATCCCACATCAGTCATGCTAACTTTCCTGATCCCATCAGTGAGTTAATTTTTTCAACAAACCCTTAAGATTTCCAGCCAGGAGCTCTCATTCCACGGCAAGTGGGTCTATAGGAATGACCAGCCCAGTCACTCCTTTTCTTTGGCCATGAGGTTGTTCACAGGGCTACAAGTTCTACTTATTGAAAGAGCAGAGGCAGGGGCTGCAAGCATACTTTCTAAGATTTGGGGGTACTTCTCCCCTGACTCTCCACTCTCCAGTTTGCCTGCAGGTGGCCCAGGGTCTGACACCTGCTTGGGTTGTCACTCTTTGGAGCGGTATTCTACTGGGACCGTCAGCTGACCCAGAGCCAACTGCTTCTAAAGGTTCGAACCAGTCTCTGGAAGAAATACACATTTTGTTCCAATCAGATCAGCAATCCATCGTGCTTGAGAGGCTAAGCAGGTATTGTCTCTAAAACTTAGAATTTTCCAGAAATGGATTGGTTTCACGTGACCAAATTCTCTTGTCTTATCTGGGTAGAAACTGTGCGTAGGCAAACTCTCTCTCTCTCTCTCTCTCTCTCTCTCTCTCTCTCTCTCTCTCACACACACACACACACACACACACACACACACACTTATCTCTGTAGCTCAAGTCAGTCTGGAACCCCTTGGAAGTTCTCCTGCTTCAGCCTTCCATGCACCAAGATTACTTGTGTGACTCACCACGCCGGTGGCTCTCAGCGTTAACCGATCTGACTCATAAACTGAATTTACAAAATGAAAATTTGTATCATGAGAGCCAGAGGCTCCTGGCTCTAAGCTGTCAAAGCCCAGAGTGACAGCCTGTGAGCCTCGGCTCTTGTCTGCTCGTGGGAATGGGGTTCATAGTTGTGCAGCTTGGGCTCACCGCCTCCACTCTTTATAGCTACAGCCTCTTGTCGCCCAGGACCTCTCAGCTTCGGGATGTGCCTGCCACGGTTTGTCCTTACTTCTTGCAGTTTTTCCATCACTCGTTGGAGCTCTTAGCTGCTTCCTTGCTGAACTGGAAGGCCTGGGGTTTGACTCATTTTCCAGCTCAGACTGCCCTGCCAGTGGTAAATACCAAACATAGACAGAAGTCCTTCTGAGAGAGGCCTCTATCGGGCCTGGTGCTGCAACACTAGCAGAGAAGCCTCCCAGTCATCCCAAGGCGACTGGGAAACAGGCTGCTCACAGAGCTGGAAGGAGGCACAACACAGCTGCCTAGGATTCAAACCCCATCGAGTGCAGCCTTGCTTGGGCATGACTTCCTTTCCGCCAGGCAAATAGCTATGCCATTCACTGCTGTCCTGATTGTGGTTTTTTTTTTTTCTGTTGACTTTGTTTTCAACTTGACACAGACCCAAACTTATCTGAAAAGAGGGAATCTTAATTGAGAAAATGCTTCTGTGAGATTGACCTGTGTGCAAGTCTGTGTACTACGGTCTTGATTAATGAGTACTGTGAGGGGGCTCAGCCCACATGGTCCTGGATTCTATAAGAACTGAGCAAGCCATGGGGAGCAAGTCAGTAAGCAGCACCTCTCCATAGACTCTGCTTCAGTTCCTGCCTCCACGTTCCAGCCTTGAGTTCCTGCCCTGACTTCCTTGGGTGATGGACTGTGATGTGGAAGTGTCCGCCAAAGAAACCCTTTTCTCCCCAAGCTGCTTTTGATCCTGGTGGTGCATTGCAGCACTAGGAACCATGACTAAGATGGCATCTTCACATGGAACCAGTCACAGGGTTTTTATGGAGTCACGAGGGAGGTACAACCTGCCTGTCCTGAGACCAGCTACAGGGTGAGCAGGCGCATCTGGAGCCCACCAAGACTGTTCTACCCTGTGGAGCTGCTCAAAGCCAGAACAGTTTGCCTGGGGCAGTCAAGACTGGAACAAAACCTCCAGATGAAGGAGTTGTGGCTTGCAGCGACTGTGGTGACAGTGGTCTTTGCAGCTGGAGTGGAGTTGTTCCAGAATGATCAGGGAACACTCACAACAGCTACAGGGCAGTCTGACTGGTTGTCAATGAAGAGATTGCTTGGCCAACAGCTCCTCATTCAAGGCAAGCAGACACAGCTGAGCAGGTTGAAGGGTCTGTCGGCCGTCCTTCAAGGGTCCAAATAGCTCATTCATAAGAAAAGACACGCATGAAAGGGTGCTTACCATACAGACCTGTGAGTGTGGGCCCCATCGCTAACACCCCCAAGGAATTGCCCCCACACCTATCTCATGGATGCTGGTTTGTGAGGGGAACACAGGAGAGTCCCTTCATCCTTGGCTTTAATGAAGAGTAAAAATGTCTCTGCACCATTGGCCTGGAGGTGTGGGTGGCAGGAAATATGTGGCACCCTGAATGCTTTCGCTGCAGCAGGCAGCAAAGCGGCTGGTGCTCTCACTATTTCCAGCCAGTGCTGAGCTAAGGCTCCCCAAGCCATCCTTCCATCTGTTCGTCCATCCATCCGTCCATCCATTCTCTTTGTGATTCCTACATGAATGGAGGGAAGGATTCCAGCTACCCACTGAGCTCTCCTTGGCCTTTGGGTGTCAGCCAAATGGGAAGCAGGAAGACCTTCTCCCCCCACTCATGTTGGTGTCTTCACTTCCTTGTCCACACTTGCCTGGTTATTGAGTTCTTGCTGTCTGCCCTGCTGGTCCTTCTGTCTGTCCTCTCCTGCCTGCATCAGACACAGGAAACACCGGCACCGCTTCCTCATCCTTCCTGAACTCGCACGGTGCGGCAATCCATGAGCCTTTGTGAACTGTGCAACAACAGGACCAGCCATGCAGCTTAGACACCATCTTCTCCTGGATTTCTCCCCCTCCCCCCGAAACTTCCTGAGGGTCCAGCTCATGCCCTGATTGGACAATGACCCTTCCACCCTGCTCGTGCCTGTCTGATGATTAATGTAAAAGGAGGGGCAAGGTCGAGCTAAGTCAATCAGAACCAGTGGCCATGGATCCAGGAATAGATCTTAAAATCCTATGAAAACCTCTGTTGTGAGGATAACTCCAAATGTTCTCTACCCAGTGGGTCTGCAGTCTTTATTGCATGCAGGAAACAATGGCACTGAATTTGTAGTGTGATCCCACCACATAGTGTGTGCTCTCTCTCACACACACACGCGTGTTCACGCACACACATGCACACGTGCACACACACGCACGCACACTATCACCTCTTGGGCAGGTTGTGGCCTATCCAACATGAAGGGACACTATTCACGTCTTAGGGGATAAAATACGAGGAAGATGCCTTTCTCACGTGTTTCTGTAAGCTAAGTGGATTTATTTATATATTACTGTGTTTTTATATAATTTTTTTTCAAAGAAAAGCATGATATCAGAACTGAGGCGAGATGTTTAGATTTCTGTGTACCTTGCCTGGCGAGTCCATGCCCCTTGGTCACTGCATTATAGGGTTCCTGAGATGTTATTACACTACACGGCCACAAGAGGGAGAACCAGGTACCTGGGAAAGTGCTTTCTAAACAGCAGCCCTTGGAGGGTGAGGCCTTGAGAGTAATGAAGGGACAATCGAGCAGGTTCCCGGTGGGTGCTGAGGGGGTCCTAGCACCATCTAGATCCAGTCAGCCAGCCTTGCCAGTCCTGTCAAGACCTGTCTTCTGAATGTGCCTCAGGTCTGGAGACAGTTGAGGTCTGTGTCCTTGAGAAAGCCCCAAAGTCACAAAAATTATTAATAAAAAAAGAGGCCTTCCCGAAGTGAGCTCGCAAGCTCAGTGCTGCCCCCATGAGCATAGAGAAGGTACGTGCATTTGGAAATGGTGGGCCAGCAGATGATTTCGCGTGCAATGGTACTTGTTGCTAAACTCAGTAACCTGAGTTCAATCCCCAGGAACTTTGTTGTGGAAAGGGTGAACCAACTCCTGAACATTGTCCTTTGAGTTCTGCATGTGCGCTGTGGCACACACACACACACACACACACACACACACACACACACACACACACCACACACCACACACACACCACACACACACACACACTAAATGTAGTTAAAACAGAAATAGTGTTTCTTACCAGAGAGGGGCTCAAGCCTCACAGTCCGTGTTGTCCCTCCCCACTCCCACCCCATCTCTCCTTCGGTCCCCTCCAGGTGCCTTTGTCTGACGTCTTCTGGACTTGTTCTGGTTTTGCCTTCTCCAGAAGGTTGTAGAAGTGGGCCACGCAGCCTGTGGCCTTTTGACACTGCCTTCCTTCTCCTGGCAGAGCCGTTGCTGAACTGCAGCCCTGCCTAGCTGTCCGGTGGCCCCGTGCTCCTCTTTATTGCTTAGTCACAGGCCCCACCCCCACCCCAGGTTGTGCCCTAGCACACTGCCCTTTCCCCAGCCAGGGGACACTGCAGTGATGATGGTGACAGTTTTAGTTCAAAGTGACGGCACACAAGCTATGAGCACTCTCTGTGTGACCCCGGGATTTTATTTCTGGGCTGCGCCTGTCGGGGCTGGGGTTATAGAGCCATCCAGTAAGCATGCGCTTAACCTGTTAAGAAAGTGCTCTCTGCTTTCAGGGGATCCTTGGGAGTGGCTGAGTCACGGTCCCTCCGCACCCCAATGTCTGTTGTTTCCTCCTCATTGGCTTTCTACCACCATGAGGAGAACCTGGCACACAGTAGGCAATCATCAAATCGGCACATAGTAGGTGCTCAAAATCACCTACCAGATGTACGGATGGTTAGCTAGAGGCTGTTGCACAGCGTAATCATGAAGGGTGTTGTTTATTGTGTGTGTGTGTGTGTGTGTGTGTGTGTGTGTGGTGTGTGTGTGTGTGTGTGTGTGTGTGTGCGCGCGCGCGTGTGTGCACCCTCCCTACCTCAGGAGACACACCCTCCAGCACAGCCCCACCCTAGACCTCAGGAGACACTCCCTCTGTTCTAACTTTTGGCCCCCAAGCTCTGGGCTTCGGGGATAGGAAGCTTTCCCCAGGTCAGAATGCACAGCCGGACCCCAGATCTTGTCTACAACTCCTGCCAGCCTCCAAGGCCCTAGAAACTCAGCTGTGCCTCTCACCCTCTAGCACCTGAGTGGGAAGCATGCAGGCCAGGGCAGGGGGCAGCCCCTCCGGGGACCATTACTGCCCGGCTCTGCTGAAATCTCTCCATAACCCCCTTGCCAACGTGTGTTTGCTCCCGTCTTCTCTCTGCTTTTCCTTTTCCACAGCTCCTGTGACCCTTCTTGCTCTTGTTTTTCTACGTTAATTGAAGACTGATCCCCCTCGCCGGGGAGGTGTGAGGCTGCGCCAAGCACAACAGACCCAGCAGGTCAGTGAAAGTGGTTCCCAGGAGGTCATCTCTGCAGTGTGTGTGTGGGGGGGGGGGCTCCTGTAGGAGGACTGCTTATAGGGGGCCTCTGTGACGACAGAGGTGGCCTGGAATGGGGAGCAAGTGGGAGGAAGGAACTCAGGGTCTTTCTTAATGTTATTATTGCTGTGATGGAAAACCATGAGCAAAAGCAACTTGGAGAGGAAAGGGTTTACTCCACTCGCAGTTCCATAGAACAGAGTTCATCATCAAAAGCAGTGCGGGCAGGAACTCATGCAGGGCAGGGACCTGGAGGCCGGAGCTGATGCACAGTCATGGGGGATGCTGCTTTCCGGCTTGCTTGATACAGCTTGTGCAGCCTGCTTTCTTACAGAACCCAGGACATCCAACCCAAGGATGGCCACTATCCACAATGGCACTCCCTCTTCCGTCACTAAGGAAATGCCTTAAAGGTTTGTATTCAGCTGGATCTTGTGGAGGCATTTTCTTAATCGAGGCTTCCGCCTTTCAGATGATTTTAGCTGTGTCAAGTTAACATAAAATTAGCCAGCATAGGGTCCCTGTGACCCCTCATGGTGGGATCAGAGCCGATCGCCCTTCAAGTCGTCTTTCCAGCAGTTTCTTCAGCTATAGTTTCTCAACTGAGGCAGTACTACTGCTTCGCCAGGGCGCTCGGCATGCTGGGACCCTTTGGGTTGCTGTGGCTGGTGTGCGGTGCTGTGCTGGTCTCTAGCTGGTAGGGGTTAGAGAGGAGGTCAGATTTGCGCAGGACAGGCACACGGGACAGGCACACAAGACAAAGAATACTCCAGCCCACACATAGTGTGGCCGACGCACGGATGAGAATCCCTGCCTAATAATGATGGTTGCCTTGTGTGATGAGGAAACCCGGGCACAAAGCAGCCAAGCATCATATCTGAAGGCACGCAGCAACAAAGACCTGTGCTGTACCCAGGTTCCCCGCGGGTCATCAAAGGGTGGAATAGGGGAGCCAGGAGAAAGGGGCCCCTAAGCTGGGCGTGGAGCCCCTAAAGGGCTTCCACTTAGAGGCTTTCACAGAGTGTGAGAGGGCTAAGGATAATGTGAAGTATTTGAGGGACAAGTATCTGTCATGTTTCCTCTTATAGTCGTCTTCTGAAAGAAGGAAAACCTGCTTACCCCTACTTACTACCCACCGGGCAAGCACCATACTGCAGTTCTAAAGAGTGACCAGGAGATGGCGCAAGGGCACCTTTGCGGTTCCCCGTTGCAGCTTTTCCTTAAAAGGGAACACGGCGGCGCCTTCAAGAAAAAGAGTAAAACACACAAAAGCAGAACAAAGAAATATAAAAAATACGTCTTGCCCACAGCCTGACTTCCGAGGGCTGTTTGGCACAGGAGCAGTGTGTGCTTTCCTCCTGTTCGCTCTGCAGTTGAAACTGTTGACTTTAGTGTGTAATGCCCTGTACACAAGTTTCGCAGCCTAGGTGGTCACCTCACACTTGGACCGTAAGAGACAAGTCCCCAGCGATGACTGTGGAACGGGACGCTTCTGTCAACCCACACGTGTCAACTTGGGTGTGCCTGTTGTGGAGACACAGAGAGGCCAGGGTCTTTGCCATAGCTACTACAACAGACAACATAGCCACTGCTTATCCCAAGAACAGAGTTTCTGAGGGGCCATCCCAGGAGGACTCCTGGGAAGAGAGGATGTTGGAGACCAGAGGGCTGACAGCAAGAAGTCTGGGGAAACCCCAGTGGCGGGAAGACCCCTGGACTGTGTGAAGGACACAGCAAGAATGGGGGGGGGGCTGCTTCTGGGGAAGACCCTGCTGGGGTCAGGAGAGATGGAGGGAGAGGCAGAGAAGGTCCGACACACCGGCTCCACTCTCTCTGCTTTTGGATAGAGGTGACATGGGTGGAATGGGAGAAGAGTCAGCAGGACAGGAAGGCCCACCCCCTGGCTTCTGGTCTCCTTAATCCAGCAGCCTGCAAGAACGGAGCAGCGCTGAGCTCCTAACCCAGGGAGAACAGTACAGTGGTGTCAGTGAGGCCAAGCTCCGCATGGCCCCTCTCAAAATGGAAACTTGTTTACTCCTTCGTGTTGCAAAAATAATTATGGACTGGTGTGGAAACCTAGGATACGAGGAAAGAAATGGATAGGGAGGCGACTGTGGGGGCAGGGACACATGCGTGGTCTTACCAACCTCAGAAACTACTTAAACTTATCTATCTATCTATCTATCTATCTATCTATCTATCTATCTATCTATCATCTATCTATCTATCTATCTATCTATCATCTATCTATCTATCTAATCTATCATCTATCTAACTATCTATCTATCATCTATCATCTATCTATCTATCTATCATCTATCTACCTATCTATCTATCATCTATCTATCTATCTATCTATCTATCTATCTATCTATCTATCTATATGCATGCACACATGTGTGGACATCACAGGACAATTTGTGGGAGTCAGTTTTCTCTTACCATGTGGACGTTGGGCATTGAACTCATGTCGTCGGGCTTGGCAGCAAGTGCCTCTGCTCCCAGAGCTATCTCCCTGGCTCCTCAGGAACCATTTAAAGTGTTTCCTTCAGGATGAAGGATATGGCAGAGCAGAGGCCTGAAGCTCGGGGGGAGCAAAGCACTATGGATACCCAGGTGAGGACATTTCACAGGGCAGGCAGCATGCCAGGCAGCTAGGGCAGGCTTCCCTTTGAGCTGACAGAGGATGAGGCAGAGCCAGTCATGGGGATGACATTACTATGAAACTGCTTCTCGAGTCTGGGGCCTCTTCATCCTCTGCCGAGCACCGGCATTCCCAGGACACCCACTGTTCTGCCATGGCCTTCAGTTTCGTGCCAGCTCCACAGGGAGGACCTACTCGCTGCTGGAGCTCTAGATCATCAAGTGAATGGATACTGTTCTCGAGGGCAGCATTGAGACTTTCGTGGGTCCCAGTTCAGCAGCCACAGTAGGTCACTCGGAACAGGCAAAGGGAG
Organism: Myodes glareolus; assembly: GCF_982192425.1. Lineage (NCBI taxonomy): Eukaryota > Metazoa > Chordata > Mammalia > Rodentia > Cricetidae > Myodes > Myodes glareolus. Next base: position 13,560,344 of record NC_142035.1, on the reverse strand, counting down.
AAACATGAGACCCGGTGACTGAGTAGAGGAGGTGAGGCTGATGTTACTGGCAGAGGCCTGCCACACCCCACTCCGGGTGTCATCATCGCGGTTTAGATTAACCCCTCATCCTAGCACTGTGAAAGCCACCTGACCCTGGTCGAGACAGTCACCTCTCTGACTCCCATTTCTGCATCTGGAAAATGGAGATAACATCAGGCCGCTGAGAGGACTCGCCAGATGACAGGTGTCTCAAAGATGAAGAGGGAGCTGGGGCATCGGATTCTCTCGCTATAAAACTTGCTACAGCGTCCTGGAGGCTGGAAGGTGGGTGGGACCAACACAGAGCCTGGGGGAGGAGGAAGGAATGCCTGCCACAGGACCTTGGCGCTGGCTGGGTCCTCCTCTGACTCCTTCTGTTCTCTCAGGGCTCAGACTGGATATCAACTCTTAAGAAGGTCACCTGATCACCACACCCTTACTACCCTCTTCCCTGCCACCCTCCCCTCCGCCATCTTGTTTTGCTTACATCCCATGGCCACCCGGAAGCTGCCAGAGATTTCTCTCCCCAGTCCACTCCTCCCCCAGCCCACTGCTCAGCTGTGTGGGGTGTTTGCACAGACTGCTGTTGGGGCCGTTACAGGCACCCAGAAGCTGGACATTTGGTGAGTGCCTGAGACTGGTGAGAAAATGACTGTGCTAGAACATCAGAGGACCCCTGGAATGAAGTGGGGGCAGGAAGCCACTCTCCCCAAGTGGAGCAGGGGAGCTTTGGAGTTTCCTGCCAGGGTAGGTGGAAGTGTGAGGACAGAACCCCAGGAAATTCCAAGCTACCTTGCCATGTTCCAGCTTTTAAAACTCAGCCTTAATGTGATTTCCGCATATTGGGGATAATAAAAACGTAGACCGTGTCTGTGTGGAGCTTACCCCCGGTTCAATTTCCACCCTCTCTGGGTGTTGTTACGCTGTCTGGTCCTGAGGGTGATGGGAGATGGATGCAGAGCAGGTTAAATGGGAAGGCCTAGATGGGTGACCTAGTGCAGGACTTTGGCATCTTGAGACCATAGGAGATTAGCTGTCTCTGTGCCTCAGTGCATACCTGTGCGCACACACACACACACATGCACATGTCCGAGCCCGGTTCCGACCATGCTTTGTGTGGTGCACGGTTCTTTTCTATTTGTTCCATTTCCCTCTTTTAAAACGATGCTCACAAACTGACAGTTTGGTTTCCTGACCAACTTCCCAGCTCATAGCTCAGTCGTGAAAATCAGCAGCCTAAGGGAAATGGAACTCCAGGTGAACCGAAGTTCACAGCAGACTCTGGCGGAGGATGCCTTTGTTCTAATGCAGACATCTGGAATCCTGGGGCTTAAGGTACCCCAAACCTTGGTGTGCTGGAACCAAGCCCTGAGGACAGTGAGTCAGAATGTCTCACCTGCTCCCCGAGTACCACTCCACCCACTGAGCCTCACACCGTTCCCAGTCAGCTACCAGGCTGTCTTTCATGGAACTCGTGGCTCCTACAAACTGACAAAGCCAAGTTCTTTCGTTCCTGTCCTGGCATCTGTCTCCTGTGGTCATACCGATGTGTGGCTGTGATGTGACAATCTGGTACATGGTACATGGATGTGTCCTTGATGCCCAGCACTCCGTGTTTAGTAGTTCAAAGAACAGCTTTTGCTGAACCCCAAGAATAAAGGGGTTAGGCTGCTGGCACCCAGAATTGGGGAAGACAAGATTGAGATCCCTTGTGAACAGGTAGCAGGAAATGGCCTGGGCCAGGGAACAGGGACATTTAGGGCACAAACCTGGAGCATGATCCCTCAAGTTCAGGGTGCCACCCCCCCTCCCAGGTTCTGAGGAAACTCTACTCTGCACCAGGCACCTCTATCCACTGTGGCTCCCAAATCCCCAAGACCCAGCTGTTGCAAAGGAGAGGCGGATTTGCTGTCAGCTCTAACTTTAGTGGATTGAAGGGAAGCAAAAGCGACGGCAGCGTGACCAGGGTGCTGCTGTGTCGCTGCTGCGTTGAGCAACTCAACCTAGACTGAGCCGCAGCGCTCCCACAGAGCCCCAAGCCACTCTTCATCATCAGCTCCGAGGACACTCAGAGGACACTGGACATCAGCTGTGACTCCCACTAGAGGCCACTTCCATTTGACGGCTGTCACGCTGACCGAGGAGCCTGTGGTGTTGATGGCACGGAAGCTCACTGGAGCCTTGTGGTCTTCTCAAGTCCAGGGGACAAATTCCTTACTAGAACCTTGGCCACTGCGCAGCGGGGGCTGAGATTAACCATTACATCGCCGTCACCAGTGACACAGAAGGAACAGAGGTGCAGAGGACTCCCCCATAATGACAATTGTAGTGGGTGTAGAAGATGCTGAGCATGAACGACCAGGTGCTGTGTGGTCCAGCCTCTCTCATAAAGCTGCGGCACTGAGGATGCAGGATGCGGTCTACTGAGTCACACCCCTTCCCGCAAGCGTTGTAATCTGGGTCAAGGAGAAATCACGTCAGCAAGAAGCCACCTCAAGTGGACGGGCCTGAGGTGCGAGCAGCGCCTCTCTGGGAGCCGATGTGGGCTTGGGGAAATGGCTGCTGGTGAAGCACTTGCCAGGCAAACAGGACCCAGGTTCAGAGCCACAGTACCTACACAGAAGGCTAGCAGGGTGCTGTGTGACTGAGAGAGGAGGATCCCTAGGTCCTGTTGGCAGGCTAGTCTGGATGGATCAGTGAGTTCTAGGTTCAGTGAGAGATCCCATATCAAAATATAAACTGGAGAGTCACAGAGGAAGATATCCTGATGCCTACAGCCACACACACACACACACACACACACACACACACACACACACACGACTGGCGAGATGACTCAGTGGATAACAGCAGCACTGGTTGCCCTTCCAGAGGTCCTGAGTTCAATTCCCAGCAACCACATGGTCTCTCTCTCTCTCTCTCTCTCTCTCTCTCTCTCTCTCTCTCTCTCTCTCACACACACACACACACACACACACACACACACATACACATGCATACAACACATCCACACACAAAAGACTAATGTAGATTGGTGGGGAAAAACAAGAAGAGCCCAGAACTTTCTGGAAGAGCTGTCATGGCAAGGATTTGGGCTCTTGCCCCCATACCTGGATTTCCCTCCCTTGATAAAGGGCTGGCTGGTACTGGGCTATGCAAAACTCGGAAGGGGTCAGAGAAGACTGTGGAGACCGTATCCTCTGCAATTGCTCCTCTGTAGGACGCAGTTCCACATGGATGGGCTCTTTAGAGAATCATCGCCTCCATTAGCTCGAAGTCAGGGCGCCCTGGAAGCCTGGTGTGCTTTGCCTATTGACTCGCTGAATGAAATCTTAGCTAAAATCTTTTTATTTTATGCTATTAAGAACCCGGGAGAGAGCCAGCACCTGAACCGTCCCTGCTTGGTTAGTGATCAGGGTCAGCGGGAAGTGGCCCCACGGCTGTTGTAAAGAGACTGTCATTTTGGACTTCCCACCAGTGTTTCACATTACCAGTAATTGGGAAGTTAGTCCTCCCCTCAGGGCGGACTTAATGGATAAACATCTCCCCACTGGCACATCTAATTTTATGGGCAACTCCTGGTATCGCTTGGGTAACCTCGGGAGGTGGCCAGTGTGGTTTGCTCCTGTGTCAGCCTGTGGTTGATGGTGGTGGAAAGGGTGACTTTCCCCACCGTGAGATCACAGGTCACTCTGCTCTGTGTGACAGTCCAGAGAAGGGTGGGCCTGAAGGGTTTCAGGGGGAAGCCAGTCATGACTAGTTGCTGTATTCTGAGTAAGGATGGGAAAGAGGGGTTTCTTTTTTTCTTCCTCTTTCTCTCCCCATCCCTTTCTGTGCAATAAAGCACTTTTATTTATATTATGATATTAATAAATGTCCATTTTAGTTAGAGAAAATATGTCAAGGACAGACAGCTCTGGTCCCTGCCCCACTGTTCCCTCCACCTGGAAGCCTCTCCCCCAAATAACCGCATCCCTCCTCTCTTTCCCAACTTTCCTCAGCTACTGCCATCTCAGTGAGTCTTCCTGACCCCACCCTCCCTAAGGGTGTCACTGTCCCAAGCCTTCCTTAGCTCTCCAGCACACAGTACCACAACCTTCCCCTTGGCGTCATTATTCCCTGTCCACGTCTGTGTCCACCCACCCGGGAGTCTCATCCCTGTAGTTGCAGGTTGTGTAACCACATGAGACAGATGTTTAATAACAACCTTGAAATGAGGGCTGGGAGTGTGGGCCAGTCGGCATGGATGAGAACTCAGGGTCAGATCGCGGCACCCACGAAAGAGCCAGGTACAGCGAACAGCACACATCTGCAAACCCAGCACCAGTGAGGTGGAGACTGGAGGATCCCTCAGGCTTCCTAACCTTCCAGCCCAGTCTAACTGGTGAGCTTCAGCTTCAGCGAGAGACTCTGTCTCAAAAAATAAGATGGCGGTCCAGTGAGATGCCTTGGTGGATAGGGACTTTGCCAGCAAGCCTGGAAACCCAAACTTCACCCCCAGGACCCACATGGTAAAAGGCAAGAACTGACTCCTAAAAGGTTGACCTCTGATCTCCACACTCTTGCTGTGGGTGAGAGTGCCCTCTGACAAAAACAAACTAGTAGATATCAAATTAACAGAAGACACCCACGGACCTCTGGCTTTCACACACATGTGCACACTGGTATATGCACACCTTCATACATGAACACACACACACACAATGGTTCAAATGAAATCTGTCCCCCCATAGGCTTATGTGGTTGAGCACTTTGTCCCCCTGTTGGTGGAGCTGTTTGGGGGAGGTTATAGAACCTTCAGAAGGTACCACCTTGCTAGAGGAAGTCTATCACCAGCATCGAGCTCTGAGACAGCCCAGTCCCACCTCCTGTTCTCTTATCTTTCACCCCTGTATGGGGATAGCGTGTTAGCAGCCGGCTTCCTCTTCCCACTGCCAGGCCTGTCTCTGTTGCCGTTCCTTCCCCATGATGGGCTCTGCCCCTCTCGAACCACAGGCTGATTTTGCTCAAGGTATTTTATTAGAGCAACAGAAAACTAACTAATGCACACACTAATCAAATAAGTAAAAAGAAACAATTTAAATTAAAAATTTATAATGAGCTGGGTGGTGATGACGCACGCCTTTAATCCCAGCACTCGGGATGCAGAGGCAGGTGGATCTCTGTGAATTTGAGGCCAGCCTGGTCTACAGAGCGAGTTCCAGGATAGGCTCCAAAGCTACCAAGAAACCCTGTCTTGAACCCCCACCCCGATTATAATGAATATTGGAAAGGGTTCCCCAATTATCTTTCGTATTTAATCACTGTCTGGGATGTGAACTTTTATGTTTCCAGCAGAATTGCCCCAAATCCATGGGGTCAAGCAGCATGGGAAAACACTTAGAAGAGTCTGGAAGTCCACGGGAAGGCTTGAACTCATGGTTTCATCTGGGCACAGAGTGGTTGGGTGGCATTAGGAAGCATGTCACCTGGAAATAGAGACCAAATCATCCCATGGTTGTTCAGCGGGATGAGTGTTAACAGAAGCTCTGCATCCTAAAGAGTCCTCGGGTTGGCCCCTCCAGGCTGCATTCAACAAGGACAAAGGTCAGGAAAGGATTATCTATCTTTATTACAGAAATAGATGCTGAGGCCGAGTGGCTAACTGGTCTACCCAGCACCACACAGCCCTGAACAACAGAGGCTGACATTCAAACAACTTCAAACATCAAGCCTTATTTTGTTTCTAGACTGCTGCGCACCACGCCCCCGTTCTGCGCTCTATGCACTAGAACCCAGTTCGCGAGCTTCGGGCAAGGGGCTGGAGGTTGAGGAAACACAAAGACAGACCGACACACGGACCTTCAATCGCTGGTACAAAAAGCCCTTCTTTAATAGCACAAAGGAGCCTTAAATACCCTGCAGTCAATGGCCAACAGGTGAAAATCCCATCCTCTGATCCTCTAGGCTAGGCACAGCTTCTAGTAACTTCCATTAGAAGGCTCTAGCAGGGAAGAGCAGCTGAAGGCCAGGACTCAATTAGTCCCAACACTAGACCACCTTCAAAATCAGAATCCTCTGCTGGGCATGGAGCTGCATGCAGAGAGTGCTCCCTAGCACACACAAGGCCCTGGGTTTGATTCTTACCATGGCAGAAAGCAGGCATTGTAGCTCTCATCTGTCGTCTCCAGAGGTGGAGGCAGGAGGATCATCCTCGGCTACAAAGGGAGTTTGAAACCAGCCTGGAATATACGAGACCTTATCCTTAAACAAACAACAAACCCCAGTCCTAACGCCAGACTACAGAGTTGGCTCAGCAGTTTAAGGTTCTTGTTGCTCTTGTAGGGGGCCTGGACTTGATTCCCACACACACCTAGAGAGCAGCTCACAGCCCTCCATAACCAGTCAGACGTCCTTCTCTGACCTTCACTGTCACCAGACATGCACATGGTGTGCCAACCAAACACTCATGCACATACAATGATAAAATAAGTAAATCTCAAAAGAAAGCCAGTCTCCTCCAAATGATGCCAGGTGGCAGTCAGGAGGACGCAGAGTGTGCCAGTCCTCTGGGATAGGAATAGATTGATAGCGCAAGAACGAGGAGAGGCGACAATCACACTGTGACAATCCCTGCCACAGATGAGCGTGATGTGGGAGTTCATGCTCATTCCTGGCCTTCCTCCATTCTGTCTCTACCTTCCAGGAGCCAGAGGCCTACTTGTGGGGACCTCTCCTGGGGACTTCCTGGTGGCATGGTGAGTGTTGGTGAAAGGAGTGTGAGCAGGGACTGTTCCCTGGTCCTGTCCTGCAGAATAGCCAGTGGCCAGTGCCCTAGCTCTCCTCAGCCTCCACATTTACAGCATTAGCAGACACTAAGGCTAGCCCTTCCCTTGTCCCCCACACCCCAGGGTTAGCCCTTCCCTTGTCCTCACTCCCCAGGGTTAGCCCTTCCCTTGTCCCCACACCCCAGGGTTAGCCCTTCCCTTGTCCCCCACACCCCAGGGCTAGCCCTTCCCTTGACCCCCACACCCCAGGGCTAGCCCTTCCCTTGTCCCCACACCCCAGGGCTAGCCCTTCCCTTGACCCCCACACCCCAGGGCTAGCCCTTCCCTTGTCCCCACACCACAGGGCTAGCCCTTCCCTTGTCCCCACACCCCAGGGTTAGCCCTCTTTTGTCCTCCACCTGCTGGCTCTGCCCAACCCCATTTGACTGTGTCTGTTTTCGTCTGAGATGCCCTGACACAGCCCCCTTCCTTTCACTTCCTCATTCCTTCCCCCTTCTCCCCAAGTGGACCTTGCAGACTGGTGGTCCTGGCAGGAGGGGAGGGGGCTGAATTCAGCTGCCTCCAGCTTTCAGCCGCCAAACACAGCCTAGCGCTTGCAAATCCTTCCAAATTGCCTTGCAGCCTCGGACCCCAGGGAGCATTCAGGTGGAACTCCAGATCTTTCCACTTCCCTGGATGGCAAAATGAAACACAACTGGGGGCCCTCACGCTCAGGCACCGCAGAGGAACTGCCTCGGTTCCAGGCCTGGGCTCGGGCTCTTTCCTCTGCCTGCAACCACAGCAGACATCGCCTTTATAAGCCGCTCTCTAGTGCTTGCTCTGACCAGGGCTGCTGGTGAGACAAACCAGAGCTTGGGGCTGCGCTGCACCTGGGATCGGCTCCAATGGCAGTCAATGCCACAGGAAATGGAGAAGCTGCGAGGCCCTGGACCTGGGTTTGTATAGATCTGCTGAGTGAGAGAGACTGCTTGACAGAGGGTGACGCTAGTTGGATTTGGGAATAGCGGCCCCAGTAATTAACCACCTAAGAGCTAAGAGGGAACCTGAGCTCACCAAAGAGGCCTATTCTGGGCTTCTGAACTTTAGAAGGCTCTGTATTAAATGGCCCCATTTGCCCTACTCTTGGGGATTCCTATAGATCTCTGAGTAGGGAAGGCTACAGATTTCTTCCCAATTTATTTTCTAAGTTCATTGGCTCATACTGGTCAGGTGCCAGGGTTGACCTAAGAAAGCATCCTCTGCTGTCGAGAAGTCAAGAAAGTTTTCTGGAAGGTTCCAGTAGCCCTACCAATTATGTACTAGAGAGCCGGGGAAGGCTCAGAGGATAGTAGGTTGGTTAGGTGGGTGATTGCAGTTTGGGTTACAATCATGTTGCCATAGGCTGGCCCAATGGAGGATGTCCCAGGATCTCTGGGAGGCACTGCAGATAGTCCTACTTGGAAAGCTGGAAGTAAGCCTCCAGGGGACCCTCTGCCTTGGGGTCTATAGTACACAGGCAACTGTTAACAACAGCATTAGTCTTGGGAGTGTGGCAGCTTTGGGTTCCAATCCCCTCCCTTAAAGCAAGGGCCTTACGCCTTTTAAAACAAAACAAAACAAAACAAATCCCCTTTGAATTGGTTTTGCTTCTGGGTAAAAGTATGACTGTTGCAGTGACCAAGGGTTTGCTGTTTCTCCCATGGCCGAGGACCATGACACCATCATCATCATCATTGTGTTTGAGATCACCATCACCACCTTCATCACCATCCCCATCACCACCACCACTTCCCCTACCATCATCATTGGGCTGTTGAGAACCGTGTACAATCTGGAATCAGCCATAGCCCCACAGATTCAGAATCTGCTTTTTCCCAGGCTGCCCCAGGCCTTGCATGTCTATGAAGGCGTGAACTGGACTGACCTGCTCCTAGGAGGGCTCTTTAGGGTGTGAGCGGTCCATGGCCCCAGTGCCTGTTTGCTGAGCACATACTGCGTGCTAGCTCTGCCCAGACTCTAACAACACAGTACTGAGTCAGGCAGATAAAGCCTGGCTGTTGTGGAATTTTCTCTCTGGTGCAAAGAGACAGACAGATAAATGTGTAAAATATGAAACACATGCACAGGTACAGAAATGTCACAATGAAACTCTTTACTCTGGGCAATGAAAAATGTTTAGGAGGGTATGTGTTCATGGAGATAAAAAGACTACAGCAAAATGAATGAGTTGGGGTTGTTCTGAAAGCAGAACCGTGAGCCAGTGGTGTGTATCAAAGAGAAAACAGCGGTATCCTTGGGTAGAAGTGGCTGGGACAAAGACCGGCGGTGGAAAGAATGACAAGAAAGAGCCATCAGGTGATGTCTGACATGTTCAGGTGACATGAATGGCACATGCGAAGGGCTTGTGGCAGATGCGTGCTCTGTCTGTCTGCCGGGAGGAGGCAGTGACTAGAAACAGTCGAAGGGGAAAGAGAAGAGCCAGGATGAGGACCTGTGACTTCAGATGCCACCGAGAACTCTGGCTTTTGTGGACAGGATCCAGTGTGGTTGAGTGAAAAAGAGTTGGCCACCGGGTGTCATTTACCTAATGTTGGCTGCAGCTATTGTCCCTGAAAGCCTCAGGAACAGGAAAGACTCACTCTTGGGGTTTCGGTTTAGATGTTGCTTCACCAGAATTGCCCACAGCCCTTGGTGACCCCGGTTTCTGAGAGCTCCTCAGGGCATGAGCCCATATAAATCCTTCCCCTGTTGCTTCCTGTCAGGTGTTTGGTCATAGTAATGAACAAAGTAACAGATACGATACCAGAAGATGCAGAAATGCAGGTGCAAGCGCAGCATCTTAGAGAGCACACTCTGGGTGCTAATGTGGGTCTCTTGTACGGGCCAGGGGGAGGCTGCTGATGGGAGAAGGGACAAGAGAACCAAGTGTTGCTCCCCGCATGCTTAGCACACATTTCTTTATGCAAAATGAATCAAAAGGAACCAAGCAAAAAGGATTTTTTTCAAAGGTGATAGAGAGCTTACCTAGCATGAATAAAGCCCTGGCGCCATTCCCATTACCGTATAAATCCAGGAGCTGAGGCACACACCTGTGATCCCAACACTTGGGAAGCAAAGGCAGGAGGATCAGAAGTTCAAAGTGATCCTTGGCTACAGAGTGAGTTTACGGCTAGCCGGGGCTACGTGAGACCCTGCCTCAAAACAAAACAAAACAAAACAAACAAAGAAAAACCCAAGAAGAAAGAAAGGCCAAGGAGGCATAAATCTGCAATAGGATTAACATTGGAGTCTTTCATATGTCATTTTGTTTTGCGACAAGGTCTCACTGTGTAACCCAGCCTGCTCTTGAGCTTGATAGAGATCATCCTGCCTCAGTCTCCACGTTAAAGTTACAGGCATGCACCAGTGCAGTGATTTTGACATTTGGATCTTTATATCACTTCCCAAGTTCCCAAGTAAAACTTTGTCTGGTCAGCTTTGGGCAAATCGGTTGTGAGCAGGAAATGCAGTCAGCGGGCAGCAGAGCATCTCTCTGCTTGCCTGTTTGCTTGGAGAGTGCAGGAGGGGAGAGATCCAGAGACCCAGGGGCTAAGTAGCCAGTCACACAGACAACAGTTTTCCACTATTTTTTCCCTTGAATTCCTAAGATCTATAAGAGGGAAAATTAGGGGAAGCTGGTCATGAAGCAGGTAAGATTGAGGGGAACTGAGGAATTAGCCAGGTGGCAGAGACGGGGCAGCACAGACCAAGCTTCTAAGATAAGGAGGCAGAGCAGGCTAATCAAGGGTCTCTAAGTAGCTCCAATGACAGGAAGAGGAGGGGAAAAATAATAATAATAAAGGACTATAGAAATGGGATCAGATCCCAAAGGATTTGTGCATCCCTGGTTGAATGGACAGCTCACACAGGGCCCTGCCGCTTCAGTAAGGTGAGAGCTCTGGAGCAAGGTGGCAGCAATGGGCAAGTCACAGGCAATGGGAAGAGGCACCGGGAGCCTGTGAGGAGGGGCTGGCTAGGAAGTCAGTTTGCTGATGGCTGGCAGCCCATGGTGGCAGAGACCTAAAACTGAGTGCTGGCCTGACTGTGTTTAAAATACGAACCCACAATATTCGTTAATGGATCATGTGTGGGAGAGAGGAGAAGAGCCCTTAGAAGGAGATGCCGTGGACACCTAACCCCCAAACCCAGCCAGGCTGCAAAATGGCTTAAGTTTGGGCCCCTTCTCTCTGAGTCTCCCAGGCAAGAGTTTCAGGCTGCTGCCTCGAAACCAGCAAGGCCTTTGGCCCCCCGTCTTAATCAGATCTCTCCCATCCTATTAAGCAATTTGGGGCCATTTCTCGAGAAGATTTTGTTATTTCCCCAAATCTCCGGCTGCCTCATTTAGAGTCAGTGTTTAGGCGGAATGCAATTAACACATTCCAAACCCGGTTTCCCCTGAAATCCAATCAATTCTAACTCGTTTTCCAATCATGCTGCTTTCTCTAATTGTGAGCTGCGGCCTCCGCAGAATAGGGACTTAAGCCAATTATTGCCTCGCTCGTCTGAAAATTGTGCGATTTGTGTCGGCAGCTCCCCACATTACTGATGAGCCTCTTCCAGCTAATGGAATAATGAAAACACAAAACAGATTTACCATGCTTAATAAGAGGAGGAGATAATGAAGGCAAATTAAAATGGAAGCTCAGATCTGCGTGGAGAGCGGTAATGTGGTTTTCCCCCTTTTAAATGAGCACTCCGGGTTCTTGGATGCTGGCATCGGGAGGGGCCTGAAACTCAAAACTCTAGCGGACGACAGTGTGTCCACTTGGCTCGATTTGGAAGATGGCGGTCTGCTGTCCCACTTCCTGGAGTTTGACTGTTGCTCTTCACCCTGTGCAGCCACCCCTCTGCCCTCTGCCCTCCGCTAGAGCCACTGGGGTTGAGTCAGCCACTGGGTTCAGTTCAACTCTTCTTGGATTCGATCACCCTCTGGCAGAAGAGTAGGCAGTGAAGTAATTTCTGCAAGGTTCAGTGTCCTTGATTGGTGCAGTCCTCAGCACCTGTGGGGGCAGGGCTTCAGCCACATTCCTGTCCTCTCCATCCATTAGCTGCCGCTTGTACCCATGCACGCCAAACAGGGACACCAGATAAGTGTGTGGATATAGTCACAGATCTACGGAGGGAGACGAAGGCCCCTAGCTGTCAGTTCCTGGCACCGTGTGCTCACCATTGTCCTGGATAGCCACCCTTGCATAGCAAGTGCCTGGAGGTCTGGGTCTTCCTGTGCCCTGCATAAATGTGTAAGCCGGGACACATCATGGATGTGTAACCCGGGACACATCATGGATCATCAGGCCGTCTCCACCTACCTATTGGGTGTGATAACACGGGGATCTGAATATGGCTTGGCTGAGGAAGTTTCACAGAAGACCTTAAGAGAGTGAGAGGTGGTGGCCTAGAGAGAGATCTCAGAGAAAGGAGGTGAGAGAAACTCAGGAACACGTGTGTGTGTGTGTGTGTGTGTGTGTGTGTGTGAGAGAGAGAGAGAGAGAGAGAGAGAGAGAGAGAGAGAGAGAGAGAGAGATAGCCTAGTAAGGGGTGAGGGGCCAGGGGCTGCCCAAGCAGAGTAGATTTGGAAGCAAGTGAAACAGAGTGATCCCTTTCTCCCCTTTATTCTCCCCCTCCTTCCCTCCTCCTCTCCCTCTTTTCCCTCCTTTGCTCCTGGCATTGCCTCCCACCCCCTCAGGCCTATACTCACGCTCTGTAGTTTCTCCGCCTCCCAGAGTGGGCTCTCTGGGCCTCCATTTCGAGTCCAACAGGAGTCAGAGCAATGACTGTGTTGTTAAACAACAAACATGTAAAACCGGTCCTGGTGCAGTGGTGCAGGCCTGTAATCCAACACCCCAGAGACTGGGGTAGGACTGAGTTCAAGGACTGGGCTGTGCAGGGAGATGCTGCCCCCTTTCCAAAAGCAGACGCACCTACAGGGAGCTGCGGTAAAATCCCTGAGCCGTCACCCCGACAACTGTGGTTCCTGTCCTAGTAGCCTGGGCAAATACCCCATTGCCCAGTGTCAGGGTGAATAGAAACCTCCCTCTCCTCAGGAACCACAGAGAGAGAAAGAGGAAGGGAAACTGCTAGTCACTGGTGCCATGGCTGGGTGTGTCCCCTGTGCCAGGACCTGCTCTGTGCATGTATGTGTCCCTCATTGCAGGTGTTTCTATAGCCATCACAGATTTGAAAGCACAGAGAGGTTGGACCGCTCTCCAGAAGTGCACGGCTAATAAATGACAGTCCTGTGATTTGAACCCATGGAGTCAGGCTCCTCAGTCTTTGTCTTGACAGCTGTTCCTCGGGGTTGATGACTGCACAGTACACCTGGGGAATTTAAGTCATGGCCAGCGGGGAACTCCCCATCTACTAGAGATTGTGTGCTTTAAACATGGCATGAAAGATAAGGGTTTCAAACCAGAGGGCGCTGTGTAGGGACCAAGTATCTCATTAACTAAGGCACATCAACCACCATGACCACATTAGGTGAGAGGTACAAATTAAAGGAGAGAAGACTTGGGGCTGGAGAGACGGCTTTGAGGTTAAGAGCGTTTACTGCTCTTCCTGCGGATGTGAGTTCAATTTTCAGCACCCACATGGCAGCTCACAACTGTCTGTAGCTCCAGTTCCAGGGGACCCGACACCCTCAAACAGACATACATGCAGGCAAAGCAACAATGCACATGAAAAGAAGAAGAAGGAGAAGGAGGAGGAGGAGGAGGAGGAGAAGAAGACAAAGAAGAAGAAGAAGAAGGAAGAGGAGGAGGAGGAGGAGGAGGAGGAGGAGGAGGAGACGGAGACGGAGACGGAGACGGAGAAGGAGGAGAAGGAGAAGAAGAAGAAGAAGAAGAAGAAGAAGAAGAAGAAGAAGAAGAAGAAGAAGAAGAAGAAGAAGACAACGACGACGACGACGAAGACGAAGAAGAAGTATTACTTTGGCCTCTTGGCTTCAGAGGGTATTAGTCCATCATGGTAGAGAAGGCATGACGAACTGGTCAGTGCATGGCTGCAGGACTGTGTGGTACAGGCTGTTCACATCACAGTGGATGATGAAGCAGTGCAGAAAGAGCCTCAGGAGAGAGACAGCCTTTGACAGGTGGCTCCTACCAGCCCATGCCCACATCCTAAGGGCTCCACAGCCTCTCCAATCAGTGGCACCAGCTGGGAGACAAGCATGAAAAACAAGAGCTTGTGGGGGCACGCCAGATTCAAATCACAGCACAGGCAGAGTACTGGGAAGTGTGTCTTGCACCCCAAGACTCTGACCACCTCCAAGTTCCAGAATATTTGCAGGGGCGTTGGTGGGGGCATTAAGATGACCTGGGTCTGGTTTTTCCACAGTTCACTGACTTGGGTTGTGGCTTGGTGACCCAAGAAAAACAACACCAAAACCCTGAAACATTTGAGTTACTGAGCAAGAATAATTCGTAAACAGTATGTGGTCAGAAAAAGAAGTCCCCAGCCAAGCACACAGTAGGCATCACTGCTGGCTGGGAGTCAGTCCTGAGCACCCATGCAATCTTGTTTTAATAAATTCAAGTGTTGTTTTATTGTTTTTTTGTTTTATTTATTTATTTATGTCGTGTAAAAGGGGAACACACATACTGCGGCACACCTGTGGGGGCAGAGGACCACTTGCAAGACTTGGTTCTCTCCTTCTACCATCTGGGTCTCAGGGGTTGAACTCAGATCATCGAGCTTGGCCCCAAGTGCCCTTACCTGTTGAACCATCTCCCCTGACTTCCTTCCAGCTCTAAAATGCTAGGAATCTCCACTCTGTCCCCTTTCCGGTGCCAACGCGGTATATACCTCTGCACACAACTGCAAGCCCATTTCTCTACCTTGATTTTCCACAAACCAGAAGGAGCTCTTCTTTTCCATCAAAGAATCTAGGGTGCCTTGGGCAAGACATCAGGGTACTTGGGCTGCCCAGGGTGGACTTTCCAGCCCAGAGACTTCTCAGTAGCTGTCTGGCAAAAACTAAGTATTTAAGGGGCTCCTGAGGTTTTTCAGCCATGTTAAACCTGGGACTTTATTCTGATCCGCAAGCAGCCCTTCTCTGCTCCCCTTCGGCCAGACGTTTCCCAGGTTCCTGTGGGCTCAAGGCTCCATCTCCTCCCAGGGTGATGAAAGCCAGTCGGCCGCTAATCACTTCCAGCAGTGATAATAACCCTGCTGGTGTATAGAGTTTCTCAAAGCAGTTCATATACGTTTATCTCTCTGCTTCTCCCCCTGACCCCACCACTTAGATTTTATTTTGAGGCCCATATTAGAGGGAACGTTTCAGCCACCTGCTCGGGGCAGGGGTGGGGGGCCCACAGTCAGTTTGTGGAGATCTGGGGCTTCTCCCTCTTGTCCTTCCCCAGTGCTCAAGCTAGTCCACCCCTACCCCCAGTTCACCGGGAGGGGGACACAGGTTGCGAGTACAAGTGTAACCTACCAACAGCCCGATTTTTGAGATGATAAACTATATGGTGGTTTTTCTCTCCTTCCCTTGATGCACATGGAAGCCTGAATTCTGATACAGAGACCTTGGATTCCTTGGAGCTTCCTGTTAGAGCCATATTTTACATGGCCTTTTAATTTTCACAAGCCAATAAATTTCTTTATGTCCCAGCCAGTTCAAATTTCTGTTACTTGCAACTGAAAGAGTTGCCCCGATGAAAGGACACGGTGGAAGACAGCCCAGGGACAGGTGGGCAAGCTGTCAGAGTTCCCTGGGGAGGTCAGAGACTCGGGATTACTTAAGACTAGACATTTCAGACAGAGAGGAAATAAGATGACGTCAAATCAAAGACAGTAACTAAATAAACCCCTACATACTGTTTATGCACATGTGCGTGTGTGTGTATGTGTGGACATGTGTTTGTACGTGTGTGTGTGTGTGTGTGTGTGTGTGTGCCTCAGAGGACAACTTCCGGAAGTTGGTTCTCTCCTCCCACCATGCAGGTTTTGGGGATCAAACTCTGGTCATCAGTCTTGTCTATAGGTACCTTTTCCAATTGAACTGTCTTGCTGGCTCTATGCCTTACTTTTTGAGACTGGGTCTCTTACAGAACCTGGCGCTGACTGATTGGCAGCAACAAAATATTTTCTCACCCAAGCAACTGCCTCCATAATTCTTCTACTTTCCATTATCATAAACTTCAAACAGCTAGGATTATGAACATTTCAACCTGAAACTAACAATATTATCATAACAACAGCCTTCATCTCCCTAGCAATTAAACTATTGGCTAGACTGACTGCCATTGAGCCTTGTCTCCTCCTCCCAGCACTGGGTTTACAGGTGAACACCACGCCTGCCATTTGGATGGGAGCTGAGGCTCCAAATTCAGGTCCCCACGGTTTACAACAGCTCTTTACCCACTAAGCATGCCCTAAAGCCCCAAGTTTTTTTGACAAAATATTAGTTCAGGGATGTTCTTAGCCCAATTTATGCCCAGAGGAGGCCCGAAACTCATCTTAGCTGACCTTTTTGCTTTATAAACTAAGAAATGGAGGCTCAGAGAAAAGTCATTTGCTAAAGTTCTTGTAACTAGCAGTTGACAAGGTTCAATCATTATAGCCGTATGTAATGATCCTGTGTCATGTCCTGTAGACACCACAGGGGTAGAAGCAGGCAAAAAACAGGGGCTACTATTTGTTTGTACAAATAAAGCTTTTTTGAAATGCAGCCTTGTCCACTTGTTTTTGGGCTGTCTGTGGCTTTTTTTGCACAATGGTAGGCATGTTGAAAACTTGTTACAGACCCCAAATGGATGCAAAAGAGGGATGACTTTTAGAGATGACCATGACCAAGGGCTGCTGACTCTGCCTCAAAGGTTTCCGGTGCCCAAACCCCGTTCCATCCCTCCACCCCCCTTTCTATGAAATAGGCCTGAGACAGTCTGTCTATGACCTTGAGGTAGTGAGTCTATCTGTGGCGTTTTGCAAAGGGACAAAATGTGCATGAGGTCACAACCAGCCAAGTACAGTCCCTAGTGCTGAGGACCAGGGGAGCATGGCAGGGATCCTGTGGTGGGGTGCAGCAGGCAGCTGCTCTCAGGGAGTGCACATTTTTGTCTGTGTAGGATGTAGGATGCATCATTCTTCCAGAGGTATTCCAGAAACCCCCCAGGTTCAGGCATGAGCCCAACAAAGTCCATGTTAAACACCATTGCTGTGAACCAAACAAAAGAACCCTGGGGTTTAAGAGCTGGTGCCCATAAAGGAGCAGCAAATTGGGTCACCGACTGTCCTGGATGGATTCGGTGCCCTTTCATAGTCTGAAAGCCCTGTATCTTAGTTACCTCTCTCACCACTGTGTTGGTGTATGTAACAAGCATGACTTACGGTGGGAGAGGCTATGTTGACTCTCAGCGCAGTTCAGTATGGCGGCAGGAACTCAAGGCAGCTGGTCGTGTGGTACCCAGTGAGGCCGCAGGGAGATGCCGGCTGCTGCTTGCCCTCTCCTTTCTTATTCAGTCTGATTCTGTAGCCCTGGGGATGTGCCCCCTCCCCAAATTCAGGGTGGGGCATCCCCTAGGTCAAACCTTTCCGGAAACATACTTTCAGAGATACACGCCTGTGTGGTGCCCTCCTGGGTGACGCTGAATCCAGTTAAGTCGACAACTAACCACCACACCCACAAGAGACAAACAAACAGCAAAGACCAAGACTGCCCACAAGCATGCCCTCTGTGAAGACAGAAGAAGCCTCAATCAACGTAGGTGGTCCACAGACGCAGGTGTGGGACCCGGGGACACTGGAGCTCCTGGGCAAGGGCATTCTTGTCTTCACGGGACAGTGAAACCTTGATTTTGCCAAGCTGAGGCTCCCCCCCTTCTCTGAATGGACTGTCAGTTTGGGAGTTTTTGTGGTGTCAGGCTTGGTTGGAAGGTTTTGGGTGGGGTAATCAGGGAGGGGTCCCTGTTGTCTGGAGTAATATTTGGTTTTGCTGTTAATGGGTTTTGATCTTTTGTTTTGTTTTGTTTTTGAGACAAGGTTTCTCTGTAGCTTTGGGGCCTGTCCTGGAACTAGCTCTTGTAGACCAGGCTGGCCTCAAACTCACAGAGATCCGCCTGCCTCTGCCTCCCAAGTGCTGGGATTAAAGGCGTGCTCCACCACCGCCCAGCATCAGTTGCCCATCTTCTTACAGTCGCCTTCCCACTGGACCACTGCAAACCGCCATCATTTCTCGTCAGTCTGAGAAAACAACTCCAAGGTGGAAGAATATTTGGTCACATGGTTTCAGCCCATGGAGGGAGAGTGAGGCAGAACAGGATTGCTCATCCTGTGGTGGCCAGGAAACAGAGAGAAGGGGGGCTCAGGTGCAAGGCCTATCTTTCCAGGGCACACCCTGGTGATTTCTTTCTCCATCAAGACTCCACTTCCTGGTCCCCACCATCTAATAGTACTCCCAATTATAAAGCCATCAGGAGATTGGTCTACAGATGAAGGCGGAGTACTCGTGAGCCAATCAACTCTCAGCAGCCTCATCAGCTGGAGACAGAGCCTTCAGTAGCCAAGACTGTCTTCACATCCAATCTATGACACCCTAATACACTTGATCCTGGTAGAGGCTTCCTAACTGCTCATTCTAATCCTCCCTCCCCTCAACCTCATCCTAAGCCAGCTGGCACTAGGCAGTCATAATGATGTTTTCATATTTTAAAATGCTAAATCATCAGCATACCTCATACATTTCCATCTACCTCCAGAAAATGCAATAGTTAGGTCCTTTTTTTTTTAAACACAGCAAGCATAGGCTGCATTTATGGAGATTACAACTACAAAATGATCAGGTTAATGACATTTAAAGGTGAAATGTCATGAGAGTGCTTGGCATGACCTTAGGCCATGTCTGGAAGCTTCCACTGTCCCCACTGAGAGACCCAAGAGTCCTTGACCAACAGGGTAGGATTTGTGTCTCCTCTCTGCCCTCAGAGGTGGCCAGTCCAGCAACCCTCACCTAAGAATCTCCATTGGAAAATAAACACTGTTAATATACAAGAAACCCCATCTCAGAGCCTAGTCAAAACGTCCTTGGGAGGGACTAATGTACTCCAGATGTCCCGTTCTTCCATTGGGGTGACATGAGGAGGTGAGGGAGAGGCTTGCAGCCTCTCTGCCTGCTCATCGGGCTTGGTTCATCTTAGCCCTTGATGGTCTCTGCACCTGGTACCACGGAGCAGTTATCCAACCCAAGAAAGAGCTGGCCCAGGGAGACTCTTCTGTCTGGAGTTGGAACTGAAGCGCCTCCATGTCTCAGAGGTGAACCAGGCAAGGTATCTCTCCTCAGAGGCGTGTGGAGGAGTTGTAGGCCAGGTGAAGGTCTCAGGGTGGGGGACGAGTCTGTGGAGGGGCAAATGTAGAGATCCAGGGGAGTGCTGGGTTGGCTTGGACAGGCAATCTCTGGGAATTCATTGCAGGGATCACAGGTCCAACTCTGAGCATTACTATTCATACTCACGCCATTCCCTAAACACCAGAGGGCCAGGCTGCTCTCACTGGACCCCAGCAGCCCTGCGCTGGCTCCCGCTGCCAATGGCCAGCTCCCCTGCTGTGTCCCAGTCCTAAACTTCTTCAGGCCCAGGTTTCACCTGACTGTCACCTAAAGGCGTCTCCTTGGCTTCCAGCCTCCCTCCTTCCCTTCTTCCTTCTTAGTCAGCTCCTTTTGCCTCAGACCTCTGTATCAAGGAACTCCTGTCCATTGCATCCTGGTTTCTCCCTGCAGCACCCCCTGAACCGCCAGGGGATTGGTTTGGCCTACACCATACTGTGTTAGACACACATGTCCAGTGATGCAGCTGTTCAGTCACTGACGAGGTCAAGGCTAGGCAGGCTGTAGGCTGGCTGGAGCGGTGCAGGAAGCTCCTTGGAGATCTGTCCATCAACCGGGCCTGGTGCTAGATGGCTTCACCCCCATGTCCACCACTGTGGATAGCTGAGCCACTCACTTGGATGACAACCCCACCCTGATGGCTGCAAATGCAGGGGACAGGCCAATAATCACAAAGGCAGTCAGAGTAGCCTCTGCTAGTAGGACCTTTGTTGGCACCTCATCCCCAGCTCCGTCATTCAGTATCCCCATTTGTAGGCTGGGCAACGGAACCAGAGAGGCTAAACATTCGCCCAGGGTCACACAGCAGGAAAGTGGGAGATCTGGAGGCTGGGTTCCTGCCCTCCGAGGTGGGGATCTGATCCCAAGTTCCCCAGAAGCCACATCTGACACCTGAATTCATCTGACACATCCTTAGCAGGCTCTGGAATCCAAGAGAAATGCACGGCTTGACGCCACTCTTTTGTATGTCTCTGAAGGGAGAGGGCACCAGAGAGCGCCCATGGGTAGAGGAGATGCTTGAATGCCACGGGCTGAGTGTGTGCAAGAGTCTAAGTGCTGCTGCTGCCCTGACATCATGAGCCATGTGCCCTGTCCCTCCAAACCCCATCACCGCCTGGGTATTAGAAACACTGTCTGTGGTGCTGAAGGGAACCACCCCTGTGTCCCCACACTTTCCAGGCCTCTTCCCTGGGGATGTGTGTGGCCCACCCATCCCCCACCCTGCATGTGCACAATTCCAGTCAAGCTGTTTGAGTCACACATGGGAGCAGAGTCTAGAAGCCCATCCCCCAGAGAAGAAAGAGATGCCAGCTCCCTTATCCCAGGTCCTTCTTTCATTGCTCCCATGGCTGCTGCTCTCAGTGCCCTCGGGCATCCTTCTCCATGCTGCTGGGCCCCCTGCCTAGAACACAGGCAACATTATTCCTGTCTGGCGTCAAATGTCACCTCCTTGCTTAGGTCTCTTTTAGTGTGTCCTGAAATGGCAGGTGTCCCTCTTTTCTCCCATTGCAATTTTGCCTCCACCTTCTAGAATGCTAGTGTCACAGGGACATCTGGGTTGCCCGCACATGACCGGTGTTGACACTCAGGCGATGTCCCCACACAGAGGGTCACCAAATTGATGTAGTCTTACATATTTTTTAGGTTAAATTTATTTATTTTTTTCATTTATTTGAGGGGGCATAAGCTATGCATGGTGGTCAGAAGAATTGATTCTCTCCTTCTACCTTGTGGGGCCCAGGCAGCAAGCACCTTTAACCACCGTACCATCTCACCAGCCCCAAGTCAATATTTTACAGGCAGATGGTAGAGAACCAGAAGTGTGAGCTGTCTAAAGACGCCATTCAGGTCGCTCTGTGCTGGACGTGAAGAACAAGAGGATCATGTCTGCACACAGTTCTCAAGTGCAGACGCCAGACATCGAGACGTTGTCGGGGACATTGAAAAGGCTCTGGAAGAGAAACCCTGCCGTTTCTTCTGGCTTCTGCATCTACCCATCCTTGTCCCATCTCCACAGCCCTGCTGATGCTCTATGTGCCTCTCCTCCTCTCAACAATGCAACATCACTGCTTAGGGCAGCGGTCTTCAACCTTCCCAATGCCGCAACCCTTTAATACAGTTCCTCATGTCATGGTAACCCCCAGCCATAAAATTGTTTCATTTCTACTTCATGACTATAATTTAGTTACTGTTATGAACTGTAATGTTAATATCTGACAGGCGACCCTGTGAAAGGGTAGTTTAACCCTCAAAGGATT
This sequence comes from Myodes glareolus, assembly GCF_982192425.1. NCBI lineage: Eukaryota > Metazoa > Chordata > Mammalia > Rodentia > Cricetidae > Myodes > Myodes glareolus. The sequence goes on along the minus strand of NC_142035.1, from coordinate 13,538,964 downwards.
GTGACCCACAGGTTGAGAACCACTGACCTAGTGACTGTCACTCCAGGACCTTAGCTTTCAATTCTCACAGAGTTCAAGGAAAGCTGTGTTCGGGCTAATGTTAGTTACTTATGGAAGCAGAGTTGGCAGAATCCCCACCCTTCCTATTCATGGCCCGCAGGGGCGGCAAGAAGAGCCGTGTGCGTGTGTGTGTGCGCGTGTGTGTGTGTGTAGGGCTGGACCAGCGGCTGTGGCTGTCAGTCTCTGGAACCCAGCAGGAGGGAGAGGGAAGGATAAACTGTGAGGTTCATGAGACAGGCGTGATCCTGGCTGATCCTTTAATCCCCTCTGAGCCGACTTCCCACAGTGTAGAGGCTAAGGTCCCTCTGCTCTTCTGGTTGGTTCTCTGGAAAACCTGCCCTTCCAGATCCAGCAGCCCAGTGTTAGTCACTACTAGACACTGACATACAACCTCAGAGTGGCTTCGACCGAGGATGTGCTTTCTGCTCACCTAACTGAAGGATGCAGTCTTTGGACTAGCTGCAGGCTATGCTAGATCTGTGGTCCTCACCTGATGACCTGACTTCCATCCCTGAGAGCCCCACATGGTTGGAAAGATAGAACCAACTCCCTGTCCTCTGACTACTGCCTATGCACTGTGTGCGACCTGCGCATGGCCTCACGTAATAAATAAGATAAAGGAAGAAAAAAGTTTCCCACCAGATCCCTTCCTACTCAAATCCACACTCACCATTCTTGCCCTTAAAACCCTGATTCCGCAGTCACTTGAGCTGTGTGCCTCCTGCGCATCCCGCGGGTCTGCCCTTGTCCTGTTCTAGTCCTGCCCTATGGGTGAACTGTAGTCGACCTTCGTGAGGTTTGTCAGGCATCTGTGTCCTCTCCTGAGTGACAGCTTTGGATCTCCAGGGACTTTTGGAAGACCGTCATGGTATACCAAAGCATTCCTCCAGGGGTGGACACTGTAGCCAGGCACAGGGTCAGGAGACCTGCCCTGGAATCCATACTTAGCAGGCTCATTCGGCTAGGAAGCCCCTGTGGACCCCACTGTCCCCGGCCAGCTGCCTCTAGGGACCCCTGGGGAAGGTCCTACTCCTGTTTCTAACCTGTCAGGGGCCTGTCGAGAGTGGAGGGACATCCCACTCAGCTACCTACCCTGCTTTGCCCAAAATTAAGAAAGTTGTCCCTGGAGCAGTTACCAGTAATTTCCTGGTGACAGTGGCATCAGATTCCGAGGCCCTGCTAGGCAGGCAGCCAGGGCTCCCCTCTTCTCTGGTCACCCCACTTGTCCCCTCCGTCCATCTCTGACTTCCAAACAGTCCTCCCAGAAGCAGAGTTCCTGTTGGAAGTTGTATCCTGATGCCTCTGTGTCAGACTTCAGGCTCCCCTCTCTTCGAGGACCCAACAGAGCCACTTCTATTCTCCAGACCCAAACGTTCATGGTCGTTTGCCCACTCTAACTCATCTGTCCAGCCACACCTTCATTTGCTTGCTCGCTTGTTCATTTGTTCGCTCACTTATTCTTTCCTTGTTGCCTTGCTTCACTCCCTACCTCTTCCGCTCCTTCATCGCACGCTGCAGTTGTGCTGGGGTGAAGGTCAGAACTCTTAAGTACAGTTGGCTGGGAAGATGACTCTGTGGGTAGGCAAGAATGAGGATCTGAGTTTGAATCCCCTGCACCCATGTAAACAGTTAGATAAAGGTAGGTGTGTCTGTAGTGGCAGCATTGGCAGAGACAGATGTATCCTGAGAGTTCACTGGCAAGACAGCTTAGTCCAAAACAGGGCAATAAGGTAAAGGATGGTGGAGGAATACAATGACATCCTGTTTGTGAAGGGTCTTGAATCTGCATACTCAGGTGCATGCAACACACACACACACACACACACACACACACACACACACACACACAATCTTAAGAACAACTACCACTGCGACCCAGCCCACATCATGCAGCCCTGCTACATAATATTCCAACTCTTGGTAGAAAATATCTCCACCCACCTTCTTCCCATCCCCCAATGCTCCCCCACCTGCTTCCCATCCCTCAATGCTCCATCTGTCATGTCTGCTTCCCATCTCCCCAACCCTGGTCCAGCTGTCATCACCATCTGTCAGTCATTCACCGCTGTTGCCCTGGCAGGCTGTCTAACTTGATTCTGCACACATTGTCTTCTCTAGTTCCTCATCTACCAAAGGATTCCTGGAAAAGAGAAAGGAGGTCATGTTCCTTCTGTAGTTAATCACTCTAGGGGTCTCCCATCTACTAATGCTAAGCTTTGTCCCATCCCACAGCTGGGCAACATAGTGCTACCTCCCTTGACAAATCTGCTCTACCTGTGACTCAAATTCTTACCTCTCACCTCTTACCCGGAACACCCACCTCCAGGAAGTATCCCGGGCTAAGCAGCCAGTTGCCTCAGTGGCCCTGACACCTTCTGACTGAGCTGCTACTTAACATCCTTCTCATGTTTGCTTCCTGGTTTGGTTATCACTTCTTTCTCCTTGCTAGAACGTCCTACTCAAGACCAGATGCCAAATCAAGTGGTAGTAGCACACACCTTTAATCCCAGCACTCGGGAGGCAGATGCAGGAGTATCTCAGTTTGAGGGCAGCCTGATCTACAGAGCAAGTTCCAGGACAGCCAGGGCTACACAGAGAAACCCTGCCTTGATAAACCAAGGAGGAAAAAAAAGAACAGGCATCAGCAGATGATTAACTAATGGTTCCCAAGTTTGTTAGCATGATGCATTAGTGGTCACTACTCAGAGTCATCTTCACTTCCTCCAGGCACAGGACTCCTGAATTCCCTGATTGTCTTGGAGCCAGCTCTGAGCCTTTGGCATCAGAACAAAACACATGGCATAGATGGTGCCCAGTTGACTGTGCCCTGTGCCCTGTGAACTCAGTACTGAAGCCTCTATCAGTATGAGGCCTGACAAGACGGCTCAGTGAGTAAAGGCGCTGCTGCCAAGCCTGATGACCTGAGTTCAATCCCTGGGATCCACATGGGATCCACATGGTGGAAGGAGAGAATCAACTTCACAGAGCTATCCCCTGGCCTCCATACTCACACTATGGTACACGTCCTTCCACACATGCATTACATACATACACACACACACCTATACACACATAATAATACTAAATAGAAAGATTTTAAATGTAGTATGGACTGGGGAGTTGACTCAGCAGGTAAAAATCCTTGCCCTGAATGCTTGAGGCCCTGAGCTCAGCTCCTTAGTCGCCATATAAAAGCCGGGGAGGGGCCCTTAACATCAGTACTTGGTGTAGTGATAAGTAGATCCTGAGGGCTCACTGGGCAGCAAGCCAAGGCACAATTGTGATCTCCAGGTCCAGGGAGAGACCCTGTCTCAAAATATAAGGCGGAGAGTAACAGAGGAAAACCCTCCAATTAACCTCTGACCTCCCTGTGTGCACACAAAAGTTAGCACACTCGCACATACCTACACACGTTTGTGCACACATAATTGCACACACAACTTAAAAGTGGTTTTATCCTCCATACCTAGGGCTTTTGAGGGAAGTGCACACACACACTTGGGTGCTTCTGATCATGCTATTTGTCCAAGAAAAGCATGGAATTTGTCTAAAACCCGACTTGGAAGGGAACTGCTCCGAGCACTCCGGTCTCTGTGTGAGGGAACATTGGAGGACTGTGTGGGCTGCCATGGAAGGCCAAATGCTTTGCCATTTGCTGAGCACCTACTATGCACCAGGCTCCGCTGTAAACATTCAGGATGTGGTGGGAAACAGAAAAGGTGGGAGCATCTTCTCAGGTTTCAGAAGACAAAACCAAGTCCAGGCAACTACAGGGCAGATGGTTAGAAGTGCTTTGGAGTCAGAGGGAGGAGAGGGTGAGGCAGCGGGTTTGCTGTTGCCTGCAGAGCCACAGGAGGAGGTGGGAAGGGGGTGACTATCTTTCTGGGCTGTGAAAGGGTCCAAGAGCAGATGAGCTTAGTTCCAGTGGCTCTGGGTGACTGAGGTAGGCAGCACGTATTTGGGGACAGGGCAGGGGTCCTTTGACTGTGCAGAGGCCGGGGCCTCCCAATGTCTGAGGATGGATACGAACAGAGGGGGCTCTTGTGTTGCCCTCATGGTACAAAGCCAGACTGCACACCTGAGCTGCCCCTGGATGCGCAAGCTCAAGGAATGGATTGGATGCAAGGCCAAGACTGCCCTCAGCCAGACCAGAGGGAGGCTCAACACAAAACAGGGACGGTGTGTGGGTGGGCTTTCATAATGAACATGTACTGTTCTGTCATTTAAAAAACATAGAACAGGAAACAAAACACCGGACTCCACTGAACCCAAGGCATGGGGACAGAGCCATGCTGTGTGGGTGGCAGGAAGGCCACAAACCCTTCTTGGGCATCTATATAGCATTCAGGGACGATGGTGTACGGTACACACTCAGCAATATATTCCAATAAGGAAGGGAGGGAGGGGTGATGTGGGAAGGAGGAAAGATAGGAGAACGGAAGAAATGAGGGAAAAGGAAGAAAGATGGAGGTAGAGGAGAGGAGAGAAAGAGGAGGTAAGACAGGAAAAAACAAAGAGGAAATGAAAAGGAAATGTGAGAAGGAGAGAGAAGAAAGGGGAAAAAAGAGGAAGAAAGGGATGGGGGGATAAGGAGGGAAGAAGGAAAGTGGAAGGAAGGAGAAGGGAAGAGGGAGGGTAGAGAGAGGGAGGAGGAAAAAATGAGGAGGGGAGAAGAAGAGTAGGGTGGGGGTGAGGGTACAGGTGTAGCATGAGGGACCGGCTTGTTGGGGTTTCTATCCCACCTGGTACCCTACAGCCGGCAAGTTCCAAAGAAAATCACACATAGTCTACAGTAGGTAGCCATTAGGTCAGGCTACTTATTAGTTCTTATGACTTATCTTAACCCATTATTCTGATCTATGTTAGCCATATGGCTTGGTACCTTTATCAGCGTGGCAGCTCACATGTTGCCTCTTCGATGATCTGGGCAGGAATGGCGGAGCGACTTCCTCCTTCCTGGAATACTCCTATTCTCATCGCCCCGCCTCTACTTCCTGTCTGGTTGACCTGCCTATACTTCCTGCCTGGACAATCAGCGTTTTATTAAAATACATGATTGACAGAATACAGATAATTCTCCCACGCCATACAGGCTCACACATTGTCTGCACTCTCAGACATGGGAGAGCATCAAACTCAGAAACAAGAGCATGTGAAACCCTGACTCAACCGTGGTCCCTCTGGTCGGCTGCTTAATTAAATGACCCCATAATGAAATCTCTCCCCACTGAGTGCGTGCTTAATAATTAATTGCCCTCACCAGCCAGGCTTGGAGCACTCATCACTCACTCCCAGGAAACAGGGAGAGGGTGGGAGAAGGTCTTGGGGCTGGAGCAGCTGGAGACGGTGGGGAGGCTGATAAGGGCAGGTCCAGTGTTGGCCTGAAGTGCAGACTCTCCTGACAGCCTCCTAAATAAGAATATAAGATTGCTAATCAATAACGAACAGGGTTGTGGGAACAATGGCAGTGTGGGGAGAGGAAATGGCAACCAGTTGCTTTTCTATTTTATTTTAATGTGAGCAGGTGTTTTGTTCGCATGTACCACATGCGTGCCTAGTGCCCTGAGGTCTGGATATATAAATGCTTGTGTGCTGCTGTGTGAATACTGGGGATCGAACCTGAGTCCCCTGGAAGAGCAGCCAGTGCTCTTAACCTCTGAGCCATCTCTCCTGTCCCCAACCAGCTGCTTTTTAAAGCAGCTAATGCAAACTCTAGGAGTGATGGTTCAGTGGGTAAAGGAGCATGCTGCCCAGCCTGCAACCTGAGGTCAATACTCAGAGCCACGTGGAGGAAGGAGATAGCTGACCCCTGAACTCCATCCTCTTGCTGTGGCATGTGTGTGCCCATACACAACAACACACACACACATATGCACACACACACACATCATAGAATAAATGTAAAAATATGATTTGATGCTGCTAGCTCTCAAGAACTGTCACTTCACAAGACAATTGTCAGCATGTTCCAGCTGATGTAAGAAAGAACCTGACAGCCTTTGTCCCGTTCCAGACATGGGCTCTGTGGTCCCTTCACTCTCTCTAGGTCAGAGAGAGAGAGAGAGAGAGAGAGAGAGAGAGAGAGAGAGAGAGAGAGAGTTTAGAAGCTTCTTTCCTCTTTGTGTCTGTGGTCTAATGTCATCTGGGCCTGGCCACTCAGATTAAGGTATCAGAAGAGATTTTCTCCCAGTGTGTGCATGTGGCTGTCCCTCTGTTTGTCTGTCCTGTCTTCCTCTTCTAAGGACACAGCTGGATTGAACTGGGGCCCAAGTCAATGATCTCACTTAAATTTAACTTACTTGGTTTTGTTGTTATTGTTTGTTTGTTTCAATTACATTTATTTGTCTATTTTTAAAGATATGTTTATTTTATGTGTTAAGCATTCTGCTTGCATGTATGTCTATGCCCCATGTGTGCCTGTTACCATTGGAGGTCAGAAGAGAGCATTAGAGGTCTTGGAACTGATTGTGAACTGCCATGTGGCGGCTGGGAATCAGGTCCTCTTGGAGAGCAGTCAGTGCTCTTAACCACTGAGCCCTCTCTATAGTCCCCCTCTATTACATTTATTTATTTTATGGGGTGTGTGTGTGTCTGTGTATCTGTGTCTGTGTGTCTGTGTGTGTTGTGTATAAGGAGGTCAAATTCAGGTCTCAGCAGGTTTGGTTGGTATGAAGGACCTTTGACCTTTGTCTGTGCTGGGCCATTTATCTCTCTAATTCCATTTGCAAATGCTGTCACATTCTAGGGTCCTGGGGCTTGGGCTTCAAGTGTATGAACAGAAGCTCGGGACTCCTTCCTGGATACCTCGGACTGTAGCAGGAGAGTCCTCAAATCTGGGGAAGTCACTGCCAAGTTCCTTACCTTCAGACAGGGAACAGGGCAAAGCATTTTCAAGTCCTGAGGACAGTAACTAATCTCAAACAATAGGGGGAGCTGCTCTCAATCCTGGGTGGGGTAGTGTGAATGGACTAGGGGCTTCTTTGGCCACTGCAGGTCACTAACCAAATGCAACCCTAGCCCACGGCCAGATCTCAAAGGTGACCAGGTTAGACTGGTGTCACAGACACAAAGGACAGTATGAAGTCACTCTGTGAGCGGCAATCAAAATCTTTCTTTTGCAAATTTTATCAAGCTCTCTTCCCAGAACCACTGAAGGTTCTGGAGCTTCAGAAACTTCCCTGGAAATCTGCTTCCAGGTGGGTCCTGGATACCCATCTTCATACCCCAGCCCACAGTCCCTGGTCAGAGTCCCCCCCAAACAGAGAAAAGGCATGGGCTTCCTTATGCGGGACTCCTGTGTCCCAGAAGGCACGTACAGTTTTTTGTTGCTGCAAAGAAGTAACAAAGAAACGGTGGATTTGGTTCCTGCTTTTGGGGGTAAGGCCTGGCAGAGCTCACGGTGGCAGGAACAACTAGAGTGGACACACGGCACCTGAACAGTTTGGGCCACACTCAGCAGCCTCTAGTGACCTACTTCAGCCAGGCTCTACTTCCCAAGGGCTCCAGGAACCCTTAAAGCAGGAGCACCAGCTGGGAGCCGTGACCCTGGAGGGGGGTTTCAGTCGCAAACCACAAGAGAATTGTGTTTTGTTTCTTTGGCTACTGCAACAGCCTGCAACAAGCTTCATCATGCTTCCAGAAGCTGGGACTTCAAGTGTCAGCAGGCCGTGCCTCCTTGAAGGCTCCAGGAGAGGAGCCTTCCTGTCCCCTCCACCCTCACCTGTTTCTCTGGCCTCCTGGCAGCATCACCCTAATGCCTGCCTCTGTCACCACCTGTTTGCTTTCCTGGCTCCCTGCATGGCTTCCTTGATGTCTCCTCTGGAGGTTACCATGGGACTTAGGGCTGCTTTGATCTAGAATGATCTTGTCTTGAGTTCCTGATCTTAATGACATAAGGTCGCATCTACAGGAAGCAGAGGTGGGGAGGTCTTGGACATGTCTTTTGGGGGAGATACAATTTGATTACTACTAGGAGGGTCAGCAATGTACTCACGAGTTGTTGCCTTAGGATGGTGGGCCCAAGCCTCAGAGATCTAACTGACTCACCATTGGACTGGTCATTCAGTTCAGTTGGCAGAGTGCTTGCCTGGCATGTGCAAAGACCAGCTTCTGTCCCAAGCCCTGCATAAACTGGTACTGGTGACTCGTGCCTGTGATCTAAGTATGCTGAAAGGAGGGAGCAGGAGGGGCTGGAGTTCTAGGCCACCCTTGGTTATGCAGGTTACACTGCTACTCTGGAGGCTGAGGCAGGAGAATGCTAAGTGCAAGCGTTGCTTAGCCTTCAGAATTGACCTCAAGGCCAAGTCAGAATAATGTGGCAAGACCCTGTCTTTATATAAAAAGTAAAAGGAGGCTGGGGAATAGAGTTTGGTAGCAGAGTACTTCCCCAACATGCAAGGTCCTGGGTTGAACCTTCCAATACTGCAAAACACAGCAAAAGAAAATCAAATTAAAACTACCAGAGGTAGAAGGGTCGCTCAACACTTCTGAGAGTCCCTTGGGGGACAGAGAAGACAGAGAGTTATTGGAAGAGCCGCCACTTGCTTCTGTTCTGGCCTGGCTGATCTGGTAATGTCCCACCTGGCTAGTCTCTACTGCCAGGGTCATGGGATCTAAAGGACATCTAGAAGATCTTGGCAGAAGGAGGTTATGGGAGGGAAGAAAAAGGGTGGGGGTCCCCTCCCTGTCTCAGCCTCCACGCCCACCCGGGCTCCGGGCTTCCTGGAATGCCCCAGGGACGCCACTGCGGTAATGACCCTGCGACAGCTGCGCTCCCGGAGAAGCAGCCGCCACTTCCCGGGCGCCGCCGCCTCCGGAGACAGGTTCGCACCTGCTGGGGACATTTCTCATCAATTAGGCCTTGGCAGAGCTTGAATGGGGCCCGGGAGGGCGCGTCCCCGTGGCCCCGGGCCTCCCGCGCGCACAGATGGCAGCCCCGAGCGCAGCTGCCTGGCGGGCGCGCGGAGCCACAATCGGCGCTGTGTTCGCTATGCCCCAGGTTGGGCAGGGCCCGGGCACACCTGCGCAGTGCAGATGGTGTCGCCCGCGGCAGCAGGCACCCGAGGTCCCACTGGAGCTGCTGAGGGGGTGCTACGCAGTCATTGACCTTGGGGGCGGCGGACCACGCCCTGCCCGCTGCTTGCTCCTCACCTCACTCCGCCCTCCGCATCCCTGGCTACCAAAATTTCCCTGCACAAAGCTGGACCGGTCCTGAGTAGTAACTGGGTCATCCAAGTACCCAGCAAAGGGGCGGATTGACTGGGAAATGTTTCCTCCTCTATAATATACTCACATACAGCCTTGAAAACTTGGCTAAAAAGGGTTGGGGATGTGGCCTAGTGGGCAGGCTGCTTGCCTAGTGAGCGCCAAACTCCAGTTTGATCCCCAAAATGAAGAATCTTATGTAGTTTACGCTGACCATGAATTCATGGTCCTCTTTCCTCAGCCTCCTTCCTGAGTGTTGGGATCACAGTCATGATACACACACACACACACACACACACACACACACACACACACACACACTTTGGCCTCAGACTAGAAAATGCCAGCGCAAGGTATCAAATCCCGCCAATTTGCAAGCCTAATGGCTTACACCAGCCTCTGACAGCAGCCAGCTCCATTTTCCAGGAGACTTTGGGGCTATAAAAACGCATGCAGCAGCAGCTCACTCCCTGCTGTAGCTCTGGTCTTAGGGAGACAGGGGCTGGCTGTCTACCTGGGCTGACATTCTGTCCTCGCTCACTAGAGACAACACGTCTCCTTGCACTGTGATGTTGGCTCAGGTTACCCCAGCCTTCGAGTTGTTTTATCTCAGATTCGCACAGCCCAGGCCTCATTCTCAAGAAAACCTTTTAGACCTGGGTGGACAATCGCCGAAGCTCTCAGTGTACCAGGGAAAATGGATCTTGGGGGACTAGTTCTGGGTCTCTACTACATTGATCTCATGCTGCTACCTGTGGCCCCCAAGACCACTTTTTTCTTCATTTCTTTGCCCCTTCTGTGGGCTCCCCAGCCACTGCCCTGAGCAGCCTCGAGCCTGGAACCGAGGCAGGTTAGTCGCGGTCTCAGGCTCAGAGGGCTGTCCAAGAGCGGGTAACAAAGCATCTCTAAGGTCTTTTCATGGCCCTTATTAAGGCAGCACAGTGTTCCTGGAAACATGGGAGAGCTGGGCAGAGCTAAGTGGGTATCAACTGCCTCTCCATCACAGGGAAGGAGTAACTATGGGGGTACAAATGGTCCTAACCAGACATGATGCTCTAACTCACTCAGTCCTCGTTGGTACCCTGCAGGGTCCTTCAGATGCCATTTCACAGAAGAAGAAGCAGAGACGCTAGCAATGCACCCCTACCCTGACGTGGATGATGAGTGGCTCTGGAGGATTACGGCACCAGGATGCCTGCGCTGACCTTCTCTTCCTTCTCATTCCCTCGGGGTCTTCCGTTGTTCAGAAGAAAGGTGCCACGAGAAGTCAAAATAAAACAAGAACATCAAAATCCAAGCACGCTTAAAACAATCTCTGTGTATACGGTGTATGGTGTTTGTGAGTGTGCGCAGGCTACACACTCATGTGGAGGACAGGTGACGGCCTGTGTGTCAGCCTCTGCTCTCCACCTTGCTTTGAGCCTTGAGGTCCTTGCCAGCCTGTGCACTTCCAGGGAATGTCCTCCCATCTCCAATCTCCTCCTGAAAAGGTGGGGATTGCGAACTTGTGCTGCAGGGTCAGGCTTTTATGTGGATTCTGGCTACTTGAACTCTTCTCTCCTGGGCAGCAGCTCTTTACCCCCTGAGTCATCTCCCCGACAACCCTAGGCACACTTCTGAGTTCACTCCTACAGGCTCTAATCGATCATCACCCAAATATTAGAGCCCCTGATCTTTTGAGCATCCCGGGAAGAAGTCACAAGTCTTTGGGGCATGTGGTTTATTGGAAACCTAGGTGTTGACAGTGTGTGTGCCTTACCCAGACAGTCCAGACAATCACCATAGTGGGCAAGCACAGTCAGCTTCCTTCCTCAAATAACCATACTCTTAGGGAGTATTCTGCTCAAGGGGCATGGGAGCACCTCCTAGGATCCTCTCAAGAATTGTTCTCTGTGATCCATCTGCCCTTGGGGACAGCCAATAGGCTCCTTATCCTGGGTACTTCTTTCATCCAGGGCCAAGTCCTTGCCGCTTCAGGAAAAGGACTCCCAGGAAAAGTGACACTAGAAGCCAAAAGCCATCACAAGAGCATCCAGGAACAACCCTTTTGTCCCTGTCTGGCTGCTTCTCATCTCCCTGTCACTGTGTGTAAGAGCCAGGAAACAAAGAAGAGTGGGCTCTTCAACAGGTGCCCATAGGACACAGGTAAGCCTCAGGCATATGGGGGTCTCTGGGAGGTGGTACTGAAGTAGGCACAAAGAGTCATCCTATTTGCTACCAGAGGGGATAGAGGCCTGCATCCTCCTGGCCCATTTGTGGTTGGCCAAGGGCTGCTTCCAGGACCATGGGTTCATCACAATGGCTTGTCCTGAGCCCTGAATGTGGTGCCTTGAACCTGCCGTAGGGAAGCAATACTTCTGCTGAGAGGAAGGCAGAGCAAATGGATGGAAAAGTGGTGGCTGTTCGGCTAGCTGCTGTCTTAGGAGAGCCTGACAGGACAGCTAGCAATTAGTAAACACCACTGCTTGTCCGATACGAGCCCGAGTGATTTCTTTGTATAATTTCATGAAAAACTTACCTATATACCCCCAGATTTAAATAAGGAAGGCAAAACTAAGGGAAACCTTGACTTTACATAAAACCACATACCTCATTAACACGGGGTAGGTCAAGGTTAAATCCAGGTCAGGCTGTTTTCCCCAGCACCACTCCACACGCCTTGGGGATTTTGAGACAAAATCTTACTATGTAGCCCTGGCTAACATGAAACTATGTAGACAAGTCTCGAACTTGGAGCGATCTCCCCTGCCTTCAACTCTTGATATTGGGCTCATAGGTATGAATAAGTCAGCACACTGGGCCACCATGGCCAATCTCTTCCACTTCCGGCTACTTCTCTGGATTTCTGAGATGTGTGATTTCCCACTAATCTGGCCCCACTGGAGCAGCATGCGGCAGGGTTATTACAAGAGCCAGAATGAATAAAATGCTAATCCTCTCCACTAGATTAATCTGAGACGCGCTCCACCCAGAGCCTGGCCTGCCATAAAGCACAAGGGTGATTCTTTGTAATTTGACTGCTCACATGAGCCCAGGAACCTGAATTACAGCTTTCCAAATCTGTGATAATTTCCTTCAACTTTCTGGTTTTATTGCAGCCATTAAAATCCCGTTGTGTTCTTTAAAACAGGAAAAAAATGATTAAAACAGATGTGGCTCTTAAAGTTACAATCCAGATTTTATGGTCCTAGTTTTTATGATGCCGAGGGAAACTCCAGTCACCAGAGTCAGAAGCAAGAGAAATGGGCTGGGATTTCTCAACTGGGCTTAGGGAGAGAGACAGTGTGGGGCAAGGGACTCAGCATAACAAAGATGACCAGTGGGGCTCATTTCCTGAGTGCACCTTACTCTGGGGACCCACTGCGGAAATGTCATATCTGCAGAAGCAGGCCAGGTCTCCATGGCTACTGAGTTTTGACACACTCTCTCTCCTCCCTCCAGTCTTGCTTCCTATCCCCAACTCCCTGCTCCCAAAGACACAGGTCTCCCGTCCTATGGTCCCCAGCGCCCCTTGTTTTGTTGAGAGCAACATTTTATAGTAAAAAAAAAAAAAATAGGGGCTGGAGAGATGACTCAGAGGTTAAGAGCATTGCCTGCTCTTCCAAAGGTCCTGAGTTCAATTCCCAGCAACCACATGGTGGCTCACAACCATCTATAGTGTGATCTGGTGCCCTCTTCTGCCCTGCAGGCATACATACAGACAGAATATTGTATACATAATAAATAAATATTTTTTAAAAAAATAGAAATGTCATAGGCCTGCTCTTCAACTAATTCACTCGGGTGGGTGACTCTGGGACTTTGGTATCTGTGTCCACAAAACCAAGGTCGCTAGCAGATGCCCCTGCCCTCTCCCGCACCAGTGGCTTATCTGTGGGCTGCGGCGCAGACACTGAAGGGCTTGGCATCTGTCACCCAAAAGGAGATCAAATCCTCAGAGCTTCTCTTCATTTCCTCTTCCTCCCTCCCCTCTTAGAATAAGGAGGGTGTTATTAACTTCAGCTAGGATTTTTTTTTCAACACATAAAAATAGTTTCCCTTTCTAAAATTGCCTGCAATCTGTGACAAAGATTTTAAAGATATGCACTGGCAGAAATGCGGAGAAAGGGGGATTTTTCTGCACAGCTGGTGGAGAGTTAGAATGTTCTGATATTCCTGGAGGGGGACGGTCACATGCTAAATGGCCATATCCGCAGACTCTGCAATTTCTCTCTCAAGAATTTATCCTAAGGAAATAATCAGGAAAAAGAAAGGGAATCGGGGGCAGGGACCCAAAACATTTGGAGCATGAAAGACGGTCCACATATGAAGGTCAGAAGATAGGGAATTAAAGAATACTACATAAAATAGAGACAGGTGTGGTGTAGCCTGTGATCCTAGCATTTGGGAGACTGAGGCAGGAGGAGCATGAGTTGGCGGTCAAGTCTGGGCTACATATAATAAGATCCTGTCCTTCACTCCCTAAAAAACAGACAACACCCCCAAACCATAAAGAAGTATAGATTTTATCATCCTGCATTGTTTATGTAAAAACCGCAGTAAAAATAATGGAAAGAAACCTCCAGTGCTGCGTAGCATCTTCTCACGTTGACAACGGTGTAGTTTTCTTCCCTTTCTGTCTTTCTCTGAATGACAGTCTCGTCACCCCAAGTGCCAGGTGTCCCCTGACCTGTCCTGGTGTCACCGATTGTCATGACCAGCTCACGTGAGAGCTGCCCCTGCTCAGCTTTGCCATCACTCTCCTCTGACCTACTTTTAATTTTTAGTTCTTTTGCTATCAAACTCTATCAGTCTGTTTTCTATTATTACAATAAAATGCCCGAGGCTGGGTGACTTTACAAAGAAGAGAAATTTATTTGGCTCATCACACACAGTTCAGAGAGAGAGATAGGGTGAAAGAGAGAGAGATAGGGTGAAAAAGAGAGAGAGAGAGAGAGAGAGAGAGAGAGAGAGAGAGAGAGAGAGAGAAGGCTGCTGAGCACCTGCCAGGCCTGAAGCATCCCTTCTGGAATTATCCACTGTGCGTAGTTTGTCAGTTGCTCTTGGATATCCATCCTTTATAATTAAAAGACACTCAAGCAGTTGTACGATTAGCCTGTGATCCTTGGCAGTTACCTTTTAAGGCAGGGATCCCTCATTACGCAGCCAGACTGGGATTTGTAGCCTTGGAGGTCACTGAAGATAATCCATTCCTCACCGTGGGCTTTAGGCCTCATCTTCTCTTTTCCCTAGAAACACTAGAAAATGAAACATCAGCTTCACCACCCTTTAGGCCTGCTAGTCAGAAGACTGGAATACTTCCCTTCCTGGGTGAAGATATGACATTCTGATCTGGGATGACAATGACTTAAGAGTCAGTTCAGCTGGGCCTGTCAATCACAAAGTTAGGAAATCTGATTCACTGGAAGATGTGGTAAGGAGAGGGAGGAATAACTATTTCCTTAATATGACAGGGCACTTGCCCTTTCCAGACACCCCTCCTCCGTGTGGCGGCTTCTCCATGCAGCCTCTTGGCTCCCCGCACATGGCTTACCTGTTCCTCAGCAAAGCACAATTTCCCTCTCCTTCTTTGTATTGCATTTGCTTTGGGATGCTGGCCAAAGCCTGGGCATGCATTCCCGGCCACTCTGGGCCCTCCCGCTCTTTCTCCGAAGTATGCCCCCACACCTCCTTTCACCATAAAGCTCTTATCCACCCCTATTATAGAACCTCCCTGCTTTTTTGGACCCTAACTCAAAAAGTGCAGCTTCCTCCCTTCCTCCTCTCCGTCTCCCTCCTCCGGGCAGCTGCCAAGATTTACAGTGAGGCTGTCCCCCTGTCCTTCTCTCAAACACTAATAAAGTGTCCTAGAGCTTTCATTCCTAAATTCTTCTTATGAATGAGACGAAGAGCTGCAAAGAGGGAACCCCACATTCCCTGCGAATACTCTTTTGCTTCTCCAGTCTTCAGTGTATTCAGCACTGTTATCCCCTATCCTTGTGTTCTGTGCTCACTGACTGTCTGTCTCCCCTGGTTACTGGTGCTGCTTGAGGCCTGAAACACACCTGTGTTTTCTAAGCCCATTCTGGAGGCTGAAGCAGGCAGGTGCTGGGTGCTTACATGGTAGCAAGGCTGTTCCCAGCATTAATATGTATGTCCCCTTAGGAAATGGGTATTGCCGCCCCTGTGTTAAATACAGGTGAGTCTCTGCTTAGGAATTTACCAGGTGACAGACTCAGATTTCAACCAGGCCTCTCTGACTTCAAAGCATCATCTGATAAGCATGTGTTGTCTACCCCCGTACCAGGCTGACCTGGGCGTGACGTTAAGGAAATTCGACTTGTTACTTCTCGCCTGCAGATCCTGACATTGGGTGGTCTTCAGAGTTCGACCTGGATGGGCGGTAGGGTCTCGAACTTCCTGGACATCTGGACCATGACTGATGATGGGTCTGTTTCCCATAACATCAGCAGCTATGGGCTGCTGTTTCCTCCCTAAACTAGGCACTCCTTTCCAGCAACACAACTCTCAGGCTTAGTTTCAGGGGTCTCTGCCCCACTCTCTTGGGTCCCAGTGTTATTTGCTCCTCATGTGGGAATCAGGAGCCCTTGGTTTCTGATCCCTGACACTGCTCTCCAATCTGTGTTCCTGGTCCTTTTGCAGCTTCCTGGTTGTGCACTGAACCTGCTTCAGTTCCCATAGTGGGCTGTTCCAGCCCCCTAAACAATGCACATACCATGCCACCTGCCTGCCCCCACCTCTGAAGCGCTGAACTGGGAAGCCCTTCTCATCAGGTATCTGGTTAAAAGCCTCCACTGGGAATCCTCCTGTGTGCTCCATACCCTACTACTACTTTTTTGCCCTTGATGTTCTGTACTGTCCTTTAACATGACAACATACCTGTCACTCTCCTGCACTAAATGTCCACACATCTATAGGCTGGACACACTCTGGGGATGAAGGAAATTACTACTTGGCTGGCTTCCAGCCATATCCTCACTTGCTCAGCATCTGGAACACAGTGGGGAACCCATAAAAAACAGGCTGACTGATTGATGTCTGATGACTGACAACTGACTGACTGGTGACTCATCTGTGGCTGATACTGACTGACACCTGACTGAGGTCTAATTGACAGCTGACTGTAACATGAGGACTGGCTTGTTGGGGTTTTCTGTCCCGCCCAGTACCCCACAACTAGCAAGCCCCAAAGAAAACCACACAGGGAGTCTACAATAGGTTATAAACTGATTGGCCCATTGGCTCAGGCTTCATATTAGCTCTTGTAGCTTATATTAACCCATTATTCTTATCTATGTTAGCCACATGGCTCGGTACCTTTCTCAGCCAGGCAGATCACATCCTGCTTCTTCAGTGATCTGGGCTGGGCTGGGAGGAATGGGCTTCCTCCTTCCCAGAATTCTCCTGTTCTCATCCCCCCACCTCTACTTCCTGTCTGGTTGACCCGCCTCTACTTCCTGCCTGGCCAATCAGCATTTATTTAAAACATGATTGACAGAATACAGACAATTCTCCCATACCAGCTGACATATAACTGGCTGATACTGACTACTGACTACTGACTAATGACTGATAAATGAGTGACTGACGAGTGTTTGATGAGTGAGTACTTATTGATGAATGAATGATGAATGACGAGTGATAGATGAATAACTTACTGATGACTGAATGATAACTTGCTGATGACTGATGATTGATGACTGGCTGATGGTTGACTGTTAATTGACTAATGACTCACTGATGACTGAGTGAGGATTGATTGATGACTGACTGATGACTGATTGATAGGTGGCTGATAACCAGTTGATGACTGACTGATGAATGGACAATGATTGATGATTGACTGATGACTATTGACCAGCTGATGACTGACAGATGGCTGATGACTGAATCCTGACTGAGAACTGATTATGGCTGACTGATAACAGACAACAGGCTGGTGACTACCGTTGTCTAGATCAGCTATGGGTGAGTGTGTGTATGGGAACTGTTTCATGATGTCAAAGTATTAGTCACAGTGATTCACCTCCCTAAATGTGAAGTAGTTATTGTGACTATGTGAGATTTGCTGGGGTCAGGCTGTCTACTCCATCACTCACCAGCTCTATGTTCTTCCTTGAGTAACTGATGCCATCTTTCTGAGCCTAAGTTTCTACATCTATAAATTGAAGGCAATCACACATATTAGGGTTCAGAGGAAGATGCGCTTGGCATGTGACAGTCCCTCATACTAACTTTGTTTTCTATATCCTCACAATTCATTTACAAACATTGTAGGAATGGGGATGGGGCAGGGAAGCTGAGGGGTGAGAAGCAATTTCTTCCTTTATTTCTGTTTGCTGATCAATCTCCGGAAGTCAATAATAAAAGCCTGTTGTAAATGCTTGCCTTGCAACAGGTTCTGTATCCAGCACCGAGTTTCATTGTCTAATCTAATCTCCCCGCGGATCTATGGAGTATCTAATATAATTACCTCTCCTGATTATCAGCCCCAGACTCAGAAAGGTAAAGTAACTCACACAAGGAAACACAGCGAGTTGGGGGGGCATTGTAGTATTGTCCCTATGTAAAACCACCCCAAAGTCAGGATTTCAAACAGCAACTGTGTGTCTACTCATATATCCTGTGGGCTGGGCCTTCAGCAAGTGCCCTGAAGAGAAGGCTTCTGAAGTCCCACAAGGTCTGAGACTGTCCTCGCTGTCTGTCGGCTGGGTGCGGGTGCTTCTGACCCTTCACACAGCTGGTGCTTCCAACCAGAGCACCTGCTCACAACCTTCCTCTGTGGCCATGGACTTCCTTACCACATGGAGGCCTCCAGGCTGGGTAGAAACGTTCTATTGAGCAAAGGAGACAGCATGTCCCTTTCTAACCCAGCCTTGCAGGCCTCTTAGCCTTCGGTCTTCTCTGTTCCATTGGTTACACACAAGCAAGGCCCTTGGAGTTGGAAGAAAGGGCTTGCTGCGGCTTGAATGGGGCCCCACAATTTATGTGTTAGAAACTTAATCCACAGTGTTGCAGTGGAAGCTTTCAGAGTGAGTCATGAGGGGTTTGAAAGATGGCTCAGTGTTTGCAGTCTGGCTATCCAAGTGAGGATCCTAATTTGGATCCTCAGAAACCCACATAAATGCTGGATAAGGTGATGACTTGCCTCAGATTCCAGCCCCAGAAAGTGAAGACAGGGGATCCTCAGAGTGAGCTGGCTAGCAAGACAGGTCATATCCCCCACGTCTGGGTTTGATTGTAAACCAGTCCCTCCGTGAATATGGTAGGTGTATGATCAAAGATTGTGCCCAAGGATTCTCAACATTACCCTTTGGCCTCCACATGCACACAACACATGTGTACACAAACACACATGCACACACATGTGTTCATACAAATATACATAGACATGTGTGCACAAACACACATGCATATACATTCATGTAGTCACCCCCCTTCACACACATGGGAAAGGGAAGAAAAAAGAAATTGGAAGACAAGGGCTCTGACTTTGTGGATGAATTAAGACCTTCGGCAGGAGTGGGTTTACTCTAAAAAGCAGGCACTCTTCTGCTTTCTAATGTGTTCTGGCCCAGCATGGAAACCCTGGCCACTCATTGGATGCTTGGCCTTGAACTTCTCAGCCTCCAGAACAATGAGAAAGAAACTTCTGTTCTTTATACCATATACAGCTTCTGGGGTTCTGTTATAGTAGCACAAGACAGAACTTCTCTCAATGAACCATAGAAGAAGGCAGGAGACAGAAGATGGTGTTGAGGCCATCTTGGGGAAATAAGGACACAAGAGTAGTGGAATGCCATGACCTATGACCTTTGAGGTGACCATGAGAATTAAATGTGCTGATATTCTGTTGTAAAAGGAGCTCCCGGCCACCTGGCTAGCTTATACCCCGAAATAACAACACACAAATTGTATTCATTTAAACACTACCTGGCCCATTAGTTCTACCCAGTTATTGGCTCTCACACCTTGATTCAACCCATTTCTAATAATCTGTATGTCACCACGAGATAGTGGCTTACTGGGAAAGATTCAGCATATCTGACCTGGCAGCTTCATGGTGGGTAGCTCTCTGTCTCTGCCTTCTTTCTCCCAGAATTCTGTTCTGTCTACTCCGCCTATCTAAGTTTTGACCTATCAAAAGGCCAAGGCAGTTTTCTTTATTCAACCAATGAAAGCAACACATAGAAAGAAGACCCTCCTATACCAATATTCACAAGCTTAGCATGGGAAATGAGGCATGGTAGAAACTCAATAAACCTTGATTCCTGATTTGATGTACTTTTTTCAGTTATTTTTGCATCAGGCCTTCCCCACAAGCCCCCAAGAAACCCCTGGCTCTGTGGTCTGGAAACCAGGCAGCTTCCATAGAAACCTTGCTCTATGGTTTCCCTGCAGGTGGCATACTTTGCCTTACCCATCAACAGCTCCTCCATGTTTTTGGGAACCCAGGCAAAGATCATGGAGGTATGCACCGGCCCAAGCCGTTGACCCCAGAGATTGAAGTTGAGGGTTGAAGAGTTCAAACCCTGTGTAGTTCAGGAATGTTCCTGCACCCTAAAGAGTAACTCGAGAAATTGTTTGCATCAGCTAGAGATGACTTAACTCTTGGCAAACCCAGCAAACTGCCCCTCTTCCTGTTTCCAGAGGCCGTCCAAAGAAAAGAAACTGTTTGGACTTTCTCAGCTCTGTGGTTGACTGTAGACCCTCACCCCAGGGTGAGGTCTGGGCTCCCAGGAGCAGGGGGGAGGGAACACTCACTGAACACAACCCAGACTATTTGGTTTTCTTGGGTCAGCCAAAAGAGGCCTGGGAGTTCAGCTTCAGAGACCACCAATGGCTGGGAGTGTTGTCAACCCTAATCCCAAGATGTCTCTACCCTGAGCAAACAAGACCAGGCTCCTCCCTACCCTGACCCGATCACTGGTTCTTTTCTACCTCTTGGTCTTTGCACATGCGCGAGCCTCCATGCTGGATCTCTGTCCTACCCAGGACCACACCTGAACTTAGAGGATGGAGCTCTGCCTTTGTCTCTCTGACCCCTCCTGCAAGCAGCAGCTCCAGGCACTCCCTCCCTTCACTTGCCACAGGATCAAATCCATTTGTAATTTCTGCACACAAGTTTCAAGGAAGCTATTCCATCAAGAATGGTGTCACCACACTTTTGGGGGTGAGGCAGTGCAGGTTGATAGTGTCCCAAGACTGTTTGATTAAAACAAAGTAATTTTGATCCGATGGGTCCCTGCCAGGTTTTTGGGGAGCCTGGAGCCACTAGAGCACACCTTACAGTTACACTGTGTTAGCTACTAAATTCACCTGCTCTCTCTACTCTCTCATTGATTTATTGTATTCATATGGGTGTTTTGCCTGCACTAATGTCTGTGTATCACCTTTGTGTCTGGTGCCCACAGAGGCCAGAGGCAATCACTAGATCTCATTGGACTAGAGTTACAGACAGTTATGAGTTGCCATGTAGGCGCTGGGAATTGATGGGTCCTCAGCACTCTTAACCACTGAGAGAGATCTCTAGCCCTTGTCTTTATTTTTATCTATCTCTTTTTTTCCCACACAAGCCTTCATTTTTGAGAAAGGGTCTCACTATGTAGCTCTGGCTGTCCTGAAAGTCATTATGTAGACCAGGCTAGCCTTGAGCCCAGGCAGATCCACCTGCCTCTACCTCCCAAGTGTTATTTATTTAAATTAAACTAAGTAATTAATTTGTGTGTGTGGATATGTGTGTCTGTATTCACCCTCTTGCAAAGAGGTCAGAGGACAATTTCTGGGAGTTGGGGGGCACTGAGTTTAGGTCACTAGGCTTGGCAAAGAAAGTTTTTTGACCCACTGAGCTATCTTTGCTGCCTTAAGCCCTCTTCTCTTACCTTGTATCTGTTATTGACATCTGGACATTATGGCAATGTCTGCCTTTCTGATCTATGTTAGCATTCTAGAAAATTAAACAAGCTAGGCCCAGAGACACAGTTTCCAGATTTTTTCACCTCAGCCTCCTAAGTTCTGAGATAACA
Source organism: Myodes glareolus (assembly GCF_982192425.1). Lineage (NCBI taxonomy): Eukaryota > Metazoa > Chordata > Mammalia > Rodentia > Cricetidae > Myodes > Myodes glareolus. The sequence continues at coordinate 13,517,674 of NC_142035.1, read as the reverse complement.
GCAGAACACAGCACGCTGGGCTATCTGTGACACTTTTGTGACCCCTGGATTCACTGACCTTTTTTTTCTCTTCAAATCCCTCTTTAACACAGAGTATCATGTACCCTAGATGGTTGAAGCTGGTCTTCATCCTCCTGCCTCCATCTCCTGGACTATTAAGATTACAGACCTGATCCACCAAACCTGGTTTATACGGTGCTAGGGATCAAACCCAGAGTTTCGTGCATACTAGACAAACACTACCTACAGAGCTACACCCCCAACTTAGCACAACACTTCTCGTTTCAGTAAATTTATTACAATAGTAAAATGAGTTGATTTAATAAATACTTAAATACTGCAATATGCATGCATACCTGGCTTAAAGCTCAAATGGAAGGTGGTTATGGAATGGCTGGAACACGGGAAAGAATTCTACAGCGCATGAGGCATGCATGAGGTCAGATTCCTTTAACACGAATTCTAATTGTTCTTAGTGATAAAAACCCAGAATCAGACACAGGGGCGAAAGCTGAAGGGTCACAGAAGCAGAGCGACCAGACACTAGAGTTCTTACCTCTACCAATGCTCAGACCGAAGGGGGCAATCCTGTCCTCAGACTGCACCTCAGACTGCTTCTCATACTGCTGAGCTTCTGACCCCTCCTGCCCAGCCCTATTACTCCTGTCTCCAACTCCCTAGGTCTAGGATTAAAGGCGTGAGATCCCAAGTGCTGGGGATCACCTTTGTATAAGCTCTGTTTCTCTTATAGACTGGAGCAGTTTTGTGTAGCTTTTCAAGGATGGCCTCGAATGAACAGAGATCCGTCTGCCTCTGTCCCCCGAGTCCTGAGATTAAAGGTGTGTGCCACCACTGCCTGGCCTCTGGCGACTCTGCACTCAGATCTTCAGGCAAGTTTTATTTGTTAAAACACAAACAAAATGTCAGTACAGACTCCAAGGTCACATGTCTAGAAAGTTCTGGAGCTAGGATTTGAACCCAAGTCCACCTGAGGGTGAAATCAGGTTTGTTTCCTGTTTCACGGGCACATCCTTTGGAGACAGTGGTAAGTCAGGAGTGATTACGCAGCCACTGCGCCCCCACCTCTCCTCCTTTCTCTGCCGTTTTAAGGTCGCTGCTGTACCTGTAATTTGTTTTTCTTTTCTTTGTAATTCCTACATAGGAAAAAAAGCAAGCCCCCCCCCCCAGCTTGAGGGACTAAGAAATTAGTGTGGTAGCTACTTTTCTCATTGTGGATACCAAACAAATACCCAACGAGAAGCAACTTACAGGAGCAAGTGTTTGTTTTGGCTCACCGTCTGAGGCTGTAGTCCATTACCGCGGAACAGAAAGTGGAAAGAGTGGCTGGCAGCTGTAGCAGGAGGAGCTTGAGGCCGATGATGGTTCACATTTTGGTGGACCAGGGGCCAGATCAGGGCTGTAAACCTCAAACCCTTATCCCCCAAGATCTACTTCCTTCGGCACTTCTAGTGCTTCCTCACAAAGGTTCCTAGCTCCCCACCCCAAATCAACAGCAGGGACTGAGGACCAAAGTGTGAACCCATGGGGGACACTTTATATTTAAGCCATAACAATGAGTGCAGCCATTGTCACTGGGTTAAATAGTAGAGGCTTTGTGAACTTCACTCCAAGCTTCCACTAGAGAACATACTCACAGACTATGCACTGTTCTTTTGACAGGTAAGCGTCTTCTCACCCGCCCTGCTTACACAGGTCAGGCTGGCCTCAAACTCACTAAGTAGCTGAGGAGGACCTTGAACACCTAATCCTCCTGTCTCTGCCTCTTGAGTGCTGGGTTTTCAGGTGTGCACCACTGTGTCTGATTCTGTGGTGCTGGGGACGGAACCCACGGCTTCCTTCACGCTAGAGAGTTTTCACCTGTATAGGGAAACCTGACTGCGCACTCTGCTGCGTGAAGTCCCGTGTTGACCTTCCAGTGGCTCTTTCTCTTGGGGCGCTATTAAAACTGGATGGCTTCTGATCATAACTTTATTTCAGCCTAAAGGAATTTCAGAATCATAGTTTTAATTGCTCCCAACAGATCGGCAATCTCAGTTACAAATTCCGTTTTCCCCAAAGGACTGTTGCTTCTGGGCGTAGTTTTCACATGAGGTCATCTCGCAGGGTAAGGAGTCTTCAAGCCGAGGGAACAGCAGGGTCAGAGATCCCAGACAAGGTGACCCTCAGCATCTGAGAAACCTCTTGGAGACAGAGGCAGGGTGGTGACCAGAGGGAGGGCAGGAGAGAGCAGTCATGGGCCTCTCTGTGGCAAAAGCACTTATCCCTCAAGAGTCAGGAAGCGGCTGACTGATTTTGTGTAAAGGAAAGACCCATGTAACCTGATGGTTTCGGTTATCCAGAGAGCTGAGTTAACTATGACATCTGTTCCTTTAACTCATTTAGTCCAGGCTAGCCTTCAACTCACTATGTAGTCAAAGATGACCTTGAATCCCAGGTCCTCCTGCCTCCGTCGCCCAAACTCTGTGCCTCACACACGGTTTCTGCAGCACTGGGAATGGAGGCTGTGGCTTTGTGGACATGGGCAAGCACTCTGCCACCTGAGCCATATCCTCAGACTCTGAACAAAGTCGGCCCTGCAGTCCGGCAGGCTGTGCTCGCTAACACGCGCAGAAGGTAGCAGCGCAGCTCCCCAAGGACAGACTCCCGCCTCCCCCCATCCCCCGTGTCACCCCCACTAAAGATGCTTATTGGCAGCGGAAGTCGCTCCTGAGCCAAAATTTTTGCCTTAACTGTGATGGCCCTTTGTGGGGTAAGTGAAAATGGCCAAGACTTCCTGAAAAGCCTTTCTTTGGGCCGGTTTATGAAAGAAAGAAGCAACGAGTTTCTTTGTTTGTCTCCGTAACTGGGCCAAGCATTGCGCACCCCTGCAGACGGGGAATGAGGTAACATCCTAGTAGTGAGTACACCTGTGGGGGGCTGTCCATCACTGATGTCTCCACCACCCATCACCCATCACCCATCACCACCTCAGGGCTCTACTCCAGTCACCCTTGAGAAGGCCAAGGGCCCCTTCTTTCTTTGTCCTCTTTGTTGCCTGACTGCTTCTCGGTTGCCATATGAGAGAATGATTTCATGCAAATGATTGCTGCCGAAATGCACACCCCAGAGGGTCCTTCGCTTTCTCTCTTTTTTTTTTTCATTTACTCTTTCAATCTTTGTCCCTCAAACATACCTTAGCCTCAATTGTTAATATAATCATATAAAAATGATGGGGAAATAGAATCTAAACAACGGACTTGATTTTAAAAAAATCAGGTAGGAATTAATTTTTCAAAATAATTGTCTAGGGGTGGTTTGTTTTCACATGCTGTTTAAATATGTATTTTTCTGGTGCATCATGGCTTGAAGGGATGGTTTAAAATTAGTGTGTAAAATAGTTTCTGAATAAATCATTTAAAACTAGAACTCTGGGTAGTTAAGTTCATTGACTTTTTGCTGCAAAATACCTCTTGGAGAACAGTCTCCTACCGCATCAGTTACTTCTGTTGCTAGGTCAAAGCGCCTACCCAGGACAACTTAGGCTGTTTCAAAGCCCACAGCATGAGGGATCCAGAGTATCATGGTGGGGAAGGTGTAGAAGCTGGAGCTCAAGGCATCTGGTCACACTGCAGGACACAGCAGAGATGAACGCGGGCCCTCAGCTCCCTCTGCCCTTTTCCCAATCTGTGGGATGGCCCCGCCCACGTTGAGGGTGGATCTTGTATGGGATGGCACCACCCACATTGAGGGTGGATCTTGTATGGGATGGCACCACCCACATTCAGGGCAGGTCTTACATGGGATGGCACCACCCACATTGAGGGTGGATCTTGTATGGGATGGCAAAGGGTGGGTCTTCCCTATTTAGCTAAATCTTTCTGAAAAACACTGTTTATAGCTATGCCTAGAGATGTGTTTCCTATAAATCCCATTGAACTGACAAAAATATCATCACATCTACATTCCTGGTAAATCTTCTTTCCTCCCTTCTACTCCATGACCAAAATAATTTTTTAAAAGACAGTCCTATGGATTCCAGGCTGGCCTTGAAATCACTAGGTAGTCAAGGATGACCTTAAACTTCTGTTTCTATTTCTCTGGTCCCAGGATTACAGCCCTGTAACACCACACCTGACCTAAAATAGTTTTATCAAGAAAGATAATTAAGAATTGGTTTTTAAAGCCAGGCAGTAGTGGCCCACACCTTTAATCCCAGCAATGGGGAAGCAAAGACAGACAGATTGTGAGTTCAAGGTCAGCCTGATTAACAGAGTAAGTTCTAGGACAGCCAAGGTTACACAGAGAAATGTTGTAGACTATTATTTTAAGATGTGTTGTTAAGCTGGGGGGGGTGGCACATGCCTTTAATCCCAGCACTTGGGGGGCAGAGGCAGGCAGATCTCTGTGAGTTTGAGGCCAGCCTGGACTACAGAGCAAGGGCCCAGACAGAGAAACCCTGTCTCAAAACACCAAAAAAAAAAAAAAAGTGTGTTGTTACATTTGTTTATGCTGTGGAACATTTGTTTAATGATGCAAAGATGTGTTGCTTTCTTTTATATTGCATTTGTTTAACTCTGTGAAGCTGTGTTACTTTGCCTGCCTAAAACACCTGATTGGTCTGATAAAGAGCTGCAAGGCAGGAGAAAGGCTAGGTGGGGTTGGCTGGTGGAGAGAATAAATAGGAGAAATCTGCGAAGAGGAGATTGAGGAACAAGAGCAAGATAAAGGGGAGGCTATCAGGGAGCAGCGACACAGCCACACAGCTACACAGCAAACCACGGGCTAGGAAGGAAAGAAAAGATACACAGAAGTAGAGAAAGGTGAAAACCCAGAGGCAAAAGGTAGATGGGATTTTTAAGAAAAGTTGGCTAGAAATAAACAAAGCTAAGGCTAGGCATTCGTAAGTAAGAATAAGCCTCCAAGTGTTTATTTGAGAGCTGGGTGACGGGTCCTCGAAGGAGTAAAAAGCCAAGAGTAAAATAAACAACCAACTAAAGAGAAACCCTGTCTCCAAACAAACAAACAAAAGACTTGGTTTTTAATGATTGCAACAAAAAGATGCTGTGACAGGAAGACACAGAGGCAGCGCCCATGATCTCCACTCCCTACTTCTATTGGCCAGGATGGCTCCTTCCCCTGGAGGGTGGGTAGCACTGGAGTGGCTGTGGTAGGAGAACTTGGTAAAGTCAGCGGACACGACTTCACTATCTGAGGGAGTGAGGTGCCACTCAAGAGTCATGCACAGGCTGACTCGCCCCGACCGAAACACTTAGGACCAGATGTGTTTTGATTTTGGATTTGGAGTCTGGGGAGAAGGCCCATGAGCAGAGTATGAAGACATGACTTCCAATGCCCAGAACCCACATAAGAAACCACAGAACCACATAAAGAGCCAGAGGCAATAAGCTGCTCCTGTAGTACATTAAGAGGTTGAGACAGGAGAATCCCAGGAAACTTTTGAGCCAACTAGCCTTGAGGACACGGTAGCAGACAAGAGACCCTGCCTCAAACAAAGCGGAAGGTGATGGCCGGCCCTTGAGGTTGTCCTCTGACCACCACACATGCTCACACTTGCAAATATGAACACACACAATAGATGGGAACTGAGAAATTTCCATAGACATAAATGAGATGGGACCCAAGATTAGACATGGAACTCATCTGTCCACACACACAGGTTGAACGGAGTCCCGGATGATATTTAAAATGAGTTTGTGTGTGAAATCAAGTTCCTCAATGTAGACTTCTCCAGTGTGGTGACATGCTGGCACCCAGAAGTCTCGGACCTGGAGGATTTGGAACTTGAGAGTTTGGAGGTTAGGAGCAGCCAGCCTGTTTGGATGAAAAGTCTCATGTGGGTTTCTTCGTGCCTCTGTATGACTGTTTTTCTAAGAAGGACAAAGTTACACTTTATTTTTTCGAGACAGGGTTTCTCTGTAGCTTTGGAGCACATTTCTTTACTAAAGGTTTTGCATACTTAATTTACATGACCATATATGAATTTGAAACAGAAAATAATACCAAATATCAATAGAGCGAATGTATGCATTTTTTTAAGCTGAGCCTTCCTTTTGAAAGCGTGAGCAGCTTTGTGTATGTTCCGTTACTTTATGAGCAGCGCCATCTCCTCATCATCTCAGGCTCGCTGGTTGCTGGCAATCTTCTCTTTGTTTTTCAGTCGTCAGTTCCAAAAGAGCATGTCAGTCAGGTCGGGGATTTGGCTCTGCTGGGAAAGCGCTTACCTTGCAAATATAGGATCTGCATTGTACCTCCAGGCTGTGGGGGCAGATCAATGCCAGGCACACTGAGCACAGTGGCACACACACTGTTAATCCCAGTGCTCAGGAGACAAAGACAAGAGGATCTCTGTGAGTTCCAGGCTAGCCTGGTCTACCAAGAAGTTTCACAGCAGCCTGGGCTGCATAGTAAGAAGAGCCCCTCTAAAAAAAGAAGCCAAGTGAGGGGTGCCTGTAACCCCAGCACTGCCTTCTGGTTTTTATATTCTCACCCATGTACATCCTACATATCTACACATGCATGCGTGTGAACACACACGCACACACATCCTTCACAGTGGCCAGTCCTGACTTTTAGGCAGCACCCTTTTTATGCTGTTGGCTTTTCTATTTCACAGTTTAATTACTTCTTACTCTTAGCTCTCTCTAGATTATGTAGGTTGTCAGAGAAATTCTTGAACAATGCGGTCAGAAGGGTTAAATTTATCTGTTTCATATTTCACAAATGCTTTTAAACTTGCCCTTGTCTTAGTTTGATTTCTGAATTTTTTCTTCTACAGATAGTCTTACCCCTCTAATCTGATGGGGTCTGTCCTCTTCATTGTGCGTGAGGCAGCTTTGGTGTGTAACCAAGTCTACTGTCTACCCTGGAGCTCATGATCCTCCTGCCTCAGCCTCCCAGGACCAGGATTACAGGTAGGCATGAGGCGCCATGACCGACTTACTGTCCTTTCTTTTCACATGTGCTTCCTTTATAGTGTTCATCATCATCATCATCATCATTATTAGTGTGTGTGTGTATGTGCACGTGTGCATGTGTGTGTGCATGCATGCATGTGCACGTGTGTGTATGCATGTTATCCTCGTCATTAGTGTGTGTGTGCGTAAGTGTGTATGTGTGTGTGCATGTGTGCATGCATGCATGTGTGTGCGTGTGTCCATGCATGTGCGTGTATGTGCATGCATGCAAGAGAAAGAGAGAGAGAGAGGGGGGGGGGGGAGGGAGGGAGAGGAGAGCACAAGTTGAGGTTGGAGGACAGCTTGCAGGGTCAGTCCTCTCCTTCCACTGCAGTTTCAGGGATCTAGCCCAAGCCATCAGGTCTGGTGGTAAGTGCACCTTTTCCCTGTGTGTAATTTGTATTTGTGACCCAAGGCAGGTAAGAATTAGCCTTTCCCACTGCACACTGATTGTTCAATACCATAAATTAATCCACGTGTTTCACACAGAGGAGAAAGAAATTCATAAACCTCTTTTTGTGCCTTGATTCCTGCCCCACTGTCTTAGTCTAGTCTGCCTGTCTGCCAGCCTATTCTCATCCTGTTATCGTAGCTCAGCTGACGGCGTCGACACCTGGCAAGGGCCTGGTGTTCACCTTCAAGATGCCCTGTGCAGTCCCTTCCTGCTCCAGAGAAAAGGTAGAATCCACTTTCCGCTGTCAAAATTTTCCTTTTTATGTCAGCAAGACAGCACAGCTGATAAAGGCACCTGCCACCCGGCCTGACACGGGGGACCCACACGCGGGGGCAGGGGGAGCACTAAGTTCAGCAAGTTGTTCTCTGACCTCTGCATATGTTATGTGTGTTCCTAGGAGACATAAATAAATAAAAACAGAAAAAAATTAAAAGTTCCTCTTTGACCCTTCCTATGCCCCAACCCTCTTCCGCCTTTTGGTGGAAGGGCAGGATGCAATGATCTGGGACAGCATCCCTGTATCCAAGAGGGAGGAAGGGCTTCCCCACCGCAGGAGGAGGAACCCAACCTGTCCTCAAATGCTGCAGTTCAGGCTGGTATGGGGGTTTCTGGGTGGGGTGATGCCCAGCTCAGTGCAGGAACTTGCTTCTCTTCAGCCTGTGAGGACAGAGTGCTCTTGGCCGTTCACCAGGTTCAGGCAGGACAAACGCAGCTTGTATGCAACCCACAGGGAGCTGGGCAGTAAGAAGGGTGACTCCACTGCTGGCAAGCGGATAAGGCGCCCACGTCTTCGCTGCTATAAATATGTGAAGGGAGCATTGGTGTTGGAACAAGCGGTGTAAGCCAGGAGGACTTCATGGACATGCCCAGTGTGCCATTGCAGGACCCAGCACTCAAAGGGACCCTGAACATGGGCTACGATTACCAGCTTGTAACCCTTGGCAGTTTGGTCTTTGAATCGGCATTTCATGAGCCCAGTCCAGTAGGAGCATGAATAAGGGCTTGGAGCCATGGCTTAGGAGTGACCCAATGCCTTACCTTCCCATCTTCCTGGGATGGAGGAGGCTCTGTCCCACTTCTGGACCTACACAGAGCCTGTCTGGCTTCACTGACCCCATTGTCACCCAGCAGCTACCATTTCTCCTGCACTCCTGTTCATAGCTCGTCCAGCAGGGCTCCTGTGCACTTGACATCCAGGTACCTGTTGTGTAGGGCCTCGCAGGGTGCAACTATGCTGTAGGTTGATGGGTGGGCTGGAGGAGAAGAGACTCTTGGCTTTGTTTCCTTGCTTGGCAGGGGCACCATCATTAGGCGACAGTGACAGAAGGGAGAACAGACAGCAAGTGAGTCACTCTCCTCTGAGCCACAGACTGGGGCCCTGGGCATCTCCAAGACACTGCACCACCATGTGAACTTTTCGTGCATGATCTAAAGTAGCGAAGGAAGAGCCTATGACAAATCCAGAGAGAGAAGAGCAGGGCACTCTCCACTCTATCTGTGCAACAGGAACCCAAAGCTCTTGCTTCAGTCTAGGCTCTCAAATACTCAGACAGCCCTGGGAGAAGCTCACAGTTTTCAGTGTAGATGAATGGAAAGATGGATGAATGGATACATAGATGGATACGTGGATATATAGATGGATGGATGGTTTAGGTGGGTGCTCCGCCCAAATCTGCGGAAACCCCACTTTCCGATACGGGGCGCGCTTCCCGAACCGAACCGCGAGACTGGATCAATATCCTAGGAATTGAACAGACACACACACAGAGACCAGGATCATTCGCCCAAAGGGTAAATGTCGCTTTATTTAGCACATGTCGGGCTTAAATACTTGGAGGCAAAAGGACGAGAGCCCCCTCCCACCTGGGAGTGAAAAGAGGGGTGTTGGCCGCCTGGCACCAATGGCCGGAGCTACCATGTAGGAGGTATCAAGCTGGGAACCCTGACAGACAGATGGGAGGAGATTCAGGGCGCCTGTGAGGACCTTCCTTAGCAGGTGAAATTATAGCAATGACAGAAACAAGGCTTTGAACTAATTCCCTCCGGCTGGCAGAATCGAGCAGGGGAAGCTAAGCTGGTTAGCCTAAACATTTCTTGCATCCTGTGCTTTGGCCTCGAGGAACAGGGAAGACAGGGCCCTACAGGTGGGTAGATGTGTGGATAGATAGATAGATAGATAGATAGATAGATAGATAGATAGATAGATAGATAGTTGGATAATGGGGTAGATGGGTTGGTGGATGGATGGATGGATGGATGGATGGATGGATGGATGGATACATAGATACATAGATAGATGGGTAGATAGGTAGGTAGATGAATATGTGGATAAACAATGGGTAGATGGATGGATAGAGGATGAATGAATAGATGAATTGATGACTATGTGGGTGGACGGACATACAGATACATAGACTGAAAGATGATAGATAGACGGACAAATGGATGAATAGGCACATACATGGAGGGATTGATGACTGAGTGTCTGAAGAATGGATGAGTTCACAGGTAAACAGATAGATGGACAGATTGATGATATGTGGATGAATGGGTGGATGGATAGATGGAAATGAAGACACACAGATGGACAGATGGATGCTTGGATGATAAGTGAAAGAACGAATTAATATATATATATGAATAAATTAATGGGTGAAATGATGAATAATTGGATGGATTAATAGATTCAAAGACAGAGAGATGAATGGATAAAGATGTGGCTGAACAGACAGAGAGTGATAAATAGAATATAAATGGATAGATACTGGTGTGCACACAGGTGTGTGTCTTGTGAATGCAGGTGTGCCTATCCAGAGGACAGGAGCATCAGAGCCTCCACAGACTTCCTTAGGTGCAGGTCTTGCCTTCTAAAACCATTTCCTTCCAAAGGAGCAAAGATTTCTAATTCCAGTGCTGGAGCAAGGAGGAGAATCAGAGTGTCAGAGATGATCAGAAAGGAAGGAACTGCTCAGATAATGACAGGGCTGTGCCAAGGGGACACAGAAGCCGTCATGAAGATGCCCTCTGGTCACATGGGGCAACAAGCCAGACATAAAAAGTCGTGTAGTTGGACTGGGGAGACAGCTCAGCAGTTCAGAACGCTTGATGCTCTTGCATAGGACCCGGATTTAATTACTATAACCTGCATCAGGCCCCTCACAGCCTCTTGTCTGTCCAGCTGCAAGGGATCCGATGCTCTCTTCTGGCCTCTGCAGGCCCTGCACACATACGGTACACATACAGATCAAGTAGGCACACATACGCATACACACTCACACACACACGGCACTTGCACAAAAAAACACATTTATTTATTTAAAAATAAATAAATTTTTAAAAATGAGTATAGTAAGGGCTTCTAGCCGTCAGCTAAAAGTATCAATGAGATTGTTAATTGGAACTGGCTGGGGAGGTGGAGGCCCACCTAGCCTCAAAGCCTTACCCACAGAAGCCTTATTAACTACCAAGGCAAGGAGGTAACTTGATCATGGGGAAGCCTGGCAGACACCACCTTCAATTAGGATCAGAGTTAATGTCACTCTGAAGGGGACAAATTAAAAACACGTGCCAAGAGAAGCACACTGCAGACTTTGTGGTGTTCTTACAAAAGATTCCTGCCTTAACCAAAGCCCAGGAGAATGTCAGGTCATCTAAACAGGGACACGCCACAGACTCGGGGCCTCTCAGAATCTCAGCCACACACTAGCGTGCTCAGCATCATACATACGCATGTTCAGCATGCATTATTATTTTTGTGTAAACATTTAATATGTAAATATATTCGGCATGTATTATGGTGGCTCACACCTGTAATCTCTCAGCTCTCAGTGGAGGTAGAATTCCTTCAAGTTCCAAGCCTGCCTGGGCTACAGAGTTAGATAGATATTGTCTTAAAAAAATAAAATAGGAAAAAACATTTTTATTGGGACTGGAGAGATGGCTCAGTAGTTAAGAACACTTATTGTTCTTTCAAAATATGGGGTGTGGTTCTCAGTACCCTCAGGATGGCTCACAACCACCTGTAACTCCAGTTCAAGGGATCCAACTTCTCTGCTGTCCACACAGGCAGTGTGCACACATACATGCAGTCAAAATGCTCATTAAACAAACAAACAAACAAACAAATCTAAACAAGCCCGACCAACCAGACAAAGGAAAAGACCTTCACACAAATAGGGTTTGTGAGACGGCTCAGTCAGGAAAGTTGCTTGCCTCCAAGCCTCAAGCTGATGACCCAGTTCAGTTCCTGGGACCAGCATGGCAGAAAGGCAGAACCAAAACCTCCACAGATGTATACTGGAGGGCATAAACACACACACACACTCACACACATGCACACACATGAAATAAATGTAAGAAAATAATTTAATAAAAAAATAAAGTTTTCTTTTAAATATGCAAGCCTTTTCAGGTCTTTTTATCATATAAATCTTCCAGACCTTTCTCTGGATGCACATGAGGCTATGTGTGCATCTGTGCTGTCTTTGACATATGCAAGGACTGTCACTCATACCATTCACTAATCTATAGATAACCTCCCCCACCCTTGCCCCAGCAAACATGTGGGTTTGGCTCATCTGGTCACAGCTTGTTTCCTGTTTGTGCTACTACAGTGAACATCTTGCGCATGCTCCCTGGAGAATCTCTCTGTGTCCCCCAGAAGGATCTGGAAAATAGAACTAGTGGGTTGCATTATATTTGTTTTGCTCTCGGTGCTAGGGATAGATCCCAGGACCTTGTGCCTGCCAGGCAAACGTTGCTGTTGAACCACAATCCCATCCTGTACATTACATTTTGAGAAAGTATTTTCTAATTTCCTGGTTAGTGGCCCTCAACATATTTGAACTTGCAAGGAATATTGGCATATTATGAGAGAATTCACAGTGCACGGAACTCATTATCTTGATAACTTAGTGATTAGCGAGGCTGAGATCAGCTCTGCTCAGTTTCCTCCCCGCTTAGAAATGGGATACTCAGTGCTCAGTACCTAGACACAGTCTTTCCCCTCAGTCTGCTGCAGTTAGACATAGCTGCTATTAAGTCCCAGTCAACAGGATTTTAATACAGGTGACATATTCAACTTCTGCGCAGTTCCCTTAAGATAAAGATGGCCCACAGTTCCTTCCCTTCCTTCTACCTAGAAGACAGATGTGTTGGCTGGAGTTATAGCACCCATTCTAGACTACTTGGTAAAATTCCTGTTTCAGAATGGCACTGGAACACAGCCATCTCAGGACAGAGATGGTTGTGTGGCTTCAAAACAGTGATCAACTGTGTCTTCAGATTTGGATATGAGGGGAAAATAAAGTTAAGACAGGAAAGTCACTTTTCAAAAAATGTCACACTGTCACATCAGTCAGACTGAGACACTAAGGGACAAGGGTGGTCGCTGAGTGCTGAGAGACAAGGCTGGGAAGTGGCAGTAGTCCTTTACAGTGGGAAGATGGTGAGGAGCTCTGAGGAGGAGCATGGGCACGGTGGCGCTCGGCAGCTGCCTGTCCGGCTGACTGTGGTGGCTGACTGGCTATGCCTCCCTAGACTCGTGTGTTTGAGTTCTTGGCCCATAAGGAGTGGCACCATGAGGAGGTGTGGACTTGAGGAAGTGTGTCACTGTGGAGGCAGGCTTTGATGCCGTTAACTTATAAATAGGACAGGTTCACTGTCGCTCATGGTTCTGGATGTTCTAACTGGTATATATTTGAGGCCACCAGAGACCATATCACAACAGGAATGTATAGTGAAGCAAACTGCTCACCTTATAATTCAGGAAGATCTTGGGGTGGGGGTCCCACAAGCCCCTTTGAAGGTGGCCCCTAATAACTTAAAGACCTATCAGGTTCCATCTCCTAAGGTCACCAAATTTCAATAGCTCACTAATTTACCATCATTTCAAATGGAAAAATTATAAAGCATATCGTGTTGGCTCAACTGCCCAAACTATTTTCTAAAATAGAGCTAACACATTAAAAACTGCCATAGTCCATGTGTGCTGTTACCACAAAACACCAGAAACTGGGTATTTTATAAAGAAGAGAAGCTTATTCCTCACAGCTTAGAGGCCGGGCAGTTTGCAATGGAGGTGCCAGGAAGCTCAAAGTCTGGTGGGGGCAGCTCTCTGTTGCTGAAATGATGCCTCACGGCCACATCCTATCCTGTCTTCACGGGGCAAAAAGCAGAAGGCAAGAAAGGTTATTTACAAATGCCTTTGGCCTTAATTCCATTCACGAGGAAGGAACCTTGTGGATTAGTCCCCTTTTAATAGTCCCTTAGTACAAAGGCCATTTGGTGTCAGCACCTGAGTTTTGGAGAGGTGTATTCAACCCTAGCAAGTGTCCCCGGCAAAAATCAGACTAGCCTGTGAACACAGAACATTAATTAGCTAGTTAATTAACGAAACTCACAGCTTTCTGATCAGGGAATGGCCGCTAAAGTTATCAACAAACTTGTTAGCACACGTCGACCCAGCTTCAAGTCCAAAAGTGGCCCCGTGTTCTCTCACTGGCAGTAATAAACGCTTGTCCTTCCTGCCGTTTTGAGAGGAATATTGACTCAAGTTTGGGGTGCGACCAGCGTCAATTCACGTGATTATTGCAAGAAGCTGTGCCTTATGCAGTTGGATGTTTGTCAGAAGCGGAGTTCTCTGTTGGCTCCTCACCGGAGGGCTGTCTAAATGAAGTATGTCTTCTTGAGTTAAGGAAAATCTGAGCCCCGCTCCACCCCACCTTCTCTGCTTGCGAGCTACTGTGCACATGTGCTGGTTGCAGGACAGACTTGCCTGTTGGCCTTCCCCTCCACGGGTTTTGAAACAGGCTTTCCTGGTTTGTGGCTGTGTTCCCCGAGGCCGGCTGGAGTGTCCAGAGATTTTCCTTTTCCTGCCTCCCATCTCACACAGGACCATTGGAATTACAGACATGTGCTCCCGTGTCTGGCTTTCTGTGGGCTCTGGGAATCCAAATTCAGGTCCTCACACTTGTATATCGGTCACTTTCCCATGGGGGCATCACCTATGCCTCTTTTTTCCTGGTATGGGAACATTTTTGTGTCCCAGATGTCTGTAACAAGCCCTCTCATGTCATGCCGCAACCTCTTCCCACATCTGTGAGGACCCTGGGTCATCTCCCTTTATTGGTAGCTGTCAAATGTGCCTGATGTGCCAAGCAGCTCGGTTTGTGGCTGTCTTCCACACGGTGAAACGTTTTGAAATGACTAGTTTTCAATTTTGAGCCCCTTCAAGTCCTCACAATTTCCACAGAGGAAGGAGGTGACGCAGGAGCGGGGACCTCAGCTCCCTTTCTCATGCCTAGCATCTTTGCACATTTGCTTTTAGATGGAAGAAATGCAGATGTAACTGATCACATCTTCCTGTTTGTGTTGGCAGCCAGGAAGCTCACATCTAGTTCTCGGTTCACTGCCGACAAGTGCCCAGACCCAGTTCACAGTCTGAGGGCCAGCCTCGTCCTTGACGCTCCCCTTACCAGCCTTTCCCTGGAACCTTGTTCCGTTTGTTGTCGCCATCCCTTTCCTGCCTCAAATCCTTTTGGGAAAGCACTGAGGTCTGCGAGGACATTAGGAACTGGAGGCCTTTCTTCACAGCAGACGTCTTGTGGGTGGGAAAGGAATGTGTGTGAAAATAAGGAACGATTCTGCATTGAAGGTACACGTGTGTGTTGTAGGATGTGTATGTGTATGGGATACAAAGGGTACACATGTGTGTTGTGCTTATGTGTAGGATGTTACGGTATAGGACATGGGGTGCACACGTGTGTGTAGGATGTGTGTGGTGTGAGATATTGAGTGCACACGCGTGTAGGATGTGTATGTGTGTAGGATGTGTACAGTATAGGACATGGGGTGCACATGTGTGTGTAGGATGTGTATGGTGTGGGATATTGAGTGCACACGTGTGTAGGATTTGTACACTGTGGGATATTGAGTGCACACATGTGTAGGATGTGTATGTGTGTAGGATGTGATGTGAGATTCATAGTTTTCAAAGTCCCTCTGTTCTCCCATGTACATTGACTGGGAAGACGAGGGGACGTTCCTCCAAGGCAGATGTGTAAGGGGGCAGCATCCTTAAGAAACCGCCCTATGGCCCAGCCCTTTCAGATTAAAAACTGAGGCCAAGGAATGGAGGGGTGGATTCCAGTGGGAGCTTCTCAGAGACTAGGATTCCCTCTCTGCTGATTGACCCAGGGAGCTTTGGAAAGCGCCAGTCCCCAGCCCTCTCCCCTGAGAGGCTGTGTTAATTGGTGTGGGTGGAGATTTAAAAATTCCCCCGGAGACACTAACAGGCACCAGCACGGAGAAATGCTGCCCTGGGAGAAGGAGAAAGGAAGCTAATAAACACCTGCCTCCCACCTATGTATCAGAGGCCTCAGGCTGGTAAGGCTGCAGGGAGAGATAATGTGGCAGTTCTGGTGACAGAGTCTGAAGGGGACACGATAACTCTCATTGAGTTATGAAATGTCCAGTACTTCCTTGCAGAGTCCACAGAGAAATAAACATTTCATACCCTGGCCCTCTGTGTGTGTGCATTTGTTTATATGTGTATATATCGTATATGTGTGTATGTATATAATATGTTGTACATAGCATATGTGTATATAGTGTATGTGCATACTATATGTCGCGCATGGTATATGTGTATATAGTATATGTGTATGCATAATACATGTGTGCATATGTGCATGCATGTATAGCTTATGCCATATGTATGTGATTGGTATATGTGTATATATAGCATATGTGTGTATATGTGTATGTAGTATATGTGTACATATAACATGTGTGTACATGTGTATGTGTGTATAGTATATGTCATATGTATGTGATTGGTATATGTGTATCTAGTATACATGTATATATAGTATGTGTGTGCATATGTATATGGGTGTATAGTGCATGTGTATATACATAGTATATGTGTGCATTGTGTATGTGTGTATACAAATGTGTGCATGTATATATGTTTATATAGTGTGTCTATGTATATAGTATGTGTGTGCATGTGTATGATATATATATCATATGTGTGTATGATGTATATGTGCATGTATATATGCATATGTATATAAAGTATGTGTGTATATAGTGTATGTCTATATGAAACGTTTCTATATGTATATGAATGTGTAGATATAGTATGTATGTGTATACAATATGTGTATATGTATATATAGTTTATTTGTTTGTATGTAGTGTATCATGTATATGGTATATGTGTGCATTTGTGTGTATATATATATATACGTGTGTATATAGCATATGCGTGTGTGTATGTATTGTAGCGCTTCAGCATAGGCAAGTGATTGGTAAAATGGTGTAACATTTGCATAGTGTCTTTGTAATCTCCTAATGTACTGTGAACTCTAGATTATTTGGGCACCTAATGTGATCACAGGTGATGAAAATAGTTACCGTGCCAAATTTCTTGGGATATGGGAATAATGACAAGAAAAAGTTTCTGAGATGAGGCTGGGGAAATACATTTGCTGCTATGACACCACCACGGGTTCAGTCCTCAGCACCGCACATCAAAATGCAAGTCCATGTTCAGTACAGAAGTTCTTCACCCCGAACCCCTTCAATCTGGGTCCTGTACTCACACTGTGCCATTTCATGTGACACATCCTAGTCCAGTCTATGCTTATCCGGTTGTGGTGTGCATGTGTGTGTGTGTGCCAGAGTTCAGTGTCGAGTGACATGTTCACCCACGCTCTACCTTATGTTTTGAGAGAGGGATCACCCACTGAACCTGGAGCTCATTGGTTAGAGTAGGCTGGCTGGACCATGAACCCCAGAGGTCTTCCTGTCTCTGCCTCCTCAGCTCTGGGATTACAGGCGTGAGCCACCCACGGTGCCCAGCTATTTGTGTGGATCCTGAGGATCCAAACTCAAGCCCTGATGTGTACAAGCACTTTACCAACCGAGCTATCACCCTAGCCCTTCATTCTAGGCTTTTTCTTTTTTGTTTAGAAGAAAAAGTGAGGTTCAGGGGCCAAGACTTGTCCCCTGTTAAGGGACATTGGATGTCTCAAGTGAGAGCAGTCTCATGCTGTCTAAGATGACCCTGAGAGGAACAAAATGCCCAGAGTGGTAGGTAATCCACAGAGCATGGTTGGCGGCCGAACAGCCTTGGTAGGAAGTGTGTTAGCAGGGCGAGCGCCCAGCATTCTCACAGTGACAAAGGAAAGCAAGCCTCAGGTCTGAGCTCTTAGATGAGAAAATCAAGACTTAGGGCAGATTTCCCTACTCCTCATCACTGTGATGCCTGGAGATGCCTGGCCTCTCCTCACAGAGTGGGGACATCCATGCCAGCTGGAGACACTTGCTCTGGTGTGGTGTCTGTGAAGAAAAGGAGAAAGAGAACTGGAGATGCGGCCAAGGGTGTCAGGGCCTGACCCATCTACAGTTGGGGCCCCTATATAACAAGAGTATAAAATTACCATAGGTACATACAGGTGAGTATTCCTTTAAGTTAAGGAAAGGATTCACAACTGGTCCTGATTTAATTTTATTTTTACTTTTGCGTGTGATTGTTCTGCTCTCTATGAAGGTCTGCGTACCACACGCAGGCCTGGTACCTGTAGAGTTCAGGAAACAGAGTTGATTCTCCTGGAACTGGAGTTAGGACAGTTGTTAGCCAACACGTGAATGCTGGAAACTGAACCCAGGTCCTCTACAAGAGCAACAGGGACTCTTAACTGCTGAGCTGTCACTCTGTATGTGTGAGTGGGTGGGCAGCAAGGTGTGCATGTGAGTGCAGTGCCTACAGAGGCCAGAAGGGGGCATCTGAGCCTCTGGAGTTCTGCTCAGGAATGAGTGGCCTTTGGAACAAGTTGGAGTCAGAATTGAGTCAGTGGCTCTTTACTAACCATGGCTAGATGCCGAAAGAAGCTGATGTTTGTAAACAAAACGGATCCTCCACCACTGGAGTCCAGTTGAAGTCCATTTTCAGTTTCCTGTCAGGGTCACTGACGAGGGGCCCAAAGTCTAGCTTGGTGGAGACACCTCCAGCCCCAGCACCTGAGTAGGCAGTAAGAGTAGTCGTCTGAAGCCAGCTGAGCTCCATAGAGACGTGCTGGACAGGGAGGTGGCTCAGTCATTAAAGTGCCATACATACATGAGGATCTGAGTTCGAATCCCCATCACCTATATAAAATAGTATGCATGGTGATCTGTGCCTATAATGCAGTGTCTGGGAGGCAGAGGCAGGAGTATCCCGGAGGGGGGGGAGGTTTGCTGGTCAGCCACTCTGGCTGAATTGAAAAAAAGAGACCCTGACTTAGGGATTAAAAGAAGAAGAAGAAAAAAAAAAAAACAGGTAGAGAGCAATTGACGAAGATACTAAGGTTGACCTCTGCCCTAACACACACACACACACACACACACACACACACACACACTTCTGAAATTGAGGTGACACCTCCTCAGAGACGTCTGCCAGGATTGCTCTGGTGCCCTACCCCTCACAGCCCCCCTCTTTTTCCCTCCTCCTTAGTATTTACAACTTTCTTCAACTGCCTTTTTTTCCTGGATTCTTTGTTCATGATCCCTCTCTCGGTGTGAATGGAAAGTTCTAACAAGACAGAAAACGAGTTGGTCTTGTTCTAGTGGAGTGGCTGACCCGGCACGGGCAGTGGACTGGATGGATGGATAGAGAGATGATGGGTGGATGGATGATGGATGGATGAATGCATGCACGCGGTCCCCGTCTGCGTTGCTGCCTCTCTGGGGCCGCGCCTGGCCGCGGTGAGGACGCTGCGGGGCCCGGAGGCGGCGTGGGCGTCGCCGCGGGGAGGAGGCCGGCGCGTCCCTCCTCCGGGAGCGCAGCGGCGGCAGCGAGAGCAGTGCGCACTGCAGGGCCGAGTCCCCGCCCGGAGCCAGCGCCGCGCCTCGCGGCCCCCACGCACGGCGCGGCCCGGCGGGGGCGCAGGAGACCCGCGGCCGGGACAGGGGCCGGTCCCCCGCACACGCGGCCGCTGCAGCTCCGCGACACTCGCTCCGCGTGCCGTCACCGGGCCTGGCCCGCTCGGGACGCCTCTGCATTGCGCGGGTGAGTACCGCGCTTGGGGACGAAGGGCGGGATCGCCGTTCCCTGGGACCCCGCAGACAAGAGTGGGGTTGAGACCCGGCCGCCGCAGGCAGATCTCCTTTCGGAATCTCTCTGGGTCTCTGGGCCTCAGTTTCCCTTCATGTTCCAGGTGAGTGGGGTGCGGGGCGCAGTGACTGAAGTTGGCAACTCCGCGCGCGGGACAAGTGCAGGACGCGACTGTTTCTCTGCGTTTGGTTAGATGCCTGGCCTCGGAGGAGGCTCGTCGTGAATCTCGGATCCCACCCAAAAGGAACCCAGGGACAAGCTGATGCCCGGGGCCCGGGGTGATGGGATGGCCGAGGAGCGAGGCTAACCGCTCGAACTGGGGGCCGGTGGCCCAGCCTCCTCCACGCCGGATTTTCTTTTGAAAATTCTTTATGATCCTGCAGGCAGCAGTGGTCCAGCTCAGGACGCTGAAGTTGGAGCTGAAACTTAACACAACTTTCCATCAGAACACTTAGACTGGATTTCGTAGTAAGGGGAGAGCGCGCAGTCTGGAGTTATTTTAGCCAGGCAGCTGTGGACTGGCCCTAGCTGCTTCAATGCTTTTCAAATAGCTCTCAGGCTCAAGGAGTATTAGGGAAGCGTGACTGGGAGAAGTATCCCACCGCTAAAGCCTCACCGCGCTTTGCTCGGCAGTTAAATGCGAGCCTTTCTTGCAAGGTTCATAGTGTCCCAAAGCCCATCCAGGGCTCACACTTGACAGCCCTCCCTCTCTCATTGCCTACGGAAAGGCAAGGCAGAGCTACTATCGGCTGTCCTTTCTCTCTCTTCCCTCCACCACACAACCTTTAACAACTTTAAAAAAAAAATACAACGCGAGTATACAAGTTACCCACCCCAAGGAAATTATAACTGGGGACAATGGTTTGGAGTCGAGTCTATTAATTCCACAGGCCCTTGATGCTCTGGTGAAATTCCTATTACCAGAGTATAGGTTAACAGACACATCAACCCTTGGCGGTGTGTTAGACCCCAACACGCACAGACTTTCCAAAATAATCCTTCTCAAGGAGTCACTGCACGGTTTTGCTCAAGAAATAGCATTTCCCTCCAGCATAGGCCCCCTCAAGCCTAGTATTTCCTTGTCTTTAGACGTCTTCAGACTGGGGGAAATTAACGAGATACTTACGTAAGAAATGATAATGTTTTGAATCTTGTTTGTGACAAGCATAATATTGAGTGTGTATTTGAAACTTGGGATTTTGCAGCTGTAGATAAACCAGTGTGGATCTGAGAGAAACTGAGGTGTGTGTGTGTGTGAAGTCGGTTTTAGGTCCCAAAGACTCTTTGTATCTTAGTTCACAACTTGATAAACTGTTTTATCTTAAAATAATTTAATTGGTATTTTCTCCCCGGGTCTTAAAGAGCTTGCATAGCACTGTTCCTGCGTGTATAAAAATAAGGCACAAACACATAAGTTGGTTGTTCCTAGTATCAAATAGCTAAACAATGTGAAGTAAAAATGAAAAGATTTGTCCTCCGATATATACATATACATATATATATATATATATTTAAACAGCTGTTTTGATGTCCTAAGTTCCAGCATCTTTCCACGACTTTTGTGTTGGTTAGACACCCCGTAAAGAGATGTGTTTTGTGGACCTGTTACAGGATTACCATTTGGAGTGGGGGAACCACCCATAGCACACTGCTTTCAAAACGCCCTGCTGCCTCAAGTCGAACGTAAGAGATTTCGAGTCTTGTTCCGGATGGATAAACTGATAAAATGCTAGCTGCCGTGGGGAGAGCAGAAAAGCCGGCAGTAAAACGGGGCTGTGATGTAGCTGGGCACTTTCAGAATTGGGCTGAATACGTTGTGGAGACGCTAACAATTTTCAAAAATGTATACACGGTCCAGACATGTCCACTTAAGATGTCTTTTGGTTCTCCCAAGACAAAATGACTCCATCCCTGACAAAGAAGAAACATTTCCTTATTTTTCAGCTCGTTCCCAAAGATAACCTGTGCAGGGCGCAGGAGACCAGAACTTAACGGCCATCCGACCGTCACCAGCTCGAGCCAAGCTCAGGGCGAGAACTCTTTCTCTGCCCCCCGCCCCCCCCACCCCCCGCCCCACACACAGTGTGAGCCGACTGTCCTCAGCTGCGGTGCCCCTTTCCAAACTCATTAAGCCAGCAATAAACTTCTCATGTAGTAAAAGCCTAGGCTATCACTGAGCGGGAGTGGGGTTCCAGGCGATCACAGCAGATGTGTTTCTGGCTGCAGAAACAGCCGATGGCTGTCAGAAAAAGACGGGAGGGGAAAGGTCTTGCTCAGTTGGGCCAGCTGCTGAAGCCCCTGCATCTAAGAGGATGGATGGGAGCTGGAACTGGAGCCGGGACTGGTCCTTGCTGGGCAGGCCTCCTGCCCATGAAGGATGCTTAGGGCACAGGGGAAAGCCTAACTCTCAGAAAATATCCACAGACTTGAGGTGTGGTGTGTGTGTGTGTGTGTGTGTGTGTGTGTGTGTGTGTGTGTGAGTGTGTGTGCGCGCGCGTGCACACACACACACATACACACAAAGACTAGGAGGAAGGACTTGCTTCCTGTCACATGGCCAGAGAGGTTTACCTGTCTCTCACCTGGGCACCAGATACAAAGGAAGACTGTGGGGCCTGACAGAAATTCCTTAAGGGAGAGAATTGTCTTCACAGAGGCTTCTGAACAGGGAGGATTGCTTAGTTCTGTGGCCCTCCTGATCTTGGGGTTTCAGGCAGCGTGGCTGAGAGTCACTCCCAGACACCACACTTTCTGCCTGCCACCAAGACTGGGTTCTGCTGTGGGCAGGAAACATTTTTCTTGCTATTTGTTCTGAATAAAGAGTTGGAGGCGTTTGCCCAGAAGGAATCCTTTACGGAGGCTTAACCCGGGAGTAGAGAAAACATGGCCTGTTGACAGAACTCTCTCTCTCTCTCTCTCTCTCTGCTCGCTCAGTCCCAACACTCTTCCTGATTCCAGAATCACAGTTTGTGTGAGCACCTCCCTTCCCCCTCAGCATCTGAGGCCGTGCTAGAGTCCCAAACACACCACATGCAGGCACAAAGGAACTTCTGGTAGGAAAACCATTAGTGGAGACTTCGCTATTTGATTGTCTTAACTGGTCTAGCGGTGTTTGCCTACAGCCTTCTAACCCAGGGAGGGGACTCATCCACCGGGGGCTAATGCTGAAATGACAACTGGTGACTACAGACCACTGGTCTCCCTGTAACTGACCCACAGGAGCTTGTTCTTTGTAGCTTGTAACTCGGGGCAGGAAAGTACCTGCCTGGTGCACCTAGGGCTGAAGGGAGCTACACTGTTTTACATGCGTGTTCTCTGCTTCTCACTGACTTTCATGGCAGTGAATGCTGATGGTGTTTTTCTCCACTTATAGACTACACTTAACATTCACTCATGGAAACACACATTGTTAAAAAACAAAAAACAAACCAAAACAAAAAAACAAGAAAAACAAATACAACTGCTACCACACATCCAGGACTTGAACGCAGAGGACATCCATCAACTCATCTCATTGGTCCTTAGACTAGTTCTTCACGCCCGTTCTTAAGGTGTTATTATTAATAGCCCAGCCTTGTTAAAGGGGAAACTGAGTCACAGAGCAGATGACTCACATAGGCCGCAGATGAAGTGCAGATGAAACCCAAGTCTTCAGTTCCCAGTGGGTGGGTGCCTCACCCACGTCCTCCGAAAACCCTGCTCTCCCTCCCATTGGAGGGTGACACGCAGTTTGGATGACTCTGAATGCGCACAGAACAAATTCTCTCTGTTATTTTGAATAGAAGAGCAGTCATATTCCGCATTTAGACAGCAGGAATAGAAACCTTGGGAGTCGTAGTTAGCAGTTTGGGTCTGGTTCTGTCAAGGAAAATGGCTGTTTATTTACAAGGGCTAATTTGATTTGTCCCTTTTATATTAACACTGAGCAGTTCTGTTCCTAAAACAAGTCAATAAACTTCCCGGCAGAGGGAAGGCCCTAAGCGTTACGGTAGGCACAGCTCGGGTCCGCTTTACCAGAAGGCGCTGCATTGTATTACTACGGGTGGGAGCCGGCCTGGGGTTCAATTATAAACATTTGGAGGACAAAGTAATTTGGAACAGGTGGTCTCGAGAGTCGGGTGACAGAAGCGGTTCGTCTTGGCCACTTAGACTGTCGAGGGATGCCACCAGTGGTCTGAACGTGGGGACACAGGCTTGTGGCTCATAGGGCCTGAGAGGTGAATTCTTGGAAAGAAAGCCGAGGATGGAGCGCAGGGTTGCAGTACACCATCCTGCTGAAAGCAGGGGCCTCAGCCTCACAGCCGCTCTCTTCTGGCAATTACAGCACTTCCAACAGAGATTTTTCCAGCTCCTGGTGTTTTGATATGTGAATTCGTAGTCTCGAATCTATGCAGAAATTTAAGACAGAAATGCCAGTGCAAAATAATGCCAATTTAAACATCTTTTAAAATGTGTGAAGAATTTAACAGAGGTTAAGAACTATTTTGTCATTTGCCATCTGTAGTATTGTGCCTGTATCATAAAGTGTGTCGTCGGCTTCCAGCTTTCCCATTCTGTCTGAATATCTAGGAAAATTAACTTTTCAAGTCTGTGTATTCACAGACATAACTGAAATGAACATATCTGCTTACGTTCACGGACTCAGGAAGCAGCCAGCTCTTTGGGATTATAATTGAAGGAAAAATGATAAAAATCGACATGCCCCTCCCCTCCCCCCAAAGAATGAGGAACCGGACAGTCCAACGCCTATTCCCGCATGTGTAGCAACACACTTTTTCTTGCGTCCTCTGAAGGTGGGGCTCCGTCTCTTTTCTCTTTATCTCTTAAGCATTGTTTTTCAGAATTGAAATATACCATGTGTTAACTAGTAGGCATTTTAATTTGGTAAAGAAAAGTCACAGCAGAAGCAAGCGGGTCTGTTTCGGCCATTATTGTTCCTGCAACGTGAATACTTTGGGTTTCGTGGTACGACGTGAGTATGCCAAGAAAAAAAAAAACACAGCAGGAAACTATGTGAAAACATACACACTTCTGTTTAAGAAATGGGAA
Source organism: Myodes glareolus (assembly GCF_982192425.1). Classification (NCBI taxonomy): domain Eukaryota; kingdom Metazoa; phylum Chordata; class Mammalia; order Rodentia; family Cricetidae; genus Myodes; species Myodes glareolus. Next base: position 13,493,094 of record NC_142035.1, on the reverse strand, counting down.
AAACACAGGCAGATTCTGCATGGTAATTGCTTTAACGTGAGTTTTAAATGGCATTGTTTGACTTAGGTCGACTAAGTCCCTCTTAGCTAATTCTCACATAGGCGGTCACCAGTCTTGCACCGTGAAGAGGCTCTAAGAGACAGACTCTCGTTCAGGTGCAAACGCTCCTCAGTTTGGAGTGGTACAGGCCTTTAAATTTTTAAAAAGGTTACTTAGATATCGATTTTATTTTCTTGACCCAAAATGAGAAAACACGGGGAATTCTCAATAGCTTTTTACAGGCTGCTATTATGAGAAGGGAAGCCAAACCAACATGTATTAGATCATGGGCTTGAAGTACATAAATAAACGCACTGAAGGTCACCAAAACAGGACAAAACCACCAGCACTCGTTCCCTGGGCCAAGTCCGAATTCCTGCCTGTTAGACGTGTTTGGTTGAATTGGACACAGAAGAGGGGCCGTTCTGCTCCTAACTTGATCTGGTCCTCCGAGGGCTCGCAAAGACATCTTGTGGTAAACGGAGACAGAGGCTGGAATGGCGGGCTCCTCCAGAACTTTCTCTTTCACCTTTCTAGAGAAAAACTGGATTCAGGGTCCATCTGTCACTACTGATACCGCCTCTTGATGTTCAGATCTGTGGGAATCAGAGGTTAAAAACTCCCTGTGGTCTCCTGGTCAATTTCTTTGCCTCTTATTCCCCATCTCATGATCACATTGTGGTTGAAATATTAATAGCTTTTCACGGTCCTTTGGTTTTTGTTTCATTTCTTCACTCTCTTTGTTTCTGTGATTTTTTTAAATGTGGGGTGCATAGTGTGAAGCCAAGCCTTTTGCTCTCATTAACCACTGGCTGCCTGAAGCACACACACAGTGTGTCTGCACGTCCCTGATCTTAGTACCAACCCAGTTGCTAGTGGGAATTCCACAATGGAGTTAACCCTCTTCGGAGAGAAAGAAAAGGTGTCAGCCCATAGAGGTTGTTTGCCTTTGTGGGTGTGTATTATTTGCACAAATGGCCACTTTTGTTTTGGAATGTTCTAGCACCACATCTCTCTCCAGCAAAGGCCTGCGTTCCCTGCTTAGTTGGGAAAGGGGGGGGGGAGATCGTGTACTTCCGGCCTTCTCTGCCACTGGGAAGGCGAGGGGAGCTGAGAAGGACAGCTCTGCTAGGACAGACGGCTCAACAAGTGGTGACTTGTGCCTGTGTTGTCAACAGAGTTTTGGCCCCATCCAGCCGTGACAAGGAGTGAAGCCTGGGAGATTATTCACCTCCGGTCTGTGAGGATCCTGAGCTCTGTGTGCCCTCCTCTTGCTGAAGAGACTGAACCCCACCCCCCAGGAGCTAATGGCTGGGGTGTAGAGGGAAGGGGGAGGGATGACGGGAGTGTGGAGGGTGATGGCTTCATCTCACAGATGTCTGAAACGCATGGAATGTCTCCACGTTGCTCAGGCACCGCAAGAAAGACAGGCTGGTACAGGGATGTCGCTGCAGACTCGGGGACGGTGTCTAGTGGTTTGAAACAGGATGGGGTGTTTTCTGACCTCTGGGACTCTCGAGGTAACTTTTAAGAACTTGCTTTGGAAAGTTTGTCTGCCTTTTTATATTTTTATTTCAGTGAATTAATTTTTGGTTTCTTTGTTTCTGAAAAAAAAAAAAAAAAGGCTGCCCGTGCAAGGGTTGTTGGCAACAGCCAATGCCCCTGTTTATTGAAAATGTGCTGTGTGCCAGCCGCTACACTTAGGAAATATTTTGCTTTGTCTCTGGATGGAGTAGGCTGTTATTATCTCCATTTTACAGATGTGGAAATGGAATGTTGGGGCGGGGGGTGGGATAAAGTCATGTGGCCAGGATCCTATAGCCTATGTCAGAGAAGGATTACATCCAGTTCTGATCCTAAGCCCCTAGAAGAGGCAGCTTCCACGTCAGCCCTTGGGATGCAGACTTTACCGTCAGTCTGTTTGTATTGCCTGATGGGTATTCACAGAGGGTCAGAATAGGAGAAAGAGGAGGATGTCCGCCTTGAATCTGCCCTTGTGGAAGCCTAGGCGTGTTTGGAGCTACAGACTGTTGTAACCTGCAACTCAACTGGTCTGCAGCGCTACAGCTGGCTGTCCCCAACCCTGCAGCTGGCTGTCTCCAAATGATGCCCCAGTACAGTAACCTCAGTGTTACTACAGGGACTGTGCAGCCCACAGAGCCTGAAACACTGACTGTGGCCCTTTAGAGAAAATACACTGACCCCTGACCCCTTGCAGTATGACAAGATAAATTCCATTGACAAGAAAGAGTGTGTGTTGAGCATTTGATAAGCCATTCCAAAGACATGCTGTGTTTCCTGGTGCCTTCATTCTTAGCCGTTCTTCAGTGAAACATCTGTGTCTGTGATCAGAGAGACCCACAAGAACGGGACTCCAGTGTCCTTGAACTGTATCCCCACCTAGTCCTGTTGATCCTTGAGTAGACAGAGGGTGTTGCCGTGATCTCCAGCCCTTTCCAGAGCTTTCTATAGCTCCCACGGCAGGATGAGGGTTCAAGCAACTTTGCAGATGCTCACTCCAAGAAGTCCAGCTCAGCACCAACTTCTGTGTCCCAGAAGATGCATTGCGCATCATGGGACATTCTGGTACCCTGACAGTTGCTCTCTGTTTCCTTGGAAAACGGTGCATGGTAGAAAGAATCAGCCCTCCCCAACTGGAAGCCATGCTGGGAACCCTGGGCTGCTAGGATTGAAGCCGTAACTTGGCATTTGTCCATCTGTCTGTACGCCTCTGTGCCTCAGTGTCCCCGTCTGCACAGCAAGGATTATGGAGCGCCGTTCTGTGGAGAATAATAAGAAAGTGTTTGTAGCAGCGGTGGACAACGCACGAGTGCTGACCAAGACAAGTCCTGCTATGCGGCCTGAGGCTAATGATGTAGCTCTTTGTGCCTCAGTTTCTCAGTTTGTAAAACCGGGCATGGTAATGATAATAAGGATTTTGCCCGTTGACGGCGGTGAAAATTTAAAGACACCACCTGTGAGAGTTTTGGCTATGCGGTCCCGTTTGTCTGCGTTTAACAACCAGCTGTAAAGAGGACAGACAAGTGCATACCAGGCCAATGAGGTGCCTGGAAACTGCAGGTCCATGTGGAGAAAGTGTAGGCTGGGGCTGAGAGCCCCAGACTCAGACGGAGCGGGTGTGGATCTTGGCCACTCACGGTGCCCTAGGTGCCCTCATGCTGCCACCTCCGGGTGCAGCTGCTGTTCCTGGAAAGACCGCTCACATGAAACGAGGTGGCACGCATCCACGGGGCCTTTGGCACATAGTAAGCACTCAATAAATGGTAGCTTGTATTATTATCGCCCCCACTGCATGCTGTACCCCCATCCCCAAGTAAGCATGGATCATGGATAAAGCTTAATTTGAAAATAAAAGAACACATTTTTAAACTGCCAAATAGACTTAAAATAATATTCATTAAACAAAATTAAAATATTCTATTAAAGCCAGACTTTGGGCTCAAACCAAATTTTTATAACCCAAGCTTAAAGGCCAGGGAGTCCCCCAGCCACAATGGGGACATTGTGATTGAACCTGAGATTTCAACGCAGCTATTGAATGTCTTTGAAATGCATGTTTTCCCATTTAAATGAAAGGGAAGTCACAGAAAGGAAAAAATACGAGGTTCTTGCTCAGTTAGCAAACCTTCAGGAGCTAAAAAAGAAAAACAAAAGATTTTCTCCTAATGCCAAAGACTCGGGGTGAGTCCCTGGGGCTCACTGGCTAGCTGGTGCCACAGCCCTGACCCTCTGAGGTGCCACCTTGGAATGACCCAGATCTGATCTGAACTAATGTAATCTCAACCACGTTCTCTCCATAGGGAGTTCTTATGTTGTTGACAGACAAGACCTGGGTTCAAAGCCTAGCTTTGCCTCAGTTTCCCCATTGACAGCATGGCTAACCTGCAGGATTGGGGGGGGGGGGGGGCGGGCTGTGATAAGGATGGCTTAGGGTAGTTGCTTTCATTTTTTGCTTTCCTTAGTGTGTGAGCTATCCCCAGACTTTGGAAAGTTAAGAATGAAATCACGCGGGTATTAGAGGTTGAAATCACCACAGTGTTCAGAGAGGGATGAGGGGTGAGGACAGTAGATTTAAAACCTCACCCAGATTTTAGGTGCTATGCACTTTCATAGGGCATTTAATCCTCTCCCAGAGGACCTGGGTTCAGTTCCCAACACCAAGGAGGCTCACAAGTGCCTGTTTCTCCGCCTCTTCCTGGGTGGGGTGTGGGGAGGTCTGCTGCCCTCTTCCGTCCTCCGTAGGTACTGCATGCACAGGATGCTTATATTTACAGGCAAAAGTTCTCACACAATTAAAACAACAAGAGAATCCGCCCCCAACCCCAAACCCTTGTGTTACAGGTGTGTCTGTGTGGCAGACTGAGAGACTGACAACAGGTTCTCTATGATAAACCAACGGGGCCCGTCCTTTTTTTTCTTTTAAAACTTTTTCCTTTTATTTTTGAGATTTTAATGTAATTTTATCACTTCCCTCTTCCCTTTCCTCTCTCCAGACTCTTCCATATACTCCTCCTTGCTGTTTCTAATTTATGGCCTCTTTTTTCATTAATTTGTTACGTGGTTGTGTTCCTAAACATATAAATGCAACCTGCCCAAGCTGTAGAATGTCCCTTGTGTGTATGTTTTCAGGGCTGGCCATTGGGTATTGCACAATCAGCTAGTGCACAACTGGGAAGGACTTCTCCCTCCTTCAGCCTTCCTTGGTCGATGACAGTTCTTTGTCCAGGGCTGAGGCCTTGAGAATTCCCCGTCCACATCATGTGAGAATTAGTATACACACACGTGTGTGTGTGTGCATGTATGTGTGTTATGAGCAGATAGATATATAGATAAATAGAAGATGGATAGATAGATGATAGATAGATAGATAGATAGATGATAGATAGATAGATAGATAGATAGATAGATAGATAGATAGATAGATATAGCAGAAAGGAAGAGGAGCCCAAGTGGGCTATGAGAACCTCGAGACAGAACTCTGAGAACATGTGCCCACCAGGAGGGACCTCCTCCTCAGGCTAGACCATGCTATGTCTCTGAAATGGGGCCCTATTGGGGCAGCAGCTGACTCCTCCCCCATCACCTACTTGCTGTGTGACTTTGGGCAGATACCAGGAACCCTTGGAACCTCAGTATGTTTGCTAGCTCATGAGACAGATAACTTTCATGTCAGATATGTTATAAGGACCTCGATCAAATAATGTCATGGGACTGGGGAGGTGGCTTAGTCGGTAAAATACACATCTTGCAAGCATGAGGACCCACTTTTGACTTCAGAACCCATACAAAGTATGGTAATGCCCATTTATAATCCCAGAGCTTTAGATGGGCTCCCTGAGCAGAGAGAGCCTACCTTCCTTGGTGAGAGCCAGGCCAGCGAGAGACTCTGTCTCCAAAATGAGGTAGATAGCTTCTGATCCACAAGACCGAGTTTGGCCTCTGACCTTTACACATACATGCACAGTGAAGTCACACAAACACACGTGCACCTGCACATGCATGCACACACAGGTACAAACACACATTCACATCATAAGCCCGTTTTACAATTTAAAATTTGAATCTGGGAGTAGATCTGTCCCCAGAAGAATTCAATAAAAGAGAGTAAAACTTTAAGTTACTTGCCCTGGGCATACCCCACTGCTTCTCAAGTAACTAGTCTCTGGATTGGAGACATTCTGGAAGAATCTATGAGTCTTCTTTTTGAGGGAGGTGTGCACCCTCCCACAGTAGCTTAAACATTCAGGGACATTTCTCTCTTTAGACTTTAGAAACCATAGAAAAAAATTAAGGCAAACAGGCTCCAAAGTTTTTACTGCTTGTCATAAGGTAGTTTAGAACGGTTTAAAACCCAAGTCCATAGACTAATTTACAACAAAACTGTGTGTGTGTGTAGCTGAATTCTGGAGGGAAGTTGTGATGCGTGCGTCTGAGACCCCTTTATTTAAAACGAAAATTTTGTGGTGGGTATGGTGGCTTGTGCCTGCAATCGCTGTCACTCAGAGGCTGAGGCAGGAGGATTGCCATGAGTTCCAGGTTATCCTGGGCTACAGATTGGGTCTCTGTCTTAACAGAACCAAAAAAGACAAAAAAGACAGGAAGGGAGGAAGGAAGCAAGGAAAGAAATACAGAGGCAGGAAGCAGGAAGTGTCAATTCTGAGGCTAGCCTAGGCTCTAAAGCAAGACCCTGTCTCAAAAACTCAAATAAAACACATCAAAATATTTTATTCCTAAACTCTCCTCAAATAACAAGACTCTTGTACAGCGAGACCTGGTTCTCTGCGCTCTGTCTTCAGGGGCAGAAAGTGAGAGGAGTGAGGTTTCCAGGGCTGTCAGTGATGGCTGTCTAGATCTACCCTCAAAGACCGGTCTTGGCTGATTGAGCAGCTGCATGGGACGTGTGTGCATATGTGTGCGGCCCAGCTTGGGCACATACAGAGGTGACCACTGTCGTCTGAGCATTCCCTTGGCATGGTCCAGTCCCAAAGAGTGGCAGACGAACGTCTCTCTTCCTCAGCACAGCTGTCCCTATTATGGATGAGCAAAGGACAGCAAGCGCATAGAGGCCACTCAAGTTCACGCAGAGCAGGGGTCAAGCCAGGCTTTTCTGTGGGGGCTGGATCTAGAGGTATGTCTCCTGATTACTACCCTGTCCAGCCTCTAGCACCCCAGAAAGAACCCAGCTCCCTCCCATTCCCCCTCACTTAACTGTGTCATTGATTAACTAAACACAGGCGTGCAAAGGAGGTAAAGATTCCTTCGTTGCAGCTTTGGAGTTTACAAAAATTAAATTACATTTGTGTATGGGGGAGAGGCTCACTGCAGAAGTCTGAGGACAGTTTGTGGGAGCTGGTTCTTGCCCTCCACATTGCATTTTAGGGGTTGGACTCGGGTTCATCTTCTACCAATTTTTACCCGTCGATCCTCATGTGTGCTCTCTCCTGGCCTTGAGTGCAGCAGACTGTGGGTGAGGATGGGCAAGCTGGGGTCAGATGCTGTCTAGCTCAGCTATGCATTGGGGTAATCTAGAGGAACGTGGCATCGGGTGGTTTAGCTGCTGCGCGAACGCTGTGTGCATCCACACAAATCTGTGCTGTACAGTTGCTGCATTTGATCCAGATGCTGACAGTCCACATGATGGCCAAGACTGCTCTGGTGTGCGCAGCACCCCACATTACGGTACAGAGGCAGGACACAGTCCAACGACGCTGTGAAGCAGCAGAAGCTGGTCCTCGGGAGTTGACAGGTGGTTTACTGTCTTGGTCAAGTCTGATGTGCTGTGAGTAACTGGGTGCGCTGTGTTTATTCTGGGGGCGCCACGGGATAGTTTATGGCAGTGTCAGTCACCCAAACATGACTGCAGGCGCTGCGATGATTCAAGGGCCGTGACGTCACACTGCAAAGTGAACCTTTCAGCTCCATTGCCATCTTACAGGACCGCTGCTGCGTACGTGGTCTGTCATGGAAGGACACGTTGCTGTGACTGCACCGACTGGTCTCACAGCCCTGGGCTTAATGGAACCCCTCCCAGCCTCAGCTCCCTTCTCGATGAAGTGATGGAAATGGAGGTCACAGATGTGACCTGTGCCAGGAGGCGCCTGACCCACACAAGTTTGTTGAAAACTGTTTATTTCTTGCTGAGAAAAAAGGATTCAGCCACTGGAATCCTAGCTTTCTGTTGGACATAAATGTTCCTGGACTCATTTGGGGGGAAAGAGAGGGGAAGGGCTGGGGGCACCGGTATGACCTGTAAAGGAGCTCCAATTTTCGGACTGGCTGGAGGTCGATCCCAAGACACTTGCTTCTAGCTCTCGCTATCCTGCCTGAGAGGTTCCCGGAGTCTTCTATGGGAGCCTGAGAGTCGTAGCCCCTGAGGATTAGAGCTACAATAGGAAAGGGAAGCCAGTGAGGGCTTAGCCCACTCCTGTGCAGCCAGAGTGAAGACCTCAGCCCTGACTCCTAGGACCTGGGTTTGTGGGCCAAAGCTGGAGGACAGAAAGACCCTGGAGCCACCAGCTCGCAGCAATCGCTGGCACTTGCTGAGGATTTTTTGTTTTGATTTCTTGTCCTTTCTGTTGTCGAAAGTGTTTTCCTCCAACAGTTTCGCCTTGTTTCTAATGAACAGGCTTCTTCCCTTCCTCCTTTCCCCAGTCCCCAGCCCATCCCTACTGAATAGAAATTGCACTCATCCATACATTCCAAAGCCTTGAGTACCTACTGTGTACCTGGCTCTTCTCCAGAGGAAGATACCATCAAGAGTGAAAAAGCCCAGGGACTGCAGGTGGCTCAGCCAGTAAAATACTCAGCGTGGAAGTGTAAGGACTGAAGTGTGGATCCCTGGCATTTAGGCAAAAAGCTAGGTGGAAGCCTAAGTATCTGTAATCTCAGCTTTGGGAGGCGAGACGGAATCCCAGAGCTCGCTGACACAGCCAGTCTAGCCAGTCCGCGAGCCAGCTCCAAGACAGTGAGCGACCCTGTCTTTTAAAAAACAAGGTGGAGGCAGTGGTGGCGCACACATTTAATCCCAGCACTCGGGAGGCAGAGGCAGGCAGATCTCCATGAGTTTGAGGCCAGCCTGGCCTACAGAGACAGCGTTCTGGGACAGGCTCCAAAGCTACACAGAGAAACCCTGTTGAGAGAGAGAGAGAGAGAGAGAGAGAGAGAGAGAGAGAGAGAGAAAGTAGAAAGAGAAAGAGTAGAGAAATGCTTGAGGGAGACACTGGTTGTCAATCTGGTCTCCATGTGCACACATGTACCTACACAGGGATATACACATATGCACACACGCACGCATGCACACGCATGCATGTGCACAAGCTGCCCCTCACAGAGTATGCCCATTAGTCCAGGATCAGGCTCCAGCTACCAGGTATCTTTGTTTTCCAAAAGATGCAGCAATCTTGATTTTTGTGAGAAAGTTCCTGAATTTCAAATCAGAGTGAGGAACCCCTTTGGGCTCCTCACACATCTTGGGCATCTCATTTCGGCCAAGCCTCTCCCATCCCCCTGGCTTTTTTTCTTTAGACTAAATCCTGACCAGAAGAGATGCCAAGAGTCGCTGAATGTTGTTTCCAGGAAAAAGCAGGACTCGGGCCTCCCGGGGTCTGGCCAAGAGTCTTCCAAGGAGCGGTCTCTCCCCGGTTTTATGTGTTTCTCAGGAGTTTCCCTGATCACGGCTCATCATTGAGAACAGTGTGCTGGTCCAAGTCTATCCCCTGGGTTTTTATTCGATTCAAGAGGAGGATGGTTATGTCATCTGGGTTGATGTGAGTCGTAAGATGTCTGCAGGTCTCATAAGTGGTCATCAGTCACTGATTAGAGCAGCAAGGAACTTGTGCTTCTCGGTGTGGGGACAGGACCCATGAGGATTCCACACAAGAAAGAAGGTTGAGGAATTGGGTGGTAGTGGGTGGCATGGTCAGGGATATGTGGAGCTTTTAAAGATGTCTTGATGCCCAGGCTGGCAGTTAAATCATTATCTTTCTTCCTCCCTCCAAAAGTTGCATTGAGCAAAACCCTAACCCACAGGACCCTTAGCGATTGAGATCGTTCCTGAGATCGTTCCGGACGGAAGTTGTAGTAGAAGGACAAGGGCCTGCTTTTCGTCCGAGCCACCTGGCTCCCGGCCGCCTGGCTAGCTTAACCCTCGAAATAACGACACAGAAATTGTATTAATTAAATTACTGCCTGGCCCATTAGCTCTAGCCTCTTATGGGCTAACTCTCACATCTTGATTAACCCATTTCTATTAATGTGTATCGCCACTGACTGTGGCTTACCGGCATGAGTCTAACCAGCGTCCATCTCAGGCAGGAGAATCATGGCGTCTGCCACACTTCCCTTCTTCCCAGCATTCTGTTCTGTCTACTCCACCCACTGAAGGGCTGCCCTATCAAAAGGCCAAGGCAGTCTCTTTATTCAACCAATGAAAGCAACACATCCTACACCCTAAGTGATGGATAGCTTTTGACTGGGAAATGAGACATCCCGAAGGATCCGGCTTCAGGTGCGGCTGGTTCAGGAACTCCTATGGACGTCATATGTGATTTCTCCGTCACTCTCAACACCAGGGAGGGAATGGAGAAAGGTGTGAACTCAGTAGCAGTTGCTAGAGGAGATGGGTACACAAGCTCCCCGTGGCCCCCAGACTGTATCGCTGTACACTTGTAGACATGCCTTCCTCGCCCTTCTCCTGCTTACTATGCTATTTATAAAATGTACCCTTTGTCCAAACGCAGGGCAGGACTTCTGTATTTTCTTCTTACTATCCAAATGTTTCTGTTAGATAGAAAACTGTAAGATGTGCTGATCCTGGGCTCTTCGTCTGTCCTTTCACCTGTACTCGAAAGTCTTATACTGGGTCATCTTTTCTCATGGTGCTTGGTATAAAATTGAGACTTAATACTTAGGGGGCTCTAGCCGAGCGGAGCAGATGTCGGGGCCTTCCCAGGGAAAGTGGGAAGTGGGCAGGGGAGATGCTCAGTGGGTAAGCACAGCTGCACAGGGGTGAGGACCTGAGCTCGGATCCCCAGCACCCATGGAAGACTGGACACGGAGGTGTTGGGTCTGTACCCCAGTGCTCCTATGACAAGATGGGAGATGGAAACAGGAGCTCCCCTGGAAGCTTGCAGCCAGCTAGATCACACAGCAGTGAACAACAAGTCTCAGACAAGGAGGAAAGCAAGGACCAGCCCTCTATGTTGTTCTCTGATTTTCATACACATGCTATGGCATGTGCATGTTTGCAGTTACATACATGAACACATAGAGACACTGCCTTAGGGTTTCCATTGCTGTGAAGAGACACCGTGACCACAGCAACTCTTATAAAGGAAAACATTTAATTGGGGCTGACTTATAGTTTCAAAGATTTAGTCCATTATCATTATGGTGGACATGGCAGCGTGCAGGCAGACATGGTGAGGGAGAAAGAACTGAGAGTTCTAGCTCTTGATCCACAGGCACTAGAGGGAGACTGTCACACTGGGTGTAGCTTGAGCATATATGAAATCTCAAAGCCTGCCTCCACAGTGACACACTTCTTACATCAAGGCCACACCTACTCTACCTCCTAACAGTTCCACTCCCTGTGGGCCAAGCACTCAAAGACAAGAGTTTGTTGGGGCCATTGCTATTCAGGCCACCACAGTCACAAATACAAATAAAAAAAAAATGGGAAATGACTCAGTATGGCCAGGCCTAGCACCAAAAAGAGATGCAGGACAGAATCCCATCCCTCCATCTCTGGTACTCATCCCTCCCTCCTTCCTTCCCCTCCCTCCTTCCCTCTCTCCCTCCCTTCCGTTCCTCCCTCCCTTCCGTTCCTCACTCCCTCCCTTCCTTCCCTCCTTTCCTTCCTCCCTCCGTTCCTCCCTTCCTCCCTCCCCTCCTTTCCTCCCTTTCTCCCTTCCCTTCCTTCATTCCTCCCTTTCTCCCTTCCCTCCTTCCCTTTCTCCCTTCCCTTCCTCCCTTCCTCCCTTCCTTCCCTCCCTCCTTCTCTCCTTCCCTCCCTCCCTTCCCCTCCTCCACTCCCAGACTTCTTCCCTGACTAGCAGTACTGCAGTATTATCTGACGTAGCCCTCACTGACAGCCAAACTCCAAGGAGAGTTTGGCCTTCCTTGGTCTGCAGGGCACTTGGAAAGGAGAATGGGGCCATCATTTGGAAATCTGGCTATCTAACACCAAAACTGCTGCTTTCTAGCTTCTATTAAGAAAGAAATCACAAGATATGTAAACCTTGCGCCCACGTTTCCGTACAACCTCAGTATGCCAGGGCCGGGAAACTACTGTCCTGTTTAGATCTAAATGAGTTTACCACAGTCTCCACCTGGCCCAGTTGTCTCTCTGACACCAAAGCTCAGGCTTTGTTCTCCATTGAGGTAGCAATGGTGGCGACTCTCCCAACACAGACTCAGGACGGAAGGAAAATCTCCCTTACATCCCAGCCCCTGCTAAAAACATGAAAGGCATGGAGGCCACGTTCTCGCCAGTGTGCAAAAGCGAGAGGCCACGTCTCCCTCTGGAGATGTTGAGGTCTTTCAAGGTTGATACTGTTAATGCTTAGGATAGGGTGTGTGTTTGCTGTGGAGGTTCGTCTTGCTTGTTTTTAGTATGTAGGTGTGTATGAGGGTATGCATGGCTGTGTCTAGGTGTGCACATGTTTATGGAGACCTGAAGTCAACCTTGGGTGTTGTTCCTCAGGTACCGTCCCCCATCCTTTTTTGGAGACAGGGTCTCCTACTGTCCTGGCTCTCATCCTGTAAGCTAGGCCAACTGGCCATGGAGTCCGCAGAGATCTACCCAACTCTTCTATCCCAGTTCTAAGATTATGAAAACACACTGCCACACCCAGCTTTTGATTTTGCTGTTACCGTGTATGTGAGTGTGTGGCCTGAGTTCAGGCATTGTGTATGTCACAATATACATGGAGGTCAGGAGGCAGCTGGATGAAATCACTTCTTTTTCCAACCTTTTCCTGGGTTCCAGGAATCAAACCCAGGTTCTCATGCTTGTGTGACAAGCACCTTACTATCTCCATTTCTTGTTCTGTTTATTAAGGCATGGCGCTCACACATCCACACATGGACCGTGATGCCCCGAGACTCACAGCCCCCTATGACACTGGCACCTAACACAGATGGGCACAGGTAGCCTAAGTGAAGACAGCTGTCCTTGCTGTGACCTTGCTGGCAGTGGCAGTTTTGAGCTGGCTGGCCGGCTTAACCATACATGTATTTTCTAGCCATCAAGGCTGTTTACAACTCTTAGAATGTTCTAGAAGGAATTTGACATGGACGAGAGAGTTGATCTTTTTTAAAAGGATCCTTAAAACCCTTCTTAACATTTGGCTCTGCCCCTTTCAAAATCTGGGCCCTGCAAAGAGGTTGCAGAATGGGGTGCAGGCGGTGCTGAAGCTTGTGAGAAAATGGACGGAGGGACCAAGTGACCTCTGAGCATGTCCAGCTCAGACCCGCAAGCTGCAGCCGAGAGTGAATGTATCTCAAGACGGTCTCAATATGTTGCCCCCTATGTTCTCCCTGCTCAAAATCAAGTCTGTTAATGAAAACTGGCTGGCAGAGTGGTTGCTGATAAAGGGAAAGGGTCTCTTAAATTAAGGAAGGTGGCCGCTGCCGTGGAATGCTGGGAACCGGCTTTCTGAAAACCCAGGGCTCTGATTGGACGCTGTGTCTTTTCTGGTGTGAATTCTGATTGATGCCCAGTGACAAAAGGCTTAACAGCCCCCCCCCCCATACAGAACAGGTTGTCCTCGGCAAAGAGAGGTTCCT